>NW_027361908.1:23617500-24817500 GCF_039654945.1 Dendrobates tinctorius
ATCCCCAGGATTGGGCTTTTTCTCTGACACCTGAAAATCCTATTTTGACTAATGTGGATGCATTTTTTCAAGCCTTGGGGTTGTTGTATGATGAACCTAATGCTGTTGATCAAGCTGAGAGAACCCTGTTGGCATTAGACCAGGGTCAGGATACTGCAGAGTTGTACTGTCAAAAATTCCAAATGTGGGCGATCCTTACTACATGGAATGATAGGGCATTGGCGGCTCTCTTTCGGAAAGGTTTGTCAGAGACCGTAAAAGATGTTATGGTGGGATTTCCTGTTCCTTCTGGTGTGGATGGCTCTATGTCATTAGCCATTCAAGTTGATCGGCATTTACGTGAACGTAAAACTACACGGGAGGCGCTGCCACCTTTTGAACAGATGTCTGAACCTATGCAATGTGATGGGGTTTTGTTCAGGGCGCAACGTCGGGAGTTTAGAAGGCGTAATAAGCTGTGTTTTTTCTGTGGAGACGCCTCTCATACTATTTCTGTCTGCCCTAAACGAGAGAAACGTTTTGCACACACATTTGCTGTGGGCAGTATACAACCTAAGTTCCTTTTGGCAATTACTCTGATCTGCTCCTTGTCCACATTTTCCACTAAGGCTTTTGTGGATTCAGGAGCAGCTCTGAATCTGATGGATTTGGACTTTGTTAAACGTTGTGGTTTGTCCATGACGCCTCTGCAGATGCCTATTCCTTTGAGGGGTATTGATGCTACTCCTTTGGCGGAGAATAAACCTCAGTTTTGGACCCAGGTGATAATGCGAGTTGCCCCAGACCACCAAGAAAACTGTAAATTTTTGGTGCTGCATAATTTGCACGATTCTATTGTTCTGGGGTTCCCCTGGTTGCAAACTCATAATCCAGTTTTGGATTGGAAATCTGTCTCTGTGGTGAGTTGGGGTTGTCAGTGTGTTCTGAGGGATGCTCCTGTTTTCTCCACCTCTCCTCAGTCTCATGATGTTCCTGATTATCTGGCTGATTTCTCTGATGTATTTAGTGAGAGTAAGTCTGCGTCTTTGCCTCCTCATAAGAGTTATGACTGTGCAATTGAGTTGATGCCTGGGTGTAAATTTCCCAAGGGTCGGCTTTTCAACTTATCTGTACCCGAGCATGATGCTATGCGATCCTATATTAAGGAGTCATTGGAGAAGGGTCATATTAGACCATCCTCGTCACCTTTAGGTGCTGGGTTTTTTGTGGCCAAGAAAGATGGTTCATTTAGACCGTGTATTGATTATCGTTCCCTTAACAAGATGACGGTTAAATATCAGTACCCGTTACCTCTGATGTCTGATTTATTCTCCAGAGTTAAGAGTGCCTGCTGGTTTACTAAGCTTGACCTCAGGGGGTGTATAACCTTATTCGCATCAAGCACGGGGATGAATGGAAGACGGCGTTTAATAGTCCGGAGGGACATTTTGAGTACCTGGTGATGCCTTTTGGGCTCTGTAATGCCCCTTCTGTCTTCCAGTCCTTTATGAATGATATTTTCCGAGACTTTGTGGATAAGTTTTTGATCATCTATCTGGATGATATTTTGATCTTTTCTAGTGATTGGGATTCCCATGTGGAACATGTCCGGACTGTGTTCCGGATTTTGAGGGAGAATTCCCTGTTTGTTAAGGGATCGAAGTGCCTCTTTGGTGTACAGAGGATTTCATTTTTGGGATTTATCTTGTCTCCATCGACTATTGAAATGGACCCGGCCAAGGTACAGGCCATTTATGATTGGGTTCAGCCTACTTCTTTGAAGGCTCTCCAGAAGTTTTGGGGTTTTTCTAATTTTTATCGTAAATTTATAGGTAATTTTTCTAGTATTGTCAAACCACTGACTGATCTGACCACAAAGGGAGCTGATGTGCTGAATTGGTCTCCTGAGGCTGTCTCAGCATTTCTGGAGCTTAAGCGGAGATTTACTTCAGCTCCAGTTTTACGGCAACCTGATGTCTCACTTCCATTTCAAGTGGAGGTAGACGCTTCTGAGATTGGTGCAGGAGCTGTTTTGTCCCCAAAAGACCCTGTGACTTCTAAGATGAATCCCTGTGCCTTCTTTTCTCAAAAGTTTTCCCCATCTGAACGCAACTATGATGTGGGGACTCGGGAATTGTTGGCCATGAAATGGGCATTTGAGTAGTGGAGACATTGGTTGGAGGGAGCAAGACATCAATTTGTGGTCATCACCGATCACAAGAATCTGATTTATCTGGAGTCGGCCAAACGCTTGAATCCTAGACAGGCTAAATGGGCCTTATTTTTCACGCGTTTTAATTTTGTGGTCTCTTTTCTTCCGGTCACTAAGAAAGTTATGGCAGACGCCCTTTCTAGGTGTTTCTTTGCTGATTCTCTTAATGTGACCGAGCCTACTACTATCCTAGGTGAGGGGGTAGTTCTTTCTGCCATTTCACCCGATTTGAGACGCGCCCTGAAGGAATTTCAGGAGGATAAACCTGAGCGTTGCCCTATGGGAAGATTGTATGTTCCTGACCAGTGGAGAAAGAGAGTGATGTCTGAAGTTCATTGCTCCGCATTGGCTGGTCATCCGGGTACCTTTGGTACCAGAGATTTGGTGAGTCGGTCGTTTTGGTGGCCTGCCTTATCTCGTGATGTCAGGAATTTTGTAAAGTCCTGTGGGACTTGTTCTCGGTCTAAACGCTGTTCTCGTTCTAGTGGGTTGCTGATGCCCCTTTCGGTGCCCAAGAGGCCATGGACCCATATCTCAATGGATTTTATTTCTGATCTTCCTGTCTCTCAGAGAATGACTGTTATCTGGGTGATTTGTGATAGATTTTTGAAGATGGTCCATCTTGTACCACTCCCAAAGTTGCCATCTTCCGCTGAGTTGGTACCCTTGTTTTTACAACAGGTGGTTCGGTTACACGGGATTCCTGAGAACATTGTGTCTGATAGAGGGGTCCAGTTTGTTTCCAGATTCTGGAAAGCCTTTTGTTCCAATCTGGGAATTCAGTTATCCCTCTCCTCCGCATTTCATCCCCAGACCAATGGGCAGACTGAGAGAACAAACCAGACCCTGGAGTCTCATTTAAGATGTTTTATATCTGCTGATCAAGATGATTGGGTCTCATTTTTGACCTTGGCCGAATTTGCGCTGAACAATAGAGCTTGTTCTGCCACGTTGATGTCACCCTTTTTCTGTAATTTTGGGTTTCATCCTCCATTCTCTTCAGGGCAAATGGAATCTTCATCCTGCCCAGGTGTGGACACTGTGGTTGTGAGAATGCAGCAGATATGGGGCCAAGTGGTGGATAAGTTGTCACTCTCTCAGGAGAAGGCACAGCGTTTTTCCAACCGGCATAGGACCATTGGTCCCCGGTTTAAAGTGGGTGATATGGTTTGGTTGTCGTCTAAGAATATTCCTATGTAGGTTGCCTCTCCAAAATTTAAGCCCAGATTTATTGGACCTTATAAGATTTTGGAGATTCTTAATCCTGTTTCTTTTCGATTGACTCTTCCAGTTACGTTCAAAATCCATAACGTATTTCACAAGTCATTGTTGAAGAGGTTTGTTGAGCCAGTAGTTCCTGTGGCGGCACCTCCTGACCCTGTATTGGTTAAAGGCAATGTGGAATATGAGGTAGAGAAAATATTGGATTCTCGTGTGGTTAGACGGAGACTCCAGTATTTGGTCAAATGGAAGGGTTATGGGCAGGAGGATAATTCTTGGGTCTCTGCCTCTGATATTCAAGCCAATAAATTGGTTCGTGCTTTTCACCGGGCCCATCCTGATTGGCCTGGTGGCATAGATGAGGGTTCGGTGTCCCCTTCTCAAGGGGGGGTACTGTGATGAGCTCATTTTCTGCTCCTCCAGTTAAGAGTTCTCCTTCCGTTCTCCCTCTGGTGGTGACAGGAGGTAGTGAGGTTGGTTTAAGTGGTAGTGATCTGCAACCTCATCAGAAGGATAACGATTGGATCTCTGGAGTATCAGACTGGATATAAGACAGCCGACACCCTATCCTGCTGCTGGTGATTCAGTCTGCTTCTCAGGTCTTGGACTTCAGCTCTCTTCCAGTCTTCTTAAGTTAAGTTTGCTTTTTGCTAATGTTCACACTTGCGCTTGTTGGTGTATTCAGTTTCTTGTGTGGTCAGCTTGCCCCTGCTGCTGTGCTGAACTTCCACTCCTACTTATCTGTATTTGCCAATTTGCCTTTTGTCTCTTATTAGATTGGCCTCTTTTTGCTCTGTTTCAGAATATTTCAGAGTGCTGATATAGTGGGAGAAGTCTAGTGACTTCAGGGTTAATTTTGCTATCAGACGTGTTGGACATTATTTTTGGTAGGGTTTTTTGGCAGATTGCAGACAGTGATTTTCCTTTCCTGTCCTTTCTAGTTAGTCGGGCCCCATCGTTTGCTCAGCCTATTTTCCTGCCTGTGTATGTGTTTTCATCTTGCTTCACCGTCAATACATGTGTGGGGGCTGTCTTTTCCTTTGGGGTCTGCTCTGGGGCAGTTAGTTTTCCCTTTTCTTGCTTTAGGTTTATGTAGTCCTCCGGTGGTGACGAGGCGTCTAGGAACAGCGTAGGAACGCTCAACTGCTACTGTTAGTTGTGTGGTTAAGATCAGGGATCTGCCATCTGCATAGTGACCAAACTCTCTGGTTCTCTGGGACTTAGCTTTTTGTTGTTCCTCCTCGGTGACCCATTCATAACAGCCCAGACTATGACAAGGAACTCCAGCTTGAAAGAACTGTAATTGTCAGGGTTCCTTTCAGTGGGGCGCAGCTTCCTGCTGGCGTAGGAGATCACTGTTTCTTTTTCATTCTGTACCTGTGACAGTACTGCTCCTAGTCCCAAATTGCTGGCATCAGTGTACAGCACAAAGGGTTTGTCATAATCCGGGTAGGCCTGAACTTCATCTCCCATGAGAGCCATCTTCAATCTGGTGAAGGACCTTTCCAACTCCTCAGTCCATTCAAATGTGGAATTCTTCTGTTTGGCTTTCTTGGACTGCCCCACCAGGAGATTTTGCATAGGGGTGGCTATTTCAGTAAAGCCTTTGATGAATCTTCAGTAGTAGCCTACCAGTCCAAGGAATTGGCTTTATTTCATGGAGGTTGCTGGGCTTCGACCAGTCCCGGATGACTGTGACTTTGTCCAGATCTGGTGCCACACCTTCTGCACTCACCACATGTCCGAGGTACTGTACCTTGGGCTTCAGAAGGTGGCATTTGGAAGGCTTCACCTTCAGGCCAAAATTGGACAAAGCTTCAAACACTTCAGCCAGGTGTTCCAGATGATCTTCATAGGTTTTGGAGAAAATAATGACGTCATCCAGGTACAACAAGACCGTCTCAAAGTTCATATGTCTCAGGCAGCACTCCATCAGCCATTGAAATGTTCCTGGAGCAGTACAGAGCCCAAATGGCATATAATTGAACTCACAGAGACCCATTGGAGTGGGAAATGCTGTCTTCTCCTTGTCTGCCTCAGCCACGGGAACCTGCCAATACCTACTGGTGAGATCCAAGGTGGAAAAGTAGTTAGCAGTTTTAAGTGCAGCTAATGACTCTTCAATTCTGGGTAATGGGTAGGCATCTTTATGTGTAATGCTGTTAATTTTCCTGTAATCAACACACATTCTCATGGTACCATCCTTTTTCTTTACAAAAACTATTGGAGCTGCCCAGGGGCTACAACTGTCTCTGATAACCCCTGCTTCCTTCATCTCTCTCAACACACTTTTAGCACACTGGTATTGTGTTGGGGGTATAGGTCTGTACCTCTCCTTTATGGGTGGATGGTCTCCTGTGGGGATATGATGTTGAACACCTTTTGCCTGCCCAAAATCTAGTGGGTGTTTGCTGAATACCCCCTCATACTCTTGTGTAACTCTGTAAACCCCATTTTTCTGGTATGAAGGTGTAGAGTTAGTCCCCACCTGCAGTTGCTGGCACCACTCCTCCATCTGCTTCACGGAGCCGTTGTCCTCCACCTGATCGGATGAGACCAAAGGCTCTGCTGCCTGCAAAGAGTTGTTATTAACAGTGAGCAGCTTAGCAACTGTGGTGTACCGAGGTATTGTGGCCTCCTCCTCCCCACAATTCAAAAGGCGTACAGGTACTCTCCCTTTTCGTACATCAATCACCCCTCGGGCTGTCAGGACAGTGAGTCTGCTATAAGAGTATACTGGTTCTACCAATGCCTGGCAATCCTTCCCTCTGAGACCTATAGCTGCCCGACACCAAACCAACATTTCAAATCTGGGGGGTATTGCAATGGGGAAGGGACCACTCACTCTGACACTGCCAATTTCTCCGCCAGAGAGTTCCACCTGTTGTCTTTGCATCAGGGCTCTGATCTCCTTCTGCAGGACTCATTGTTCACTGGAATCAGCAGTCTCAGCCACCTGTTGCAACAAGACAATAATCTCGGAAAGACAATTTTCAATTACATTTGTACCAAGAGTCATCATGGGATTACATTCACGTCGATCAATATCAACAACTATCAGACCTTGAGATTTTAGCTCTACCCGACCCACTTTAACAGTAATCTCTTTACATCCAATCTGTGACAAAGACTGACCATTACTGGCAACTACTGTCAGTTCATCAGTTGGGCCACGGGTAAGTTTAGAATCAGCCCAATACCGCTTGTAGAGGATATAGGGCATGGTGGTCACCTGGGAGCCAGTGTCCAGCAAAGTGTTCATGGGGATGCCGTCAATCACCACTGGAAGGATCGGTCTCCCTCCCACATACTTGGCTCACCAGTTCCTTGGGCCTTGTGATCCTACTCCTGGGGGTTGGCCCTCTGCCCCAGGGGTTGCTCGTTTAAAGGACAAAATCTTGCAAGATGACCTGCTTTGTAGCAGCGACGACAGATGGGACGTCCGACCTGATCATAGCGATCGCTGTTCCTCCCGCGAAGTGGCGGGGCTCTCCTCCTCCGGAGCCACGGGACATCCTCTGGACTGGAAGCAAGCTGGATCTTTTCTTTGGAGGACACCTGCAGGGACTGCACGGTTTTAGTAAGTGCAGCCATATCTTTGGTCAACTCCTGGACCTGAAGACGCAGCTCCTCAGTTTGATCTTTATCCAGAGTCTGTGCATCAGCCTCCACAGGGATGGAAGGAAAAGATGTTGCTTCCTGATAGTAGGTGATTGCTGGGTGCCTCAGGGGTGCTGGATGGCTGTCAGTGGGTTCCTGCAGTACCCGGATAGCCCTGTCCTTAAAATCAGCAAAGTCGAGATCAGGGTCTTGCAGGGTTATAATGCGCAACTGTCCTCTGTGTGTACTGGATAGGAGTCCTTCAATGAACTGCTCCTTTAACAGTTTATCTTCCTCTTTCACACTGTCAGGGTCAACTTGCTTTACTGCTCACAGCGCCTCCTGCAGGTTGAGAGCATAGTCCCTTATACTGTCCTGCGCCTTCTGTTTACAGCCAAAGAATCGCATCTTAATTTCAGCTGCAGGGCGGGTGTCAAAGGTGCTTCTCAGCTTGGCCAGGATCTTTGCAACAGTTTCTTTATCAGGGTCCTGCCAGGCTTTCACCTCTCTCTGTGCTGCACCCATTAGCTGTCCAATCAGGATATTCACTTTCTGGCTTTCAGACAGAGGGTATACTTTAAACAAACTGCAGTCTCTCTTTAAATTCACTCAGGGTGTGTGACTCACCCAAGTACTGCGGTAGTCAGGCCGCTCCCGGTATGTAGGGCATGGACAGCGGCATCATGGAGACCGCTGTGGCGGGTGCTTCTCCTTGCGGTGCTGCGGGGATGGCAACGGCATCCGCCGCTGCATTGTTGCTCGGCGCGGACATTCTCTTCCCCCCCTAGTTAACGTTAGCCAGGGCCGGGGGTTGTGTGAGCTCACCGGTGGCCGCTTCGCAGGCCCGTCGCTCTGGGCTGTAGGCCTCAGCTCCTCCCCTTCTCGCGCGCTGTCCTCTCTTCCCGTGCGGCACTTCACTCCTTCGCGCTCTGTGGCAGGCTCTGCCGACGAAGGCCCGCCTCTTTTGGTTCCCGTGCGCGCCAAGCAGCGTGGCAATGGCGGCAATTGGCGCCAATTTCACACACAGTCTTTTTCACAAACACAGTCTATGGCACACAGGACCCGGGGGTATCGGGCTCCGTAATCCTGTTCATGATGCCAAATTGGGTCGCCCTCCCAGGGCTGTGGGGTGCTCGGTAGCGGGCCGGTGTCAGCGGGATGTTTCACAGTAGCGGTGACCCGGTCCATGGCCCTGGGCGCCCAAGTAATGGGGGAATGTATTTAATAGAATAGTTCGTGACGCCACCTGTGGTGTTCGGCAAGTGAGATGTTAAGCCGACGCTGCATGCAGCTCCACTGGGACTGATGATATGGTGCAGCAAAGATGTAAAAGCTCCCCACAGGTGAAGCTGTAGTCCCAGGGCAGTGTAGATATGGCTGGCACGGGGATGTAGCAGTGCCGGAAGAGTAGGAAGCAGACAAAGACACAGCGGGGTACAATTTCTGTACCTTTACTTGATAAATGCAGTCCAGGGTACTGACTACAGATGGTAACGGAGCAGGCTAGCCTGGAAGCAGCTCAGGATTCTCTCTCAGCAGAAGGGCTGTGCAGTCTCCTTCCTAGCACCTATTTGGACGAAGTACTCCTAGTACTGAGTCACACTGAAGTTCCTCTCAATTCTCTTCTACTCTCTCTCTCTCCTCGTATGGCAGACAGCTGTAGCCGCTATTCCTCTCTTGGCTCACTCCGTGCTGTTGAGCCTCGGAGTCTTAGATGGGGGGTAGGGCATTTACAGCCTCCTACTCCTCTGGTATCTGTTGCAGGACCGTTAGTATCCATACAACCGTGGAGACCAGGCTCCAGTCCATGCGCTCTCACTGTGAGGGAGCTCTCCTTCCTTAGCTCAACCTCCAGCTTCTCTCCACATGTCTGCACACGTGGACCTCCTCACATTAACTGACCACTCCTTCCTCTTGGCCCTCAGAGGGCACTCCTCCCCTCAATTCCAGTTCAGAATTCCCTCTGCTGGCCTGGAGTAGGACTGTGTTGTATGTATAGGTTGACTGCGAGAGAGACCCTTCACTGCTTCCAAGCATGACCTCACCCTCCCTGGAGGAAGGCAAAGTCACTGTGGCGGCCATACTCCTGGGGGCGCCACAGATACATGTCACTGCGCATACTGTGGTCAGTGATGTAAAACTAGAGTGTTTTTGCCTCCAGTACACTAAGTGCTTAGAGTGTTAAAAGGAACCTTTTCTTGGGCTGGCTTTAGTGGACCTCCATATAGTGGGTGGGCTGGGGTCCACTGTATCTCCACTGGCAGAGTCCTGACCTGTGTGATGTCAAGATCATGTGATCATCACATGGGGTGTTAAATATCTGGCCATGAGAGTCAGTGGGGGTCATGTCTTGGGAGAGCAGGAACTCCCAGATAGCTCCCGCAGGAGCTAAATGACTAAGTGTGCGTGTTAACTTCAGGTTGAAACCTGCAGAGAAAATACTTTATTTGTTTTGTTTTTCATTAAGCCTGGAAGGCTCTACTTTTGTTTTTCTGAACCCTGCCTTGGTGTTTGCTGACGTTAATAAACCAGCAGGTGATTCACCACCAAATTGTTCCTGTTGTGAGGTAGCGCTGTTATTCAAGTAGGGGATAATCGCTTGCAGCCACAAAAAAAATAGATCCGGCATGGGTTTTCCACAAAACAATCATAGTCTTTTTGGTTTATTCAGCATCATAAACCATCACAGCAACAGAAAACAGCATATAATCAGCATAGCGTCCATTACAGAGTTTCCCTCTGTTATCCTGTAGTCATATAAGTTATGCACTGTTCAATGCGCAGGCTTCCTAGCCCCAAGTTATCTCACCCTGTCAGGGTTTCCTCATGCTGCTTCACCATGCTGCACATGTTCATTCCCTCCAGGGAACTAACAGGCACATGTCGCCATTACTCACAGCAACTTCACAGGCTGTTAGCCAGGAAGCCCCATCTCAGCGGGACCTTCCACACTGGACCAACCGGGTCCCAGCATTCACCACCTGTGACCTATCCTTGCCACCATATATGGTCCATAGCCACGCCCACCGGGTCACATGACTATGACCTCATCACAGGTCCTTGACCCACTCACAGTCTTTTACTATAGTGTACTAAACACACCCCCTGGGTGGATTTGTAGGTAACTAGCCCCTGACACATTGAACCAGCACCTCAGTAGTATCACTGCTGATTAACACACACATAAATCTCCATCTCAAGGCCACCCACTTTGAGATACATAATGGTCATTCAGTATTTTGCCACTCGTCCACTCTCCTGGGACAGCCATACAGTGCCCCCTAGCGGACTCAGTGGTCACTACACTACACTGTGTCTACCTGAAGAAGCAGCTAAGCGGGCCCACCCCTCACACGTGGTGGAGAATGTGGGCAGCGTTCCAGGATCAATCGTGGAGGAGCTTGTGAAGCATCTCGTCCAACACTAGCTTGCCAGTCAACAGCAACAAGCGGCTCAGCAGGAGACAAATAAGCTGTTAGCACAGCAGCTTCAACACCAGCTGCAGCAGCAGGAGGCACTAACATGGCAAATGGAGCACCTCACAGAGGTGGTTTGTGTAAGGCCGGTGGTCTCCTCTCTGTCTCCAGGTGATGATGCACACATCTGGAAAACTATAAGGGGTACTTCACACTAAGCGAGATCGCTGATGCGTCACCGATTTTGTGATGCAACAGCGACCTCGCAAGCGATCTCGTTATGTGTGACAATTGGCAGTGACCAGGCCCCCCGCTACGATGTCGCTGATCGTGCTTGAATGTCCTGGGCCATTTTTTGATCGCTGGTGTCCCGCTGGCATCCCGCGACTCAGAAATCATGGACGCAGGCAGTGATCCCGCCAAAATTGTTGCTGCATTGTTGAATAGATCTGCCTGTTTGACAGCTTACTAGTGACCATTTAGTGATGCACCAGCGATCCTTACCAGGTCGAATGTTTGTCAGGATCTCTAGTGCGTCGCTTAGTGTAACGGTACCCTAAGACGAGCCATAAAGAAAATAACTCCGGGAGATGAAGTTGAAAGCCTTTTTGACAGTGTTCGTGTGCGTGGAGCATGAGAGGCTACCACCAGAGCAGAGGGCTGGAGTGCTGGAAACCAGACTGTCACAATCCATGTTTGGATCTGTGGCAGATCTGGGCTCACATATAACCTTTTTTTTCCTTCAAGCCTCTGGCTTAATGTTAGTTTTTGCCCCCGGTGGCCATCGATATTGTTACAACCTTAGTGGCTGATGGGTTTTGCCCCGGTGGCCGCTGGGGTTATTACAACCTTGGTTGTTTCTAATGGGTTTTGCCTCCAGTGGCCGCTGGGGTTGCTACATGTTAAATTAGCCAACATGTGTTAATCCTCCTTCCTATAAAAGGGTGTCAGGTTCTCTGAATCACTGTTGGTGATACTGGTCATTCCTAACCAACCTTGGAGGAGAGAGGAGCTATTGGGAGCAGTGTTATGATTGGGTCACCGAGGAGGAAAACAAGACCAAGCTAAGCCACAGAAAACCAGAGAGGTTGGTAACTAAGCGGATTGCAGACCCCTGATCCTATCCACACAACTAGCAGTAGCCGTGGAGCCTACCTACAATGATCCTAGATGCCTCGACACAGCCGGAGAACTAAATATGCCTAAAGCAAGAAAGGGGAAATCTAAACTGCCCCAGAGCAGACCCCAAAGGAATAGATAGCCCCCAGACATATATTGTCAGTGAGACAAGATGAAAACACAAATGCAGGTAGGAAAATAGACTGAGCAAACAATGGGGCCCACACTAACTAGACTGGACAGGAAAGGAAAGACTCTGTCTGCAATCACGCAAAAAACCCTGCAAAAAATGCCCAACACGTCTGATAGAAAAATACTGAAGTCACTAGACTTCGCTCACTATATCAGCACTCTGGTATATTCCGAAAGCAGAGCAAAAAGAGGCCAAACTAATAAGGGACAAAAACAAACTGGCACAAGCAGTAACATAAGGATGGAAATTCAGCACAGCACCAGCCGGAGCTGGCCAAATACGCAAAACTGAAATAGACAAAACCAGATCAAATATGAACAATAGCAAAAGAACACTTAGCTGAGCATACAGGGACTGAGCTGGAAACTAAGACCTCAGGAGGCAGGAAAAAATCACCCGCAGGGATAGAGGGAGTTGGCTGTCTTAAATCCAGTCAGAAACTCCAGATCTCCAGTCATCCTCCTCATTATCAGGTGGCAGGCCTCTGTTAGTGAGATCAGCTCCATTACCTCCAGTAACCACCAGAGGGAGCCCGGAAAGAGAACTCGCGACCCCTCTGTCAATATAACCAGCTCCACTACCTTCACTAGTAACCAGAGGTAGGCCAGAAAGCGAATTCACAACAGTACCCCCCCCTTGAGGAGGGGTCACCGAACCCTCATCCACGCCACCAGGCCGATCAGGGTGGGCCCGGTGAAAAGCATGAACCAATCTATTGGCATGAATGTCAGAAGCAGAGACCCAAGAATTATCCTCCTGGCCATAACCCTTCCATTTGACCAAGTACTGGAGTCTCCGTCTAGCCAAACGAGAATCCAATACTTTCTCTACCTCATATTCCACATTGCCTTTAACCAATACAGGGTCAAGAGGCGCTGCCATAGGAACTACTGGCTTCACAAACCTCTTCAACAGAGATTTATGAAACACGTTATGGATCTTAAATGTAACTGGAAGAGCCAATCGAAAAGAAACAGGATTAAGAATCTCCAAAATCTTATAAGGTCCAATGAATCTTGGCTTGAACTTTGGAGACGCAACCTTCATAGGAATATTCTTTGACGACAACCAAACCATATCACCCACTTTAAACCGGGAACCAAAGGTCCTATGCCGGTTGGAAAACCGTTGGTCTTTTCCTGAGAGAGGGAAAACTTATCCACCACTTGGTCCCAAATCTGCTACATTCTCTCTACCACAGTGTCCACACTTGGGCAGGTCGAAGATTCCTCTTGCCCTGAAGAAAATTGAGGATGAAACCCAAAGTTACAGAAAAAGGGCGACATCAAAGTGGCAGAACTAGCTCTATTGTTTAGCGCAAATTCGGCCAAGGGCAAAAATGAGACCCAGTCATCCTGATCAGCAGATATAAAACATCTCAATAGGACTCCAAAGTCTGGTTTGTTCTCTCAGTCTGCCCATTGGTCTCAGGATGAAATGCAGAGGAGAAAGATAACTGAATTCCCAGTTTGGAACAAAAAGCTCTCCAAAATCTGGAAACAAACTGGATTCCTCTGTCCGACACAATGTTCTCAGGAATCCCATGCAACCGAGCCACCTATTGTAAAAACAAGGGCACCAACTATGAAGAAGATGGCAACTTTGGGAGTGGTACAAGATGGATAATCTTAGAAAATCTATCACAAATCACCCAGATAACAGTCATTCTCTGAGAGACAGGAAGATCAGAAATAAAATCCATTGATATATGGGTCCATGGCCTCTTGGGCACCGGCAGGGGCATCAACAACCCTCTAGAACGACAACAGGGTTTAGACCGAGAACAAGTCCCACAGGACTGCACAAAATCCCTGACATCACGAGATAAGGCAGGCCACCAAATAGGCCGACTCATCAAATCTCTGGTACCAAAAATACCTGGATGACCAGCCAAAGCAGAGCAATAAACTTCAGACATCACTCTCTTCTTCCACTGGTCAGGAACATACAACTTTCCACTGGGACAACGCTCAGGTTTGTCCTCCTGGAACTCTTCCAGAGCACGTCTCAAATCGGGCGAGATGGCAGAAAGAACTACCCCTTCGCCTAAGATGGTAGCAGGCTTGGTCACCACAGGAGAATCAGCAAAGAAGCTCCTAGAGAGGGCGTCTGCCTTGACATTCTTAGTTCCAGGAAGAAAAGAAACCACAAAATCAAATCGTTTAAATAACAAGGCCCACCTAGCCTGTCTAGGGTTCAAGCGCTTAGCCGACTCTAGGTAAATCAAATTCTTGTGGTCAGTGAGGACCACGACTTGATGCTTAGCTCCCTCCAACCAATGTCTCCACTCCTCAAATGCCCATTTCATGGCCAACAGTTCCCGATTCCCCACATCATAGTTAAGTTCAGATGGAGAGAACTTTCGGGAAAAGAAAGCACAGGGATTCATTTTAGATGTTACAGGATCCTTTTGGGACAAAACAGCTCCTGCACCAATCTCAGAAGCATCCACCTCTACCTGGAACGGAAGTGAGACATCAGGTTGCCGCAAAACCGGGGCGAAGGTGAATCTTCGCTTCAGCTCCTGAAAGGAAGAAACAGCCTCCGGAGACCAATTTAACACATCAGCACCCTTCTTAGTCAAGTCAGTCAATGGCTTGGCAATACTAGAAAATTTTGCTATAAATTTCCGATAAAAATTAGCAAAACCCAAAAACTTCTGGAGGGCCTTCAAAGAAGTGGGCTGAACCCAATCGTAAATGGCCTGTACCTTGGCCGGGTCCATTTCAATAGTTGACGGGGATAAAATAAATCCCAAAAAAGAAATCCTCTGTACTCCAAAAAGGCATTTAGATCCTTTGACATACAGGGAATTCTCCCTCAAGATCCGGAACACAGTCCGAATATGTTCCACATGAGAATCCCAATCCTTGGAGAAGATCAAAATATCATCCAGATAGATAATCAAACATTTATCGACAAAATCTCGGAAAATATCGTTCATGAAGCACTGGAAGACAGAAGGGGCATTAGTGAGCCCAAAAGGCATCACCAGGTACTCAAAATGTCCCTCCGGAGTATTAAACGCCATCTTCCTTTCATCCCCATGCTTAATGCGAATAAGATTATACACCCCCCTGAGGTCAAGCTTGGTAAACCAGCAAGCGCCTTTAACTCTGGAGAATAGATCAGAAATCAGGGGTAATGGATACTGATATTTAACAGTAATTTTGTTGAGGGCACGATAATCAATACAAGGTCTTAATGATCCATCCTTTTTGGCTACAAAAAAAAACCGGCACCTAAGGGTGACGAGGATGGTCTAATATGACCCTTCTCCAACGCCTCCTTAATATGGGATCGCATAGCCTCGTGCTCGAGTACAGATAAATTGAAGAGCCGACCCTTGGGAAATTTACACCCCGGGCTCAGTTCAATTGCACAGTCATAACTCCTATGAGGAGGCAGAGACGCAGACTCATTCTCACTAAATACATCATAAAAGTCCACCCAATATTCAGGAACATCATGCGACTGATGAGAGGTGGAAAACACCTGAGCCTCACTAAAGGCACACCGACAACCCCAACTCACCACAGACACAGATTTCCAATCCAAAACTGGATTATGAATTTGTAACCAGGGAAACCCCAGAACAATAGTATCATGCAGATTATGCAACATCAAAAATCTGCAATTTTCTTGATGGTCTGCGGCGACCCGCATTACCACCTGGGTCCAAAACTGAGGTTTATTTTTAGCCAAAGGAGTAGCATCAATCCCCCTCAAAGGGATAGGCGTCTGCAGAGGTGTCATCGGAAATCCACAACGTTTAGCAAAATCCAAGTCCATTAGGTTTAGGGCTGCTCCCGAATCCACAAAAGCTTTGGCGGAAAATGTGGACAGGGAGCAGATCAGAGTAATAGCCAGAAGAAACTTAGGTTGAACATCACCAACAGAAAACGTGTGTGCAAAGCGTTTCTCTCGTTTAGGACAGACAGAAAAAATATGCGAGGCATCTCCACAGAAAAAACACAACTTATTACGCCTTCTGAACTCCTGACGCTGCTCTCTGGAAAAAACTCTATCACATTGCATAGGTTCAGAGATTTGTTCAACAGGTGGCAACTAGAGTTGAGCGAAACGGGTCGAACAATTTCAAAAGTCGCCGACTTTTGGCAAAGTCGGGTTTCATGAAACGAAACCCGACCCTAGGATGAGGTCGGCCACGAGGTCGGCGACTTACGCGCCAAAGTCGCGTTTCAAAAGTTTGTTTAGCGCTCTTTTTCAGCCAATCAGGATCCACGGACACTGTGGGCAACGTGATGACATAGGCAGGGGTCGCCACCATCTTTCAGAAGGGCATGCAAGTGATTGGCTTGCTTTGGTGGACATCACAGGGGTTATAAAAGGGCCATCTTACTTCTGCCGATCTTAGCATAGGGAGAGGTTGCTGATTCTGTAGGGAGAGTGTTAGGCAGGGAAGAAGAAAAAAAAACTGCTTCTGCTGCTAGCGATTTTGCCTGTGCAACACACCAGTCACTGTGTGTGCAGTGCAAGGGGAGGCTATATTGTGGTGGATCAGCGGTGTTGGTTGTTAGGCTGCCTTCTAAGGCTTCCTGACAGCTGCATTGCTGTTTCCCCACTGCTCTGCAAACTGCTTTTTTAAAAGCAATCCCAATTTTTTTTTTGTCCTGCTAAGGTACTGAGCGTGCATTTATTCACACCATACAGCGGTGTACGCTCCTCACACAGTACCGTGTAACAGCTGTTATCACAGCCACAGTGAAGCTATCTGTGTGTCACTGTGGAGGACTTGTTCCGTTCTTACAGACCTACACTCTAGGGAGATTCCTATTCTGCCCAATTCTACAATTCACTTTTTTCACACCTGTGCCATCGAGCCTGTGATATAGCGCTCTGATATTCAGTGGGCCTCACACAATCCAAAAGTGTCCAGTGTCCACAAGTGTCTGCAGAAATTCAAAATCTCCCTTATCCTGTAGTCACTTTTTTCACACCTGCTGCATCGAGCCTGTGACATAGTGCTCTGATATTCATTGGGCCTCACACAATCCAAAAGTGTCCAGTGTCTGCAGAAATTCAAAATCTCCCTTATCCTGTAGTCACTTTTTTCACACCTGCTGCATCGAGCCTGTGACATAGCACTCTGATATTCATTGGGCCTCACAGAATCCAAAAGTGTCCAGTGTCCACAAGTGTCTGCAGAAATTCAAAATCTCCCTTATACTGTAGTCACTTTTTTCACACCTGTGCCATCGAGCCTGTGACATAGCGCTCTGATATTCAGTGGGCCTCACACAATCCAAGTGTCCAGTGTCCACAAGTGTCTGCAGAAATTCAAAATCTCCCTTATCCTGTAGTCACTTTTTTCACACCTGTGCCATCGAGCCTGTGACATAGCACTGTGATATTCAGTGGGCCTCACACAATCCAAGTGTCCAGTGTCCACAAGTGTCTGCAGAAATTCAAAATCTCACAGAAATTCAAAATCTCCCTTATCCTGTAGTCACTTTTTTCACACCTGTGCCATCGAGCCTGTGACATAGCGCTGTGATATTCAGTGGGCCTCACACAATCCAAGTGTCCAGTGTCCACAAGTGTCTGCAGAAATTCAAAATCTCCCTTATCCTGTAGTCACTTTTTTCACACCTGTGCCATCGAGCCTGTGACATACTGCTGTGATATTCAGTGGGCCTCACACAATCCAAGTGTCCAGTGTCCACAAGTGTCTGCAGAAATTCAAAATCTCCCTTATCCTGTAGTCACTTTTTTCACACCTGTGCCATCGAGCCTGTGACATAGCGCTGTGATATTCAGTGGGCCTCACACAATCCAAGTGTCCAGTGTCCACAAGTGTCTGCAGAAATTCAAAATCTCCCTTATCCTGTAGTCACTTTTTTCACACCTGTGCCATCGAGCCTGTGACATAGCGCTCTGATATTCAGTGGGCCTCACACAATCCAAAAGTGTCCAGTGTCCACTAGTGTGTGCAGAAAATCTAAATCTCCCCTGTCCTATAGACACCTTGTACCTTGTTTTACATTACTATATAGTTTGTTGGATTTTGTCTACATTTCTACCAAAAATGAGGAAGGCTGGTGGAAGAGGCCGTGGAATCGGGCGGGGGTTGGCAGCTGGTAATGATGGTGTTGGTGGTGGATCTGATGGTAGTGGCAAAAGCAAAATAGGACCGAATGCAGGAGGTGTTGAGCCTGCGTCATCGTCTGGCTCCATAAGGCTTCGAAGGCTTAGTTTTCTAGGAGTTGGCAAACCGCTTTTAACGCCAGAGCATCAGGAAAAAGTTTTGTCTTACATTGCTGACTCAGCCTCCAGCTCTATCGCCTCCTCTTCTGAAGTTGTAAAAAGTAAAAGCACTGAGTCGTCATTGGAGGCTCATGTTCATGAACCACACCTTTCCTTGTGTCCTTAACCACAACCAAGATTGAAGGATGACGCAGGCCATACTACTGATTACTCCATGGAGCTGTTTTCACATACCATGCCTGGATTATCAAGTGAAATGGTGAATTACCCAGGCCAAGATGAATCTGACATGGAGTGCACTGATGCACAGCCGCTGATAGATGATTCTGCTGGTACATTCACTCAGAGCACTACATTGTCCTCGCAGTGTACAGAGCCAGATTCTGACCCTGATGAGACTCAGGTGCCCCTTCCCGCACACTATACCACCATGCACGGTGACACAGAGGAAGGTGCACATGACATTGAAGAGAAGGTGATGGATGACCAAGTTGTTGACCCAGATTGGCATCCATTGGGGGAAGAGGGTGCTGCTTCCAATAGCTCAGATGAGGAGCATCCACAGCAGACATCAACATCGCAACAGCTGTTATCTGGCAGGCCCGGAGCACTCCAAAGACAGGTTCCAAAAATCAAAAGAGTTGCTGGACAGCTTGTCCAGAGGGTCAAAAGATCACAGCGTGCTAGGCCGCAAAATGTCTGCCAAAGTAGGAAGAGTGCAGTGTGGCACTTTTTTGAACACAATCCTCATGATCAGGCCAAGGTTATCTGTAAGAAGTGAGCAAAGACCTTTAGCCGAGGGAAAAATCTGAAAAATTTGAATACCAGTTGCATGCTTAGACATTTAACCAGCATGCACTTGCAAGCGTGGACACAACACCAAACCTCAAGTGCCACATGTGCAACTGATCACAAAGAAGGTAGTCAGCAACGCTACATTGTTTCCCCCACTGTAAGCCCACTGGTTAGCACAGCAGCAAATGTTGAGGTGTCGTTGCAAGGTCACAGCAGTCAGGGAATCCCACTGTTATATCAACGAAATACTGAATCTAGGCCATCAGAAAGAACACCAACTCCATCACCATCATCAACCCTCTCTCAGTCCGCCCTGTCCACCGCTACTTCTACCATTTGCAGCTCTCAAGTCCAGCTCACCCTCCCAGACACTATGAGTAGGTCAAGAAAGTACTCAGTCTCTCATCCGCGTACACTGGGTTTGAACGCCCACATTGCCAAACTAATCTCGTTTGAGATGATGCCCTATCGGTTGGTGGAAAGCGCAGCTTTCCGCGAACTCATGGCCTATGCAGTACCACGCTATGACCTACCCAGTCGCCACTTCTTCTCTCGCAAAGCCATCCCAGCCCTCCACCATCATGTGAAAGACCGCATTGTCCATGCACTCAAGCAGTCAGTGAGTGGAAAGGTGCACCTCACAACTGATGCATGGTCCAGTCGGCATGGCCAGGGCCGTTACATGTCCATCACTGCGCACTGGGTTAATGTGGTGGATGCAGGGTCCACAGGGGACAGCGGTGGTGGGACAGTGCTGCCTAGCCCACGGTATAGGAAACAGTTGGCTGTAGGCGTTCCACCCTCCTCCTCCTCCTCCTCCAGAAGCGAAAGCTCGTCCACAGAGCGCAGTCGTACGAGCACTCCATCTGCAGCTGTCACTGTTGCACACGAGGTGTCCCCCTATCGAGCAGCTTGTGGAAAGTGTCAGCAGGCTGTGTTGCAGACGATGTGTTTGGGCGACAGACACACCGCCGAGGTGCTGGCCGAGTACTTGAAGCGACAAACTGAGTCATGGCTGGGCAGTGTACATCTTGAGGCAGGCAAGGTAGTTAGTGATAACGCGCGTAATTTTGTGGCAACCATAGCCCTTTCAAAACTCAGCCACATACCTTGCTTGGCTCACACCTTGAACCTGGTGGTGCAGTGCTTCCTCAAAAATTATCCGGAGTTAACAGCCCTGCTCCATAAGGTGCGAAGACTGTGCGCGCACATCCGCCGGTCGCCTGTACACTCCGTTCGTATGCAGAAGCTGCAGCGATTGCTCCACCTTCCCAACCACCGCCTCATTATCGACATTGCAACAAGGTGGAACTCCACCCTGCACATGGTGGAGCGGCTGTGCGAGCAGAGGCAGGCCATAATGCATTTGTGGGAGGATACACGGCCAGGCACTTTGAGAGCAGACATGGAGTTGACAGGTGTGCAGTGGTCGAAGCTGAAAGACCTCTGTAAAGTCCTTCAGTGTTTTGAGGAATGCACACGGCTGGTAAGCGCATACGACGCCATCCTAAGCATGAGCATCCCACTTATGCGTCTGCTCATGCAAACTTTGACGCACCTTAAGGAGCAGGCGTCTGCAGCCAATGTTGACGAGGAGGAAGAGGTGGAGGGAATCCTTGATGATATTCAGCCATTGTCTGCTCAGGGACCTCTCCTGGACGAGTTGGAGGAAGAAGAGGAGGAGGAGGATGATGATGGGGATGATTACTTAGGGGAGGAGGATGCATCTCGTGGGGCAAGTGAAAATGTTGGCGTGGTAAGGTCTGGTACAGGGTTTGTGCGTGACTAGAGGGATGTGGATTTGCCAGAAAGTGCTCCTCCAACCAGCACTCGCAGTGCATCATTGACACCGGGAACATTGGCCCACATGTCAGATTATGCCTTGCGGATCCTAAAAAGGGACCCCCGCATTGCCAAAATGATGAACGATGACGACTACTGGTTGGCCAGCATCCCGGATCCACGCTATAAAGGCAAATTACAAAACATCATGCCACAGGAGAACCTTGACCTAATATTGGCTAATAAACAAGCAACTCTGGTAAATCGGTTGCTTGAGGCATTCCCAGCACACAGCAGCGGTGATGGTTCTCACACGAGCCGTACGGGCCGGGGGCAGCTTGGCAGAGGTGTTCATGGTGCACACAGCAGAAGTGGCGTTGGAGACAGGGGTTTCATGACAATGTTGTGGACTGATTTTTCAAGTACCGCTCACACAACTGGTAATACAGCATCGATGGAAAGTGACAGGAGACAGCAGTTGTCAACTATGGTTACAAACTACTTTTCCTCCCATATCGATGTTCTCCCACACAGGTCATTCCCCTTCGACTATTGGGCTGCTAAACTGGACACCTGGCCTGAATTGGCACAATATGCCTTACAGGAGCTCGCTTGCCCAGCTGCAAGTGTGCTATCGGAAAGAGTCTTCAGTGCAGCTGGATCAATCCTGACAGAAAAAAGGACCCGTCTGTCAACCCAAAATGTGGATGATCTAACCTTCATTAAAATGAACCATGCATGGGTTTCCAAGGATTTTGTCCCACCTTCCCCTGATGACACATAGGGTGACAGAAAAATGGCTTGCTTTGGTCCACCTCTTCCTGGGACTTGACCTATTTCGCCTTTTGCATCAGCTGAATGTCCAACATCAGCATATGCCACTTTCTAAAACTCCCTAACTGTGCTGCCTCCCCCCCATGGCCGGGGTCACCACCTAGCGCACGACACCGTGCGAGTGCCGTTGCCGTGGACAGGTGGTTAGGCCGACTCTTGGGCGCGGGCACTGGCACAGGGTCCCTCATAGTGCAATCAAGTGTCTCTGACGGTGGTGGTGCACACCCACCGTCAGACACACCGCCATACTATGAGGGGCCCAGTGCCAGTACCGACGCCCACGAGTGGGCCCCCCTTGCTTGGGCAGGGCCCCAGCATTTGCAATCTTTACCTCTCCCTGCTACTCCACTGTGTAGTCTGGGCTGTAAAATCCATACTGTGCCTGACACCGTCTGAGCCTGCCTCCTGATGTATAGACATATATTTTGAATGTGTACGCTATCCATACATGTTATCCGGGGATACGGTACCCTTTCTCACCTTTGTGCAATCACGTGCAATCCATACTGGGCCTAACACCGTCTGAGCCTGCCTCCTGATGTATAGACATATATTTTGAATGTGTACGCTATCCATACATGTTATCCGGGGATACGGTTACCTTTCTCACCTTTGTGCAATCACGTGCAAGCCAGACTCGGACCGCGGGGCATGACGTAGTCTCGTTCGTTAACGGAATTAAGCTTGCAATGTGTGCATCTGTTCTGTAGCTGGCATGGTTGAGGTTGCCCGTGTTGAGTCAAATTACGCCGTAGGCTCCACTCCTGGTGGTGCCCTTCTGGACATTCCTTTAAGGTTCAGCTTTGCAACCATACTGCCCACGTAAAACAAACACTTTGCCTTCATGAACGCTGTTTGGAGGGTCATGACTCGTGGGAATAACGCCGCCCAATCAGTTAACCTGCTAGAGAGATCCTTCATTGCTCCCAAGCATGACATCACACTCCCTAGGAGGAAGGTAATGCCACTGTGGCGACCGTACTCCTGGGGGCGACACAAGTGCACTGATGCCCAGCCACTGCTCGATGAATCTGCTGGTACATTGACCCAGACCACTACATTCCCCTCGCACGCTACCCGGCCTGAATCTGACCCTGATGAAACTCAGGTTACCCTTCCCATATACAGTTCCATCATACACGGTGACAAAGAGGAAGCTGCAGATGAAAGTGCAGGTTCGGCCCACCCGCCATCAGACACACCACCGTACTATCAGGGGCCCTGTGCCAGTGCCGTCGCCAACGAGTGGGCCCCCCCTGCTTGCTCAGGATCACAGCACTTGCAAGGTTGAAATACTGTGCAGTGAGATGGAAGATGGGGACGACGAGGAGTCCAGACTAGTACAGGGATTCCCTAGCGAGGAGACTTATTTGATTGTTTTCAATGTTGGGACAGCAATTTTTGGGGAGCACTATACTCTGGAGAGTGATAGATGGGGCCCACCATACACTGGAACATTCCAAAGGTGGACATCAGACACTGGAGCAGCATTTACAGGGCCCATTATACACTAGAGCATTAGAAATGGGGCCCATTATGTTTGGAGCATTATTTGGGCCCATAAGACAGTGGAGCTTCATCCATGGGGACCAACATATACTGTAGCATTATGTGGAGCTCATCATATACTGTTTCAAACATTATATGGGACCAATGATTCTGTATGGAGAAATAGATGGGCCTCGTCATGAGATGTAAAAAGTGAAGTATTTTTCATTGTACTATACCGCTATTTCTCTGCCGTATCGGAGCATGATGAGTTGTGGTATTATGTGTTAAAGGGGCGCTCTTTCGCCCAGGGCACATGAAAACCTGGAGCCAGCCCTACCCCCCCACAACTTTAGCCAAATAACCCCCATTTTTCAGTGCGTAACTTGTATTATGAAGTTAATTAAGGTTGACCAGCTTAAGTAAGAAGAATTGATGCTTTTGGCATTCAAATGAGCACTGTAGGTGTGTTTCCTGTCCTCCTCTCGCTGCCGACTTTTATTCCCCATTGACTTACATTGGGTTCCGTGTTTCGGGACGACCCCGACTTTTCCCTATAATCGGCCGATCTTGCTCGACCCGACTTTTGGAAAAGTCGGGTTTCACGAAACGAAACTCGACCATAAAAAAACAAAAGTCGCTCAACTCTAGCGGCAACACCTCTCGTGCAGCTTTGCGTTCGCGCAAACGCCGATCAACCTGAATGGCTAATGACATAGAATCGTCAAGACCAGAGAGAACAGGAAATCCCACCATAGTATCTTTTACGGCTTCTGACAACCCCTTCCGAAAGAGAGCAGCCAAGGCATTATCATTCCAGGTAGTAAGTACTGCCCACTTTCGGAATTTTTGACAGTACAATTCTGCAGAATCACGTCCCTGGTTCAATGCCAGCAGGGTCTTTTCAGCCTGATCAATGGCATTAGGTTCGTCATACAACAACCCCAAGGCCTGAAAAAATGCGTTCACACTAGTCAGAATAGGATCATCTGGTTTCAAAGAAAACGCCCAATCCTGGGGATCGCCACGCAGCAAAGAGATGACAATTTTAACCTGCTGCGCGGAGCTCCCTGACGAGTTAGGCTTCAAGGCAAAAAATAATTTACAATTATTTTTGAAATTCAAAAATTTAGACCGATCCCCAAAAAATACATCAGGTGTAGGAATCTTTGGTTCAGCAGCATGTGAACGAGCAAGGTAGGCGGAAATTCCCCGCACTTCCGCAGCGAGCTGCTCCACACGATCAGACAATTGCTTTATCTCCATTGAGAGAGAATAAAAAAATTCCCACTACGGCCTCAGAGATATAGAGGAAAAATAAACACACTTTTTTTTTTTTTTTTTTTTTTTTTTTTACAATTCTTTCCTGCTATTGAGTACCCTAGGATCTGCGGTATGGCGGGTGATTCTGTTATGATTGAGTCACCGTAGGAGGCAGACACAAAAATAGAAGCTGCGTCCAGAAATCCAGAGAAGTTGGCAACTATCAGATTGCAGACCCCTGAACCTATCAACACAACTAGCAGTAGCCGTGGGGGGTTCCTATGATGCCCTAGACCCCTCGATCACAGCCAGAGAGCTAAATAGCCTAAAGACAGAAAAGGAAATCTAAACTGCCCCAGAGCAGACCCCAAAGTAAAAGGCAGCCCCCAACATATAATGACGGTGAAGCAAGATGAAAAAACACTCACACAGATAGAAAGATAGGCTGAGCAAACGATGGGGCCCAAGCTAACTAAACAGAACAGGAAGGTTGCTGTCTGCAATCTGCCAAAACCCTATCAAAGACATAAGCCAACAAGCTGATATGGAAAAAAACCCTGAAGCAGCTAGGCTTCAAAAACTAAATCAGCACTCAGGTATTTTCAGAAGACAGAGCTAAAGGAATTCAGCACACTCCAGCAGGGAATGGCAGAAATCCAGAAAAACAAAGCAAAACAAAGTCAAAGCACAAATGCAAAAAGCCGAGCAGAAAACTTAGCTTTAGAAGAGCAGGAATTCAGACTGGTCTCCAAGGATCCCACAGAGAAATCACCCGCAGGGCAGAAGGGCGTCGGCAGCCTTATATCCAGTCAGTAACTCCACTCAGCCAGTCATCATAATCAGGCTCAGGTGTTTGATAATCAGGCTCACTACCTTTCTTTACCAGAAGAGGGAGTTCCTCGGGCCTCAGTAGTGAAGGGGAAAATGAACTCACAACACCGTCATTCCATGTAGTAAGGACCTCCCACTTTCAGAATTTTTGACAGTATAACTGCAGAATCCTGACCCTGGTTCAATGCCAATAGGGTTTTCTCAGCTTGATCAATAGCATTAGGTTCATCATACAACAACCCCAAGGCTTGAAAAAATGCATCCACATTAGTCAGAATAGGGTCTCCCGGTGTCAGAGAAAAAGCCCAATCCTAGGAATGGCTACACAGCAAGGAGATGACAATTTTAACCTGCTGCACATAGCTCCCCGATGAGTTAGGCTTCAAGGCAAGAAATAGTTTACAATTATTCTTAAAATTCAAAAATTTAGACCGATCCCCAGAAAACACATCAGGAGTAGGGATTTTTGGTTCAACAGCAGATGATTGAGCGAGATAGGTGGAAATTCCCTGCACTTCAGCAGCGAGCTGCTCCACACGATCAGACAATTGCTTAATCTCCATTAAAAAAAATCTTCCTACGGCCCCAGAGAAAAAGAGGAATAAATGTATAACAAAAAAATTCTGACACTTTTTTTTTTTTAACAATTCTCTCCTGCTTTTGAGTACTCTAGTATCTGCAGTTAAGGCTGGTGATTCTGTTTTGATTGGGTCACCGAGGAGGAAAACAAGACCAAGCTAAGCCACAGAAAACCAAGAGGTTGGTAACTAAGCGGATTGCAGACCCCTGATCCTATCTACACAACTAGCAGTAGCTGTGGAGCATACCTACGATGATCCTAGACGCCTTTCGACACAGCCGGAGAACTAAGTAAGCCTAAAGCAAGAAAGGGGAAATCTAAGCTGCCCCAGAACAGACCCCAAAGGAATAGATAGCCCCCAAACATATATTGTCGGTGAGACAAGATGAAAACACAAACACAGGTAGGAAAATAGACTGAGCAAATGATCGTGCCCACACTAACTAGACAGGACAGGAAAGGAAAGACTCTGCTTGCAATCACGCAAAAAACCCTGCAAAAAATGCCCCAACTTGTCTGATAGAAAAATACTGAAGTCACTAGACTTCGCCTACTATATCAGCACTCTGGTATATTCTGAAAGCAGAGCAAAAAGAGGCCAATCTAATAAGGGACAAAAACAAACTGGCACAAGCAGTAGCATAAGGATGGAAATTCAGCACAGCACCAGCCGGAGCTGGCTGAACACATAAAAAAGAAAAAGACAAAACCAGATCTAATGTGAACAATAGAAAAAGAACACTTAGCTGAGCATTTAGGGGAGAAAACAAGGGGAACTGCTACCTTGGATCTAATCCTTATAAACAGGGAGGAAATGGTTGAGGAGGTAAAAGTGGCTGGAACCCTAGGAGGTAGCGACCATGCTATTTTAGAATTTTGGATAACTAGAGGCGGAAGACCTGTGAAGACTCAGACGTCAAGGTTAGATTTCAGAAAGGCAGATTTTAAGGGATTCAGAAAGAGAATTGGAGGGATCCAATGGCTGGATATCCTTAAAGACAAAAATGTCCAGGAAGGATGGGAAATCTTGAAAAATGAAATTCTCAAAGCACAGTTGTTAACAATTCCGAAAAGAGGGAAGAATAGGAAGCATTTAAGGAAACCAGGATGGGTGAACACAGAACTTAAGCACATGCTAAAAAGGAAGAAAAAAATGTTTATAAAATGGAAAGAGGGAGGCATATCTAAAGAAGAATATAATGCTGTCTGCAGAATCTGCAGGGCACAAATCAGATTATCTAAAGCTGAAAATGAATTGAGGCTTGCAAGAGATGTCAAAAGCAATAATAAAGGATTTTGGGGATATGTCAAAAGTAAAAGAAAAGTCAAAGATGCTATAGGATTTTTACAGGATGAAAATGATGAAATGGTAAGACAGGATGTTGAGAAGGCTGAACTTTTAAATTCCTATTTTGCATCTGTTTTCTCTCAGAAAGGAAATGTAACACCAACTGTTATTCACTGTCCTATTGAGGGAATAGAAGAATCCAGGATATCTATAAACAGAAAGATAGTGAGGAAACACTTAGCTAACCTAAATGAATTCAAGTCTCCAGGTCCAGATGAATTACACCCCAGAGTACTGAAGGAGATAGCAGAAGAAATTTCTGAACCACTCTCCATAATCTTTGAAAATTCTTGGAGAACAGGAGAAGTGCCAGAAGACTGGAGAAGAGCAAATGTTGTTCCTATCTTCAAAAAGGGGAAGAAGGTGGACCCAGGCAACTATAGGCCGGTGAGTCTGACTTCTATACCAGGAAAGATCTTTGAACAAATTATTAAACAACATTTAAGTCAATACCTGGATAAGAATGAAGTGATCAAACAGAGTCAGCATGGGTTTGTAACTAATAAGTCATGTCAGACTAACTTAATTTCCTTCTCTGACGGTATCACTGATTGGGTGGATCAAGGAAATGCTGTAGATATAGTATATCTTGACTTCAGCAAAGCATTTGACAAAGTCTCTCATACAATCCTTATTGAAAAAATGACTAAGTATGGAATGGACAAGGCAACTGTTAGGTGGATTCATAGCTGGCTTAGTGATCGGACCCAAAGAGTGGTCGTAAATGGCTGCACATCCAGTTGGAAGAATGTCTCAAGTGGGGTACCACAGGGCTCTGTCCTGGGCCCTGTATTGTTCAACATCTTTATCAACGATTTAGATGAAGGAATTGAGGGTAAACTGATTAAATTTGCTGATGACACAAAGCTAGGAGGGATAGCTAATACTAGAGAAGAGAGAGAGAGGATTCAAAAAGATTTAAATAAACTGGAGAAGTGGGCAGTAACTAACAGAATGGTTTTTAACAGGGAGAAATGCAAAGTACTACATCTGGGCAATAAAAATGAAAAAAGCATATATAGAATGGGAGGAATAGGGCTAAGTGACAGCACATGTGAAAAAGACTTGGGTATACTAATAGATCACAGACTGAATATGAGTCAACAGTGTGATGCAGCAGCAAAAAAGGCAAATGCAATTCTAGGATGTATTAACAGAAGCATACAGTCTAGATCACGTGAAGTCATTATTTCCCTCTACTCCTTTTTGGTCAGACCTCATCTGGAATATTGTGTCCAGTTTTGGGCACCACATTTTAAAAAAGACATCAACAAACTGGAGCAAGTTCAGAAAAGAGCGACCAGAATGGTGACCGGTCTGCAAACCCTGTCTTATGAGGAAAGGTTGCAGGATTTGGGAATGTTTAGTTTGCAAAAGAGAAGACTGAGAGGAGACTTAATTGCTGTCTACAAATATCTAAAGGGCTGTCACATTGTAGAAGGATCAACTTTATTCTCATTTGCACAAGGAAAGACTAGAAGCAATGGGATGAAACTGAATGGGAGGAGACACAGATTAGATATTAGAAAAAACTTTTTGACAGTTAGAGTGATCAATGAGTGGAACAGGCTGCCACGAGAAGTGGTGAGTTCTCCTTCAATGGAAGTCTTCAAACAGAGGCTGGACAGACATCTGACTGGGATGATTTAGCGAATCCTGCTTTGAGCAGGGGGTTGGACCAGATGGCCCAGGAGGTCCCTTCCAACTCTACGATTCTATGATTCTATGCAGGGACTGAGCTGGAAACTAAGACCTCAGGAGGCAGGGAAAAATCACCAGCAGGGATAGAGGGAGTCGGCTGTCTTAAATCCAATCAGAAACTCCAGTTCTCCAGTCATCCTCCTCATTATCAGGTGGCAGGCCTCTGTTAATGAGATCAGCTCCATTACCTCCAGTAACCACCAGAGGGAGCCCGGAAAGAGAACTCGCGACCCCTCTATCAATATAACCAGCTCCACTACTTTCACTAGTAACCAGAGGTAGGCCAGAAAGCGATTTCACAACAGAGCAGTGTTTTGCAGCTCATCCAGAGCTTTGGTGTATCAGCTGTTCAGTTGGAAGCTGTATCCGGGTGCCCTACTCTGTTGCCTCAGGAGCATTGGCAACATAGCAAGCTAAGTTGTTTGTTTTCCGTGTTTGTTGTTTTCCCTAATTTTATATTAGTACAGCGGTGGGACCAGTGTCCACACTAGCCAGTTCCCAAGTAAGGGATAGGTGCAGGGCTAGTGAGGGACTAGGTATCCTGGTCGGCGACAGGTGAAGAGCCTGTATAGGGAACTTTAGGAGAGTTCAGGGACACTGCCTCAGGAGAGTGCAGGAGGTGTTCACATCCCCGTTCCCTATTGTAGGGCCCACCGTTGTAACTGTGTCCCCATTGCTCCCTTGTTTGTCTTGTCGTTTTAGTTACTGACCTGCTGGTCTCATCACACAGGGCAAGTCACTTCGTGACACAGACCTTGCTACTTCCCCATACTGGGGCTACCAAAAGGGGCAGGCTCACCATGGAGAGTGACTATACCCACAACTGGGGGGTGTCTAAACCCTGCTGAGGGATCACCTAAGCCTGTTATGAAGGATGTGCTCTGTTGGCGATGTCACAATCCTGGGCATGTCGCCGCCCGGTGTCATATGCCCCCTGATCCTATGGACAGTAGCTTAGACAGGCACTGCTCCTACTATGCATACCTGGCCTGCAGTGTGGACTTTCGACCTGGCGAGGGACTCCAATCGTGTGCAGTGCCCATCAATAGAGGTAATAGTTCTGGGACTGTTGGAGTCTAGAAGTCTGATGATCTAATCAGTGCTGCACTGCCCCACTAGTTAACCTCTAATAGGTTTGTTGGCATCCACTGCATACATGCAAACGCCAAGGACTACCCTGTAGCCCAAGTAACCATGGGATCAAACTGTGGTGATAGAGCTCATGAGGTTGAGGTAGTAAAGGTCTTAATCCATCTTGTCATCCTGGGGTGGGATTTTACTCTGTTTTGGAATTTGTGGCAACAGAGGGATGTACAGAGTGTCCCGGTCAAAAGCCTGACCCCCTGAAGCCATCAAAATCAGAAGTGAAGGAGTTTCCACTATGCATCCTCGCTGGAGCAGAGAATGAGACGGTAACTGAGGAGGCCAGCTTTCCTGACTTAGAGGTGTCTGAAAAGAACTTTGGGACTGCTCAAATTCAGGACTTTACATTGAAAGGGGCATTTTAGAATGTGACTGTATGCAATGGGGTTGCTCAAAAGCTTGGGACAGACACCAGGTTCCCTCATTTTGCACTACATGGCGAGTTATTGTATTGGGTGACCAAACTGAGGGGAGGAAAGGTAGTAGAGTAGTTGTTAGTTCCCAGACCATACCGGCTGATGGTTTTAGACATGGCCCATTCACATGCTTTGGGTGGACATCTGGGGGTGGAGAAAACTCAGGAGAGAGTCTTAAGGCCCCGTCACACATAGCGAGATCGCTAGCGAGATCACTGCTGAATCACAAGTTTTGTGACGCAACAGCGATCTCACCAGCGATATCGCAGTGTGTGACATGTATGAGCGACCGGCCCCCCTGCTGGGTATCGCTGATCGTGCTCGAAAGCCCTGGACATTTTTTTGATCGCTGAGGTCCCGCTGCATAGCATGCATCGTCATGTTTGACACCTACCCAACGACCTCGTTAGCGACTCAGAAGCGAGAAACAGGCATGGATTTGCGTTCCCTTTTCCACGCCCCCCTCAGCTCCGATTGATGGTCGCTACCGCGTCCTGATTGGCGGCCTTGTTTTAAAGGAAGGTAACATAATAGCGCTTCAGTTCTTTGTTCCTGACCGGGTGCATCCTAGTTTACAGATCCTAGTAGCGTTTACCGGCTGTGACTCCACATCGTCTCATCTATTATTTCATCTATATTCAATGGTACACCTATACTCTGTGTTCACGGTAGATATAGTTTGGGGTCTCAAATGCATTGCCATTTTACTTAATTTATAGTATTCTTACAATTATCTGTTATCATTGTATTGGAGGGAGAGAGGGAGTTCATTGAGGGCTTGACTTCTATCTGTGTACATAGGCTCTTGCATGGGCAACCATTTTAGGGTGTATCGAGTCCACTCACCCAATAAACAGTATTCCGTTTCAAAAGGATTTTTAAAAATTTTTTACTTTTTACAATGTTTCATGTATGCTCACTGTATGTTATTCTTCATTTCTTTTTTTCAGATGTCTTACAATAGTGGGGAATTTGTACGTGAACTGATTGAGCTGTATTGGTCTCTGCCCTGCCTTTGGCAGATTAAATCGGCTGACTACAGCAATAGAATTAAAAAAAGGGAGGCATATGAGAAAATGATTGCCCTCTTTAAGCGGCATAATCCCAGCGAGAAGGTGGATGAAATCCTTGTTCGGAAAAAGATCCAGGGTCTACGCACCGTGTACAAGAAGGAGCTCAACAAGGTGGAGAAGTCAAGGATGTCTGGTGCCAACACAGATGAGGTTTACGTGCCCTCATTGTGGTACTATGACTTGCTTGGCTTCATCTGTGACCAGGAGCTTCCTCGGAAAACAGTTTCTTCGATGCGGCCGAACATGGAACAAGACCCTGAGATACTGAATGATCCAGACTCCCCTGTTGGAGATGTAAGTACATTATTTGTTCCCCCTGGAAATAGCATTTTTACTTTGTATGTACATGCCATGGTTGAATTGAAAATAGTAACTATGGTTTTACCTGTTTAATTCTGCAGTTTACTAAAGTTATCTCTTCCAGTTCAAATATGTATACTCCTTTACTATTTTCACCCCACTCAGTTCTCATAGCGTAGAATGACATTTCATATCCTGTACAGCTTGTGCCTCCCTTAACATTTCTCTCCAGTGCACATTTAACCATGCTGGTCGTTTTTTGGGGTGTGGCACTGAATGTTGTTAAATATTTATTGGGTTTTGCTTAACCTTTTTTTTGTTTTGTTTTTGTTCCCACAGCACCGGCAGCAAGTTCTGGCGATGCAAGGACGTGATAACATCACAGATAGTGAACGGAGTATGGAGGAGGCTTGCGAGGGGTCGAGTTAAGACCCTGCTCCCTCAACTTTATCTCAGCGGCAACCAAATTCCCATAAACGAAAGGGTGCCTTGGCGCTATCAGCAGATCTTGTGTCTTTGGCAAACCAAACTTTACTTCATCAGGCCAACACCGGCATGGACAGCTTTGCAAACTTCGCAGCTGATAGACTTGGTAAGCTGGATGCAAGACAAAGGAGCCTCGCCGAAAGGGTCATTTTTGAAACTTTAAGTAAAGATGCGGCCGGTCAACTGGATGAAACGTCGACCGTAAAAAGTGCAATCGACTGTGACCCTTGTTGTCCGCATTCTTGGACCCAAATGCCAGAGCCACTTCGGAGCACACCAGTGCGGAGGATTTGGCCACTGCAAAACCAGCCTTCCCCCCCCCCCCAGTATCCTGTGTTTCCTCAGTCTTTCCTTTCACAACTCTCTTCTCCGCCCAGGCGAGGATTTTCCCATGCAGACAACCAATATGAAGATTTGTAGTGATTTTTTTCTCACGTTTTTAATTTTAATTTTTTTTTAAATATTTGTAAATTAAATTATTTAATTATAGTATGTATTGGTTCGATTGTTTGTTGGATTTCAATAAAATTTTTTTGCTTTTTGCTTAAAAGTTGCTGTCTTCTTTCTTTAATTCTGCATATTGTTATTATCATGCCAACTAGTGGAGGTAATGAGCTGGGGGGCATCTATACTGATGCATAGCTATATAATGCTTGTGAGCGATGATGTTTCTTTATTAAAAATAGAATACACAACAACAGGGGAAATAACATTAAAAATTTTAATAGCTATATTAGCTACAATAGCAACAATAAAAAAGACAAAAAAACAGAAAAACAAAAAAAATTATGGTCTGCCACCCCAATGTTGGGCCTCCACAGCCCTCAACAACAACTGTGTATGTAGCTCCACAGCTTGGGTCACTCTCCTGAGTGTACCCAGGAGCTCTTCATTACTTGGGATTCCTAGAGGGGGAAATGGTCCAACTTAAATTCTGCACATGCAGCAAATTCAAAAGGACTTGTTTGTAAGTAATCACTTACGGTTTCTAGGTCCCTCCTGTTCTTCAGAGGATGACGGGCTGAGGTTCCATACGGATCCTCTTGCATCCTCATGTTGGGGCTGCGGGTCTTCTGCAGATTCATCATTTTGCTCCGGGTCTGTAGGTGCATGATGAAAAAACCTTATTACCAACCATAGTAACTACATGATCAATAAAAACACTATGCTGGCCTTTGCAGGGACTTTTCAGGGACCATACGGGGCTTTGTGGGACTGTGTAGGTACTATGCGAGTCTGTGCTGGCCTTAGCAGGTACTTTTCAGCGACTATGTGGGGCTGTGTGGGACTGTTCAGGTCTTTGCGTGACTCTGCTGGCCTTTCCAGGGACTTTTCAGGGACTATACAGGGCTGTGTGGAACTGTGCAGGTACTATGCGGGTCTGTGCTGGCCTTTGCGGGGACTTTTCTGGGACTATACAGGGATTTGTGGGACTGTGCAGGGACTATGCGGGTGTGTGATGGCCTTTGCAGGTACTGTACAGGGAATCTGGGAATGTGCACTCACCACGATGGGAGACCATCTGGGACCGGATGCTGGCGATGCGGTTGCTGGCTCTGTACCACAGATCTGTCTGCTTTTTCTAATCTGCCTTGTGGAGTGATGGACCCCAAACCTTCTGGCCAGGCCCCGTCTAATCCTCCGCAGCACTGCCTGTTTGTGCAGGACTGGGTGGTCATGTTGTTGGGAGCAGGCATAATCTGTTGCATTCATCTCCCTGATGAGATAATGAACCTCTGCGTCCCCCCAGGGAGTAGAACGCCTCCTGGCCGCCATTTTCCCGCCTCAGCAAACAAGCTAGGCCGCACTAAGGTCATAAAACATGCCCACGACGCCACAGCTCCGCCCACGGTGTTATCGACATGTGACAGTTTGGAGGACGCTACTGCATTCTTGAAGGAATCGTTGCCATTCGGTTTGTCACACCGGAGATGCTACTGCATCCCAAAACTTAAATTTTGTTAAATAGGCACTTATTCATAGGATAAAGAATATATATATGCTTATCAGTATGCGTGTGAGTAAATATGTGTTTATGTAGGTAACGGTATATGTTATATATGTGTATATGTGTGTAGATTGGTGTGTACCTGAATATGTTTGTTACACAAAGAATGAGAAAAAAGTTTTTTCAAATTAAAACACTTAGTTTATTATACAAAAAAAGTTAAAATTTTTAAACACTTTACAAAAAAGGGTGTTGTAGTCAGTGCTGATGCTGCCAAGCAACAGCACCAGGACCATTGAAATAATCGCAGTACTTGTCACAGCAGGTCTTGGCATGGTGGGTGTATCTGCCGGGTCCCAATGGTTGAAGGCCTGCAATTGCGGGTTCGCTAGAACACCATTCACCCAGCTGCACTTCGCCTTTAGTTTGGTCCACAGAGTCCACGAACCCAGGCGGACAGTACGCACTAGAATCTCGTCGCCTAAGAAAGTTATGAAGCACACAGCAGGCCAAAACAACAAAGTCATTTGATTCCAGCTTCATGTTTATAGGCATGTGCAAAACGCGGAATCGATTGGCCATGATCCCGAAGGCATTTTCTACCACCCAACGTGCCCTTGACAAGCGGTAGTTGAAAATCCTTCTTTCTCCCGTTAGAGTTTTCTGGGGGAATGGTTTTAGCAGATTGGGATGAAGCGGGAAGGCCTCGTCGCCGACAAAAACAAAGTTCAGGTTTCCTCTAGTCTCAGAGTTGGGAGGCAAGTGAAGGTCACAGCTGTTTAAACATTCTCCAAAATGTGTATGCTCCAAAATTCCACCATCGGAAACACTTCCATTCATGCCAATGTCTACATAAATAAATTCATAATTTGCGTTCACAAGGGTCATCAGGATAATGCTGAAATAGCCCTTGTAACCTTGTAATTAAAGAAATAGGACCCGCTGTTGGGTGGTTGTGTGATGCGGACATGTTTGCCGTCCAAAGTCCCAGCACAGTTAGGAAACTGCCAAAGAAGCTCAAAATCGGAGGCAATCTTTTTCCAATCCTCCTCCGTATTTGGAAACTCCATGTAGCTCCATAGACATTTGAAAATAGCTTTACAAATCTCCGGAATAAGAGCGCTCAGCAGGGGCCTTGAAATAGCAGCAGAAAAATGCTGAAAAAAAAAGTCCTGAAGTGAGCGTCCGGTGGCCAGGAATCGCACCGTGACTGCCAATCTTTCATCAGCCGGGATGACAGCACGCATTTTTGTATCCTTCTTTTCAATAAGTGGAGTAATTTGCTCCAGTAAATAGATGAACGATTCCTCCGACATCCGCAGATAGTTACGGAAATCATGTGGATTTTTGTCCTGCAACTCTTTCACTAGTTGCATGTGGGACAATTCGGACCTCCTCTGCAGCCCACATGCAACGTTTTCTTTTAGTACGCCTCTCCAGCATCTGGTCCTCATCTCGACAGTGAGCTTCCTCAACCAACAAGGCAGCCACCACAACAGAACACTGTGCATTGTTCATGATGGAGCAAACTGAAGGAAAAAGAAGGAAAATTATTATAAAAGTTTCAACAAAACCAAAAATGCAATTATTAAAACTACATGCAACGTGTGATGCAAAATTGCATACCATTCTGTTAGCGGGCGTGCCTGTAAACGTGCTTTGACCAACTAAAATGGCTGACCATGCAAAAGCATACGTACACAGATAGAAGCCAAGCCCTCCCTCCAGAGCAATAATAGCAGATAATTGTTATCCTATAAATTAAGCAAATGGAAATGCATTCGAGACCCCAAGGATACCTACCGTGAACACAGAGTTTAGGTGTCTGAAGAACCGTTGAATAATAGATCACAGCCGGTGAACGCTACTAGGATAGCCGGTGAACGCTACTAGGACAGCCGGTGAATGCTACTAGGTTCAGCAAGCCAAGGACGCACGCGGTCAGGAACAAAGACCTGAAGCGCTCCTATGTCACCTTCTTTTACAGGCAAGGCCGCCAATCAGGACGCGGTAGCGACCACCAATCGGAGCTGAGAGGGCGTGAAAAAGGGAATGCAATCCACGCCTGTGTGAATACAGTGTCACACAGTACATCCCTCATCGGGGTTTGAATCGTCAGAGTAGCTGCAATGTAACAGGGTCCCAACGACCGCCAACATCGTTACAAAGGTCGCTAAGGCCCGCCGTATCGTTGCTGCATCATTGGGTAGATCGGACTGTTTGGCATCTCATCAGCGACCACATAGTGATGCAGCAACGATCCCTACCAAGTTTTATCGTTGTCGGGATCGTTGTAGCATTGCTATGTGTGATGGGGCCTTAACAGAGGTTCTATTGACGAGGGTGTTACGGAGTGTCCCTGAATTATTTTAGGTCCTGCTGCAGATAACTGCTCCTATTTCTCACTTCCAAAACCCCTTAGTACCCTTACCTGTGATAGAAATCCCCTTCGAGAGGATTGCTATAGATCTGGTAGGTCACCTTGTTAAATTAGCACGTGGCCATCAGTACATCTTAACAGTGCCACTGAAAGCCTCAGCTAAGAGCTGTCCATATCTTTGCCAGGACCAATTTACCCAAAGAGATTTTGTCGGACCAGGGGACCACATTTATGTGCAAAATGATGCGGGAGCTGTGTAGAGTCCTCCAGTTTGCCCAGCTATGAACCTCCGTTTACCATCCGCACACCGATGGGCTGATGGAGTGCTTCAACAAGACCTTGAAAGACATGCTCAAGAGGGTCATTGAGAAGGATGGTCAAGACTGGGACTATCTGCTTCTGCTCCTGTTCTTTCCGATCAGAGTAGTCTCACAGGCCTCTATTGGCTTCTCGCCGTTCGAACTCCTGTATGGCCGACATCCATGAGGGCTAATGGACATAGCCAAGGAAACTTGGGAATCCGAGGTCACGCCGCATCGGAGTGTCATTGAGCATGTCACCCAGCTGCAAGAAAGGATGACACACGTAATGCCTATCATCAGGGAACATCTTCTCCAGGCACAGGAGGCTTAAGTGAGCGTTTACAAGTGATCAGCGAGGCTAAAGTAATTCCAGCCCGGGGACCGCATGCTAGTATTTATCCCTACGGTGGAGAGCAAATTCTTGGCAAAGTGGCAAGGTCCGTATGAGATAGTGGAAAAACTCGGGGATGTGAAATGCTTTATTTTAAGCAACAGGCCAGATAGAATAACAGAAGTACGAGTCGATGGGCACCTAGGGAGCAGTGACCACAATATAATACAATTCCACTTGTCCTTCAGTAAGGTACCATGAAAGGGGGTTACAAAAACGCTGAATTTCAGGAAAGCAAAGTTTGATCAGCTTAGAGAGGACCTTTGCTGAATTGATTGGGACAATGTCCTCAAAAATAGGAGCACAGAAAATAAATGGGAAATATTTAAATCAGTTTTACACACCCACTGCGAGCTAGCCATACCATACAGAAATAAAAGGGCTAGGAACAGGAGAACACCAATGTGGCTAAATAAGGATGTAAAAAGGGCAATAAATAACAAGAACAAGGCATTTAAGAAGCTAAAAGAAGAAGGCAATGAAGAAGCATTAAAAAGTTATAGAGAAAAAAATAAAATGTGTAAAAAACAAATACATTTCGCAAAAGTGGAAACTGAGAGACTCTTGTTAAGGAAAGTAAAACAAACTCCAAACTATTCTTTAATTATATAAACAGTAAAATGATTAAAATTGATGATGTCGGCCCTTTAAAGGACAATGAGGGTGAAATCATAGAGAGCGATGTGGGAAAAGAAAATGTTTTAAATACTTTTTTCTCAACAGTGTTCACACAGGAAAAGGATTTGTCGGGGGAAATGCAGAGTGATAATGTAAACTCCCCATTAAGTATTACCTGCCTAACCCAGGAAAAAGTGCAGAACCGCCTTAGTAAGATTAAAATTGACAAATCACCAGGCCCTGATGGAATTCACCTTCGGGTATTAAGGAAGTTAAGTAATGTGATAGACAGGCCTCTATTCCTTATATTTAAAGACTCTATAGAAACAGGGTCTGTTCCTTTTGATTGGCGGCAAGCAAATGTGGTACCAATATTCAAAAAGGGGTGTAAAAGAGAACCTGGAAACTAGAGGCCAATAAGCTTAACATCTGTTGTGGGTAAAATTTTTGAAGGGTTTCTAAGGGATACCATTATGGAATACCTCAATGTTAATAAATGTTTAACTCCATATCAACATGGATTTATGAAGGATCACTCCTGTCAAACTAACCTGATCAGCTTCTATGAGGATGTAAGCTCTCAAATGGACCAAGGAGAATCTTTGGATGTCATTTATCTCGACTTCTCTAAAGCATTTGACACTGTCCCACATAAAAGATTGGTAAGTAAGATGAGAAAGCTTGGGCTAGGGGAAAATGTGTGAAGATGGGTAGGTAGCTGGCTTAGTAATAGAAAACAAAGAGTGGCTTTTAATGATGCATACTCAGATTGGGCGAGGGTTACTAGTGGGGTACCACAGGGTTCTGTATTGGGCCCCCTACTATTTAATATATTTATTAATGATGTAGTGGATGGCTTACACAGTAAAATATCAATATTTGCAGATGATACAAAACTTTGTAAGGTAGTTAACACAAAGGAGGACAGTTTGCAACTACAGACAGATTTGAGTAAATTGGAGAATTGGGCTGAAAAATGGCAAATGAGGTTTAACACAGATAAGTGTAAGGTTATGCACATGAGAAGAAGAAACAGATGCTACAATTACTTACTAAATGGGAAACTGCTGGGGAAATCAGACATGGAAAAAGACTTAGGCATCTTAGTCAATAAGAAGCTAAATTGGAGTGCCCAGTGTCAGGCAGCTGCCACCAAAGCAAATAGGGTCATGGGATGCATTAGAAGAGGTCTGGGGACACGAGATGAAAACAGAATTCTCCCTCTGTACAAATCACTCGTCAGACCACACTTGGAGTATTGTGTGCAATTTTGGACGCCGGTGCTCAAGAAAGACATTACTGAACTTGAAAGGGTTCAAAGGCAGGCTACTAAAATGATAAATGGAGTTGGTTCACTACAGTACCCAGAAAGGTTATCAAAATTAGGTCTATTTACTCTAGAAATGAGAAGACTTAGGGGAGATTTAATATATATGTACAAGCATATCAGAGGGCAATACAGAGATCTCTCCAATGAACTGTTTGTACCAAGGACTGTGACAAGAACAAGGGGACATTCTCTTCGTTTGGAGGAAAGACAATTTCTGCACCAGCATAGAAGAGGGTTCTTCACGGTAAGAGCAATGAGGCTCTGGAATTCTCTTCCTGAGGAAGTGGTGATGGCCAACTCACTGAATGAATTTAAGAAAGGAATGGATGCTTTTCTTGTGAGTAACAGTATAGAAGGTTGCGAATAACAGAATATTATAGGTAGATGGTTGACCCAGCTTAGGGGAAGGAATTTTTTTCCCTATGGAGTCAAATTGGCTTCTACTCTGTGGGTTTTTTGCCTTCCCCATGATCAACAATGCAGAACAGCTGCACTAAAAATAGGCTGAACTAGATGGACATAAGGTCTTCCTTCAGCCTTCAAAACTATGTTATGTTAAGGTACACCAGCCCAGTCGCAGGAAGTCAACCCAGGTATACCATGTGAACCGACTCAAACCTTGCTGGGACCAGGAACTGCTGGAAGCTCCTTGCCTGGATGCCCATCCCGAAGCCAAGATCGAGGAGGTCATGATCGCTGAGATGCTAACGCCGGCCCAGAAGCAACAATGTCAAGAACTGGAAAAAGGAGGGTGATGGCACACCAAAAGTAAAATTAAAAACTTTATTGCGGCAAATCAAGCCATATTAAAAACTAGTAGACTGACACGTTTCAGGTGTGTTCAATGCACCCTTAGTCATAGGATACAAGACATAAAATGGAACAACTTTACAGTATATACAGAAAAAGAACAAATCAAAACGTAACAATCATTAATTATACATACACATGGTGTGATAGCAAAACTCTTGAGGAAATTTGGCATTTAATTTCAGAATCCAATAGGCTTCATGATTAAATAACATTATTTGTTCATTACCACCTCGAATCGGATGAGAAATTCTTTCAAAAGCAAAAAAGGCAAGATGGGTGGTGTCCCCCTGGTGTGTGTTCACAAAATGTTTCGCTGCGCCTGAATATCTGGCATTTTTATTTGAAATATTAGTAAGATGCTCTGCAATACTTTTTTTTATTTTAGGGGTTGTACATCCAATGTATTGTTTTTTTATCCAATGTTGTCCTAAATGACTAATGATGGTAAATATAATCCACCTGTGTGTAATCAAGTCTCCATATAAATGCACCTGCTCTGTGATAAGGCCCCATCACACACAGCAAGATCGCTAGCGAGATCGCTGATTTTGTGGCGTCACAGCGATCTCGCCAGCAACATCGCTACGTGTGACACACATCAGCGACTGGCTCCACCGCCGGGTATTGCAGGATCGTCCTGGGCAATTTTTTGATCATTGGCCTCCCGCTGGCCAACACGCATCGCTGTGTGTGGCAGCGGGAGACCAACGATCAGCGACGCTGCACACTGGTATCTAAGGTACACAGCGGATATCCAAGAGCTCTTAGAAACCCGCTGTTTACCTTAGATACCAGCATGCACGCTGGTTTCCAGGGTAAACAGCTGGTGTCCAAGAGCCATGCGGCTCTTAGAAAGCTGTTGTTTACCTTAGATACCAGCATGCACGCTGGTTTCCAGGGTAAACAGCCGGTGTCCAAGAGCCATGCGGCTCTTAGAAACCTGCTATTTACCTTAGATACCAGCTTGCTCGCTGGTCCTGATCGCTGGTGAGTCTGTCTATGTGACAGGTCACCAGCGATCAGCCTAACGACGTCCCAGCGATCCCATCCATGTCGGATTGTTGGTGGGATCGCTGGGACATTGTTATGTGTAACGGGGCCATTAGTCTCAGGGTTCTGTTTGATAAACAGAGAGCATCATGAAGACCAAGGAAAACAACAGGAAGAAGTTTAAAGCTGGATTTGGATACCAAATGATTTCCAAAACTTTAAACATCCCAAGGAGCACTGTGCAAGCGATCATATTGAAATGGAAGGAGTATCATGCCACTGCAAATCTACCAAGACCCGACCGCCTCACTAAAATTTCATCTCAAGCAAGGAGAAGACTGATCAGAGATGCAGCCAAGAGGCCCATGATCACTCTGGATGAACTGCAGAGATCTACAGCTGAGGTGGGACAGTCTGTCCATAGGACAACAATCAGTCGTACACTGCACAAATTTGGCCTTTATTGAAGAGTGGCAAGAAGAAAGCCATTTCTCAAAGATATCCATAAAAGTGTTGTTTAAAGTTTGCAACAAGCCACCTGGGAGACACCCCAAATACGTGGAAGAAGGTGCTCTGGTCAGAGGTCCATTCTTGAAGAAAACCTGTTGGAGTCTGCAAAAGACCTGAGACTGGGACGGAGATTTGTCTTCCAACAAGACAATGATCCCAAACATAAAGCAAAATCTACAATGGAATGGTTCACAAATAAAAGTATCCAGGTGTTAGAATGGCCAAGTCAATGTCCAGACCTGAATGCAATCCAGAATCCGTGGAAAGAGCTGAAAACTGATGTTCCCAAACAATCTCCATCAAACATCACTGAGCTTGAGCTATTTTCCAAGGAAGAATGGGCAAGAATTTCAGTCTCTCGATGTACAAAACTGATAGAGACATACCCCAAGCGACTTGTAGCTGTAATCGCAGCAAAAGGTTGCACAACAAAGTATAAAGTTAAAAGGGCTGAATAATATTTCATGCCCCACTTTTCAGTTTTTGATTTTCCACAAAAAATTAAAATAACCAATAAATTTTGTTCAATTTCACAATTGTGTCCCACCTGTTGTTGATTCTTCACCAAAAATTTACATTTGGTATCTTTATGTTTGAAGCATGATATGTGGGAAAAGGTTAAAAAGTTCCATGGGGCCGAATACTTTCGCAAGGCACTGTATTTAGTAGCCTGAATGGCTAAATTGTGAGGGATAGACGAGTAAAGATTCACTACATCGCAAGTAAAAAAGCAGAACCCACGCTCCTAGAGCGCCCTGGTGGGACAGGGGGTTATTCGGTAGCGGGCCGGTCAGGCTCTTTTAAAGAAGTGTGTCACAGTGGTGATGGTGACCCGGTCCATGGCCCTGGGTGTCCAAAGAAGATGGAAGTTCAATGAGGGGGAAGATGGTACGATAATCATAGGTAAAAGGGGGATCATGACGTCACCAGTGGTATTCGGCAATGGGTAGCCGACGCTGCGATGCAGATCCACTAGGACGGTGTTAGGGCAGCAGAGATGGTGAAGCTCTCCACAGGCAGAGCTGTGTCCCAGGGCAGTTGTGCCAGTGATGGTAAATACAGTGTTAAGCAGGCGACATGTTAATAACACAAAGGACACAGTTGGGTGCAGTTTCTGGGTTTTTACTCACAGTTCTTGTTCACACGATAGCCCACTTGGCACTGTGTCCTCTGGGGGAGGGGTCCAGCAAACTCACAGGTAGATTGGTGAAACCTTTTCAGGACTCCTCTTTATGTTCTCCTTTCTTGGCCGTCTCTCTGTGCTACTTTCCACCTCTTTCTCTCCTGCCCTGCTCCTTCACAAGCAGTGTCCCCAATCCAGCAGCCTCGGACCTTGCCGAGCGACGTTTGTCAGGCCCCGGGTTCCTTTATCTCTATGGCTGCCTTTTTTAGGAATGTTTGTGGTTGTGGCTGAGGCACTTAAAGTTACCTCGGCCTCCGGCTTTCTAGCTGAGCCTTGTAGTTCTTTTGTGAACTCCCTTGCTTGGATTTCTGAACCGAAGCTCCCTCTGCTCCCTTTGGTGGTTATTGAGAGTAGTGGAGCTGGCCAGGTGTATGGAGGTTCTCCACCTGACGATGATAATTGGGAATCTGGGATTGCTGGCTGGGAGCATATAATGGAGCTGACAGATCTTGAAGGTTGCTGGTGATTTTTTCCTCAGTGTGCATTTGGAGCTCTTTTGTCCCCTGCCTGATCTGCATGGTTCAGCTAAGTGATTCTTTTGCTAATCCTTTGCATCTAATCTGGTTGTGTCTTTTTTTGCTTTCTGTTTTGTTGCTAGGGTTCATCATGCTCCCTGCAGGGGGCAGCGATGGGCCCTGCTTCATATGTTGCAGCTTGTTCAGTCCCCTGTTATGTTAGTATCTTTTTGCTTTGCTGCCAGTTTATACCAGAGTGCTGATCTAGCTGGGGTGAGATCGTGTGACCTCAGGTTTTTTGTACATCAGAAGTGTTGGACTTTTTCAGGATTTTGTGCGTGTTTGCAGTCAGTATCTTTTCTGTCCTGTCCTGTCTAGACAGCTTGGGTCCCACCATTTGCTCAGTCTGTTTGTGTCTCATCTTGTCTCACCGACAACATATGTTTGGGGTTTGTCTATTCCTTTGGGGATCTTCCCCGGGGCAGTTTAGATTTCATCTTTCTGTTTTTAGGTTTAGATAGTCCTCCGGCTGTGATTAAGCGTCTAGGGCATCGTAGGAACGCTCCACGGCTACTGATAGTTGTGCGGATAGGATCAGAGGTCTGCAATCTGCTTAGTTACCAACCTCTCTGGTCTTCTGGTGGCTTAGCCTGTTCCTGCCATCCTCCTTGGTGACCCATTCATAACCTAGTTCTCCAATAGCTTCAGGGGCCGGTGCCCCCACTGTGGCCTGTTCCTTCCCTTGCGGGATGTGGGCCCCATGGGTGGCTTATCGCACTACCCGTGCCCCAAGGACCCCTTCTTTCCTGTCTAGGAGCATACTCAAGATGTTTCTCGCTTCTCTGACCATCACTCCTCTCACGTCAGTCCTGCTATTCCGCTGTCCTGCCACTGACTCACTGACTGGATCTTTCCAGGACAATCTTCCATTTACCTCACACTAACTCCTCCCACTAACTGTCACCTCACTGTCATTGATTGGATGTCCTAAATCACTCCACTTCCTAAGCGCCTCCCCTTCTACCTAGCAGTGTCCCCAATCCAGCAGGTAAGGAGGGGGCACCACTTGGGACTCCTAACACTCGCACCCAGCACACACCAGTTTAGTCAGGGAATCTGGGTGTACCTTTCCGGAGAATGGCTAGGAAAAGGTGTTGGGGAGTTAGTGGGAAAGGTAGGTGAAGATAATGTAATCGATCTATTGCGTTTATATCCCTTAGACTGCTCAGGTGATTGATTTTTTAAAATGAATTTTCTGGAAGAGAAAGATCAACTCCAGTTGTAAACTTTATTGCTTTTGCAAATCTCGTTTTTCAGGATCGGTCTACGTACTTGCCACTTCAATTTGACCCCACTTCTACATTTAAACTGGAGTTATCTTATTTAATTCAAGTGCAGTTAAATTCTGGGGTGCTTAATTCCAAGGTTGGTAAGTGGCTGTTACCGGATTTTCCTATTATATCTATTTTTCACGGGCTACCCAAAACACATAAAGAGGTGTTCCCTCCTCCCCTCAGACCCATTATATCCAGCATAGGCTCTTTGAATGAAAATTTAAGTTATTGGGTTGACAGCCACTTGTATCCTTTGGTTTTGAGAATTCCCGGTTATTTAAAAGACACTTCATCTGTTTTGACTGCCTTCAATAATTTGCGCTGGGAGCATGGGTTCTGCTTTTTTACTTGCGATGTAGTGAATCTTTACTCGTATAACCCCCACAATTTAACCATTCAGGCTATTAAATATCATCTGGATAGTTATAGTAATTATTCTGTGAAATTGAAGTCCTTTCTTATCAGATCGCACACATACCTGCTGGAGCATAATTTTTTTATCCATGCAAAGAGAAAAGGTCGCACTCATCGAGATAGAAGTTTCACTGATTTATTGACATATCATGAACATGTCAAGTCGGGGGAGTGACATAAGGAGTGCAAAAAAGGCTGACAACGGCCGTTTCGCACTGCTCGAGTGCTTCAACGGGTCAAACAGTGAGGGGAAGTGCCGGGTTCATATGGAAATCACATCACTCCATACCTCCTCCCTCCACAGCTGCTAAGTGACATTAGTGAATTAAAAACATGCTGAGATGCATTACAACATACAAAAGCATAAATACAACTTGCTGCACAAGCAGAAAAATGGTTACATCGAGAGATAGCAAATTACAATGCATATTCATATATCAAAGACTACTGTTATTTTCATATGTCGAAAACTACTATTTTTTTCCTTTTCTTATGCAAAACATCTACAATCATATGTATCCAGAGACCAAACTGTCTCACTATTATTGAACTATTAATATACTCACAGGAAAAAAAAAAAAAAAAAAAAAATTTTAAAAATTCTCTCAAAAAATTCTTTTCCTAAAATGAAAAATGTGAATTGTGTGCAACTTAATATCTGCTTTTTTAGCATTCTCATAAACCACTATATACCTCCATAGCTGTATCTTATTATAGATGAACACAAAAATAGACTATCAATGACAAATCTCAATCATAGTGGACAGAAACCGCTGCACCGAAAACGCACAATGTGTATGTGCACTTATACTATACAAACAAAAAACAAGTCACTATACGATGCAAATGCTACGGGAAAGAAAACCCACTAAATTCAAAAAGATGTTCATCCATAATAAGATACAGCTATGGAGGTATATAGTGGTTTATGAAAATGCTTAAAAAACAGATAAAAAAACAGATATTAAGTTGCACACAATTCACATTTTTCATTTTAGGAAAATAATTTTTTGAGAGAATTTTTTTGAAATTTTTTTTTTTTTTTTTTTTTTTTTCCTGTGAGTATATTAATAGTTCAATAATAGTGAGACAGTTTGGTCTCTGGATACATATGATTGTAGATGTTTTGCATAAGAAAAGGAAAAAAATAGTAGTTTTCGACATATGAAAATAACAGTAGTCTTTAATATATGAATATGCATTGTAATTTGTTATCTCTCGATGTAACCATTTTTCTGCTTGTGCAGCAAGTTGTATTTATGCTTTTGTATGTTGTAATGCATCTCGGCATGTTTTTAATTCACTAATGTCACTTAGACAGCAGCTGTGGAGGGAGGAGGTACGGAGTGATGTGATTTCCATATGAACCCGGCACTTCCCCCCACTGTTTGACCCGTTGAAGCACTCGAGCAGCGTGAAACGGCCATTGTCAGCCTTTCTTGCACTCCTTATGTCACTCCCCCGACTTGACATGTTCATGATATGTCAATAAATCAGTGAAACTTCTATCTCGATGAGTGCGACCTTTTCTCTTTGCATGGATTCCCAGGATTGACTGTTTCCAGGTCTGGCACCCGAGATTCCCAGCTGCTGGGCTTCTGTATGCCGCACATCACTTGAAGTCACACGGTAACAGCGGTGCCGTCCGCTTTTTATCTTGAGTTTCATAATTTTTTTATGTTTAATAAATTTTTTTTTGCAAATCCTTTATATGGTCTGGTGGGAAGAAAAATTTCTTTTTTCTGATTTGAATCATTTTTCTCATTATATTCAATGGTTTGGCAGGTATGTGGATGATCTGATATTTATTTGGAAAGGTTCCTGTTCAGATTTGTATGGGTTGCATGCGTTTTTGAATTCCAATAATCTCAATTTATCTTTTACCATCAGCAATTTCGGTAATGAAGTTCCTTTTTTGGTCATTTGGTTATTGGGTAATTCCTCTACTCATAGAATACACACTTCTTTATACAGAAAAAATATTTCTGGCAATACGCTTCTCTTGTCTTCATCATCTCATACCAGACACACAAATAAAGTAATCTCATATGGAGAGTTTAATAGAATCAGATGCCTTTTTTCTGACCAGGAATCTTTTTTGAAGGAAAGCCGCATTGTCACACAGCGCCTTTTGTAGAGAGGTTACAAACAGCACGATGTAAAACAGGCATTTTTTAGCGTTTCTAACCAACCTAGATTTTTTTCTAGCAAATCTGATGCTTCTGTTTATCAAAATGCAAATATAAATTTTTCCACACCTTATAACCCCCAGTTCAATTCTATAAAAGCAATTGTTAAGAAATATTTGCTGGTCTTAAACCATTAAAATTATGGTCAACGGATGTCATTATGTCGCAAAAAAAGGCTTCAGCCTTGGTAATGCTCTCTCACCCAGCCTATTGAGATATGATCCTGTTCCCAAATTATGGTTGTCTGTGGTGGGTTTTTACAAATGTGCTGGAAATCGTTGTACCGCATGCGCTTTTGCTCTGGATACAACTAAAGAAGTTTTTTCTTTTTCTGTTCTTGGCTTTTCTCTTAAGATTTCTTCTTTCATTACGGTAATTGTAATTCACAGTTTGTCATTTATTGCATCTGTTGTGCAACGTGTAAAAAGCAATACATTGGATGTACAACTCGTAAAATAAAAAACGTATTGCAGAGCATCTTACTAATATTTCAAATAAAAATGCCAGCCATTCAGGTGCAGTGAAACATTTTGTGAACACACACCAGGGGGACACCACCCATCTTGCCTTTTTTTTTTCTTTTGAAAGAATTTCTCATCCGATTCGAGGTGGTAATAAACAAATAATGTTATTTACTCATGAAGCCTATGGGATTCTGAAATTAGATACCAAATTTCCTCAAGGTATGAATTCCAGAAATGTTTTATATTTATTAACATATGTTTCTTTCTCTAGAGTTTTGCTATCACACTTTGTGTATGTATAATTAATGATTGTTACGTTTTGGTTGGTTCTTTTTTTGTATATAAGGTTGTTCCATTTTATGTCTTGTATCTTATGACTAAGGGTGCATTGAACGCACCTGAAATGCATCAGGCTGCTAGTTTTTAATATGGCTTGATTTGCTGCAATAAAGTTTTTTTAATTTTACTTTAAGTGTGCGGTTACCCTCCTTTTTCCATGTTTGCTATGCTTATTAGCTTGGATGTGCTCCCACCTGCTTCATTACTGTGGCTCAACTCATTTGGACATATGGACTGATTCCGTGGCAACTCTAAGACCCTCCTCCTCTGCAATGTCAAGAACTGCTGGAGTGGAACCGTAACCTGTTATCGGAGTTGACAGGGTGCATACAGGCCGTGGAACACAATGTGCTAACATGGCTTTGGGCAGAGGGGAGGGATATGTGACAAAATCACTGGCGTAGTATGTGAAGGGAGATATGTGTCACTGCGCATACTGCAGTCAGTGATGTAAAACCAGAGTGTTTTTGCCTTCAACACATAATTGCTGAGAGGGTTAATAGGAACCTATGTTTGAGCTGGTTTTAGTGGACCTCCATAGTGCGGGTGGGGGAGGGTCCACCGTATCTCCACCTGCAGAGTCCTGACAGGACCTGTGTGATGTCAAGGTCATGTGACCATCACATGGTGTGTTAAATACCTGGCCATGAGAGTCAATGGAGGTTGCTTCTTGGGAAAGCAGAAACTCCCAGATAGCTCCCGGAGGAGCTAAAGGAATGTGCGTGTTAACTGCAGGTTGAAACCTGCAGAAAAAAGACTGTGATACTTTATTTGTTTTGTTTTCCCTTAAACCAGGAAGGATCTGCCTTTGTTTTTCTGAACCCTGCCTTGGTGTATGCTGACATTAATAAACTAGCAGGTGTTACACCACCAAATTGTTCCTGTGTCTACCTGATGAAGCAGCTAAGCGGGTCAACCCCTCACACATCCATACTGCTATATTATGCTGTTAATGTAGCTCAACTGTAGCTAGATTGTCTTTATATTAAACATTAGTCAAGAATAAGATGTATTCATCTTGCCACTGGCCAGCATGCAATAAAACTGTTCAAGAAACTATGAAAGACAAGCTCTAAGGGCATATCATCAATAGAGATTTTACAGCAAAGATAAGAAGCATTAATTTTACTCTGTGTGAATTTGCAATCTAAATACAATTCTGTGAAATAGAAAAATGATTGAATCTGACTAATGAATATAAATGTAGAAAGTGGAATATAACCTTTATATAAAATGGTTTCTTGATTAGTAGTAGATGAAAATTCTGATTAATATTTTAATTATAAAAAAGTTGTGCAAAAGACTACTTTGAAAGACTCTAATTGTATTCATTGAAACCAATGTTACATGAAAAAAAGATAGTATACTAAAAGAATTTTTGGTCTTTTTAAGACTATGAATATAAAAAGTAAACAAAGGAGATTGGATAACAATGCAAGAAGATTGTTATATATTGAATCATATTGAGCAATTTTCTTGTCCAATTATTAAGTTTGCAGTGCATATGTTAGCAAAATGATTCTTCTTAATTTTCTTGGCATTCTGTAAGATTTTTTTTAAGGCCAGTTATACACAGCTATAATTAGGCCAATGCAGGATCAAGAATGTTTTAATATTTTTTAATTTACTGATTGTTAGCCTTTAGCCACCACTAGAGTGAGCTCACTACATAGGGAATACGCATGTGGTCAAAATTGTTGGTATCCCTCTTTTAATGACAGAAAAACCCACAATGATGACATAAATAACTTGAATCTGACAAAAGTAATAATAAATAAAAAATCTATGAAAATGAACAAATGAAAGTCAGACATTGCTTTTCAACCATGCTTCCACAGAATAAAAAAAAAAATAAAACTTTTGAAATAGACCTGGACAGAAATGATGGTACCCTTAGTATTTTGTTACACAAACTTTTGAGGCAATCAATGCAATCAAACGATTCCTGTAACTGTCAATGAGACTTCTGCACCTCTCAACAGGTATTTTGACCCACTTCTCAAGAGCAAACTGCTCCAGTTGCCTCGTGTTTGAAGGTTGCCTTTTCCAGACGGCATGTTTCAGCTCTTTCCAAAGATGCTCAATAGGATTTAGGTCAGGGCTCATAGAAATCCACTTCAGAATAGTCAAATATTTTCCTCTTAGCCATTCTTGTTTTAGCTGTGTTTTTTTGGTCATTATCCTGTTGCAAGACCCATGACCTGTGACTGAGACCAAACTTTCTGACACTGTGCAGCACATTTCTCTCAAGAATCCCTTGATAATCTTGAGATTTCATTGTACCCTGCACAGATTCTAGACACCCTGTGCCAGATGCAGCAAAGCAGCCCCAGAACATAACAGAGCCTCCTCCATGTTTCACAGTAGGGACAGTGTTCATTTCTTGATATGCTTCATTTTTCTGTCTGTGAGCATAGAGCTGATGTGCCTTGCCAAAAAGTTCCATTTTTGTCTCATCTGTCTATGGGACATTCTTCCAGAAGCTTTGTGGCTTGTCAACATGTAGTTTGGCAAATTCCAGTCTAGCTTTTTTTTCAACAATGGTGTCCTCCTTGGTCGTCTCCAGTGAAGTCCACTTTGGCTCATACAATGATGGATGGTGCGATCTGACACTGATGTTCCTTGAGCTTGAAGTTCACCTTTAATCTGTTTAGAAGTTTTCCTGGGCTCTTTTGTTACTAATCGTATTATCTGTCTCTTTGATTTGTCATCAATTTTCTAACTGCGGCCAAATCCAGGGAGGTTGGTTACAGTCCCATGTATCTTAAATTTCGGAATAATATTTGCAGCTGTAGTCACAGGAACATCAAGCTGCTTGGAGATGGTCTTATAACTTTTACCTTTCACATGTATGTCTATAATTTTCTTTCTAATCTCCTGAGACAACTATTTCCTTTGCTTCATCTGGTCCATGTTGAGTGTGATACACACTATGTCACCAAACAGCACAGTGAGTATATGTAGCCCTATATACAGGCCCACTCACTGATTCCAAGATTGCAGACACCTGTGATGATAATTAGTGGACACACCTTGATTTAATATGTCCCTTTTGTCACATTATTTTCAGGGTACCATCATTTCTGTCCAGGCCTATTTCATGAGTTTTATTTCTTTTTTAATTCTGTGGAAACGTGGTTGACAAGCAATGTCTGACTTTTATATGTTAATTTTCATAGACTTTTTTTATTTATTATTACTATTGTCAGATTCAAGTTACTTCTGTGACCATTGTGGGTTTTTCTGTCATTAAACTAGGGGTGCCAACAATTTTGACCACTTGTGTAACAGTTACCAATGAATTCAATAATGAAACAATATACAGTGAATTACTCCTAGCTTTGGCAGAAGTAATTTTATTGAGTAAGGGGCAAGCAATACCTTTCATATTGGCTTTCAAATTTGTTAAAAAAAATAATATTTGGCCTGCTTGCCAGTTAACGTTGTTTTTTAAAAGAAAATTCGAACTAGTCATTTTATAACTGTGTCTTATATTTCTATATTTTCAATATTCTTCTTGTTTGGCTAAAAGAGGTTTTCCATAACTTGAAGAGCCCCTTCTTATTCCTCATGCTTTCCCAAGTAAAATAATAACACCTATATTAACCTATGGTGTTGGCACCATTTTAACACTGGATCTCCCAGGGCTCTCATTGGTATGTCATTGCAAATCCTGTGTCCAATCAGGGCTGGCTTCACTCTCTCCTTCTCCAGAAGTGAAAGAGCAGCTGCAGATCTCACTTTCTCTGGATGTAAGTTATGTCCGAAGGAGGGAAGAGTGAAGCCAGTGCTGATTGGCTGCAAGGATCTGTGGCATAATAATGCAATGCTACCTCAGGAAAGCCAGTGTTGACACCGCTGGAATGGTGCCATTCCCAAAGGTAGGTATAAGTGTTATTGCTTTAAATATTGGATAGGGATTCAAAAGGGGTTCTTTCAGTAGTGGACAACATAAAAAAAGCAAAAAATATAAGGAAATGTACTCAGAACAAATATATGAGTATATAAAATACTAATGAGCAGCATATTAAAGGGTATCTACTCCTTAATAGATAATGATGGCACTGGGTCTACCAGGACTTACGTGATACTGTTATGCCACTTGAGCATTGCAGCTAATCAGCAGTATCTAATGGTCTACAGTGTTTATACTTTCTCTGAATGTGTGTTGTTCAACCGAAGGAAGTTAGAGAACAGCAGCCCAATAGGTTTGGAGACCAAGCGCCGATATTGCTGTAATGGTGTGGTATGGTAGGTGAACATATGATGTTTTTATTTAATTATGGAAAATGTAGTATTTGAGAAGGCTCTGTCTGAGTAGTACACATCCTCTCAAAGGCCACATCTGTAATCTCTGCCCAAAAATATTGTAGTCACTAGGTAAACCATATTAAAAGGTAGAAACAATTTTTTTTTTAAATATTACAAATAAAACACACATTAGCACTTCAACCAATGTTTAATGAAGTTAACTGTAACAACTGGTAGTAAAGCATAAAATTAAAAAAAAAATCATCCACAGTGTTCAATCACAGTGTTTAATTAAGTTTGACTTGTGCATTAACCTTTTAAGATTATGGTAAAAAAATGGGCTCAATTTACAAAAGAAAATAGAGGTAGTAAAATACTGTACCATAGAGACAAAACATAAAAGCAAGACAGATTGTGTATATCCTTAGTGACATTTCCATAGATTTAACGCTTAAAATCTCCAAATAAATAGGCTACAAAAATTGTTCTCAGATTATGGGAAAATTATGGTTCTCTTCAATATAAAATAGGGGACATTCAAAAACACCAATAGACTTGAATATTGCCTGACAGAAATAGTAAAATATAAAGACCCTTTTCACATTTAATTTTTTCCTTTTGCATTTCACACATTAGCAAAAAGTAGTCCATAAGTGAAATAGACCAGTTGTCATTCAACTGAAATGTTTTTCTTCCATTAGGAAGGCAGCAAACAAATATATTTTTTATTGGTTCAAAGTCTCAGTAGTCCAAACACTTATGCTTTTAATAATTAGCCATTCATTTTGATTTTTAGTCACTAAAATTCGAATGCAGTCAATATTAAATAGAACTTTACGGTCTATATTGTCTATTTCAAAGTATCCATTTATGAAATCACCTAACCTAAGGTAAGTTGTACACTTTCTATTCTTCTTAGACCCAATTAATCTTTCTCCAACCTCCAGAGTCCCGTGGTGTAGTATGTCATTTGGACGATCTTCAGTTCCTGTGATGACTTTGATTTTGCTTATTTTAGTAGGTTTCTCAAAAACAATGTGATAAAAATCACCACTAGAAGGAGGTTTGGCCCAGAAGTATTCTTCTGCACTGCTATAAGCCCTATTAATTTCATAATTTTCAAATGTATTCATATTGGTGCTGAGAATTGCAGAGGGGTTATCGGGAATTTCAAGCAAGTCCTCTTCAAAATCATCATCCTTTAATTTGTTCTCAGCACCTTTATATGATGAATAATATCCCATATGCTGAAAAAGAGATGGCTTAAACCGAATTGCTTCTTTTTGGGCTAACAAGCATCTAAAATGAATCAGCAACCAATCACAAGGCATTTCCTGGTAAAACATAAGTAGAAAATTGGCAAGTCGTGGTAGATCATGAGTATGATATAGCTTACCAATATATCCTAGTTTTGAAAACTCCAAGGTCACCCAGTTGGATCCTTTTCTGGAATTGATCACTTTTTTAATTGTTGACAAGAAATTCTTGGCACATCTAACATCATCTTCAAGCATTAAATAATAATCTGAGATATTAGCACAAAAATTGAGTAAGAAGGCATAGTCAACGTTTTGCTTAGATCTAAATTTAACCCGAGCGTCAGGATCATTATAATTTCTTTTCAAGCCTTCTAATACAGGATAATGCTGTACAGGAGTATGGATTATTACCAATCTTCCTGCAATAATATGGTGGGAGAATTTTCTTGATATATCTTGTACAATGCTCTCACACAAGGTTAGGTCAAAATCAGCAATATGAACAACAACAGCTATCTCCTTCAACTCTTCATAGCTTGACTGTTCGAACACAGATTTGATAGTTTCAAGCAAATAGTTTCCTTTTTTCCTTTTCACAGATGATAGGCCAATTGTTAGAAAACCTACACAAAAAAAGGAATGGTGAGTACTCACACTGTTCTTTTTAAATTATTTTTTATATATAACAAAGTACTGTAAATCACTGCACTTCACTCATTTTACAATTGCTTTGAATGGTTGAGACGGCTTTCAAAACCTCTTCAATGTGATATATATTCAGGGATTCATTATGCACGGCTGTAATTTAATAATCTAGTGCTTACCATCATGAAAGGCCAATTTCTAGTGTTGCAATCAGATCTAGCAGCCACTAAATCCTCACATTGATTAATTATAAAGAAATATGAGCAGGATTTTTCTTTTTTACTTTGGTATATTAACTGAACTTTGGGCAAGATTAAATAGATCTCAAAACTAAAAATGTTTCTTACTTGTTATCCTTTTAATCTATTTAAAAGCGTTGGGCTGGTCCCAGCATCCAGAGCTTCATTAAAACATTCTTTATTAAATCAAACATGTTACATTTTTGACCATCATTTTAATTTTAAAAGAGTGTGTTATTGAAAGGGCTTTGAATTACTATACTATCTGTTTACCCAAAGACGTGTGCTGATGTCACTTTTACATTACTAAGGTTCCATTTGTGCAAAAAAAAGGGTTTGGCTACTATCTTAGGAGACCTTAGACTGTTATACATGTTATTCCAGGACAAATTTGAACATATTAGTCAAAATTCTAAATTTTGGAGATTCACTCATCCTTAGTACATTTACCTAGTGTTTGATAGTATCATATGGTGGCACAATTAGTACCCATGATGTCACAGTATGAGACAATAGGAACTCAAAGTGCTTTCATACAGGCACAGTGTACTTGCTGTGCGACATGAATGAAAACGTACAATTTTTAAGTTAAATGAAATGAGTTCTATGATAATTAGCTAAGAAATTGTTTAAAATAAAAAATGAATAAGACAGTAGTGCAATAAAGAAAGTTAGCCTTGGAGCCCATCTGAATGGTTCTGGCCATATTATCTCAATAACTGAAAGGACAAAGGCAGCACTTGACATCAAAGTGACAAATGTTTATTAACCCAAACAATGTTCACCCCCAAACTAGCACCTTCTTCAAACCATACTGGAGAAATCTGCTGATTAGAGCTGAAACATCACTTGGTTGATTAGACATTTGTCACTTTGAAGTTAAGTACTACTCTCCTCTTTTTTGTTGTTTGAAATATGTGCATACAAAATGCGTATTGATAACTGTTTTGTCCAGCTTTGTGATACTAGTGCTTTAGAAAAGAATAAGCTAAACATAAAGCAATTATTCGAGTTGAAATGAATATTTTGTTTTCATGCATGAAGTTCACTGATTAGTTGATTTTTGATCTGTAGGAAATTATTTCAACAAGACTATCCTATGAATAGATGATAAATGTTTTGTGAGATGATAATTACTTTAAGAATAAAACAAACTGTGATCAATGGATTTCTGGTCAAAGTGATTACATACGTTTTCGTGATATTGGTATTCCAGCTAATATCTGATATGTAATATTTATAGATGAGGAGAAATTAGAAAATTCTCTGACTTTATTGCCATATGAATCTGAATTTAATTGGTGAGTAGAAGCATCTCTGAGTCTTTTATCTTCTTCCTACACAAAAATCAGAGAGGTAAAATATTAAAACAAATAGAAACCAAATAAACTAATTGCTTTATGCAATACATAACTAATACATTCACATATTTATAGAATTAAATTAATACAAGTATAATGACAACATAATCAAGTGTTTAGTTTTTGCTGTTAAAGTTGACCCTTTTGATTAGCACTCAAAACATCCACCTGTTATGCTCAGTGGCAGTGGTCACACATGCTCTGTAGCTCAGTTTCTCAGGCTGAGTTTTCTTTAACATAATAGTTGGAGCAATTCCTGCTATTGTGTTGACCAACCACTAATAATGCACTAGATATTGCTTTGTCTTTCCACTAGGACAGTGTTTCTCAACTCCAGTCCTCAAGACCCACCAACAGGTCATGTTTTCTGGATTTCCTTAGTATTGCACAGGTGATGCTGTTAATGCTTGAGCAGGTGATGAAATTATCACCTGTGCAATACTAAGGAAATTCTGAAAACTTGATCTGTTGGTGGGTCTTGAGGCCTGAAGTTGAGAAACACTGCACTAGGACTAAACATGTCATATCAAATCTTTGAGGGAGAACTAAAGGGAGGGAGAGAGAACTAATAGAACACCAGACAATTTCACAAAATGGATATAACGTATAACAAACTTGTCCCAGTTCCAATGCCAGGCTTTGCTTCTTTCTTCTATAAGTATTTTTCCTCTGTGCTAGTCCATGCAGTGTTAGCATATAATAACCTAGCAAACATCTCTGATGTAATCATGCAAGAACTTTTAAAGGGAATCTGTCAGAAGAATCAACCCTTGGAAGCTATCTATATGAGTATGCAAATTATAGGAGGCTGAATAAAGTTATACCTGTTAAGGGCTAGCGGAACGTATCAAATAATTATGATGGTAAGAGGTGCGTTCGCAGCCCAGCGTCCACCGTGCAGAGATGTAACCTGCTGCTAGGTAACGGTGGATAGTAGCACGCTTGGGTTACCTCACCCGGAGTGTACGAGGCGAACCCTGTTACTTCACAGGGTCGCACTAATATGATATGAGCGCAAGCGATGTGGTCACAGAACTCTGCCCAGAGTCACAGAGTCAGAGTCCTTCTAGAACCACTTGCGCATGGAGCCGCTGCAGTGGTGCTAGAGAGTGACGCTAGGAAAATGCTGTGCCCTGTTAGCTGTCACAGGGTGTAGCAGATAGATTTGCACCGCCCAGAGGTATGGGAGATATGGCGGCACTATGACGCTAACCTTTGTGCTTAGACTGGAGCACTGTGGTACATGCTTTGCCACCATGAGGCATTGACTCAAGCTAAACTAACCCTAACACATGCGTATCAAAGGGAGGGGTTATTTAATGAGCCAGTCACCAGTTCCATGCATCCATCATCACTCACACAAGTCTCAACAAAAGTCTATCTTAGCACATGGCCGAGCTGCCATGCGATCCTTTTATAGTGTCATCCTTCCGGGAACTTCCCTGTGGTCCAATCGGAATAGCCACAGGACCCGAGCATGTGATCCCCGAGCTCAAATCAGAGGAAAAGTCACGGGCATGCTCAGTAGTCCAGAAAGAAGGACTTAGTCCCTGTAGCTGTTCGCTGCTGGCTAGCATTGATTGCTATATCTGGACCAGGGGTGGCAGCAGCAACCAAACCGACAGTGCTAGCCTGAGCAAGACGCTGGGATCGACGTTTTTGCTGAGCAGGACTATCTGCAGCCAGGACCGAATGGGAGACCCCAGAAGGCAAGGCTCGAGATTCCTCCTGTGCAGGGGCTGGAACCCGACGCCTAACATTACCCCCCTCCTGGGGCCCCCCTCCCCTGAGCCTCACTATGCTCAAAGGCCGCAATGAGCTGAGGCGCATGGATGTTCTCCACTGGTTCCCAGGTCTGGTCCTCTGGGCCATGACCCCTCCAATCCACCAAACAGTACTTTTTCCCGCGTACCACCTGACACCCCACAACGGCCTCTGCCTCGTACTCATCCAAGGAGGGACCTATGTCCCGGTGGATGACTCGGAGAACCAGGACATGTGAACAGGCTTAAGGAGGGAAGCATAGAAAGTGTCAGTGATACCTAAGCGTGGAGGAAGAGGCAGTCAATAGACCACAGAGCTGATCTGTTCGAGGACTTTAAAGGGACCAATGCTATGATTGGGTCACCGAGGAGGAAAGCAAGACCAGGCTAAGCCACAGAAAACCAGACAGGTTGGTAAATAAGCGGATTGCAGACCACTGATCCTATCCACACAAATAGCAGTAGCCGTGGAGCGTACCTACGATGATTCTAGACACCACAACACAGCCGGAGAACTAAATAAGCCTAAAGCAAGAAAGGGGAAATCTAAACTGTCCCAGAGCAGACCCCAAAGGAATAGATGAAAACACAAACACAGGTAGGAAAATAGGCAGAGCAAACGATGGGGCCCAAACTAACTAGACAGGCCAGGAAAGGAAAGACACTGTCTGCAATCACGCAAAAACCCCTGCAAAAAATGCCCAACACGTCTGATAGAAAAAATACTGAAGTCACTAGACTTCGCCAACTATATCAGCACTCTGGTATATTCTGAAAGCAGAGCAAAGAGAGGCCAATCTAATAAGGGACAAAAACAAACTGGCACAAACAGTAACATAAGTATGGAAATTCAGCACAGCCCCAGCCGGGGCTGGCTGACCACACAAAACTGAAAAAGACAAAACCAAATCAAATGTGAACAATAGCAAAAGAACACTTAGCTTGAGCATGCAGGGACTGAGCTGGAAACTAAGACCTCAGGAGGCAGGAAAAAAATCACCAGCAGGGATAGAGGGAGTCAGCTGTCATAAATCCAGTCAGAAACTCCCAATGTCCAATTGTCCTCCTCATTATCAGGTGGCAGGCCTCTGTTAATTAGATCAGCTCCATTACCTCCTGTAACCACCAGAGGGAGCCCGGAAAGAGAACTCGCGACCCCTCTGTCAATATAACCATCTCCACTACCTTCACCAGTAACCAGACGTAGGCCAGAAAGTGAATTCACAACAGTACCCCCCCTTGAGGAGGGGTCACTGAACCCTCATTCACGCCACCAGGCTGATCAGGATGGGCCCGGTGAAAAGCATGAACCAATCTAATGGCATGAATGTCAAAAGCAGAGACCTAAGAATTATCCTCCTGGCCATAACCCTTCCATTTTACCAAGTACTGGAGTCTCCGTCTAGCCAAACGAGAATCCAATATTTTCTCTACCTCATATTCCACATTGCCTTTAACCAATACAGGGTCAGGAGGTGCCACCATAGGAACTACTGGCTCCACAAACCTCTTCAACAGAGATTTATGAAACACGTTATGGATCTTAAACGTAACTAGAAGAGCCAATCGAAAAGAAACAGGATTAAGAATCTCCAAAATCTTACAAGGTCCAATTAATCTTGGCTTGAACTTTGGAGACGCAATCTTCATGGGAATATTCTTTGACGACAACCAAACCATATCACCCACTTTAAACCAGGGACCAATGGTCATATGTCGGTTGGAAAACCGTTGGGCCTTTTCCTGAGAGAAGGACAACTTATCCACCACTTGGTCCCAAATCTGCTGCATTCTCTCTACCACAGTGTCCACACTTGGGCAGGTCGAAGATTCCACTTGCCCTGAAGAAAATCGAGGATGAAACCCAAAGTTACAGAAAAAGGGCGACATCAAAGTGGCAGAACTAGCTCTATTGTTTAGCGCGAATCCGGCCAAGGGCAAAAATGAGACCCAGTCATCCTGATCAGCAGATATAAAACATCTCAAATAGGACTCCAAAGTCTGGTTTGTTCTCTCAGTCTGCCCATTGGTCTGAGGATGAAACGCAGAAGAGAAAGATAACTGAATTCCCAGTTTGGAACAAAAAGTTCTCCAAAATCTGGAAACAAACTGGACTCCTCTGTCCGACACAATGTTCTCAGTAATCCCATGCAACCGAACCACCCAAATCACCCAGATAACAGTCATTCTCTGAGAGACAGGAAGATCAGAAATAAAATCCATTGAGATATGGGTCCTTGGCCTCTTGGGCATCGTCAGGGGTATCAACAACCCACTAGAACAAGAACAGGGTTTAGACCGAGAACAAGTCCCACAGGACTGCACAAAATCCCTGACATCGCGAGATAAGGCAGGCAACCAAAAAAGACCGACTCACCAAATCTCTGGTACCAAAAATACCTGGATGACCAGCCAATGCGGAGCAATGAATTTCAGACATTACTCTCTTCCTCCACTGGTCAGGAACATACAATTTTCCCATTGGGCAACGCTCAGGTTTGTCCTCCTGAAATTCCTCCAGGGCACGTCTCAAATTGGGCGAGATGGCGGAAAGAACTACCCCCTCACCAAGAATGGCAGCAGGCTCAGTCAGAATAAGAGAATCCGCAAAGAAACTCCTAGAAAGGGCATCCGCCTTAACATTCTTAGTGCACGGAAGAAAAGAGACCACAAAATTAAAAGGCATGAAAAACAAGGCCCAGCTAGTCTGTCCGGGATTCAAGCGTTTGGCTGATTCAAGATAAATCAAATTCTTGTGGTCGGTGGGGACCACAACTTGATGTCTAGCTCCCTCCAACCAATGTCTCCACTCTTCAAATGCCCATTTCATGGCCAACAATTCCCGATTCCCCACGTCATAGTAACGTTCAGATGGGGAGAATTTTCGAGAAAAGAAGGCACAGGGATTAATTTTAGAAGTCACCGGATCTTTTTGGGACAAAACAGCTCCTGCACCAATCTCAGAAGCATCTACCTCCACCTGAAATGGAAGTGAGACAAGATGAAAACACAAACGCAGGTAGGAAAATAGGCTGAGCAAACGATGGGGCCCAAACTAACTAGACAGGACAGGAAAGGAAAGACACTGTCTGCAATTACGCAAAAAACCCTGCGAAAAATGCCCAACACATCTGATAGAAAAAATACTGGTCACTAGACTTCGCCAACTATATCAGCACTCTGGTATATTCTGAAAGCAGAGCAAAGAGAGGCCAATCTAATAAGGGACAAAAACAAACTGGCACAAACAGTAACATAAGGATGGAAATTCAGCACAGCTCCAGCCGGGGCTGGCTGACCACACAAAACTGAAATAGACAAAACCAAATCAAATGTGAACAATAGCAAAAGAACACTTAGCTTGAGCATGCAGGGACTGAGCTGGAAACTAAGACCTCATGAGGCAGGAAAAAATCACCAGCAGGGATAGAGGGAGTCAGCTGTCTTAAATCCAGTCAGAAACTCCCAATGTCCAATTGTCCTCCTCATTATCAGGTGGCAGGCCTCTGTTAATTAGATCAGCTCCATTACCTCCCGTAACCACCAGAGGGAGCCCGGAAAGAGAACTCGCGACCCCTCTGTCAATATAACCATCTCCACTACCTTCACCAGTAACCAGAGGTAGGCCAGAAAGTGAATTCACAACAGACCAATGTAGCGAGGAGTGAACTTAGTGGACTTGACTCGCAGCCTGATGTTACGAGAGCCACACTAAGTCAAACACAGACACACCCAGGTCCGGACCTGCATGTTTATTGTCATTCACTCTCTTGCCACTAGATGGTGAACTCCTAACAGAACTATCAACAGAGGCATCCCCCTGTGTTGTAACACTCACACCCCCACAAGGCTCATAGGTAACCACTCCTCTCTGCCCCTCCTCTTATGAGGACTCCAACTCTGAGAGGCAGCTTGTGGTGAGGGTTTGCGATTTGCCCCTACTCCAAGGCAGCACCCCTGCTGCCACTGCTGGAGGAGAAGGGGACGGGAATACGGAGGAAATATACACTCCCTGGTCGTCTTCCTCCACACGACCAGAAGGGGGAGGCTTTTTAGATGGTATAGAAGTTTCGGCATGAGCCCCATGGACCAAATCATCAGTCTGCTCACCGCAGGGATGCGCCCCCTCACCTCGGGGAACTTCAGGCAGCACCACAGGGACACCAACTCCTCCCACGTGCCTGGGTGCATCCGCATGTATGAGCAAGTCCTGATACCTAGCAGGGACTACAGGGGGCATATTTGCCAGAGCTGCAATTGGGAAGGGAAGGAAGAAGGAAATATACTCTCCCTGGTCGTCTTCCTCCACACAACCAGGAGGGGGCGGCTTCTTCGATAGTGTAGAAGTTTCGGCGTGAGCCCCGCGGACTAAATCATCAGTCTGCTCACTACAGGGATGTGCCCCCTCACCACGGGGAACATCAGGAACATCAGGCAGCACCTCGGGGACACCAACTCCTCCCACATGCCTGGGTGCATCCGCGTGTATGAGCTAGTCCTGCTCCCTAGCAGGGACTCCAGGGGGCATATTGGCCAAAGCCGCAAATTGGGGTTTTGGATGAGCCAGAGGGGAGGCACCAGACGCCGACAACTGCTGCTGCTGCTCAAACACACCGTGCAGCATCTCACTCTCCTCAGTGAGGACCAGAAGCAATTGATCACAGGCCTGTACTTGGTCCATGGCTCACCAGAGATAATGGTAATGGTTGGTTAAACTGTCACGTGTACCTGTCCTGTGTGACATGACCCGCGGGTCAGTAACTAAAACAACAAGACAAAAGGGGAAAACCGGGGAAACAGTTACAATGGTGGGCCCTGCAATAGGGGAACGGGGACGTGAAGACCTCCTGCACTCCCCTGAGGCAGTGTCCCTGAACACTCCTAACATTCCCTATACAGGCTCTTCACCTGTCGCCGAGCAGGATCCCTGAATCCCTCACCATCCCTGCACCTATCCCTTGCTAGGGAACTGGATAGTGGAGACACTGGTCCCACCGCTGCACTAATACGCATGAAGGAAAAAGGGGAAAACACCAAAACATATCTTTCTCTGCTGCAGTCACCAGGCAGCAGAGTGCAGCACCTGATCAGCTTTCAGCAGTGGTTCGACACCTCAGAGCCAGCTGCTACTTTCATCACCTTTCTCTGCTGCAGTCCCAGGCAGCAGAGCTCATCACTGGATTAACTTTCAGCAGTGGCTCAACACCTCAGAGCCAGCTGCTACCTTCACCATCTATCTCTGCTGCAGACACCGGACAGGCAGAGTTCAGCACCAGTTTCCGCAGTGGCTTGACACCTCAGAGCCAGCTGCTAACTTCACCAGGTTTCAGCAGTGGCTCAACACCTCAGAGCCAGCTGCTCACTTCACCGTGGTTGGAATCCAAAAAGGACCTGCTATCACCAACACCTGCTGATACACCATGTGACCTTATATAGCCAAGGGAGTGGTCACATCAGCAGGGAAACCAAAACAGACATGTTATTACTAGAGATGAGCGACTTTGCCTTTTTTAGGGTCGAATCGGGTTTCATGAAACCCGACTTTCGCAAAAGTTGGGTCGAACGAAATCGGCCGACTATAGGGAAAAGTCGGAGGCCGACTGAAACACGAAACCCAATGCAAGTCAATGGGGAAGCAAAGTCGGCAGGGAGTGGAGGACAGTAAACACACCTACAGTGCCCATTTCAATGCCAAAAACATTAATTCTTATTACTGAAGCTTGTCAACTTAATTTACTTCATAATAATAGTTACGCATTGAAAACAGGGGGTTATTTGGCTAAAGTTGTGGGGGGGTAGGGCTGGCTCCAGGTATTCATGGAGGACAGTAAACACACCTACAGTGCCCATTTCAATGCCAAAAACATCAAATCTTATTACTGAAGCTTGCTAACTTAATTTACTTCATAATAATAGTTACGCATTGAAAACAGGGGGTTATTTGGCTAAAGTTGTGGGGGGGTAGGGCTGGCTCCAGGTATTTGTGTGCCCTGGGCCAAAGAGTGTCAGTGCGCACCTTTAACACATACCACAACTCATGGTGCTCCGATACGGCACAGAAATATAGGTATAGTACAATGACAAATACTTCACTGCTTACATGACATGACTGATCTATTTTAAATTGTACAATAGCCCAAAAAAAAGACAGTATATTACTCCATACAGTATTAGGGCCACCACATTGTGCGTCATACAGAATAATGAGCCCCATATATTTCTCCATACAGAATAATTGGCCACATATAATGTTCCATACAGTATATGATGAGCTCCACATAATGCTACAGTATATCATGGTCCCCATGGACGATGCTCCAGTGTGTTATGGGCCAAAATAATGCTTCACATATAATGGGCCCCATTTCTAATGTTCCAGTGTATAATGGGCCCTGTAAATGCTGCTCCAGTGTCTGATGTCCCCAATCTGGAATGCTCCAGTATATGATGGGCCTCATGGATGTTGCTCCAGTGTATGATGGGCCCTTATAATGCTCTATAAATAATGGTCTCCATTTGTAATGCTCCAGTGTATAAAGGGCCCCATAAATGCTGATTCAGTGTCTGATGTCCCCCATTTGGAATGCTCCAGTATATGATGGGCCTCATGGATGATGCTCCAGTGTATGATGGGCCTCATGGATGATGCTCCAGTGTCTTATTGGTCCTTAAAATGCTCCATATATAATGGGCCCCATTTCTAATGCTCCAGTGTATCATGTGCCCCATAGATGTTGCTCCAGTGTCTGATCTGCCCCATTTGGAATGTTCCAGTATATGATGGGCCTCATGGATGATGCTCCAGTGTATGATGGGCCTCATGGATGATGCTCCAGTGTCTTATGGGCCCTAATAATGCTCCACATATAATGGGCCCCATTTGTAATGCTCCAATGTATCATGTGTCCCATAGATGCTGCTCCAGTGTCTGATCAGCCCCATTTGGTATGCTCCAGTATATGTTGGGCCTCATGGATGATGCTCCAGTGTATGATGGGCCTCATGGATGATGCTCCAGTGTCTTATGGGCCTAATAATGCTCCATATATAATGGGCCCAATTTCAAATGCTCCAGTGTATCATGTGCGCCGTAGATGCTGCTCCAGTGTCTGATGTCCCCCATTTAGAATGCTCCAGTATATGATGGGCCTCATGGATGATGCTCCAGTGTCTTATGGGCCCTAATAATGCTCCATATATAATGGGCTCCATTTCTAATGCTCCAGTGTCTAATGGGCCCCATAAATGCTGCTCCAGTGTCTGATGTCCCCCATTTGGAATGCTCCAGTATATGATGGACCTCATGGATGATGCTCCAGTGTATGATGGGCACTAATAATTCTCCATATTTAATGGGCTCCATTTCTAATGCTCCAGTGTCTAATGGGCCCCGTAAATGCTGCTCCAGTGTCTAATCAGCCCCATTTGGAATGCTCCAGTATATGATGGGCCTCATGGATGATGCTCCAGTGTCTTATGGGCCCTAATAATGCTCCAGTGTATCATGTGTCCCATTGATGCTGCTCCAGTGTCTAATCAGCCCCATTTGGAATGCTCCAGTATATGATGGGCCTCATGGATGATTCTCCAGTGTATGATGGGCCTCATGGATGATGCTCCAGTGTCTTATAGGCCCTAATAATGCTCCATATATAATGGGCCCAATTTCAAATGCTCCAGTGTATCATGTGCCCCATAGATGCTGCTCCAGTGTCTGATCTGCCCCATTTGGAATGCTCCAGTATATGATGGGCGTCATGGATGATGCTCCAGTGTATGATGGGCCCTAATAATGCTCCATACATAATGGGCTCCATTTCTAATGCTCTAGTGACTAATGGGCCCCGTAAATGCTGCCCAAGTGTCTGATGTCCCCCATTTGGAATGCTCTAGTATATGATGGGCCTCATGGATGATGCTGCAGTGTATGATGGGCACTAATAATTCTCCATATTTAATGGGCTCCATTTCTAATGCTCCAGTGTCTAATGGGCCCTGTAAATGCTGCTCCAGTGTCTGATGTCTCCCATTTGGAATGCTCCAGTATATGATGGGCCTCATGGATGATGCTCCAGTGCCTTATGGGCCCTAATGCTCCATATATAATGGGCCCCATTTCTAATTCTCCAGTGTATCATGTGCCCCATAGATGCTGCTCCAGTGTCTGATCTGCCCTATTTGGAATGCTCCAGTATATGATGGGCCTCATGGATGATGCTCCAGTGTCAGATGTCCCCCATTTTGAACTCTCCAGTATATAATGGGCCCCATTTTTAATTAACCCAGGCATGGCATGTGAAAAGAGCTCCATGGAGTAATCTGAAGTGTGTGCTGCCGCATCCTTTATTTTTGGTGTGGGTGAAGGACACAAGGAAAGTGGTTGCTCCTGACCATAAGCCTGCACTTAGGACTCAGTGCTTGCATTTTTTTAAACTTCAGAAGAGGAGGCGATAGAGCTGGTGGCTATTTCAGCAATGTAAGCCAAAATCAGTTCCTGATTCTCCGGCTTTAAAAGCAGTCTACCTACTCCCAGAAAACGGAGCCTTACAGGCCTTCCAGAGCTACACCATGATGCAGGCTCAACACCTCCTGCCTTAGCTTCTATATTGTTTTTGGCACTACCAGCAGATGCACCACCACCACCAGTACCAGGTGGCCCCACACACCCACGTCTGCATCCTTTTCCACCATACTTCCTCATATTTTAGAAAATTGACCCAAAATGCCAGCAGATATATGGTACTGTATCAGAAGCGTACAGCTCTATACAGTCTAGGGATAACAGTAAATCTCCGTAAACATTTCATGAGTCATACACAGACGCTCAGTATGGATTATCCAATAAAATAAAAAAGTGAAAAAGGGTACAGTATCACCAGATACAAGGTATATATAGTATAGTGTAAACATTCTGAATCTCTGTATACTTTTCAGGAAGCAGACACAAACGCTCTCAGGCCCAGTATGGATTACACTAGAATATGAAAAGCTGTAAATGGGTAATGTAACACAAGCGTACAGCTGTATACAGTGTTGGCCAAATTTGAAATATCGATATATATTTCCGGAGTCACCCTCAGACGCTCACTCAGTCTGGGTTTGACCATAATAAAAAATGTTGTAAAAAAGGTACTGGATAACAAAATAGCAAGTATATATATTATAGGGTACAATTGAAATCTCCGTATACATAGTCCCGTAGTCAGTCTCAGACGCTTACTCAGTATGGATTTGACTGTAATACTAAATGTCGAACAAAGGTACTGTATAACAAGATACAAACTGTATCGACTATAGGGTAAAAACTGGTATCTCCGATTCACCGTATATATAGAAGGCGTAAAACACACACGCTCACTCACTATGGATGATACCGTAATACAAAATTTGGAACAAAGGTACAGTATCAGCACATACCGGGTTTATCCAGTCTAGGGGTAATTGCAAATTTCCGTCTATACTTCCGGAGTCAGACACAGACACTCACAGGCTCACTATGTATTACACCAGAATTTAACAAAGTAGAAAAAGGGAAAGGTAGTCGAAGCGTTCAACAGTATACAGTGTTGTGGTACTTTTAAATCTTCATATATATTTCAATCTCAGTAAGCCAATCCAGACTCTCCACTACTGGAAACTACATGGATACAAGTACAGACGGAAAGTCAAGTGATAGCAGAAATTTGGGAATTACTCATCGCAGGAAAACCGCCCGGTAGATGTTGCGGAGGCGATGCAGACCCTCAATTACTGTGTCTGTGGAGACAGTGAAAACGGTTCTTTGTGAAGAAAGGATTGCTTTATCGCAGTAGCGTGGATCACATCACCGTTACTGGTCTCCATCAAACTGTGTTCACAGGGAGAGATGTAGATATGGTCCTCACTTACTATCATGATGTGTCTGGTCATTTTGGAGTGCAAAAGACAGAAGCCACAGACCGAAGGCGATTCTATTGGATTGGCATGAGAGGAGACATTGAAAAATGGCAGGAATGTCACACATATGTGACTATCACAACTGTGAAAGGTGATCATAAAGCACCACCGCATCCACTTCTAAGTTGATGTCCATTACAAATGGTAGCCATTGATCATCTGAAGGTAGAGGCCAGCAGGACAGGCCATAGCTACATCTTAACCATCATCGATCAATACACCAAATTTCTAGTCGCCGTCCCTGTGAAGGATTTAACTGGCCAGACTACACAGCGGTGGAGCAGGGAGAGGTAAGTATTGCAACTTGCAAGTGCTGTGGCAATGACCAAGCAGGGGGGGCACACTCGTGGCCAATGGTACTGGCACAGGGCCCCTAATAGTACGCTGTTGTGTCTGACGGTGAGTGGGCCCCCCACCATCAGAGACACTGTGCCAGTGCCGTCGGCCATCTGTGGGCCCATCCACTTGTTCAGAGCAACGGCACTTGCCCGTGTGCGCCAGGTGATGACCCCAGCCATTTGGGGGGGTGGGCAGCCCACTTAGGGAGGTTTAAAAAAATGGCATATGTTGACGTGTTGGCTGGACATTCAGCTGCTGCAAAGGGCGGAATTGGGCAAGTCCGAGGAAGAGGAGGGCAAAAGCAAGGCAGTTTTCTGGCAACCTATGTGTCATCAGGGGAAGGTGGGACAAAATCCTTTGAAACCCATGCATGGCTCATTTTAATGAGGGATAGATCATCAACATTTTGGGTAGACAGACGGCTCCTTTTTTCTGTCAGGATTGATCAAGCAGCACTGAAGACTCTTTCACATAACACACTAGCAGCAGGCAAGCCAATTCAGGCCAGGCGTCCAGTTTAGAGGCCCAAGAGTCAAAGGGAAATGACCTGTGAGGGAGAACATCGATATGGGAAGAGAAGTAGTTTGTAACCATAGTTGACAACTGCTGTCTCCTGTCACTTTTAATTGATGCAGTATTAGCAGTCGTGTAAGCGGTACTTGAGAAATCATTCCACAACATGGTCATTAAACCCCTGTCTCCAACGCCACTCCGGCTGTGTGCACCATGAACACCTCTTCCATTGTGCCCACTATGGCTCGTGGGAGAACCAGCACCGCTGCTGTGTGCTGGGAAAGCCTCAAACAACCTGTTTACCAGAGTTGCTTCATTGTTAGCCAATATTATCTCTAGGTTCTCCTGTGGCATGATGTTGTGTAATTTGCCTTTGTAGCGTGGATCGAGGATGCTGGCCAGCCAGTAGTCGTCATCCCTCATCATTTTGGCAATGCGGGGGTCCCTTTTTAGGATCCGCAAGGCATAATCGCACATGTGGGCCAATGTTCCAGGTGTCAATGATGCACTGCCAGTGGTGGGTGGAGGAGCAGTTTCTGGCAAATCCACATCCCTACAGTCATGCACCAACACTGTAACTGACCTTGGAGCACCAACATTTTCTCTTGCCCCCTGAGAAGCATCCTCCTGCCCAAAATAATCATCCCCCTCCTCCTCTTCTTCCTCCACCTCGTCCAGGACAGTTCCCTGAACAGACAATGGCTGACTGTCATCAAGGCTTCCCTCCTCCTCCTCCTCCGCTGCAGACACCTGATCCTTTTAATGTGCGTCAAACTTTGCATGAGCAGACGCATAAGTGGGATGTTCATGCTTATGATGGCGTCGTCTGCACTTACCAGCCATGTGCATACCTCAAAACACTGAAGGACTTTACAGAGGTCTTTCAGCTTTGACCACTGCACACCCAACAATTTCATGTCTTCCACCTTGTTGCAATGTCTATGATTAGGCGGTGCTTGGGGAGGTGGAGCAATCGCTGCAGCTTCTGGGTACGAGTGGAGTGGATGTTTGAGCGACGGATGTGTAAGCATAGTCTTCACACCTTATGGAGCAGGGATGTTAACTCCAGATAATTATTAAGGAAGCACTACACCACCAGGTTCAAAGTGTGAGCCAGGCAAGGTATGTGTGTGAGTTTTGCACGGGCTATGGCTGCCACAAAATTACGGCTGTTATCACTGACTACCTTGACTGCCTCAAGATGTAGACTACCCAGCCATGACTCAGTTTGTCGCTGCAAGTAGTCGGCCAGTACCTCTGCGGTGTGTCTTTTGTCGCCCAAAGACATCATCTTTAACACAGCCTGCTGACGCTTACTACTAGCTGTTCATTAGTGGGACACCTCGTGTGCAACACTGCCAGCTGCGGATGGCGTGCTCGTGCAATTGCGCTCTGTGGACGAGCTTTCGCTGATAGAGGAGGAGGAGCGAAAGCCTACAGCCAAATGTTTCCTATACCGTGGGCTATGCAGCACTGTTCCACCGCCACTGTCCCCAGTGGAGCCTGCATCCACCACATTAACCCAGTGTGCAGTGATGGACACGTAACGGCCCTGGCCATGCATAATGGTCCATACATCTGTTGTGAGGTGCACCTTTCCACTCACTGACTGTTTTAGTGCATGGACAATGCGGTATTTCACATGCCGGTGGAGGGCAGGGATGGCTTTTCGAGAAAAGAAGTGCCGACTGGGTAGGTCATAGCGTGGGACAGCGTAGGCCATGAGGTCACGGAAGCTTCGCTTTCAACCAAACGGTAGGGCATCATCTCTAATGAGATTAGTTTGGCAATGTAGGCGTTCAAACAAAGTGTACGCGGATGAGAGGATGAGTACTTTCTTGTCCTACTCAGAGTGTCTGGTAGGGTGAGCTGGACTGGAGAGCTGCGTATGGGGGAAGTAGCAGTGGACCGGACGGAGTGAGAGGGGGTTGGTGATCGTATTGGTGGTGATGGCCTAGATTCAGTGCTGTGTTGCAAATCCATTGTGATTCCCTGAGTGCTTTGGCCTTGCAACGACACCTCCACATTTAGTGCTGGTGGTGTGCTTAACGGTGGCGGTGGTTTTACAGTGGGGGAAGCGATGGAGTGTTGCTGGCTACCTTCAGTCGGAGCAGGTGCACATGTGCTACCTGAGGTTTTGTAGTCCGTCCACGCTTGCAAGTGCATGGTGGCTAAATGTCTAAGCATGCAACTGGTATTCAAATTTCTCAGATTTTTCCCTCGGCTAAAGGTCCTTCCACACTTCTTACAGGTAACCTTTGCCTCATCAGTAGGATTTTGGACAAAAAAGTGCCACAATGCACTCTTCCTACTATGGTATACATTTTCTGGCCTTGCAGGCTGTGCTAAGTTGACCATCTGGCCAAGCTGTCCTGCAACTCTTTGTTTTTGGTCCAAATTTTTGGACAGCTACGGGTCTGCCAAATAACTGCTGCTGTGATGTCAATGCCTGCTGCGGATCCTTTTCCTTATCTGAATTATTGCCAGCGCCACCCTCCTCCCCCAATGGATGCCAATCCGGGTCCAAAACTGGGTCATCCATCACCTCCTCTTCAAAGTCATCTGCACCTTCCTCTTTACCTTCCTCTGTGTCACCGTGTAAGGTGGTATAGTATGCGGGAAGGGGCACCTGAGCTTCATCAGGGTCAGATTCTGTCTCAATAGACTGCGAGGGCAATGTAGTGCTCTTGGTCGATGTACCAGCAGAATCCACTAGCAGTGGCTGTGCATCAGTGCACTCCATGTCAGATTCATCTTGGACTGGGGAATTCTGCATTTGACTGGATAACCCAGGCATAGTATGTGAAAAGAGCTCCATAGAGTAATCTGAAGTGTGGGCTGCCGCATCCTTAACTTTTGGTGAGGGTGAAGGACACAAGGAAAGGTGTTTTTCCTGACCAGAACCCTGCACTGATGACTCTGTGCTTGCAGGTTTCGAACGTTCAGAAGAGGAGGCAATAGAGCTGGTGGCTGTTTCGGCAATGTACGCCAAAACCTGTTCCTGATGCTCCGGCTTTAAAAGCGGTTTTCCTACTCAAAGAAAAAGCAACCTTACAAGCTTTCTTGATCCAGACAATGATGCAGGCTCAACACCTCCTGCCTTAGCTGCTATTATGCTTTTGGCAGAACCAGCCGATGCAATGCCACCATCAGTATCAGCTGCGCCCCACTGCCCACATCCGCGGACTCTTCCACCATACAGTATGTATTGGACCGTAATCCAACAAGCAGATATACGGAACTGTATCAGAAGTGTACAGCTGTATGCGATTTGTGTGCAACTAACAATCTCCGTATATGTATTTACGGAGTGTCTCACACACACGCTGACTCTGCATAGATGTGACTGTAATGCGATCGGCAGATATACAATACTGTTTGATAATCGGACAGCTCTATACGGTGTGTGTATGGAAAATTGTCAATCTCCGTCTATTTGTATTAGGACTGACACACGCTGTCTCTGTCTAGTTTTGACCGTGATCAAACAGCAGATATTTGAAACTGTTTGAAAAGCAGACAGCACTCTAAGGTGTAGGTCTGGAAAAACAGAAAAAACTCCACGGCTTTTTTTTCCAGAGTCACACACAGATAGCTTCTATTTGTCCGTGATACCAGCCGGTACATGGTAGTGTGTGAGGAGCGTGCACCACTATACAGTGTGTGAATAAATGAACGCTCAGTAACTCACCAGGGCAAAATAATAAAAGTTGAAGTGCTTTGAAAAAAGCAGTTTGAACAGCAGTGTGCACACAGCAATGCAGCTAGCAGGTAATCTTAAAAGGCAGCCTAATCACCACCAGCGCTGCTGCCCACCACAAAAATCCTCCGCATTCACTGCACACTAACTGTACAGTGAAAAGTGCTATCAGCAGAAGCAGTTTTTTTTCTTCTTCCCTGCCTAACGCTCTCCCTGTTCAGAATTAGCAGCAGCACCTCTCCCTATTCCAAGATTGGCAGAAGTAAGATGGCGGTCGGCGGTCACAGCCTTTTATACCCACTGTGACGCCACACAAAGCCAGCCAATCACTTCAATGCCCTTCTCTAAGATGGTGGTGGCCACTGCCCATATCATTGCGTTGCCCACAGTGTGCGTTCTCCATCATTGGCTGAGAAAAGGCGCTGGAAGCATTATTTGAAACGCGACTTTGGCGCTCTGATCGGCTACCTCATGGCTGGCCTCACGCTATGGTCGGCTTTCGATTGGTGAAACCCGACTTTAGCTAAAGTCGGCTATTTTTTAATTTGACCGACCTGTTTCGCTCAACTCTAGTAATTACACCTATGGCCACCAGGGGCAAAAATCCATATTAAGTCCTCAAAGGCATGAAAAGGAAAAAAAAAGGGTTTATATGAGGGAATCCCAAATCAGACACACATCCAAGAATTGGACTGTGACATGGGCAAGAGGTCAATAGGACAGTCATAGGGACGGTGCGGTGGAAGACTCTCGGACGCTTTCTTGGAGACAACGTCCGCATACTGTTGATAGTGTTTGGGGAGCGAGGAAAGATCTGCAGGAACCTCTGTGGTTGTGACATGTACGCAGTCCCTCTGGCATCTTCCCTGACAGGTCCTACTCCAACTGAGAAATTTTCCCGAGGACCACTCTATATGAGGAGAGTGGAAATGCAACCAGGGGACCCCTAGGAGGACCTGATAATTGCCCTCGGGCATAACAAGGAGGGATAACGTCTCCTGATGGGATGGAGACAGGAAGAGACTCAGTGGAGCATTCTGGTGGGTAATCTGAGAGGGTAGTGTTGCTCCATTCACCACTCTGATAGTGACAGGCTGAGGTAGCAAGACCAAGGGGATGGTGTGCCGTTGGGTGAAGGCGGAGGACATAAAATTGCCCTCTGCTCCACAATCCACGCAAACCTGCACCTCCAGAGTGGAAGAGCCGAACTCAAGTCTCCCCTTAAAGGATAACTTGGATGAGAACGTCGCTGTGTCTAATAGACCCCCTCTGAAAGCCACTAGACACGAGCGTCCCGACTGCTGTGGGCACCTGTTGGCATGGTGACCAGGCTGCCGACAGAGGGAACTAACTATGGAAGATCGTGCGGACCGGGACTTGGAACCCGTGCTCCAACCCTCACTTGGTAAAATAAAGATTAATGTGGGTGGAGACGGTAATGAGCTCCTCCAGCGTTGCGGGAACCTCCCTAGTGGCCAGGGCATCCTTGACATGATCAGTCAGGCCTCTCCAGAAGATGGGAATGAGGACCTTATCAGGCCACTCCAGCTCTGAGAACAGAGTCTGGAAGTGAATGGTATATTGGCTGATCAAGGACGAACCCTGTGTTAAAGCCAGGATCTGGAGCGCAGTGTCCTGTGTGACTCGAGGCCCCAAAAAGACTTGCTTCGGAGTGACCAGGAATTGAGAGGCACTCTGTAGCGCGGGGTCACCGTGCTCCCACAGAGGAGTGGCCCACTCCAGAGCCCTGCCCGACAGGAGGAAGATGTTAAATCCCACCTTAGCCCGCTCTGAGGGGAATCATGCTGCCAACAGCTCTAGCTGTATAGCGCACTGGCTGACGAAACCCCTACATGAGGCACTATCACCCGGGAACTTCTCGGGCAGAGGGAGACAGGACAAAGTCAGAGCAGGGATGGCATTGGTCATACGGGAGACAGCCTCCATGGCTGCCTGAATAGCGACCGCAGTAACATCCGCAGCTGAGGCTGAACTCTCGAGAGACGCCAACTTGCCCCCAGCTGCCAGATATGCTGCAGCAGTTGCTGTTCGTCTGCCATTACTAGCCAGACCCTGGCGCTAAGATGTTAAGGGCTAGTGGAACGCACCAAATAATTATGATGGTAAGAGGTGCGTTCGCAGCCCGGGGTCCACCGTGCAGAGATGTAACCTGCTGCTATGTAAAGGCGGATAGTAGCATGCTCGGGTTACCTCACCCGGAGTGTACGAGGCGAACCCTGTTACTTCAAATTGTCGCACTAATATGATATGTGCGCAAGCAATGTGGTCACAGAACTCTGCCCAGAGGCACGGAGTCAGAGTCCTTCTAGACCCATTTGCGCACGAAGCCACTGCAATGGCGCTAGAGTGTGACGCTAGGAAAATGCTCTGCTCTGTTAGTTGTCACAGTGTGCAGCGGATAGACTTGTACCGCCCAGAGATACGGGAGATATGGTGGCACTATGGCGCTAACCTTTGTGCTTAGACTGAAGCAGTGTAGCACATGCTTTGCCACCATGAGGAGCTGACACAAGCTAAACTAACCCTAACACACATGTATCAAAGGGAGGGGTTATTTAATGAGTCAGTCACCAGTTCCATGCATCCATCATCACTCACACAAGTCTCAACAAAAGTCTATCTTGGCGCATGGCCTTTTATAGTGGTGTCCTTCTGGAACCTTCCCTGTGGTCCAATCGGAATAGCCACAGGACCTGAGCATGTGATCCCCGACCTCAAATGAGAGGATAAGCCACTGGCATGCTCAGTAGTCTGAAAGAAGGACTTTGGCCTCTTTCACACATCAGTTTTTCGCCGTCAGGCGCGATCCGGCTATTTTTACGAAAACCGGATCCGGCGAAATGCAATGTCGGATCCGGTTTTTCCCCATTGACTTACATTAGCGCCGGATCGCGCCGGATGGTCATGCGTTTCGTCCGGTTTTGGCCGGATCCGGCAATGTGTCGCAATCCGGCGTCTGGAAAAAACGGCAACTGTAACGTTTTTTGTCTCCGGCAAAAAAGCTGGACATGCCGGATACGGCGCTTCCGGCTTTTTCACACAATGAAAGTCTATGAGCGCCGCAATGTGCCGGACACAGTTTTTTTGGTCTGAGCATGCTTAGTAGCCCTGCCCACAGCAAACATATATAAAACCATGACAGTGGGACCCTCAGCCACAGCCAACATGCCACCCAAGAGAGGCGACAGCCGCATGAGAAGGCAGGAGACTACAGCACCACCAGCACCACCACCCCAAATGGAGCGAAGGGACCATCGTGACCATGCGGAGGGGAGTCCACCAGCAGATGACATACGGTAATTATCAAATCCCCCATTCCACAAATATAGGGCCATGGAATATCAATATATTCAGTGGCCCTTTGTTTTTCTTTATTCACCAGCAGAAGACGCCGTATAGATGCAGCAGCACCGGCAGCAGCAACAGCAGCACCAGCAGCAACAGCAACAGCATCAGGAGAGGAGACTGGCCAGCAGGAGGACACCACATCTTCTTCTGGGAGCCCTCCCTCACATCGTCAGCATTTGACGGTAAGTTTTTATTTAAAAAATCCATCATCTCTGGAATATATGTCTATTCATTGGCTTTTATTTCAAAACAGGAATCACAAGCTGAAGAGGAGCTCCCAGAAGAAGAAGGAAGGGGTGGACAGATACCTGGACTGGGCTCGCAATTGGTAAGTTTCCTGCATCAAGCGCAGAAACACAACATCACACTACATACAACACATAGAAAACAATGTAGCGCAGATATCACACAGCAAACACATATGCCTACATCCAACCACATAATTTATTTGCTTTTCTTTTCTAGTCTTCCCAATCTGGTGCTCGACCAAGAGGTCCTCACAGTGCCTCCCAGGGTCGTCGGCAACAGCGACGCGGCGGTCACCAGCGTGTAAGTATAATATTTTTGCTTTGTTTTTTTTTAACTTTTTATTTCATTTCTTTAAGTGTGGTGGCTAGAGTTGAGCGACTTTTGGTTTTTTAGGGTCGCGTTTCGTTTCGTGAAACCCGACTTATCCAAAAGTCGGGTCGAGCAAGATCGTCCGATTATAGGGAAAAGTCGGGGTCGTCCCGAAACACGAAACCCAATGTAAGTCAATGGGGAATAAAAGTCGGCAGTGAGAGGAGGACAGGAAACACACCTACAGTGCCCATTTGAATGCCAAAAGCATCAATTCTTCTTACTTAAGCTTGTCAACCTTAATTAACTTCATAATACAAGTTAAGCACTGAAAAATGGGGGGTTATTTGGCTAAAGTTGTGGGGGGGGAGGGCTGGCTGCAGGTTTTCATGTGCCCTGGGCGAAAGAGCGCCCCTTTAACACATACCACAACTCATCATGCTCCGATACGGCAGAGAAATAGCGGTATAGTACAATGAAAAATACCTCACTTTTTACATCTCATGACGAGGCCCATCTATTTCTCCATACAGAATAATTGGTCCCATATAATGTTTGAAACAGTATATGATGAGCTCCACATAATGCTACAGTATATGTTGGTCCCCATGGATGAAGCTCCACTGTCTTATGGGCCCAAATAATGCTCCAAACATAATGGGCCCCATTTCTAATGCTCTAGTGTATAATGGGCCCTGTAAATGCTGCTCCAGTGTCTGATGTCCACCTTTGGATTGTTCCAGTGTATGGTGGGCCCCATCTATCATTCTCCAGAGTATAGTGCTCCCCAAAAATTGCTGTCCCAACATTGAAAACAATCAAATAAGTCTCCTCGCTAGGGAATCCCTGTACTTGTCTGGACTCCTCGTCGTCCCCATCTTCCATCTCACTGCACAGTATTTCAACTTTGCAAGTGCTGTGATCCTGAGCAAGCAGTGGGGGCCCACTCGTTGGCGACGGCACTGGCACAGGGCCCCTGATAGTACGGTGGTGTGTCTGATGGCGGGTAGGCCGAACCTGCACTTTCATCTGCAGCTTCCTCTTTGTCACCGTGTAAGATGGAACTGTATATGGGAAGGGTAACCTGAGTTTCATCAGGGTCAGATTCAGGTCGTGTAGCGTGCGAGGGGAATGTAGTGGTCTGGGTCAATGTACCAGCAGATTCATCGAGCAGTGGCTGGGCATCAGTGCACTTGTGTCGCCCCCAGGAGTACGGTCGCCACAGTGGCATTACCTTCTTCCTAGGGAGTGTGATGTCATGCTTGGGAGCAACGAAGGATCTCTCTAGCAGGTTAACTGATTGGGCGGCGTTATTCCCACGAGTCATGACCCTCCAAACAGCGTTCATGAAGGCAAAGTGTTTGTTTTACGTGGGCAGTATGGTTGCAAAGCTGAACCTTAAAGGAATGTCCAGGAGGGCACCACCAGGAGTGGAGCCTACGGTTACATTCGACTCCACCTGGGAAACCTCAACCATGCCAGCTACAGAACAGATGCACACATTGCAAGCTTAATTCCGTTAACGAAAGAGACTCCGTCATGCCCCGTGGTCCGAGTCCGGCTTACTAGAGGGACACGTGAGGCTCTGGCACATGAGATTGGCCAATAACTGGTGTGTCATGCCCTTACATGTCCGTGGCTGCATGTGCGCTACACTGAAAAGGCCAGCGTTTGTCGCTTACAGGTGCAGATAACCCGCTGAACAACGTTAGTGATGGGGATCACTGATTACAATTATTACCCGCGAACAATGATTTCCCAGTAAGTGCAGGTCAACTGCAGTTACGGAATTAGGCCTAACCGTCATTCCTGAAAAAATGAAAAACTTACGTGTGCAAACCACAGGTGCTGTAGCTTGCTTAACAGCTCGCCAGCCGTTCTCACGCCCAGTATGGATTACATGTGATTGCACAAAGGTGAGAAAGGGTACCGTATCCCCAGATAACATGTATGGATAGCATACACATTCAAAATATATGTCTATACATCAGGAGGCAGGCTCAGACGGTGTTAGGCCCAGTATGGATTGCACGTGATTGCACAAAGGTTAGAAAGGGTACCGTATCCCCAGATAACATGTATGGATAGCGTACACATTCAAAATATATGTCTATACATCAGGAGGTAGGCTCAGACGGTGTTAGGCCCAGTATGGATTGCACGTGATTGCACAAAGGTTAGAAAGGGTACCATATCCCCAGAAAACATGTATGGATAGCGTACACATTCAAAATATATGTCTATACATCAGGAGGCAGGCTCAGACGGTGTTAGGCCCAGTATGGATTGCACGTGATTGCACAAAGGTTAGAAAGGGTACCGTATCCCCAGATAACATGTATGGATAGCGTACACATTCAAAATATATGTCTATACATCAGGAGGCAGGCTCAGACGGTGTTAGGCCCAGTATGGATTGCACGTGATTGCACAAAGGTTAGAAAGGGTACCGTTTCCCCGGATAACATGTATGGATAGCGTACACATTCAAAATATATGTCTATACATCAGGAGGCAGGCTCAGACGGTGTTAGGCCCAGTATGGATTGCACGTGATTGCACAAAGGTTAGAAAGGGTACCGTATCCCCAGATAACATGTATGGATAGCGTACACATTCAAAATATATGTCTATACATCAGGAGGCAGGCTCAGACGGTGTTAGGCCCAGTATGGATTGCAAGTGATTGCACATAGGTTAGAAAGGGTACCGTATCCCCAGATAACATGTATGGATAGCGTACACATTCAAAATATATGTCTATACATCAGGAGGCAGGCTCAGACGGTGTTAGGCCCAGTATGGATTGCACGTGATTGCACAAAGGTTAGAAAGGGTACCGTATCCCCAGATAACATGTATGGATAGCGTACACATTCAAAATATATGTCTATACATCAGGAGGCAGGCTCAGACGGTGTTAGGCCCAGTATGGATTGCACGTGATTGCACAAAGGTTAGAAAGGGTACCGTTTCCCCGGATAACATGTATGGATAGCGTACACATTCAAAATATATGTCTATACATCAGGAGGCAGGCTCAGACGGTGTTAGGCCCAGTATGGATTGCACGTGATTGCACAAAGGTTAGAAAGGGTACCGTTTCCCCGGATAACATGTATGGATAGCGTACACATTCAAAATATATGTCTATACATCAGGAGGCAGGCTCAGACGGTGTTAGGCCCAGTATGGATTGCACGTGATTGCACAAAGGTTAGAAAGGGTACCGTTTCCCCGGATAACATGTATGGATAGCGTACACATTCAAAATATATGTCTATACATCAGGAGGCAGGCTCAGACGGTGTCAGGCACAGTATGGATTTGACGGCCCAGACTACACAGCGGAGGAGCAGGGAGAGGTAAAGATTGCAAATGCTGGGGCCCTGCCCAAGCAAGGGGGGCCCACTCGTGGGCTTCGGTACTGGCACTGGGCCCCTCATAGTACGGCGGTGTGTCTGACGGCGGGTGTGCACCACCACCGTCAGATACACTTGATTGCACTATGAAGGACCCTGTACCAGTGCCCGCGCCCAAGAGTCGGCCTACCCACCTGTCCAGGGCAACGGCACTCGCACGGTGTCGTGCGCTAGGTGGTGACCCCGGCCATGGGGGGGGAGGCAGCACAGTTAGGGAGTTTTAGAAAGTGGCATATGTTGATGTTGGACATTCAGCTGATGCAAAAGGTGAAATAGGTCAAGTCCCAGGAAGAGGTGGACCAAAGCAAGCCATTTTTCTGTCACCCTATGTGTCATCAGAGGAAGGTGGGACAAAATCCTTGGAAAACCATGCGTGGTTCATTTTAATGAAGGTTAGATCATCCACATTTTGGGTTGACAGACGGGTCCTTTTTTCTGTCAGGATTGATCCAGCTGCACTGAAGACTCTTTCCGATAGCACACTTGCAGCTGGGCAAGCGAGCTCCTGTAAGGCATATTGTGCCAATTCAGGCCAGGGGTCCAGTTTAGCGGCCCAATAGTCAAAGGGGAATGACCTGTGTGGGAGAACATCGATATGGGAGGAAAAGTAGTTTGTAACCATAGTTGACAACTGCTGTCTCCTGTCACTTTCCATCGATGCAGTATTACCAGTTGTGTGAGCGGTACTTGAAAAATCAGTCCACAACATTGTCATGAAACCCCTGTCTCCAATGCCACTTCTGCTGTGTGCACCACGAACACCTCTGCCAAGCTGCCCCCGGCCCGTACGGCTCGTGTGAGAACCATCACCGCTGCTGTGTGCTGGGAATGCCTCAAGCAACCGATTTACCAGAGTTGCTTGTTTATTAGCCAATATTAGGTCAAGGTTCTCCTGTGGCATGATGTTTTGTAATTTGCCTTTATAGCGTGGATCTAGGATGCTGGCCAACCAGTAGTCGTTATCGTTCATCATTTTGGCAATGCGTGGGTCCCTTTTTAGGATCTGCAAGGCATAATCTGACATGTGGGCCAATGTTCCCGGTGTCAATGATGCACTGCGAGTGCTGGTTGGAGGAGCACTTTCTGGCAAATCCACATCCCTCCAGTCACGCACAAACCCTGTACCAGACCTTGCCACGCCAACATTTTCACTTGCCCCACGAGATGCATCCTCCTCCCCTAAGTAATCATCCCCATCATCATCCTCCTCCTCCTCTTCTTCCTCCAACTCGTCCAGGAGAGGTCCCTGAGCAGACAATGGCTGAATGTCATCAAGGATTCCCTCCACCTCTTCCTCCTCATCAACATTGGCTGCAGACGCCTGCTCCTTAAGGTGCGTCAAAGTTTGCATGAGCAGACGCATAAGTGGGATGCTCATGCTTAGGATGGCGTCGTCTGCGCTTACCAGCCGTGTGCATTCCTCAAAACACTGAAGGACTTTACAGAGGTCTTTCAGCTTCGACCACTGCACACCTGTCAACTCCATGTCTGCTCTCAAAGTGCCTGGCCGTGTATCCTCCCACAAATGCATTATGGCCTGCCTCTGCTCGCACAGCCGCTCCACCATGTGCAGGGTGGAGTTCCACCTTGTTGCAATGTCGATAATGAGGCGGTGGTTGGGAAGGTGGAGCAATCGCTGCAGCTTCTGCATACGAACGGAGTGTACAGGCGACCGGCGGATGTGCGCGCACAGTCTTCGCACCTTCTGGAGCAGGGCTGTTATCTCTGGATAATTTTTGAGGAAGCACTGCACCACCAGGTTCAAGGTGTGAGCCAAGCAAGGTATATGGCTGAGTTTTGAAAGGGCTATGGCTGCCACAAAATTACGGCCGTTATCACTAACTACCTTGCCTGCCTCAAGATGTACACTGCCCAGCCATGACTCAGTTTGTCGCTTCAAGTACTCGGCCAGCACCTCGGCGGTGTGTCTGTTGCCCAAACACATCATCTGCAACACAGCCTGCTGACGCTTTCCACTAGCTGCTCGATAGGGGGACACATCGTGTGCAACAGTGGCAGCTGCAGATGGAGTGCTCGTACGACTGCGCTCTGTGGACGAGCTTTCGCTTCTGGAGGAGGAGGAGGAGGAGGGTCGAACGCCTACAGCCAATTGTTTCCTATACCGTGGGCTAGGCAGCACTGTCCCACCACCGCTGTCCCCTGTGGACCCTGCATCCACCACATTAACCCAGTGCGCAGTGATGGACACGTAACAGCCCTGGCCATGCCGACTGGACCATGCATCAGTTGTGAGGTGCACCTTTCCGCTCACTGACTGCTTGAGTGCATGTACAATGCGGTCTTTCACATGATGGTGGAGGGCTGGGATGGCTTTGCGAGAGAAGAAGTGGCGACTGGGTAGGTCATAGCGTGGTACTGCATAGGCCATGAGTTCGCGGAAAGCTGTGCTTTCCACCAACCGAAAGGGCATCATCTCAAACGAGATTAGTTTGGCAATGTGGGCGTTCAAACCCAGTGTACGCGGATGAGAGACTGAGTACTTTCTTGACCTACTCATAGTGTCTGGGAGGGTGAGCTGGACTTGAGAGCTGCATATGGTGGAAGTAGCGGTGGACAGGGCAGACTGAGAGAGGGTTGATGATGGTGATGGAGTTGGTGTTCTTTCTGATGGCCTAGAATCAGTCTTTCGTTGATATAACAGTGGGATTCCCTGACTGCTGTGGCCTTGCAACGACACCTCAACATTTGCTGCTGTGCTAACCGGTGGGCTTACAGTGGGGGAAACAATGTAGCGTTGCTGACTACCTTCGTTGTGATCAGTTGCACATGTGGCACTTGAGGTTTGGTGTTGTGTCCACGCTTGCAAGTGCATGCTGGTTAAATGTCTAAGCATGCAACTGGTATTCAAATTTTTCAGATTTTTCCCTCGGCTAAAGGTCTTTGCGCACTTCTTACAGATAACCTTGGCCTGATCATGAGGATTTTGGTCAAAAAAGTGCCACACTGCACTCTTCCTACTTTGGCAGACATTTTGCGGCCTAGCACGCTGTGATCTTTTTACCCTCTGGACAAGCTGTCCAGCAACTCTTTTGATGTTTGGAACCTGACTTTGGAGTGCTCCGGGCCTGCCAGATAACAGCTGTTGCGATGTCGATGTCTGCTGTGGATGCTCCTCATCTGAGCTATTGGAAGCAGCTCCCTCTTCCCCCAATGGATGCCAATCTGGGTCAACAACTGGGTCATCCATCACCTCCTCTTCTATGTCATGTGCACCTTCCTCTGTGTCACCGTGTATGGTCGTATAGTGTGTGGGAAGGGGCACCTGAGTCTCATCAGGGTCAGAATCTGGCTCTGTACACTGCAAGGACAATGTAGTGCTCTGAGTGAATGTACCAGCAGAATCATCCATCAGCGGCTGTGCATCAGTGCACTCCATGTCAGATTCATCTTGGCCTGGGTAATTCACCATTTGACTTGATAATCCAGGCATGGTATGTGAAAACAGCTCCATGGAGTAATCAGTAGTATGGCCTCCGTCATCCTTCAATCTTGGTTGGGGTGAAGGACACAAGGAAAGGTGTGGTTCATGATCATGAGCCTCCAATGACGACTCAGTGCTTTTACTTTTTACAACTGAAGAAGAGGAGGCGATAGAGCTGGAGGCTGAGTCAGCAATGTAAGACAAAACTTTTTCCTAATGCTCTGGCTTTAAAAGCGGTTTGCCAACTCCTAGAAAACTAAGCGTTCGAGGCCTTATGTAGCCAGACGATGACGCAGGCTCAACACCTCCTGCATTCGGTCCTATTTTGCTCTTGCCACTACCATCAGATCCACCACCAACACCATCATTACCAGCTGCCAACCCCCGCCCAATTCCACGGCCTCTTCCACCAGCCTTCCTCATTTTTGGTAGAAATGTAGACAAAATCCAACAAACTATATAGTAATGTAAAACAAGGTACAAGGTGTCTATAGGACAGGGGAGATTTTGAATTTCTGCAGACACTTGTGGACACTGGACACTTTTGGATTGCGTGAGGCCCACTGATATCTGAGCGCTATGTGACAGGCTCGATGGCACAGTTGTGACCAAAGTGACTAGAGGATAAGGGAGATTTTGAATTTCTGCACACACTTGTGGACACTGGACACTTTTGGATTGTGTGAGGCCCAATGAATATCTGAGCGCTATGTGACAGGCTCGATGGCACAGCTGTGACCAAAGTGACTAGAGGATAAGGGAGATTTTGAATTTCTGCACACACTTGTGGACACTGGACACTTTTGGATTGTGTGAGGCCCAATGAATATCTGAGCGCTATGTGACAGGCTCGATGGCACAGCTGTGACCAAAGTGACTAGAGGATAAGGGAGAGTTTGAATTTCTGCACACACTTGTGGACACTGGACACTTTTGGATTGTGTGAGGCCCAATGAATATCTGAGCGCTATGTGACAGTCTCGATGGCACAGCTGTGACCAAAGTGACTAGAGGATAAGGGAGATTTTGAATTTCTGCACACACTTGTGGACACTGGACACTTTTGGATTGTGTGAGGCCCAATGAATATCTGAGCGCTATGTGACAGGCTCGATGGTACAGCTGTGACCAAAGTGACTAGAGGATAAGGGAGATTTTGAATTTCTGCACACACTTGTGGACACTGGACACTTTTGGATTGTGTGAGGCCCAATGAATATCTGAGCGCTGTATGACAGGCTCGATGGCACAGCTGTGACCAAAGTGACTAGAGGATAAGGGAGATTTTGAATTTCTGCACACACTTGTGGACACTGGACACTTTTGGATTGTGTGAGGCCCAATGAATATCTGAACGCTATGTGACAGGCTCGATGGCACAGCTGTGACCAAAGTGACTAGAGGATAAGGGAGATTTTGAATTTCTGCACACACTTGTGGACACTGGACACTTTTGGATTGTGTGAGGCCCAATGAATATCTGAGCGCTATGTGACAGGCTCGATGGCACAGCTGTGACCAAAGTGACTAGAGGATAAGGGAGATTTTGAATTTCTGCACACACTTGTGGACACTGGACACTTTTGGATTGTGTGAGGCCCAATGAATATCTGAGCGCTATGTGACAGGCTCGATGGCACAGCTGTGACCAAAGTGACTAGAGGATAAGGGAGATTTTGAATTTCTGCACACACTTGTGGACACTGGACACTTTTGGATTGTGTGAGGCCCAATGAATATCTGAGCGCTATGTGACAGGCTCGATGGCACAGCTCTGACCAAAGTGACTAGAGGATAAGGGAGATTTTGAATTTCTGCACACACTTGTGGACACTGGACACTTTTCTATTGTGTGAGGCCCACTGATATCTGAGCGCTGTGACAGGCTCGATGGCACAGCTGTGACCAAAGTGACTAGAGGATAAGGGAGATTTTGAATTTCTGCACACACTTGTGGACACTGGACACTTTTGGATTGTGTGAGGCCCAATGAATATCTGAGCGCTATGTGACAGGCTCGATGGCACAGCTGTGACCAAAGTGACTAGAGGATAAGGGAGATTTTGAATTTCTGCACACACTTGTGGACACTGGACACTTTTGGATTGTGTGAGGCCCAATGAATATCTGAGCGCTATGTGACAGGCTCGATGGCACAGCTGTGACCAAAGTGACTAGAGGATAAGGGAGATTTTGAATTTCTGCACACACTTGTGGACACTGGACACTTTTGGATTGTGTGAGGCCCACTGATATCTGAGCGCTATGTCACAGGCTCGATGGCACAGCTGTGACAAAAGTGACTAGAGGATAAGGGAGATTGGATTGCTTTTAAAAAAGCAGTTTGCAGAGCAGTGGGTAAACAGCAATGCCAGCCTGTCAGGAAGCCTTAAAAGGCAGCCCAACAACCAACACCACTGATGCACCACAATATAGCCTCCCCTTGCACTGCACACACAGTGACTGGTGTGTTGTGCAGGCCAAATCGCTGGCAGCAGAAGCAGTTTTTTTTTCTTCTCAGCAGGACAAAAAAAAAAATTGGGATTGCTTTTAAAAAAGCAGTTTGCGGAGCAGTGGGTAAACAGCAATGCAGGAATGTCAGGAAGCCTTAGAAGGCAGCCCAACAACCAACACCACTGATACACCACTATATAGCCTCCCCTTGCACTGCACACACAGTGACTGGTGTGTTGTGCAGGCCAAATCGCTAGCAGCAGAAGCAGTTTTTTTGTCTTCTTCCCTGCCTAACGCTCTCCCTACAGAATCAGCAGCAACCTCTCCCTATACTGAGATCGGCAGAAGTAAGATGGCGGTCGGCGTGCACGCCCTTTTATACCCCCTGTGACGCCCACCAAAGCAAGCCAATCACTTGCATGCCCTTCTGAAAGATGGTGGTGACCCCTGCCTATGTCATCACGTTGCCCACAGTGTCCGTGGATCCTGATTGGCTGAAAAGGAGCGCTAAACAAACTTTTGAAACGCGACTTTGGCGCGTAAGTCGCCGACCTCATCCTAGGGTCGGGTTTCGTTTCATGAAACCCGACTTTGCCAAAAGTCGGCGACTTTTGAAATTTTTTGACCCGTTTCGCTCAACTCTAGTGGTGGCTAATTATTTTATTTTTCTCTTTTCCTTTAACAGCCTTCACAGCGTGCTCCCGACTCTGACGGTGAGGATGGAGGGATTCATGTGGACCACCTCATCGATCTTATTAGAGAAAGGGAGCCGCTTTGGAATATGGCTGACCGCCGGCATGCTGATTTAATTGTGACCCGACGGCTCTGGGAGGAAATCTGTTCCCTCCTTGTGGACCGCTGGGAGGACCTTGAAGCTCGGGCCCAGATTCAAGAGCGTAAGTATATACATTTCCCGTTGCTTGATGTCAAGCAGTGTTTCCCGAACTCCAGTCCTCGTGGTACCCACGGGTCATGTTTTCAGGATTTCCTTTTGAGCAACACTATGGAAATCCTGAAAACATGACCCGTTGGGAACCACGAGGACTGGAGTTTGTGAAACACTGATGTTGTATACTAACCACTTTGTGCTTTCTCGTTTCAGGGGAGAGAATTGTGAAGCGGTGGCGGTCTGTGAGGGATGGCTTCAAGAAGGAGTTCAGTAAAGAGATGCGGGCCCCGAGTGGATCTGGAGGACGCAGGAGCAAGTACAAGTACGGACGAGCCCTGTTGTTCCTTCGGGCAACAATGTTTTAGACAAAGTATTTCACCTTTTACCAATAGTTGTGTATCTTGTTGGGGATTTCCTAACAATGTACACAACTTTTGGTAAAAGGTGAAAGACTGCCTAAAACACAACCAGGTACACAACTGTGGTCAAGGTAAAAATAGTTAAACCACGACAAGATAGACGACAAGATAGCCAACTTTGTTTGGAAAAGGTATATACTGTTGGTACAGAAGGTACACAACTTTGGTTAAGGGCAGAAATTTATCAAACTCTGTCATCCTGCCAGTCTATTTTGCCTTGAGGTGACATAAAGTATTGTGCAAAATTGTCCCTCATTCGTGACACCGTCACAGAACTTCTATTGGTAATGTTCTGGTAATCTTGCAAGGTGGTTTCTTCAGCGGTGTCCTCAATGGAAATGGGTTCCTTGCACATAACAAAATTGTGGAGTACCACACAAGCTTTGATCACCTCGTCCACAGTTTCTGTCTTGAGGTTGATCGCAGTCAATAGGACACGCCATTTGGCTGTCAGAATACCAAAGGAGCCTTCCAACATTCTTCTTGCTCTTGTTAGCCGGTAATTAAAAATGCGTTTTTTTCTTGTCAATCCTCTGCTACAGTAGGGTTTCAAAAGGTGTTCTGACAGCTGGAATGCTTCATCCCCTACACAGACAAAAGGCATAGGTGGACCAGATGTTTGCGGCAGCGGTCTAGGGGATGGGAACTGGAAGATGTTTCCATACAGTTTACGCCCCATGGCAGACAATTTGAAAGCTTGAGAGTCATTGGAGCGGCCATAGGCCCCAATATCAAAAGCAATAAATTTGTATTCCGCGTCAGCGATGGCCATGAGGACAATGGAGAAATATTTCATGTAATTGAAATATTCCGATCCCGATGCTGCTGGCTTTACAATGCAGATATGATTCCCATTCACAGCGCCCAAGCAGTTCGGAAATTGACATATCTGTAGAAACTTTTCAGAAATTTCAATCCACCTGTCTGTTGTGGGCTCTGGTAAAAACTCTTCAACTAAGGAGTCCCACAGTGCACGGCATGTGTACTTCACTATTCCAGATATGGTTGAAATCCTGAGTCTGTGCTGGAAATGCAGTGACGAAAGGGATTCTCCAGTTGCAAGAAATCTGTGGGAAATTAAAAAACAATAAATTAGTTACAAATCACAGCATTACATACCAAAACTCAGCTATAACACTTGGAGATACAAACTACCACCAACAAGATTGCAGTGAAAGTGTGCTCTGATGCGAGCATATCCAATAAATGTGGCTTACCTTAAAGTCACCATCAGACGCTCTGCGGGTGAAATGGAGAAGCGGCAATGGGTGTCTGATTTTCTTATGAGGTGTGCAATGCGCTCTACCAAGTAATCAAAATTCTCCATTTTCATCCGAACATGTCCAAAAAATTTCTCTGGGTTTCGTCTAAGGTCCATGCAGAGTGTAGAATAGACCCCACACATCATTCTCTTGGCTGTGATGGGGTGGATCCACAAACGGCGTCGCTGAAGCCTGATGCGCTGCTGTCTTGCTCTCCTTCTCCAGAACAATCACCCTCAAAAGGTTCGCCTCCGCTGTAAAATCCGCCACATTCTTCAAAATATTTGCAATCACAACATCCATCTTCGCCAGTCACTTGCTCTTCTCTCCAACATGCAGTTTCTCCTTTACAACCTGTCAAAGATGGGCTGTAGGAACACGGTATATATAGATTTCAGCAGCCAATCCTGTTTCGAAGCCCCCAATGGGCGTTTTTAAAAACCGGATCCGGCGTAATCCGGCGGAAAACGGATGGAAAAACGGATGACATGGATGAGATGGATCCGGTTTTTGGTCTGACGACCAAGATGGATCCGGCAGGAAACCGGATCTGTCACATCAGGTTTTACATAACATTTGCCGGATCCGGCGCTCTGGCGCGATGCCGGATCGCACCTGACGGCGAAAAACTGATGTGTGAAAGTAGCCTTAGTCTCCGGAGCTGCTCTCTGCTGGCTAGCATGGATTGCTATAGCTGGATCAGGGGTGGCAGCAGAAGCAGCAGCAACCAAACCGACAGTGCTAGCCTGAGCAAGATGCTGGGATCAACATCTTTGCTGAGCAGGACCCTTTGCGGCTGGGACTGACTGGAAGACTGCAGAAAGCAAGGCTTGAGATTCCTCCTGTGCAGGGGCTGGAATCCGACGCCTAACAATATCTATAATCTGGTATCTTACTCCAGGAGAATTCCAAGTTCTTAAAAGTAAATATGCTGTTCAGGACTATGAGCCAGACATTAATCTGCATGAAAATCTTCCTCCAGGGCTTTTTTTAAGTTAAAAGGGGGATGGATTAACAGTGTGATATGTCATGGCTACTCTCTGCTTTCCTGATCTCTCTGCAGAGCTGTGTTTGATTAAAACTAACAAAATATTGGTAACATAGTGAAATAAGGAGAGCAAAGAATGCACAGCACTCTATGCCTTATCTATTTACTGTACAGTATATAATTTCCTTGCAATGTTTTCATTTCTTGTTCTGTCCAGATGTCATTGTGTCCCAGAATTCCAAGCGGAGGAATTTCACAGACCGCCATATTGGGACACCCAAGTGATGGCTGTCTCAATATGGAAACTGCTGCTGGTACCAACCTATTGCGCAGTACCACCAGCGGAACACCATTGCACCACACACACACACACTATATGCCATACGCACCACACACACACACACACACTCTCTCACAAACTCACACACACTCTCACACTTACACTCACATTAACCCTCACACACTCACTCTCACATTAACCCTCACACACTCACTCTCACATTAACCCTCACACACTCACTCTCACATTAACCCTCACACACTCACTCTCACATTAACACTCACATACTCATTTTCACACACATACACATTGTCACCCTCACACGCACACACTTACACTCTCACACACTCTCACACTCACGCAGCCTCTTGCACGGTACCACCAGCGGAACACTGTCACACTGAGCCTTCGCAAATTACACGCAGGTGCAGTGAATCATTCGGCTGATCCCAGTGGCAGATGCGTGATGTGTCTACAGGCCAAGGAAGCCGGTAACATTAAAGGGGTTTTCCCCGGAACGAAAGTTCATTTTAAGATTGTCTGTGTCTGACCATGTACGGAGCATAGCACATCTCCTGGGCAGGGGAGGAAGCAAAAGACAATACTGACATTACAGTAGGGGATCACAGAGGATTCATTTTGTGAGGTAAAATATTTCACTGACTGTTTTTAAACATTATTTTACCTCACAAAATGTATCCTCTGCGTTCTCCTGCTGTAATGTCAGTATTGTCTTTTGCTTCCACCCCTGCCCAGGAGATGTGGTATGTTCTGTACACAGTCAGACACAGGGGTGAGAGAGACAGAGCACAGAGGGAGAAAGTTCAAATGGGACAGCACATGAGGGGAGAACACAGCACAGGAAGGAGACAGACAGAAGACAAGGGGGATAGCACATGGGATAGCCATGTCAAAGAAGAGAGCACAGACGGGAGAAGTCAGCACATGGGGAAAGAGAGTGGATAGATGGGTGAGCACATGGGATGTAGAGATTCTCAACGCTGCAAAGACTGCCCCCATCTTGACATTACCACCCTCCCGATGCGATAGCATCGGGCTTCCATCTAGTATTTAAAATAAGCCCTGAAGGCAGATTGTAGATTTGTGGTCTTATGACCTACATGCCCATATAAACAGCTAAGAAGAATTGATCCTACTGACAAATTCCCTTTAAGAGTAGCTCAGTTGCAGAGGTGTATCTAGGTTTTCTGGCACCCAGGGCAAGAATTCAGTTTGGCGCCCCCCCACTCTCCCAAGCACACATGCGATTTGCACAATTAGTCATGTACCGACGAGCTGCTCTTCCTAATGCTATCAATGTTCAGTGAAAAACTGAGAGAAGCAGGAAGAGAAGCTTGTTGTCACAGGACCATAAGTATGAAAATCGCATATGCGTGAAGTGTCCATGTGATGACTACTGGAACCTGCAGAGCTGAATCCTGACATTACAGGCTTCTGAATTCTCACAACTAATGCACTGCATACTTTTTAGGGGTCTCCCTTGCCGGCGGCAAGAATGCATGGCCATATCAGTCCAAGCATGTGATTTTTATGCTATTGGCCACATCCCGACTAGATGTGCTTGGCCTCGCTCTGTTAATTTTCATTGAGTGAGGCCACACATGTCTAATTATTAACATTAGTATATAGCAAATTGGTTTGGATATATATTACAAAGAGTATTAAAACTTAACTTTTAATCACAAGTTTAAAACCTGTATAGTGAAATAAATGGTGCCATAACATAAAATAATAGTGCCTGTGCAGAAGTGCCAATAAAAACAAATTGTATGAGACGCCTTATTTTATCCAGATAATAAACGGAATATTTCTCTTTTTTGTGTCTATATGTGACCAGGTATTATTATTCCAAATACATTAACCATATACCATCTCAGCATATATAATGACACTTTTTTAGTTCTTACAGTATCCAATTTAGGAAGCTATTACGTTTCTTGTTTCCATTTCAAACCTTTAAGAACAGTTATAGAGACAAGGCGAATCAATAAGGAGAAAATTATTTCTCCAACTCCAATATATCTATATTATAGCCGCATATTTTAGGTCAAAATGAATCATAAAAAGCACCCATGGAGTCCAGTGTAATATATTGCCTTATGTTCCACAATATTACTGCCTATTAAATACTCTCATGGTGCAATAATAATATGACATTATACTCATCTCATGTGTATTAGTCCTATACACCGATGCCTGTATATGCGCTCTTGTAAAGGGGGCCCCCACTCTTAGCATATCCTAATGCCCGCATTCATCTGGGCGGCCTTTTTCATACACCGTTCTCCCAACGCGTTTCATCTATTCAGGACTCATCAGGGGAGTTTATGGAGTTCAATTAGACACAATCCAGGCTAATTATTAACATCCAGGTGACAATTATGTTAAACATTTTAGGTCCCAGATTGGACCTTCATCAGAACTGATTCAGACAACGGTTCTATATTCTGCCTTGTGTAATGACACCTTAGTGAGACAAAATGCCTGAATTTTGTCCTGGGCTTTGTGTGCAGCAGTGCATATGAGGAGTGCAACCTCCGTCACTGTGGATGAGCAAGTGTTATTATAAGGCTCCCAAATAAAAATATCTGCTGTATGCTGAGCCCCTAAATAAATAATTGCCCCTCACTATATTGTCTGCACAAAATGTGACCCCATGCTGCCTCTCTAATGGTACCTACCCTTCACACTGACCTCTCATTTCAATACTGGGACCCCTTTTCACACTGCTCTCTCACACTGTGTCCTCCCTATAGGGCCCTGCCTCTTTACTGTACCTTTTCATCACACTCCCCCTCTTTTGTATACTGTACTCTCCTGGCTGTAACCTTACTCTGTCCCCCCATGCTATACCCCCACAACTCAGTCTCTATTTTGTGCTCACTCACTTATCTCCCCCTTTCTGTCTCGTCACACTTATTCCCCTCCATCCTCATACTGTCTCTTCTCACATCCCCCTGTTCACCATACTGTCTCCTTATATATTGTATTTACCCCCTCACTCTTTATACTGCCTGCTCACACATACCCCTGACTCCAAATACTATGTCTGCACACATCCCATCACCCTCACTCCGCATACTGTGTCCATATACATTTTTCCCATCACTCCTCATACTGTGTCCGCATACATTCCCCCATACTGTCTGCACTCATCCCCCCACTCAGCATACTGTCTGCATCCATCCCCCCTGCCAGTTGCACCAGGGACACATGCCTCAGCTGCCCCCCACTAGATACGCCTCTGCTCAGGTGACTGATAACTGCCTGAGTATTGAGGTTGTCATGTACTCTGAAATCTGAGTCAAGCGACACTTCCCACTTCATTCAGTCCTTTCCAGGTGCCTGATTATCTGATTAGCTACTTCAGATTGCTATCCAGAAATAATCTACTATTACCAAGTTCAGTCCTGCAAATCCTAGAGAATAAATGATACTTGGTTTACTCATAAATTACAGATAATCATTGTGAGGCCCAGTAGGGGAACGCTTTGCAATCAGCTTAATGTCATGGGACTTTTCTAGCAAGTGAATATTATTCAAAGCAGCAAACCCCCAAAATAGTGACTTAGTATTGTGATAAATATATTTGATTACAAGGTAGATATTATGTAGCATAACTATTATTATTGTCTAATTCTTAGGCTAGTTTCACACTTGCTTTTTTTTGCAGCGCGTTTTTCCCGCAAAAAAACGCATTGAAAAAACGCATACATAAGCATACAACTGCTGCGTTTTTTTCAAGCATTTTTATGAGCATGCATGAAAAAAACGCAGCGTTTTTATGCGTTTGTATGCGTTTTTAGCGCGTTTTTACCGCGTTTGCGTTTTTTTCCAACATTTTTAGGTGGCCCCTCACACTACCCAAACCATGACTTTACTAACCCTAACCCTAACCCTAACCCTGACCCTAACCCTAACCCTAACCCTGACCCTAACCCTTAACCAAATCATACTTAACCCTAACCCAAACCCTAAACCCTAACTAACCCTAACCCTAACCCTAACCCTGACCCTAACCCTAACCCTAACCCTGACCCTAACCCTAACCCTAACCCTAACCCTGACCCTAACCCTAACCCTAACCCTGACCCTAACCCTTAACAAAACCATACTTAACCCTAACCCTGACCCTAACCCTAACCCTAACCCTAACCCTGACCCTAACCCTTAACCAAACCATACTTAACCCTAATCCTGACCCTAACCCTGACCCTAACCCTAACCCTAACCCTAACCCTGACCCTAACCCTTAACAAAACCATACTTAACCCTAATCCTGACCCTAACCCTGACCCTAACCCTTAACAAAACCATACTTAACCCTAACCCTGACCCTAACCCTAACCCTGACCCTAACCCTAACCCTAACCCTGACCCTAACCCTAACCCTAACCCTGACCCTAACCCTTAACCAAACCATACTTAACCCTAATCCTGACCCTAACCCTGACCCTAATCCTTAACAAAACCATACTTAACCCTAACCCTGACCCTAACCCTAACCCTGACCTTAACCCTTAACAAAACCATACTTAACCCTAATCCTGACCCTAACCCTGACCCTAACCCTTAACCAAACCATACTTAACCCTAACCCTGACCCAAAACCCAACCCTAACCCTGACCCTGACCCTAACCCTAACCCTAAACCCCCTTAACTAACCCTAACTCTAACCCAAACCCCTAAATTCCATGGTTAAAAAAAAAAAACGCATATGCAAAAAAACGCTTACATGAGCATGCCAGTGCGCACATATGCGCATCCATAGGCTATAATGGCCATTTTTAGCGCAAAACGTGCGCATATGTGCGCATGCGCTTTTTTGCAGGGCCAAAAAATGCAACATGATGCGTCTGGAAAATCCAATCGCACACCCCAAAAAAACGCAGCGCATGAAAATCGCATACATGCGCTTACAAGCGCGCAGGTATGCGCACCCATGTTAAATATAGGGGAAAAAACGCATGCGCAGGTTAGCGTTTTTTTCCAGCGCTAAAAAACGCAAATGTGAAACCAGCCTTAGACAGCTGAAACAGGCTATTTTTTAAATTTATAACTAGATATCCTTATAAGTGAATTGCAAGCAATGTCAAGTTAATAACACTTACAAAGATCAAAATGGCAGAAAAATGCATTACTCCTTACCATAACATATTCATCTTCAATGTATAAATTCATAAAGAGCAGGCAAAAGATTAGAACCCCAAGGACTGGTAATGCTGATCGTTTTCGAAAACATCTCATTTTATCCAGATATTTCGATTCAGTCGTTGTATGAATAAATGCATATATTTCCTAATAGAAGAAAAAACATTTAATGGGTTGTTTGGCTTTATCACTTGTTAACTTAATAAAATATATAACTACTAGCTGAAGAGCCCGGCATTTGCCTGGGCATAGTAACCAACTGTGGTTAGTTATAACAAATTATAATGATTATATTGCACATAAAAACATTTCACATCATATATTCAACACTACAGATTTGCAACACAAATTAACTAAACGATTACCCAAGTATTGATAGTATTTTATTTTCAACTCATTCAAGATTTTTGGTTTTTCCTTTCTGTGCAAAGATGAACAGATTTTTGGCAGTTCCTACTCTTGAACACACCATGTAAAGTTGAACATGAGAAAAGCATAGAGATTGCAAATCGATCCCTACTACTTAAATCGATCCCTATTACTTTCAAGGACTGTCCCTGAGCATTGTTAATGGACATTGCAAATAGCAGTTGAACTGGAAACTGGAGGCGTTTAAAATCAAAAAACAAATCAGATGGAATGAGTGGAATTCTTGGAATGAAAATGTCCTCTCCTTTGGCACATCCTGTTTCTGAGCTGTGTATCTAACCCTATCCTGTGTGATAATGTCTGCTGAGCTGTGTACCTAATCCTATCGTGTTTTACTGACTGCTCAGCCATCTATCTAATCCTATCCCGTGTGATACTGACTGCAAAGCAGTGTATCTAATCCTATCCTGTGTGATACCGTCTGCTGAGCTGTGTATCTAACCCTATCCTGTGTGATACTGACGGCTGAGCTGTGTACCTAATCCTATCCTGTGTGATACTGACTGCTGAGCCGTGTATCTAATCCTATCATGTGTGTTACTGACTGCTCAGCAGTGTATCTATTCCTATCCTGTGTGATACTGACTGCTGAGCTGTGTATCTAATCCTATTCTGTGTGATACTGTCTGCTGAGCCGTGTATCTAATAGTATTCTGTGTGATACTGTGTGCTGAGCTGTGTATCTAATCCTATCCTGTGTGATACTGTCTGCTCAGCCATGTATCTATTCCTATCCTGTGTGATACTGACTGCTGAGCCGTGTATCTATTCCTATCCTGTGTGATACTGACTGCTGAGCTTTGTATCTAATCCTATCCTGTGTGATACTGACTGCTGAGCCGTGTATCTAATCCTATCCTGTGTGATACTGACTGCTGAGCCGTGTATCTAATCCTATCCTGTGTGATACTGACTGTTGAGCTGTGTATCTAATCCTATCCTATGTGATACTGGGCTCCCCCTGCAATCTGTGTCAGAGGGTGGTATGTTTTGGCACGGTAATAAATTGTGTTATTTCCAGCTTTACAGAAGGACAATAACACCATAGAAATGATAAGAATAATAGGCCTCATTTACCACAACTGTCTACAAAGAAAACTGTTGCTAATAGCAACCAATCGCAGCTCATTTTTCATCTTTTAAACAGCTCTGGGACAGCGTGGCGAGTTTTGAGTGGGGACTTTTGTGTTTCGACTTTTATGTGGTGAGGTTGGTGTATGGGTTGTGAAATGTGTGCTGAGGGTGGTATATGTGTTGAAGCACGTGGTAGTGTGTGGCGCATTTTTTGTGTGTGTTCATATCCCCGTGTGTGGTGAGTATCCCATGTCAGGACCCCACCTTAGCAGCTGTACGGTATATACTCTTTGGCACCATCGCTCTCATTCTTTAAGTCCCTCTTGTTCACATCTGGCAGCTGTCAATTTGCCTCCAACACTTTTCCTTTCACTTTTTCCCCATTATGTACCTAGGGGCAAATTTGTTTGGTGAATTGGAATGCGCAGGGTTAAAATTTCGCCTCACAAAATAGCCTATGACGATCTCAGGGTCCAGATGTGTGACTGTGCAAAATTTTGTGGCTGTAGCTGCGACGGTGCAGATGCTAATCCCGGACATACACACATACATACAAATCCATGCAAAGAGAAGAGGTCGCACTCATAGAGATGGAAGTTTCACTGATTTATTGACATATCATGAACATGTCAAGTCGGGGGAGTGACATAAGGAGTACAAGAAAGGCTGACAATGGCCGTTTTGTGCTGCTCGAGCGCTTCAACGGGTCAAACAGTGGGGGGAAGTGCCGGGTTCATATGGAAATCACATCACTCCGTACCTCCTCCCTCCACAGCTGCTGTCTAAGTGACATTAGTGAATTAAAAACATGCTGAGATGCGTTACAACATACATAAACATAAATACAACTTACTGCACAAGCAGAAAAATGGTTACATTGAGAGATAAATTACAATGCATATTCATATATCGAAGACTACTGTTATTTTCATATATTGAAAACTACTATTTTTTTCTTTTTCTTATGGAAAACATCTACAATCATACAGTATGTATCCAGAGACCAAACTGTCTCACTATTAATGTACTGAACCATTACTATACTCACAAAAAAAAAAATGAAATGAAAAAAATGAAAAATGTAAATAGTGTGCAACTTAATATCTGTTTTTTTAGGATTCTCATAAACTACTATGTAACTGCATAGCTGTATCTTATTATGGATGAACACAATAATGGACTATCAATGACAAATCTCAATCATAGCGGACAAAAACCGCTGCACCAAAAACGCACAATGTATATGCACCTGCATAGCTGTATCTTATTATGGATGAACACAATAATGGACTATCAATGACAAATCTCAATCATAGCGGACAGAAACCGCTGCACTGAAAACGCACAATGTATATGTGCACGTATACTATACAAACAAAAAACAAGTCACTAGACGATTCAAATGCTACAAGAGAGAAAACCCACCAAATTCAAAAAGATGTCTTTGTCTCAAATATGTGGAAGTTCATCAAAGCTACAATAAGAGACTCCAGAAAAAAGTACCAACCAGAAAAGCCACATGTATACATGTGTGACCTAGTTCTCCTATCAACTTCAAGGGAAATGAGGGAAAATATGAACTCCTTCATAAAAAAACAGCCATGTCTAGGGATGAGCGAAACGGGTCGAAAAATTTCAAAAGTCGCTGACTTTTGGCAAAGTCGGGTTTCATGAAACGAAACCCGACCCTAGGATGAGGTCGGCCACGAGGTCGGCGACTTACGCGCCAAAGTCGCGTTTCAAAAGTTTGTTTTGCGCTCTTTTTCAGCCAATCAGGATCCACGGACACTGTGGGCAACGTGATGACATAGGCACGGGTCACCACCATCTTTCAGAAGGGCATGCAAGTGATTGGCTTGCTTTGGTGGGCGTCACAGGGGGTATAAAAGGGCGTGCACGCCGACCGCCATCTTACTTCTGCCGATCTCAGTATAGGGAGAGGTTGCTGCTGATTCTGTAGGGAGAGCGTTAGGCAGGGAAGAAGACAAAAAAACTGCTTCTGCTGCTAGCGATTTGGCCTGCACAACACACCAGTCACTGTGTGTGCAGTGCAAGGGGAGGCTATATTGTGGTGTATCAGTGGTGTTGGTTGATGGGCTGCCTTTTAAGGCTTCCTGACAGGCTGGCATTGCTGTTTACCCACTGCTCTGCAAACTGCTTTTTTAAAAGCAATCCAATCTCCCTTATCCTCTAGTCACTTTTGTCACAGCTGTGCCATCGAGCCTGTGACATAGCGCTCAGATATCAGTGGGCCTCACACAATCCAAAAGTGTCCAGTGTCCACAAGTGTCTGCAGAAATTCAAAATCTCCCTTATCCTCTAGTCACTTTTGTCACAGCTGTGCCATCGAGCCTGTGACATAGCGCTCAGATATCAGTGGGCCTCACACAATCCAAAAGTGTCCAGTGTCCACAAGTGTCTGCAGAAATTCAAAATCTCCCTTATCCTCTAGTCACTTTTGTCACAGCTGTGCCATCGAGCCTGTGACATAGCGCTCAGATATTCAGTGGGCCTCACACAATCCAAAAGTGTCCAGTGTCCACAAGTGTCTGCAGAAATTCAAAATCTCCCTTATCCTCTCGTCACTTTTGTCACAGCTGTGCCATCGAGCCTGTAACATAGCGCTCAGATATCAGTGGGCCTCACACAATCCAAAAGTGTCCAGTGTCCACAAGTGTCTGCAGAAATTCAAAATCTCCCTTATCCTCTCGTCACTTTTGTCACAGCTGTGCCATCGAGCCTGTGACATAGCGCTCAGATATCAGTAGGCCTCACACAATCCAAAAGTGTCCAGTGCCCACAAGTGTCTGCAGAAATTCAAAATCTCCCTTATCCTCTCGTCACTTTTGTCACAGCTGTGCCATCGAGCCTGTGACATAGCGCTCAGATATCAGTGGGCCTCACACAATCCAAAAGTGTCCAGTGTCCACAAGTGTCTGCTGAAATTCAAAATCTCACTTATCCTCTAGTCACTTTGGTCACAGCTGTGCCATCGAGCCTGTCACATAGCGCTCAGATATTTATTGGGCCTCACACAATCCAAAAGTGTCCAGTGTCCACAAGTGTCTGCTGAAATTCAAAATCTCACTTATCCTCTAGTCACTTTGGTCACAGCTCTGCCATCGAGCCTGTTACATAGCGCTCAGATATTCATTGGGCCTCACACAATCCAAAAGTGTCCAGTGTCCACAAGTGTCTGCTGAAATTCAAAATCTCACTTATCCTCTAGTCACTTTGGTCACAGCTGTGCCATCGAGCCTGTCACATAGCGCTCAGATATTCATTGGGCCTCACACAATCCAAAAGTGTCCAGTGTCCACAAGTGTCTGCTGAAATTCAAAATCTCACTTATCCTCTAGTCACTTTGGTCACAGCTGTGCCATCGAGCCTGTCACATTGCGCTCAGATATTCATTGGGCCTCACACAATCCAAAAGTGTCCAGTGTCCACTAGTGTGAGCAGAAATTCAAAATCTCCCCTGTCCAATAGACACCTTGTACCTTGTTTTACATTACTATATAGTTTGTTTGATTTTGTCTACATTTTTACCAAAAATGAGGAAGGCTGGTGGAAGAGGCCGTGGAATTGGGCGGGGGTTGGCAGCTGGTAATGATGGTGTTGGTGGTGGATCTGATGGTAGTGGCAAGGGCAAAATAGGACCGAATGCAGGAGGTGTTGAGCCTGCGTCATCGTCTGGCTCCATAAGGCTTCGAAGGCTTAGTTTTCTAGGAGTTGGCAAACCGCTTTTAAAGCCAGAGCATCAGGAAAAAGTTTTGTCTTACATTGCTGACTCAGCCTCCAGCTCTATCGCCTCCTCTTCTTCAGTTGTAAAAAGTAAAAGCACTGAGTCGTCATTGGAGGCTCATGTTCATGAACCACACCTTTCCTTGTGTCCTTCACCCCAACCAAGCTTGAAGGATGACGCAGGCCATACTACTGATTACTCCATGGAGCTGTTTTCACATACCATGCCTGGATTATCAAGTGAAATGGTGAATTACCCAGGCCAAGATGAATCTGACATGGAGTGCACTGATGCACAGCCGCTGATGGATGATTCTGCTGGTACATTCACTCAGAGCACTACATTGTCCTCGCAGTGTACAGAGCCAGATTCTGACCCTGATGAGACTCAGGTGCCCCTTCCCGCACACTATACTACCATACACGGTGACACAGAGGAAGGTGCACATGACATTGAAGAGGAGGTGATGGATGACCCAGGTGTTGACCCAGATTGGCATCCATTGGGGGAAGAGGGTGCCGCTGCCAATAGCTCAGAAGAGGAGGAGGAGCATCCACCGCAGGCATCGACATCGCAACAGCTATTATCTGGCAGGCACGGAGCAGTCCAAAAACGGGTTACAAAAAGCCGAAAAGTTGCTGGACTGCTTGGCCAGACGGTCAAAATATCACAGCGTGCAAGGGCGCAAAATGTCTTCCATAGTAGAAATAGTGCAGTGTGGCACTTTTTTGAACAAAATCCTAATGATCAGGCCAAGATTATCTGTAAGAAGTGCGCAAAGACCTTTAGCCGAGGGAAAAATCTGAAAAATTTGAATACCAGTTGCATGCTTAGACATTTAACCACCATGCACTTGCAAGCGTGGACACAACACCAAACCTCATGTGCAACTGATCACAACGAAGGTAGTCAGCAACGCTACATTGGTTCCCCCACTGTAAGCCTACCGGTTAGCACAGCAGCAAATGTTGAGGTGTCGTTGCAAGGCCACAGCAGTCAGGGAATCCCACTGTTATATCAAAGAAAGACTGATTCTAGGCCATCAGAAAGAACACCAACTCCATCACCATCATCAACCCTCTCTCAGGCCGCCCTGTCCACCGCTACTTCCACCATATGCAGCTCTCAAGTCCAGCTCACCCTCCCAGACACTATGAGTAGGTCAAGAAAGTACTCAGTCTCTCATCCGCGTACACTGGGTTTGAACGCCCACATTGCCAAACTAATCTCGTTTGAGATGATGCCCTTTCGGTTGGTGGAAAGCACAGCTTTCCGCGAACTCATGGCCTATGCAGTACCACGCTATGACCTACCCAGTCACCACTTCTTCTCTCGCAAAGCCATCCCAGCCCTCCACCATCATGTGAAAGACCGCATTGTCCATGCACTCAAGCAGTCAGTGAGCGGAAAGGTGCACCTCACAACTGATGCATGGTCCAGTTGGCATGGCCAGGGCCGTTACGTGTCCATCACTGCGCACTGGGTTAATGTGGTGGATGCAGGGTCCACAGGGGACAGCGGTGGTGGGACAGTGCTGCCTAGCCCACGGTATAGGAAACAGTTGGCTGTAGGCGTTCGACCCTCCTCCTCCTCCTCCTCCAGAAGCGAAAGCTCGTCCACAGAGCGCAGTCGTACGAGCACTCCATCTGCAGCTGCCACTGTTGCACACGATGTGTCCCCCTATCGAGCAGCTAGTGGAAAGCGTCAGCAGGCTGTGTTGCAGATGATGTGTTTGGGCAACAGACACACCGCCGAGGTGCTGGCCGAGTACTTGAAGCGACAAACTGAGTCATGGCTGGGCAGTGTACATCTTGAGGCAGGCAAGGTAGTTAGTGATAACGGCCGTAATTTTGTGGCAGCCATAGCCCTTTCAAAACTCAGCCATATACCTTGCTTGGCTCACACCTTGAACCTGGTGGTGCAGTGCTTCCTCAAAAATTATCCGGAGTTAACAGCCCTGCTCCAGAAGGTGCGAAGACTGTGCGCGCACATCCGCCGGTCGCCTGTACACTCCGTTCGTATGCAGAAGCTGCAGCGATTGCTCCACCTTCCCAACCACCGCCTCATTATCGACATTGCAACAAGGTGGAACTCCTCTTGCACATGGTGGAGCGGCTGTGCGAGCAGAGGCAGGCCATAATGCATTTGTGGGAGGATACACGGCCAGGCACTTTGAGAGCAGACATGGAGTTGACAGGTGTGCAGTGGTCAAAGCTGAAAGACCTCTGTAAAGTCCTTCAGTGTTTTGAGGAATGCACACGGCTGGTAAGCGCAGACGACGCCATCCTAAGCATGAGCATCCCACTTATGCGTCTGCTCATGCAAACTTTGACGCACCTTAAGGAGCAGGCGTCTGCAGCCAATGTTGATGAGGAGGAAGAGGAGGAGGGAATCCTTGATGACATTCAGCCATTGTCTGCTCAGGGACCTCTCCTGGACGAGGTGGAGGAAGAAGAGGAGGAGGAGGAGGATGATGGGGATGATTACTTAGGGGAGGAGGATGCATCTCGTGGGGCAAGTGAAAATGTTGGCGTGGCAAGGTCTGGTACAGGGTTTGTGCGTGACTGGAGGGATGTGGATTTGCCAGAAAGTGCTCCTCCAACCAGCACTCGCAGTGCATCATTGACACCGGGAACATTGGCCCACATGTCAGATTATGCCTTGCAGATCCTAAAAAGGGACCCACGCATTGCCAAAATGATGAACGATGACGACTACTGGTTGGCCAACATCCTGGATCCACGCTATAAAGGCAAATTACAAAACATCATGCCACAGGAGAACCTTGACCTAATATTGGCTAATAAACAAGCAACTCTGGTAAATCGGTTGCTTGAGGCATTCCCAGCACACAGCAGCGGTGATGGTTCTTACACGAGCCGTACGGGCCGGGGGCAGCTTGGCAGAGGTGTTCGTGGTGCACACAGCAGAAGTGGCGTTGGAGACAGGGGTTTCATGACAATGTTGTGGACTGATTTTTCAAGTACTGCTCACACAACTGGTAATACTGCATCGATGGAAAGTGACAGGAGACAGCAGTTGTCAACTATGGTTACAAACTACTTTTCCTCCCATATCGATGTTCTCCCACACAGGTCATTCCCCTTTGACTATTGGGCCGCTAAACTGGACACCTGGCCTGAATTGGCACAATATGCCTTACAGGAGCTCGCTTGCCCAGCTGCAAGTGTGCTATCGGAAAGAGTCTTCAGTGCAGCTGGATCAATCCTGACAGAAAAAAGGACCCGTCTGTTAACCCAAAATGTGGATGATCTAACCTTCATTAAAATGAACCACACATGGGTTTCCAAGGATTTTGTCCCACCTTCCCCTGATGACACATAGGGTGACAGAAAAATGGCTTGCTTTGGTCCACCTCTTCCTGGGACTTGACCTATTTCACCTTTTGCATCAGCTGAATGTCCAACATCAACATATGCCACTTTCTAAAACTCCCTAACTGTGCTGCCTCCCCCCCCCATGGCCGGGGACACCACCTAGCGCACGACACCGTGAGAGTGCCGTTGCCCTGGACAGGTGGGTAGGCCGACTCTTGGGCGCGGGCACTGGCACAGGGTCCTTCATAGTGCAATCAAGTGTCTCTGATGGTGGTGGTGCACACCCGCCGTCAGACACACCGCCGTACTATGAGGGGCCCAGTGCCAGTACCGACGCCCACGAGTGGGCCCCCCTTGCTTGGGCAGGGCCCCAGCATTTGCAATCTTTACCTCTCCCTGCTCCTCCGCTGTGTAGTCTGGGCCGTCAAATCCATACTGTGCCTGACACCGTCTGAGCCAACCTCCTGATGTATAGACATATATTTTGAATGTGTACGCTATCCATACATGTTATCTGGGGATACGGTACCCTTTCTAACCTTTGTGCAATCACGTGCAATCCATACTGGGCCTAACACCGTCTGAGCCTGCCTCCTGATGTATAGACATATATTTTGAATGTGTACGCTATCCATACATGTTATCCGGGGAAACGGTACGCTTTCTAACCTTTGTGCAATCACGTGCAATCCATACTGGGCCTAACACCGTCTTCCTGCCTCCTGATGTATAGACATATATTTTGAATGTGTACGCTATCCATACATGTTATCTGGGGATACGGTACCCTTTCTAACCTTTGTGCAATCACGTGCAATCCATACTGGGCCTAACACCGTCTGAGCCTGCCTCCTGATGTATAGACATATATTTTGAATGTGTACGCTATCCATACATGTTATCCGGGGAAACGGTACCCTTTCTAACCTTTGTGCAATCACGTGCAATCAATACTGGGCCTTAAACCGTCTGAGCCTGCCTCCTGATGTATAGACATATATTTTGAATGTGTACGCTATCCATACATGTTATCTGGGGATACGGTACCCTTTCTAACCTTTGTGCAATCACTTGCAAGCCATACTGGGCCTTACACCGTCTGAGCCTGCCTCCTGATGTCTAGACATATATTTTGAATGTGTACGCTATCCATACATGTTATCTGGGGATACGGTACCCTTTCTAACCTTTGTGCAATCACTTGCAAGCCATACTGGGCCTTACACCGTCTGAGCCTGCCTCCTGATGTATAGACATATATTTTTAATGTGTACGCTATCCATACATGTTATCTGGGGATACGGTACCCTTTCTCACCTTTGTGCAATCACGTGTAATCCATACTGGGCGTGAGAACGGCTGGCGAGCTGTTAAGCAAGCTACAGCACCTGTGGTTTGCACACGTAAGTTTTTCATTTTTTCAGGAATGACGGTTAGGCCTAATTCCGGAACTGTGGTTGACCTGCACTTACTGGGATATCATTGTTCGCGGGTAATAATTGTAATCAGTGATCCCCATCACTAACGTTGTTCAGCGGGTTATCTGCACCTGTAAGCGACAAACGCTGGCCTTTTCAGTGTAGCGCACATGCAGCCACGGACATGTAAGGGCATGACACACCAGTTATTGGCCAATCTCATGTGCCAGAGCCTCACGTGTCCCTCTAGTAAGCCGGACTCGGACCGCGGGGCATGACAGAGTCTCGTTCGTTAATGGAATTAAGCTTGCAATGTGTGCATCTGTTCTGTAGCTGGCATGGTTGAGGTTTCCCAGGTGGAGTCGAATTTAACCGTAGGCTCCACTCCAGGTGGTGCCCTTCTGGACATTCCTTTAAGGTTCAGCTTTGCAACCATACTGCCCACGTAAAACAAACACTTTACCTTCATGAACGCTGTTTGGAGGGTCATGACTCGTGGGAATAACGCCGCCCAATCAGTTAACCTGCTAGAGAGATCGTTCGTTGCTCCCAAGCATGACATCACACTCCCTAGGAAGAAGGTAATGCCACTGTGGCGACCGTACTCCTGGGGGCGACACAAGTGCACTGATGCCCAGCCACTGCTCGATGAATCTGCTGGTACATTGACCCAGACCACTACATTCCCCTCGCACGCTACACGACCTGAATCTGACCCTGATGAAACTCAGGTTACCCTTCCCATATACAGTTCCATCTTACACGGTGACAAAAAGGAAGCTGCAGATGAAAGTGCAGGTTCGGCCCACCCGCCATCAGATACACCACCGTACTATCAGGGGACCTGTGCCAGTGCCGTCGCCAACGAGTGGGCCCCCCCTGCTTGCTCAGGATCACAGCACTTGCAAAGTTGAAATACTGTGCAGTGAGATGGAAGATGGGGACGACGAGGAGTCCACACAAGTACAGGGATTCCCTAGCGAGGAGACTTATTTGATTGTTTTCAATGTTGGGACAGCAATTTTTGGGGAGCACTATACTCTGGAGAATGATAGATGGGGCCCACCATACACTGGAACATTCCAAAGGTGGACATCAGACACTGGAGCAGCATTTAAAGGGCCCATTATACACTAGAGCATTAGAAATGGGGCCCATTATGTTTGGAGCATTATTTGGGCCCATAAGACAGTGGAGCTTCATCCATGGGGACCAACATATACTGTAGCATTATGTGGAGCTCATCATATACTGTTTCAAACATTATATGGGACCAATGATTTTGTATGGAGAAATAGATGGGCCTCGTCATGAGATGTAAAAAGTGAGGTATTTTTCATTGTACTATACCGCTATTTCTCTGCCGTATCGGAGCATGATGAGTTGTGGTATGTGTTAAATGGGCGCTCTTTCGCCCAGGGCACATGAAAACCTGCAGCCAGCCCTCCCCCCCACAACTTTAGCCAAATAACCCCCATTTTTCAGTGCGTAACTTGTATTATGAAGTTAATTAAGGTTAACAAGCTTAAGTAAGAAGAATTGATGCTTTTGGCATTCAAATGGGCACTGTAGGTGTGTTTCCTGTCCTCCTCTCACTGCCGACTTTTATTCCCCATTGACTTACATTGGGTTTCGTGTTTTGGGACGACCCCGACTTTTCCCTATAATCGGACGATCTTGCTCGACCTGACTTTTGGAAAAGTCGGGTTTCACGAAACGAAACGCGACCCTAAAAAACTAAGTCGCTCAACTCTAGAAATGACCCTAATGTTCTCTCCTTTGCAGGAATCAAGAAGGTGGTTTTACCGCCGCAGGGAGGGCATTTAAATAAAATCTTATTAAAACGAGAATCCAGGTGGATTATGAACACACAGGCGACAGGTCCGCTGGGTTTTAATGATAGAATAGACATGGCTGTTTTTTTATGAAGGAGTTCATATTTTCCCTCATTTCCCTTGAAGTTGATAGGAGAACTAGGTCACACATGTATACATGTGGCTTTTCTGGTTGGTACCTTTTTTCTGGAGTCTCTTATTGTAGCTTTGATGAACTTCCACATATTTGAGACAAAGACATCTTTTTGAATTTGGTGGGTTTTCTCTCTTGTAGCATTTGAATCGTCTAGTGACTTGTTTTTTGTTTGTAGAGTATATGTGCACATATACACTCACTGGCCACTTTATTAGGTACACCTGTCCAACTGTGTGTTAAGACTTAATTTCTAATCAGCCAATCACATGGCGGCAACTCAGTGCATTTAGGCATGTAGACATGGTCAAGACAATCTCCTGCAGTTCAAACCGAGCATCAGTATGGGGAAGAAAGGTGATTTGAGTGCCTTTGAACGTGGCATGATTGTTGGTGCCAGAAGGGCTGGTCTGAGTATTTCAGAAACTGCTGATCTACTGGGATTTTCACGCACAACCATCTCTAGGGTTTACAGAGAATGGTCCGAAAAAGAAAAAAAATCCAGTGAGCGGCAGTTCTGTGGCCGGAAATGCCTTGTTGATGCCAGAGGTCAGAGGAGAATGGGCAGACTGGTTCGAGCTGATAGAAAGGCAACAGTGACTCAAATTGCCACCCGTTACAACCAAGGTAGGCAGAAGAGCATCTCTGAACGCACAGTGCGTCGAACTTTGAGGCAGATGGGCTACAGCAGCAGAAGACCACACCGGGTACCACTCCTCTCAGCTAAGAACAGGAAACTGAGGCTACAATTTGCACAAGCTCATCGAAATTGGACAGTAGAAGATTGGAAAAACGTTGCCTGGTCTGATGAGTCTCGATTTCTGCTGCGACATTCGGATGGTAGGGTCAGAATTTGGTGTAAACAACATGAAAGCATGGATCCATCCTGCCTTGTATCAACGGTTCAGGCTGGTGGTGGTGGTGTCATGGTGTGGGGAATTTTTTCTTGGCACTCTTTGGGCCCCTTGGTGCCAATTGAGCATCGTTGCAACGCCACAGCCTACCTGAGTATTGTTGCTGACCATGTCCATCCCTTTATGACCACAATGTACCCAACATCTGATGGCTACTTTCAGCAGGATAATGCGCCATGTCATAAAGCTCGAATCATCTCAGATTGGTTTCTTGAACATGACAATGAGTTCACTGTACTCAAATGGCCTCCTCAGTCACCAGATCTCAATCCAATAGAGCATCTTTGGGATGTGGTGGAACGGGAGATTCGCATCAGGGATGTGCAGCCGACAAATCTGCGCCAACTGTGTGATGCCATCATGTCAATATGGTCCAAAATCTCTGAGGAATGCTTCCAGCACCTTGTTGAATCTCTGCCACGAAGAATTGAGGCAGTTCTGAAGGCAAAAGGGGGTCCAACCCCTTACTAGCATGGTGTACCTAATAAAGTGGCCAGTGAGTGTACATTGTGCATTTTTGGTGCAGCGGTTTTTGTCCGCTATGATTGAAATTTGTCATTGATAGTCCATTATTGTGTTCATCCATAATAAGATACAGCTATGCAGGTGCATATACATTGTGCGTTTTTGGTGCAGCGGTTTTTGTCCGCTATGATTGAGATTTGTCATTGATAGTCCATTATTGTGTTCCTCCATAATAAGATACAGCTATGCAGGTACATAGTAGTTTATGAGAATCCTAAAAAAACAGAAAGTAAGTTGCACACTATTTACATTTTTCATTTTAGGATAAAAGAATTTTTTTTGAAAAAAAATTTTTTAAAAAGAAGGAAAAAAAAATTTTTTTTTGAGAGAATTTTTTTGAAATTTTTTTTTTTTTTTGTGAGTATAGTAATGGTTCAGTACAATTATAGTGAGACAGTTTGGTCTCTGGATACATATGATTGTAGATGTTTTCCATAAGAAAAAGAAAAAAATAGTAGTTTTCGATATATGAAAATAACAGTAGTCTTCGATATATGAATATGCATTGTAATTTATCTCTCGATGTAACCATTTTTCTGCTTGTGCAGTAAGTTGTATTTATGCTTTTGTATGTTATAACTCATCTCAGCATGTTTTTAATTCACTAATGTCACTTAGACAGCAGCTGTGGAGGGAGGAGGTACGGAGTGATGTGATTTCCATATGAACCCGGCACTTCCCCCCACTGTTTGACCCGTTGAAGCGCTCGAGCAGCACGAAACGGCCGTTGTCAGCCTTTCTTGCACTCCTTATGTCACTCCCCCGACTTGACATGTTTATGATATGTCAATAAATCAGTGAAACTACCATCTCGATGAGTGCGACCTTTTCTTTTTGCATGGATTCCCAGGATTGACTGTTTCCAGGTCTGGCACCCGAGATTCCCAGCTGCTGGACTTCTGTATGCCGCACATCATTTGAAGTCACACGGTAACAGCGGTGCCGTCCGCTTTTTATATTGCGTTTTGTGACATACATACAAATATACACACACACACATTGAGCTTTATATATTAGATTAATAACAATGGCAAGTTTAATTTTCAAGATGAGAGTAGCAATTTTATAATGTTACCATAAACATACAATATTGTGTTGCAAATTTTATAAGTCCTGGAGTTTTACAGAAAATGTGGCATATAATAAACATTACAAAACTAGTCACTTATGTATATACATTTTGTACTTATTAAGTTACAGAAAAGTTGGTATCCAGATAATGACAATACAATAACTGACAATGATTCTTCACTACTTATGTACACTAATATATGCCACCACTCACCACTTCTTCAGGCCCTTCATGTAGCAAATTTTAATTCCCTCATTTAAATGTTAATGTTGGTGTTATGAAGATATCTACATAGGGACAAAAGTGAACACAATAGAGCAATACAGAAGGTAGAAAAGGGGGTAAAAATGGTGATAAAGCTATTCTGGAGAGGTGGTATAAAGGCACAATACCTAAAGAATCATGGAAAACCATTGCTGCCTGTCATGATCCCAGTGCAGGTTTTTGAGCTGCACACCTGGGGTTAATGTCTGGAGCTCAGTGCAGGTTTTGACCTGTACACCTGGGGTTAATAATTGTGGCCTCTTTCTGGTTCTGGGAGAACTTCTTAAACCCCTGGGAAGCTTCAATCCCTGCCAGTTATACTTTTGCTTTTGGCCTAGTGTGCTGACCCCTGTGTGCCTGTTTGTTGTTATAGCTTGTTTATATGGTTCTGACCCGGTTCTGTTTCCCGTTGTGAGTTTGCCTGTTGATTTTGTACTGCGTTATTATCTCTGTGTATGACTCATTGCCTGTGACCTGACTACTCTCTGCTCGCCCCTCTTGTACCTTTGCAGCTATCTCTGTGTGTGACTCATTGGCTACGTCCTGACTATCCTCCCTGTCTATGCCCCTCGAAAACTTTGTCTCGCAGTTACCCTGCTAGGAATTCTCTTGCAGCTCCTGGCTCTGTGGAGTTTAGGCCACGCCCCTAGCAGTCACGTGCTTCAGGTCCTGCGGCTCTGAAGTACGCATCTACTCGGCTGCTGCCCACTCCACAGGTATCTTTGAGCACTGTTCGCTTTACTCAGGACACGCGCACTGGCTCAGTGAGCAAGTTCAGTGCGGTGTTCCTGACACTGCCACTCGTTGGCTGGAGAGACACAAAGCTCCAAATGTGTATCTGCCAGTGTAGGCAGTGTCATATTCGGTGGGCTGCATTATGGGAATGAAGGAGTATTGGCATTTAAAACAAGCTTTCAATTATGAACCAACATATTTTGATGCCTTAAGCCTTTTTCAATATAAAAATAACACCAAATGCCAAAAATGACAAATGTGTTGGTTGTTAATAAAAACCTTGATCTATTTGCCAAGGCTCTTTCATTCCCACGGTGCAGCCTGCCGAAAATAACACTTCATGCTCTGGCAAGTGTTGGTGTTGTGACTTACTTCTTTCAAGGAATGTCTGAAAGTCCCATACCCAGTGCTCTGTCCAGATCAATTTTTGTTTTAACTTATTCTCCAGTGTTTGATATGGAACAAGATGGCCATCATTTTCAAGCACTAAAAAGTTGATATCAGGGCAAGCCTAGTTCTATTTTTTTTCTTACTGCATTTGAGAATTAAATCTTCATAATAATTACTCTTAAATGCAAACATGCAATCTGCTCTAGCAGAAAAAATAATACACTGAAAAAACACAGCCTATAATGCTACAGGTGTTTCGAAGTAAGACAAAAAAAACCCTCATCAATTGGTTGCAATTTGTTTGGAATTGATTGGAAAATTTTTTCCTAAGTCCAAGCTTGACAATCAAAATAAATTAATACATTTCTTTATCCGTGCCAAAAATCATAAAATGTCTTTTTCTGGATAAAAAATAGTAGATTCTGGTGATAGTTGCTATTTACTAGGAATCATTATACAGTAGTTTATCTTAACCCCTTACCTACAATTGACGTAATATTCCGTCCATGTGACCATGGACCTAATTACCATGGACGGAATATTACGTCATCGCGATCAGCGGCGCCCACGTGGTGAGCGCCGCTGATCGCGGCCGAGTGTCAGCTAATTATCATAGCTGACACCGGGCACAATGTGTCAGGGGCGGTCACGGACCACCCCCGACACGTTAACCCCTTGCACACCGCGATTAAACACGATCGCGGTGTACCGGGGGTTAAAGGGAAGCATCGGCAGGGAGGGGGCTCCCTCCTTGCTTCCCTGAGCCCCCCACGGCAGCGCAATGTGCAGAGCTGCTGCGGGGGACTCCTTTCCTGCAGGTCCCCGGATCCAATATGGCGACGGGGACCTCCGGGGGCCTGCAGGAAGCTGGCTTCCTCAGTGCCTGCAAAGCGCAGGCATGAGGAAGCCTGTGCAGTGCCTGTGACAGATCGCTGATCTGTCACAGTGATCTGTGATGTGACAGATGAGCGATCTGTCACAGGACAGTGATGTCCCCCCTGGGACATTGTAATAAAGTAAAAAAAAATAAAAAAAAAAGTGTAAAAATAATTTAAAAAAATCGCCAAATAAATTAAAAAAAAAAAAAATATTCCCCAATAAATTCATTTTTTGGAAATAAAACCAAACAAACAATAAAAGTACACATATTTGGTATCGCCGCGTCCGTAACGACCCGCCCTATAAAACTGTCCCAATAGTTAACCCCTTAAGCGAACCCCTTAAAAAATAAAAATAAAAAACGAAGCAAAAAATAATGATTTATTATCATACCGCCGAACAAAAAGTGCAATAACGCGCGATCAAAAAGACGCATATAAATATCCATGGTACCGCTGAAAACGTCATCTTGTCCCGCAAAAAACGAGCCACCATACAGCATCATCAGCGAAAAAATAAAAAAGTTATAGCTCACAGAATAAAGTGATGCAAAAATAATTATTTTTTATATAAAATTGTTTTCATTGCATAAAAGCGCCAAAACATAAAAAAACGACCTAAATGAGGTATCGCTGTAACCGTACTGACCTGAAGAATAAAAGCGCCTTACAAATTTTACCGCACCCAGAACGGCGTAAACGCACCACCCAAAAGAAATTCATGAAACGCTGGTTTTTGTAAATTCTGCGTCCCAAAAAACGAAATAAAAAGCGATCAAAAAATGTCACATGCCCGAACATGATACCAATAAAAGCGTCAACTCGTCCCGCAAAAAATAAGACCTCATATGACTCGGTGGGTCAAAATACGGAAAAATTATAGCTCTCAATATGTGGTGATGCAAAAACTATTTTTACAATAAAAAGCGTCTTTTAGCGTGCGACAGCTGTCAAACATAAAAACCGCCATAAATAGTAAATCAAACCCCCCGTTATCACCCCCTTAGTTAGGGAAAAATAATAAAATTAAAAAAATGTATTTATTTCCATTTTCCCATTAGGGTTAGGGCTAGGGTTAGGGTTAGGACTAGGGTTAGTGCTAGGGTTAGGGTTAGGGCTAGGGTTAGGGTTAGAATTGGGGGTTTCCACTATTTGCGCACATCAGGTGCTCTCCAAACGCAACATGGCATCTGATCTCAATTCCAGCCAATTCTGCGTTGAAAAAGTCAAATGGTGTTCCTTCCCATCCAAGCTCTGCCATGCACCCAAACAGTGTTTTACCCCCTCATATGGGGTATCAGCCTACTCAGGACAATTTGCAAAACAACTTTTGGGGTCCTATTTCTCCTGTTGCCCTTGGGAAAATAAAAATTTTGGGGCAAAAATATCATTTTTGTGGAAAAAAAATTTTTGGTTATTTTCACGCCTGGGCGTTATAAACTTCTGTGAAGCACTTGGGGGTTCAAAGTTCTCACCACACATCTAGATAAGTTCCTTGGGGGGTCTAGTTTCCAAAATGGGGTCCTTTGTGGGGGGTTTCCACTGTTTTGGTACATCAGGGGCTTTCCAAACGCGACATGGTGTCCGATCTCAATTCCAGCCAAAAAAGTCAAATGGCGCTGCTTGCCTTCCGAGCTCTGCCATGTGCCCAAATAGTCATTTACACCCACATATGGGGTATCAGCGTACTCAGGACAAATTGCACAATAACTTTTAGGGTCCTGTTACCCTTGGGAAAATAAAAATTGGGGGTGAAAAGATCATTTTGTGGAAAAAATATGATTTTTTAATTGTACCGCTGTACATTATAAACGTCTGTGAAGCCCTTGTGGGTTCAAAGTTCTCACCACATATCTAGATAAGTTCCTTAGGGGGTCTAGTTTCAAAAATAGGGTCACTTGTGGGGGGTTTCCACTGTTTAGGTACATCAGGGGCTCTCCAAACGCGACATGGCGTCCGATCAGAATTCCAGCCAGTTTTGCATTGAAAAAGTCAAACGGCGCTCCTTCCCTTCTGAGCTCTGCCATGCGCCGAAACAGTGGTTCCCCCCCACATATCAGGTATCAGCGTGCTCAGGACAAATTGCACAATAATTTTGGCTGTCCAATTTCTCCTGTTACACTTGGTAAAATAAAAAAAATTGAACCTGAAGTAATTTTTTTTGTGAAAAAAAGTTAAATGTTAATTTTTTTTAAATATTCAAAAAATTCCTGTGACGCACCTGAAGGGTTAATAAACTCCTTGAATGTGGTTTTAAGCACCTTAAGGGGTGCAGTTTTTAGAATGGTGTCACTTTTGGGTATTTTCTATCATATAGACCCCTCAAAGTGGCTTCAAATGTGATGTGGTCCGTAAAAATAAAATGGTGTTGCAAAAATGAGAGATCGCTGGTCAAATTTTAACCCTTATATCTTACTAACAAATAAAAATTTTGGTTCCAAAATTGTGCTGATGTAAAGTAAACATGTGGCAAATGTTACTTATTAACTTTTTTGTGTGCCATATCTCTGTGATTTAAGGGCATAAAAATTCAAAATTTTCGCCAAATTTCCGTTTTTCTCATAAATAAACGCAAGTTATATGAATGAAATTTTACCACTATCATGAAGTACAATATGTCACGAGAAAACAATGTCAGAATCACCGGGATCCACGGAAGCGTTTTAGAGTTATGACCTCATAAAGGGACAGTGGTCAGAATTGTAAAAATTGGCCCGGTAGTTAATGTGCAAACCACCCTTGGTAGTGAAGGGGTTAAATCACAAAAAATACCAATATTTGCCACTAAAAATAGTTCAAAAATTCTCCTATGTATAATTATTACTATTACATACTTTTCGTCAGACATGGCTGTGAAGAAAATATAGCATCTCTACGCATATTTCACAGCTGATCATTGTATGCTAAAACAGAACAGATGGAGCCCTTCATCATTGAACCTTGGGCGCCATGAATCAGAGTTTAGCTGTGTGATTGTATTCAGGTAGGTTTTACTGAGAGGAAATATATTTTAAAAAATCAGCCAGGCTTTGCCGATGCGCCCTTAGCCAGCTTTTCCCCTCTTCAATCCAGTTAATTTACTGATCTCTCAAAAAAAAAGCTGTTATAACTAATCTAAGAAGTTGAAACATACATACTGTTCAACATAAAAAGAGGAATATATTTTAGAAACACTGGAGGGCAGAATACTCAAGCTACTAAAACAATGTATAGGTCTTTATCTAGTCATATCATCATTTTCCAGCAAATACGTTTTAAACATTTTATTAAAAGTCATTATCCAGCTTTTTAAAATTGAGGACCTATACTTGGGTATGGCCATCAATATTTCATTGGTGATGGTCCGACTCTCAGCCAATCAGCTGTGTGAAGGTGTTGTGACGCTTGGCAAGCACTCTAGGCTCCTTACTATTTTGACTGGCTTGTAGGCAGTTTCATTCTTAACTACACTGCCTTCATCAGAGCAGCAGTGCAATGTATTGTCCTCTATAGAGTGTCACTAATGATGAGTATTGCAATAATGGGCCATGATGACGTGCAACCAGCAAGTTTATATAGGACATCTCAAGCCCTCATTGGTCATCGAGTCCTATAATGGTCAGATCCCAGCTAAAGGCCAGTCAGCAAGATCTAATTAACATATAAAAATAAAATACGGAAGAGTTTGGAAATTCCGCCAGCTAGCAGAGGAGATAACTCCTACTCTAGAAAGACACTGAAGAGGTCATCATTGTCACCTCTTCTGTTGCTGCACTGCTCACAGCATCAGAGCTGCTGCACCTGACTGAGGGATAGCGAGGAAAGGTGAGAATGTGACAGAACAGTAGCTACTAAAGCTATTTGATTCAGTTGGCTATCTCTACCTGTCCAGACAATTGGAATATAGTGGTCTAATCACGAATTCTTTTGCTCATTCATTCTTTTCTTCTTTGTGATTATGGAACAGAAGTTTAGGACCACTTTTCTACTGTTGGCAGTAAACACAACAGGCTACTATTGATCACATATTTATCACCGGTTAGAGATGAGCAAATAAATTTGTATGGCATTGGTCCAGTGACCTCTGCTATCTGACTCCTGCATGCTGTCTTCTGCGGCTCCACTTTGATTAGTCGACCTCTTGTGAGCGTCATTCCGCAACGATAACAAGCAAATTAATTTGCTGAGGTCTATACCACCTCTGGCAGTGGTCGGACGTTAACAGTGTACACACTGGGACAACACAGCTCTGTCACACTATTTGGAGGTGGCTGCTGGGTACTACAGATTAGCTGCTATTCTAGCCGAGAGGAATAATTAATGCTTCTTTGCAAAAAAAAAAAAAAAGTTTAAGTAGAGATGAGCAAATTCATTTTGGATTTGTATGGAAAATATAAACCTCACTGAATTGGTTCTACATGAATAGAAAGTGCTAGAAAGCCTCCAATTGCTCTGTGAAGACGTGCAAGACACTCTGAAACTCAACTTCTTTGAAGCTTTTTAATGCAAAGGCAGCCTTAGTAGTGTCAAAGAGACATCAACAAAGGCTATAGCTAAAGGGATTAACCAGAGGTAACAAGCAGCCTGCTTAATAAACCACTGAACTACAGCCTTTTATGCATTTTAGAATTAAAAAATATAACATTTTTTAAGCTAATATTAATTTTTATTTTAAAGCATAGCATGTTAATTTTCAAAAATACAACATTTTTTAAAAATAATTTTCCTTTTGGCAGCAATGTACAAATGTAGTCTATGTCTGCTACTACTGACTGGATGGCTGGTTCAGCAATGCTACTTCTGCTTCTTGCACAATACAGCCTCCCAGATTTTTAATGGCAGAACACGTAGTGTTGGTGTTCATTTTACATTACCATTTCCTTTCCCGATCTTAGTTTTATCAGACATTTTTAAATAAGTTACCACTGACCCCGAGCCGGGTTACTTTGTGCTTGAATTAGTACATATTGTAATGTAGTGCATGAATTCTAGTAGTTTTGCACAGAAAATACAGCATTATTGGGTGCCAAAAAGCAAACACTACACAGGTACAAAAAATGATTGATGTTCTTCACTAAATCATCACAAACTGAACTACTTGGTGGGGGTGTTTACTTACTATTATTTTGAGTGTAGCAAAATCAGATACTGGGAAGGTGCAGAAACAAAGCAGCAGCTCATTGTATAACACAGTCCTCAGAGATTCCGATATCTCTCCCTCTCTAGTTCTTGTAATTAAATCTATATATTCTCTTCTCACACAATAATCCTCACAATATGTATTATGCTTTTCTGACTGAGCTCTGAGGTCCTCTCTCCTATCCACATTCTGAACAAATTGCCCAACTTGGGCTTTTATAGTTCCTGAGTCATTAGTGACCTCTGACCAATAGTTCCTCATTGGCTGTACTGTTGAATGGGGCAACTGTAAGGCATTTTAGGGAGACACGTTTGTCCATGCCCAAGCTCATGTGATCCCTCTTCTTTATCTTATGCTTTCTGAAGCCTTTTTTTTTAAAACAATTCATCTGAAGCAAATTGATAATTATTCCGTTTTGACAAATCTTGAAATAATTGTTTTGAACGTAATTTGTGTAGAATCTATTCACTGAGCTTTAGTTTTAATCTCTTTATTTCCAGATATGTTGTATGTGTTCTACTAAGGTATGTTGAAAAGCATTCAAGTACTCTTTTCAATTCTAGATCATTTATTTTCTGAGGCTACAGCTCTTCCCACTGATATATTTGTGGCCAGAGAGGATGGCCAGCAGCAGCAACATGAAGAAATCCTTTTATGTCCTGCACATAATTTCAATAGCTAGTGTACAAGCATCAAATGATACTATCTTTCCATTGTGAATGGGGGGCAAAAGTTATCCAGGCTTTCTTGAAAAACAATAGGGTAATTGGATCTCTACGGCCTTCTTAGGGTCCCGTTTCACATAGCGACGCACTAGCGATACAGACAACGATACGACCTGGCAGGTATCGCTGGTGCATTGTCACACAGCAGCTTTTCTGACGACTCCCGCCTGCGTCCCTGAGTTCTGCGTTGCCAACTAGGTTGCTCGTCAGCGTCAAACACAGTGATACATGCTGGCCAGTGGGACGCCGACGATGAAAAAATGGCCCAGGACATTCGAGCACGATCAGCGATATCCAGCGGGGGGGGGCGGTCGCCGCTATGTGTCACATGTAGCGAGATCGAAGGCGAGATTGCTGTTGCGTCACAAAATCGGTGAGGCATTAGCGATCTCGCTAGTGATCTCGCTATGTGAGACAGGGCCTTTAGTGTTTACCTTTACGGCAAATAGTTTGGGCAGATGTATTTTATGATTGAATTTTTCAATCAATTAGGATTAATTCTTCAATGAGAAATGTATACTCTAAATTGAACTGCCCATTGTTTAGAACTTTCAAATCTTTTATCGTTTTCTGCCTAGCTTATTATTATTGTTAAAAAGCATAGGCATAAAACAAGAAAATATCATATTAGGAAATGGCCTACTTAGCAATATTCTAATGTACTTATACCACCAGAACTGTTCCCTTTATATACAAGAGTGAAAATAGCAGAGGCCGCAGGGAATTCAAATTCCCTGTGGATTTGCTGCAGCTTTAAAGCAAACGCAAATTGTTTGACAGCATCCCCTGCCTGTTTTGCCATGGGCAGAAATCCATCTGCTGTAAGCAGTGACCTAAATTCTGCTGACAGTTTCACAAGGTACTTGATTGACCCCAAGTGTTTTATTGCTGCAATTTATAATCCAAGAATACCTTATGATCCATGCATTAGACTGTAATGCAATATGGTTTAGGACTGCACAATTTCTTTCTTTGCATTAGGCATTCATTTTATATGTGTTGGTAATATATATCGAACAATATCAATGCCTAAAAAACTGTTCATAGTATTGTTATATTTTTGTTATTGTTGTAAATAATTGCAAATTGTATTCAATGCATGAAATTATTTGGGAAGTTTTGGTAAATTAGATAAAATGCGAAAAACAGATATTTATGTCTTGAAACCCAACAGATGTCTGATGTGCAACAGCTAGCAAAAAGGAAAGGGTTGGCTCATCCTGAATTGTCATTGCCATAGAGGTGGTACATTTAAAAGTCATCAATATTCTTCAAAATTACCTTTTCATACTACCTTATATAACCATTATTTGAGCCTCTGCTTGCCTTACTTGTACTATATAATTTAGGCTGCAAAACTTCCAAGGTAGGACTGGAATTAAAATGCAAACACTGTCATTTATGGCCATCACTTTGGGGGAATCCATTGCTCATGCAGTAATGGATGAAGTCTAATCATGTATCTTCAGATATGTTACTACTAGATGTGTACCCGATGCTATCGTATTGGGAGGGCAGTAACATCACGATGGGGACAGTTTTGTGGTGCTGGGGGTGGCAGCCCACCCACTACCATGCAGTCACAACCGGCAGGAAAGACGATGTTTTGCAGCCTGTGCTGGAGATAGTTTGCAGCGCCACCAGAGGGTGGCCGCACCCAATCTCCAGCACAGGCCTCAAGCCGTGGTCTTTCCTGCTGGCTGTGACTGCACGGAGGTGGGTGGGCAGGCAGCAGCGGGATCTGGCGTGTGTAGTCAGGCGGTGGGTCCTGGCGGGGGTCCGGCGGCGGCATCCCTCTCATTACTCCCCCCTCATTACACTATCGTTACACCCCTCTCACAGCCAGCAGGAAAGACGGTGTTTTGCGGCCTATCCTGGAGATGGTGTGCAGCGCCACAGGGTGGCTGCACCCAATCTCCAGCACAGGCCTCAAGCCGCAGTCTTTCCTGCCAGCTGTGACTGCACGGAGGTGGGTGGGCAGGCAGCGGCAGGATCCGGCACGTGTAGTCAGGCGGTGGGTCCTGGTGGGGGTCCAGCGGCGGCATCCCTCTCATTTCTCCCCCCATTACACCCTTTCATTACACCCTTTCATTATACCCCTTTCATTACACCTCTCTCGTTATATCCCCTCGTTACACCCCTTTCACAGCCTCGTGATCGCAGCGGCGGCCTGGATCCGAGCGGCAGCTGGGATCTGAGCGGCTGGGATCTAAGCAGCGGCCGGGATCCCAGCGGCAGTCAGGATTGCAGCGACATTCGGGATTGCAGCGGCAGCCTGGATCCCAGCAGCTGCTGGGATCCCAGCGGCGGTTGGGATCGCAGCGGTGGCCTGGATCCGAGCAGCTGCTGGGATACCAGCGGCGGTCGGGATCGCAGCGGCGACCTGGATCCGAGCGGCAGCTGGGATCCCAGAGGCTTCAGGATTGCAGCAGCATCCTAGTTCGGAGCGCCGGTTGGGATTGCAGCTGCATCCTGGATCCCAGCGGCATCACTGGGGAGTTCCAAAATGGCGGTCGGCGTACTTCCGGTGCGGTGCAGTGGATTGTGGTATTCGGGGACATCCAGACGGAAGTGGATGACGGACAATTTAAGGCAATTATATATGTAGATGACACATATAATTCAAAAAATGTTCTTAGTTTTAATAGATTCACATAGGTAATATATGCCATGTTTCTTGTAATGTTACAAAACACTTGATTTCAATATGATAGAAGTTTATGTGTTAAATAATAGAATACATGAGAAACAACAATGCTTCAGACCTCTTCGGCATTGATCAAGGTTGTATTCTGTTACCAGAGGATAACAGTGAAGGATCCTTTTATGCTTCAGGAAAAGAAAACCAATGTAAGCATGGTGCAGGTGAAATGCAACCATGGTGATTGTTCAAGTATTCTGTATAAATTTCCATCATACGGAAATAAGTCACATACCTAGAGAAAGGAAGCCCACCTACATGGTCTTTCAGTATACACATCTTTTCTGAAAGGTCACAGAGGCTGCAACACTATTTATCAAGAGGCACCACTAACCAAACCACACCATGAAGACCAACAAGATCTTCAAACAAGTCAGGAACAATGTTCATGAGAAGAAAAAGTCAGGATTGGGTTATAAAAAAATCCCAGTCTCTGATGATCCCCACCATGAAATCCATTATCATCAAATGGAAAGAACATGGTACCACAACAAACCTGCCAAGAGAGGGCCACACACCGAAACTCTCAGCCTGGGCAAGGAGGGCATAAGTCAGAGAGGCAATATAGAGACGAAAGGTAACCCTAAAGGAGCTGCAGAGTTGCTAAGCAGACACTGGAGTATCTGTCCATACATCCATAATAAGCCACACATTCCATAGAAGTGGCCTTTATGGAAGAGTAGACAGAAAAAAACCTTGAACTTTTTGGCTACAAAGGTAAACGATGTCTAGTGCCAAACTAACTCAATTCTTCACCCCAAGAACACCATTCCCACTGTGAAACATTGGATTGGCAGCATCATACTGTGGAGATGCTTTTGGCAGCAGTGACAGGAAAAATGGTGTGAGTTTAGTGGAAGATAGATGGTGCCAAATACAGGGATGTTCTTGAGCAAAACCTGTTTCAGTCTGTCAGTGATTTTATCCTGGGGCGGAGGTCACCTAACAACAAAACAATAACCCAAAGCATACTGCTAAAGCAACATTCAAGTGGTGTAAGGTGAAACCTGTACATGTTATGGAGCAGCCTAGTCAAAACCTATTCTTTAATCCAATTTAGAATATGTGGTCAGACTTGAAGATTGCTGTTCACCACAGAAAACCATCAAACTCAAACTTGAATTTGCTGGAGCAGTTTTGCCTTGAGTAATGGACAAAAATCCCAATGGCAAGATGTGGAAAGCTCATAGAGACTTATCTAAAGTCACTTACAGCTGCAATTGCAGCAAAATGAGTCTCTACAAAGAACTGACTTTGGGGGGTGAATAGTTATGCACACTGAAATTTTCAGTTATTTTGCCCTATTTGTTATTTGCTTCATAACAGAAAGAAAACCAAATGTTCAGTTTTAGACATGTTCTTTACATGAACAGATGTAAACTCTCAAAAAAACTCTGAAATTCTATGTTGTGAGGTAGCAAAACATGAAAAAAACCAGAGGGGTGAATACTTTCACCAGCCACTGTACCTTGAATCATTGCTTTAAATAAAGAATATTTTCTGCCTTATATTTCCTGTGGTGTAATGTCTAGGATTTAAAATCAGCCATGGTACACAGGTACACAAGCTCTACCAGCCCAACCTTACACGCCATATCACAGAAAAATAGTGATGCGCGACAAAGTGCAGTGAATGTTTATGCACTGTCAGATTTTCTGACATACGAAAAAGAAAAAGTAAAAAATAAGGGCTGCACAGTATTAAATGAATGTAAAGGTGCACAAATATGCTATGTGGCCAATATACAAACATATTCATTCTTGATGCTTCAGCACACTATGAATAATGAATACACGAACTCTGCTATTGCTATAAATGTTGAAAAGGCACTCATTAAAAAATTATAATACAGTCATCATATTATATAGCGCTGTGTACTTACAATTGCTAACTTTACCCTTCTACCCAGTTGATTCTTCTATTTCCCATTAGTTCTATAACATCATGTGATTAAAAACGGACTAGCTGAATCCTTCTAAGCTCTGTGCAGTAACAGGAGGTCAGTTTTACCTGCATGAGTCATAAGTCACTGCCATAGTCCCTGGCAGGGAGGGGCAGCAGATGGGTCAATAGTTTAAGAGGGCAATGATAAATGCAGGGGAAAGAGACTTCCTATTTCTACATATTGCAGAAAAAAAGAGAAGAATTAGCTGGGCAGAAAAGCAAAATGAGCAAGTTGTAAGCACAATTTCTATACTTACTAAGCCCTTAATTACTAAGTGCTTTATAATATGATGATTGCAATATATTAAGAGGATAAAAACCTTGAGTCTAGTGATACTTTAAAATGTAAGGTGCTTACCTTTTTTTTATCAAAAGAGCACAAAAGCCATCCAACCACACAATGGTGAACCTAACTATGGATGGACTCTCTCACTAATGCCTTGCCTCTCCATGTGCCAAACCAGGTCTCATCAGATTGGGGAGTGAAAGAAATCCAGGCATAGCTTGCAATTAAAACATTGTGGGAATGATGGATGGACAAGGGTGCTCATAATAATTATGAGAATTAGATTTGTTTGAAACGATCCTCTTGATCTAAAAAAATAAGATTCTGTGGCAGATTTTGGTGGAAATCAATTTAAACAAATGTATCAATTAAATGCATCAAAAAGGACAAATGTTTGTAATGCAATATTCAGAAGTGTCATACACAGGTGTTGTTAGGTATCGGATTTCTGTCGCTGCACAGCGAGAATCCCGAGCCTTACTTCCAGTGGTGTCCCATTCCTCTCCAGCCGCAGAGGAGGTTGCTCAGCAAACTCGTCGGTCCAGGCGCTCTGCCCAGACCAGCTCCGTGGGTTTGCCTGCTGCTGCCACCTCTGGTACAGCTATGACAATACATGCTGCTCAGCAGCGAGATTCTCCAGGGACTAAGTCCCCATGTCGGGCCACTGAGCATGCCTGTGGAGTGATCTCCCAATTGGAGATCGAAGGTCACGTGCTCAGGTCCTGCTCCTGTTTGGATTGGCCCATCCGAGAAGCCAGGAAGGTCCCGGACGCTCACAGCTATAAAAGGTTCACATGGCCACTCGGCCATGCGCTAGGATAAGACTGTATTTACAGACTATGTGGAGTGAATGATGTATGCACGCATGAATGTCTCTGGTGAATGACTCATTAAGAAACCCCTACCCTTGGTACGCATGTGTTGTGCAGCCTAGCCTGCTAGTGCCCAGGCTTAGGCATAGGTAGGACAGAGGTTGAGTCAGGCATCAGTCCTCACCAGGGACTTAGCACACCTCAGTGTACGTGCTCCATAGCCAGCGTCTATAGCGGCGTTCGCGGTAGCGACGCCGCGCGTTCAGTGAGCCTAGAAGGACTCTAACCCTGTGTCCTTGGGGTAGAGTTCTGTGGCCGTACACTGTGCGCTCTTTTTGGCCGGGCTCTGTGAGCTTAACAGGCTCCGGCATCTACGTTCAGCGGTTGTGCGGCTCTGTGCATCAACAAAGTTCGCTCCTGTTCACATTGGGTGACGTAACCTACGTGTGACTGGTTTCACACCACTAAGTTCTTCAGCCATAACTTAGCAGCAGTGTACCACCTCTACTCGGTGGACCCCGGGGCTGCGAACGCACCTACTATTATTCTATAATTTGGTGCGTTCCGCCAGCCCTAACAGGTGTATAGTTTTGTTGACATACAAAATGCACCAAGTGTATTACTGATGGGTAACACTTTTTAGGCACAAAATGTTGGCCACAGTATGTTATTCAAGAGGTAGAACATAATAGGAACTATGAGAGTCGTAGAGTCCTACAGGCACATACCAACATATGCCAAATCTTTTGGCTTGCTTTAATATAAAAGATTTGGCATGTTTTCAGACTGCGTTGTCTACATTTATACTGACACAATCCCTAGCCTTGTTCAACTTCTTTGCTTAGATCTATTGCTTTATCTTTACTAGAATTTGTCTCTAGAGTACTACCGTTCTTTGCTGTTTTGGGTGACTATCTCTAAAGAGGTTTCTGTGTCTATATGAGTAAATGGGGAGGGGGTTAAGAAATTGCCTTTATATACTGATATTAATTTGCTTTAAATTTTTAATGTTCCCATTTTTGTTTCTGTTACTGTGTATCCATGAGATATATTATGCAGATACAGGTTCTATATACCAATATATTAATTAAAGATGTCACAATATGATAATATGAGACAAGGAAAAATAGTATTACGTTCTAATCTGATAATAAAACTCGAAATAAAAAGCTATTACAATTTATGTCTACAACATATGAAATAATATTTCAGTAATGTTGAAAGTATGGGCTATGTATTTGTCGTAAATTGGGAAACATACTCTACCAACAATTTATTATTCTGAGCATAAGGGATTTATAAGATAGCCTGAGGGGAATGTGAACCGTCCAAGCCATTTTATAAGACATTTTACGTTTATGACTTAAAATTAATCGCCTTTCTTGTCCTATTGTACCTTAGAAATGACAGTTTAAAACTGTGTACACTGCAAAAAAAATACTGCAGGTTTTCATACATTGCCTTTTGATTTATTTTTTCTTGAATTAATTCCTTTATTGATCAAGACACTGTAGCTGAAGTGCTCAATGGCAAACTTTGATGAAAAACTCATTTTAGAAAGAGATTAATAATGTGGCTAGTAAAAACCAATTTTCTCACATTTAATCTCCTAATCTATTTTACATTATTTCCCTGGGGTATTCTGAACTTCACAGATACATGGTTCTGTGCAAATAATCAATTATACTGGAAGAAGCTCGAAAAGGTGTGTTTTGATATATATGAAACCTCAAGCTTTCTAAATAGATTTTCTACAGCTGTAAAATGAATTATCGCAAAAAAATAAATAAATAAATAAATGTTGAAAAATCTCTAAACTTGTATGTCTGTATCTGCATTTCTTTTTTTAGTTGGATAGTCTTTCACTGTAGATTCAGTAATTCTTTGTGTTTTTGCTTTCAGTCCTAATGTTGATATCCCATAAATTTATGGCAAAGTTACGGTGCTTCTCACAAAATTAGAACATCATCAAAAAGTTAATTTATTTCAGTTCTTCAATACAAAATTTGAAACTCATATATTATTTAGAGTCTTTACAAACAGAGTGATCTATTTCAAGTATTTATTTCTGTTAATGTTGATGATTATGGCTTACAGCCAATGAAAACCCAAAAGTCATTATCTCAGTAAATTAGAATAATTAGCCAAAAATACATGCAAAGGCTTCCTAAGCATTTAAAAAGATCCATTAGTCTGTTTCAGTAGGCTCCACAATCATGGGTAAGACTGCTGACTTGACAGACAGAAGGCAGTCATTGACACACTCCACAAGGAGGGTAAGCCACAAAAGGTCATTGCTAGAGTTGAGCGATACCGTCCGATACTTCAAAGTATCGGATCGGAATGGATCGGCCGATCTTAAAAAAAAGTATTGGTAGTATGTATGTGGTATGTATGTAGCATGTAGTATGTATGTAGCATGCATGTAGTATATATGTAGTATGTATGTAGCATGTAGTATGTATGTAGCATGCATGTAGTATATATGTAGTATGTATGTAGCATGTAGTATGTATGTAGTATGTATGTAGTATGTATGTAGTATGTATGTGGTATGTATGTAGCATGCAGTATGTATGTAGCATGCATGTAGTATATATGTAGTATACATGTAGCATGTAGTATGTATGTAGTATGTATGTGGTATGTATGTAGCATGTAGTATGTATGTAGCATGCATGTAGTATGTATGTAGCATGCATGTAGTATGTATGTAGTATGTATGTAGTATGTATGTGGTATGTATGTAGCATGTAGTATGTATGAAGCATGCATGTAGTATATATGTAGTATGTATGTAGCATGTAGTATGTATGTAGCATGCATGTAGTATATATGTAGTATGTATGTAGCATGTAGTATGTATGTAGTATGTATGTAGTATGTATGTGGTATGTATGTAGCATGCAGTATGTATGTAGCATGCATGTAGTATATATGTAGTATATATGTAGCATGTAGTATGTATGTAGTATGTATGTGGTATGTATGTAGCATGTAGCATGCATGTAGTATGCATGTTGCATGCATGTAGTATATATGTAGTATGTATGTAGCATGTAGTATATATGTAGTATGCATGTTGCATGCATGTAGTATATATGTAGTATGTATGTTGCATGTAGTATATATGTAGTATGAATGTAGCATGTATGTAGTATGCATGTTGTATGTATGTAGCATGTATGTAGCATGTAATTTTTTTTTTTTTTTTTTTTACATTCAACACATTAGCCGGATGATGGGACTACTACTGTCCCATCATTGGCTAATGTGTCAATCACTGTCATGGTAGCAGGCATCGCCAGATGGGACTTGTAGTCCCATCGGACGATGCTTGCACAGACCCCCGGACATCAGCACAGCCCCCCGGCAGGCCGGTACAGACCCCCACAGGGTGCACAGACCACCGGCAGGCCGGCACAGCCCCCCGGCAGGCCGGTACAGACCCCCACAGGGTGCACAGACCACCGGCAGGCCGGCACAGCCCCCCCGGCAGGCCGGTACAGACCCCCACAGGGTGCACAGACCACCGGCAGGCCGGCACAGCCCCCCGGCAGGCCGGTACAGACCCCGGGCAGTCCACACTGCCCCCCGGCAGGCCGGCAGAGACCCCCGGAAGGCCCGAAATGACGGCGCATCATGATGCGCACACACCGCGCATCATGATGACGTCAGGCTGTCAATCAACTTGAACTTCCGATTCCGATGCCGACTTCCGATATTGAAAAAATATCGGAAGTCGGTATCGGAATTCCGATACAGCAAGTATCGGCCGATACCCGATACTTGCGGTATCGGAATGCTCAACACTAGTCATTGCTAAAGAAGTTGGCTGTTCACAGAGTGCTGCATCCAAACATATTAATGGAAAGTTGAGTGGAAGTAAAAAAGTGTGGAAGAAAGAGATGCACAAGCAATCGGGATAACCGCAGCCTTGAAAGGATTGTTAAGAAAAGACCATTCAAAAATTTGTGGGAGATTCACAAGGAGGAGACTGCTGGAGTTAATGCTTCAAGGGCCACCACACATAGACTATCCAGAACATGGGCTGCAAGTGTCAAATTCCTTGTGTCAAGCCACTCATGACCAATAAGCAATGCCAGAAGCATCTTACCTGGGCAAAGGAGAAAAACAACTGGACTGTTGCTAAGTGCGCCAAGATATTTTCATTAGATTAAAGTAAATTTTGCATTTCATTTGGAAATCAAGGTCCAGGTGTCTGGAGGAAGAGTGGAGAGGCACACAATCCAAGCAGCTTGAGGCCTAGTGTGAAGCTTTCATACTCAGTGATGGTTCGGTGACATATGTCATCTGCTGATGTAGGTCTACTGTGTTTTATCAAGACCAAAGTCAGCGCAGCAATCTACCAGGAAATTTTAGAGCACTTCATTCTTCCCTCTGCCGACAAGCTTTTTGGAGATTGAAATTTCATTTTCCAGCAGGACTTTGCACCTGTCCTCACTGCCAAAAGTATCAATACCTGGTTTATAAACAACAGTATCGCTATAATAATAAATAATCTTTATTTTTATATAGCGCTAACATATTCCGCAGCGCTTTACAGTTTGCACACATTGTCTTTAGAATGTGGGAGGAAACCGGATTACCCGGAGGAAACCCATGCAAACACGGGGAGAACATACAAACTCCTTGCAGATGTTGTCCTTGGTGGGATTCGAATCCAGGACCCACTAACCACTGAGCTACCGTGCCAGCCAATCACTGCGCTTGATTGGCTAGCAAACTTGCGTGACCTTAACCCTATAGAGAATCTATGGAGTATTGTCAAGAAGAAGATGAGAGACACCAGACCAAGCAATGCGGACGAGCTGAAGGCTGCTATCAAAGCAACCTGGGCTTCCATAACACTTCAGCAGTGCCACAGGATGATTGCCTCCATGCCACTCTGCATAGATGCAGTAATTCATGCAAAAGGAGCCCTAACCAAGTATTGAGTGCATTTACTCAGCATACATTTCAGTAGGCCAACATTTTGGATTTTAAAATGGTGTTCTAAAGTATTCTAATTTAGTATGATAATGACTTGGGTTTTCATTGACTGCAAGCCATAATCATCAACATAAACAAAAATAAACACTTGAAATAGATCACTCTGTTTATAATGACTCTGTATAACATATGAGTTTCATTTTCTGTTTTAAAGAAGTGAAATAAATTAACTTGTTGATGATATTCTAATTTTGTGAGAAGCATCTGTATTAGTATGCATTTTATGCTGAAAGCAGCAAGAGCTGATGGCTTCGGGTCTTGTTATTCAAAATAGAGGGGTAACATTACTGGTATACAGTTGGTGTGATCCGAGAAAGAAGGGAGCAGGATAAACTCTTCTTGAGACAGAGCTACCACCCCCGAGAGATTGGACTGTCCTTGGGGTTCCCCACCTCCTATGTGAGAACAGGGGGCTGTGACCCATTTCTACTTGTTGGATACTTCAGATCTACCTGGAAGAGGGCCACTTAAAGCCCGGGCTCCATGAAAAAGTAGGTTGAGTCAGTCCTCCCAGCCTCCCAAGGAAGGAAAAGAAGAAGTGGACATCTGATGAGGATTACTGTATTACACTTCTTATAATTTTTACTGGCTTTGCACTTTGTTCAAAGCCTTTATGAGTGTAGGATACTGGAGAACATCAATTACACTTTCAAAATATTTGAATGAGGCCTGCCAATTGTTGCCTTTTAGTGGTCTGTGGATGACTAGATGACCCTCCTTATAATTTTTTCCTGGCTTTGCACTTTGCGAAAAGCCTTTATGAGTGTAGGAGTACATCAATTACACTTTCAAAATATTTACAATAAAAATGTTTCTGGATTTAATTAGTCATCCATAGAATATTCTGTGCTTTGTGTTACATTACTGTGGTATATAACACTCCAAAAAAGAGTTCACACCATGGCAGAGTTATTGAAAGGAATAACTGACCAGACAGATCTATGGCACTTGCTGCTGAATTTGAATGTATGTGATAATGGAAATAGGGTGTAGCCTAGTGGTGGCTGTGAAGCTTGGCAAGCTCACACATATACCATGCTTGGTCCACGTGCTCTACTTTTTAGTTCAGTGGTTTCTGAAAAGGCTTTGTGAGCAGCAGACGCCACTTCGGAACACCATCTCCAACACGTCCATCGGTATTCAGGTCAGCCTCTGCATATAACAACTGAGAAGTGGCCATGGATGTCTGACATTTGTGTAGTTCTCCAAGACTTTGAGGACTCCACAAAAATGGTGCGGGGAAATGACATAATCAGAGCAGCAATCCCACTTCTGTGCTTAATAAACAATTGCTGCTGACAAACATGACGCTTTGCATGTGGACCAGGAGGAGGAAGACGTGAAACAGGGTGATTCTGCCCAGCCTCATCTCATCTGCTAGGCAAAGATTGGATAACAGTAAGGTGGTGGAGGCTGAGGAGGAGCAACAGGAGCTGGATGATAAGCTGGAGTGGATGGGCTGAGGAGAAGGAGAGTAGTCATCACGGTGGAGACAGGGAAGTGTTGGCTGTAGGGACCTTGGCACATATGGCAGGATTATGTAATGCTGCCATTCCTGTGTCCCTCATGTTAGATTCATCTTGGAAAAAATGAGTACTGGTTGTTCATACTGCTAGTCTCACTCTACAAGGAGAACATTGCACCTCTTCTTCCTGAAGTGAAATAATCTACTAAAATGGTGCCATAGCAGAAGGCCATTGTGAAAAAAGTTCCCATCAGACAATGTTAGCAGCATGGGCCAATCTTCCTTGCTCTACCAAGGAAGAGAGGCAAGGGAAGCACACATCAGGCACAGAAAAGTCAGAGGTACACTGTCAAAGGCCTGAGCCAATTTTATGACACCCTACCAGCATCCATGCCCTGATGACGAGTTATTTTTGATAAATTTTTAAAAGTTGTCAAGCATACCTGGCCGACAAAGCCAACCTAATTCCTCTGTGACCTTCAGCTATTGGGTTTCAAAGCTGGACACCTGACATGAGCTTACCCCCTATGCCTTGGAGGTGTTGTGAATCTCTGCCCTTAGTGTCTTGTCTGAGTGGGCTTTTAATGCTGCCGAGTGGGTCAGTACAGACAGGCACTTTCACCTGTCAACAGAAAGTGCTGACAGGCTCACTCTGAAAAAATTAATAGAACTTGGATTAGCACCAAGTTTTCCACACCACCAGATGACAGCAGCACATTAAGTGTTTTTAATCTTCAATATTTGAATGAGGCTCGCCAGTTGTTGCCTTCAAGGGTCTATGGATGACTGGATGACCATACTTACAATTTTGGTGCAAAGCCTTTATGAGTGTAGGAGTACATCAGCTGCACATTTCAAAATATTTTTATTAGGCCAACAAGTTGTTGCCTTCAAGGTTCTGTCCATGATTTTATTATCTTCCTTATCATTTGCAGAGCTTTTATGAGTGTAGAAGTGCCACAACTACACTTTCTTAATTTTCTAAGAGGCACTCCAATTGGTGCCTTCAAGAGTGTATGGATGACCTTGCTTGCAATTTTTGTCAGGCTTTCTTGCTTGCAATTTTTGTCAGGCTTTTCACTGTGTGCAGAGCTTTTATGACTGTAGAAGCACCACAACTACACTTTGATCACAATATATGAATGAGGTACTACAGTTAGTGCCTTCAATGGTGTAATTTTTGGCAGGCTTTCCACTTAGTGTATAGTCTTTGTAAGTCTATGGGTACCACTACATGACAATTTGAACAGAATGTGTATGAGGTCCTTCTTTATCTCCTATACAGGGTGTATCTGAGTCCTTCTTCCATAATATTAGGCAGTTCTTGCTTCCTACATAAATTACCCTGAAATTTCCAATGTTTTACTAAAAATTTTAATTATGGTTGACTTAAATTATTTTTTTAAAATACTTTTTAATTCTTTGTATTATATACAGGTCATTATACAAGAAAGAATGTTTGTTAACATTGTTTTATAATATCCTCCAGTTTCTCATTGATTTTGAATGTTTTATTGTCAGTCATTGAAGTGGAGTAAAAGTGTGACACCATTGTTCTCAGCAGGGATATGGGAGACATAGATGATTCCAGGGGTCTTCTCCATGCTGATCTCCTTCCATTCAGTAATTCCATCCATTTCAACATTTTCACTGCACAACAGACTTTCTTGTAGGGACTGTCGGAAAAATGTTTGGCTTTCCCATTGACTCCCATTATACTTGTTACTCGTAATGAGCACCTGAGCATTAGGAGTTGCTTGGTTCGAGTAACAAGCAGCCGAGCATTTTAGTGCTCGCTCATCCCTAACCACTGGTTAAATGGATTCAAACAAAATATATCTTTTTATGTTTCTCTTTCTCTCTCTTTCTGTCACTCTCTATTACCTCCCTTACAAAAAGTAAGTGACATTAAAATGTGTTATACATGTATTCTCTGAGCAATTAGAAACTTTCCAGTATGTAGGAAAATTCGACAAAACCGGCGAATTAGAGTTTCAAATGATACGCTCATTTCTAGCTCATCTTTTCCCCAAGAACTCAATTAAGGTAAAAAAAAAATTGCAGCTACTTGCAATATTGAAAAGATAAACAATGCTGGACGCTTTGATGTCTGACCCCGCATAATGTGACAGAGCACAGTGAAGGCAATCTCATTCTTCTAATAGGGAATATCTCAAATACTGTCTCCAGCTGTATAAAGTTGGGCAGTCCGCTGGAACGGCTGGGGTAGACATTGTGATATCTCAGTTACATGGCATTATGGAAATTCCCACGTAAACAAGTAAAATGCCATTCGCTTGCTCTTTAAAGCTTCAGTGGTTTGTTAAATTGTGGAGGGCAATATTTTTTTGCAATTATTGTGAATTGAATTGCTAAGTATTCCAATTCACATGGAACAGCACATTTCAGGAAATTTGACTCAAAATCAATCCTCTACGGATCGATCTACGGGGTTAATAAATTGCTGAACAAGGGACTGTCTCTTGTCTTTATTTAATTATCTCTTTTTATGTTTTTCAGGTTGCTATTTGTGGAATATGTCGGAATCCTTAGACTAATTCGGACCAGCATGGATTTTTTTTATTAATAAATTGGTGAACCAGGGAGTCTGGGAGTTTTTTATAAAATAAAAATGTTTTGTGTGCTTTTTTATTTTAACTTACTGAGTTAGTAATGGGGTGTCTGAGATGCCTCTCCATTACTAACTCTTGGGCTTGATGCCAGCTGACGCTACACAGCTGACATCAACCTCAAAAAATATTGGCCCGATTTTCACCGCACCAGGGCAAAAAGGAGAAGCAAGCCAAAATGCTAGAATTGGCACATCTAATGTGATGCGCCAATTCTGGGGATGCTGCAGACTGGTATTTTTAGGCTGGGAAGGGGCCAATATCAATGGACCTTCCCAGCCTGATAATATCAGCTCCCAGCAGTCTGCTTTACCTTGGCTAGTTATCAAAAATAGGGGGAATCGCACGTCATTTTATTAATTATTTATTTTAAAGGTTTAAAAAAGGTTAAAAACACCTTTTAGAGGCACATGAAAAGCAATAAAGGGTGCAACTCTATAATATTTAGAGCGGGACGGACATTAATCTGAGCTCTCCCTCTTACATTGATATTAAGGAAAGAGAGCACACATTGGGCAATAAAATTGATTTTTTTAGGTGACAATACACGGTTAGTGCACTCACCTTTACAGGTTGTGAACAGTCCCAACCCCTTGCAGAATGTGAAAGGAACCAGTGGTCACTGCAGACTCCCGTAGATGCCAATGTCACAAAGGAGGAAGAAAAAGACCAGGTTTTTCAATGTATCCGCGCTGACCACACAAGGACAGAAATATTCTTCATAGCTTTATTGTGCCAACGCGTTTCGTGCAGATCTGACACTTCCTCAGGGCCAAAGAATTACAGTATCTGATTACAGCAGTGGTTTTATACAAAACCTTCATGACATCACAATTACATGCAAAAAGACATCACTTCCTGTGGAAACGCCCCCACCAATGTCAAAATGTCATACACCAGTCACAATATCTTTATATCAAGATCTAACCTCTGATAAAATACATTAAACATCTAAAAAATCAATCTTTAACTTGAAAAAGTGTATGAAACCTATATTCATTACATATTAAAATTTTATAAAAATAGAGTTGACTAGAATGAAATCCACAGATTTTAGGCAAGCCAGAACACCTAAGGCTTCCCATTACCATCATACTATCTCTCCACTTGTTAAGAATGGTTGTGGTTTTATATAAGACCTTTATGACATCACAAACAGACAAAACATCACTTCCTGTGAAAACGCCCACTCCAATGTCAAAATGTCATACGCCAGTTACGATAACTTTATATCAAAATATAACCTCTGATAAAACACATTGAACATCTAAACAATCAATCTGTCATTTAAAAAATGTATGAAACCTATAATAAATATATATTGAAATTTTATAAAGATAGAATGACTGGACTGGAACCCACAGGTTTTAGGCAAGCCAGAACCCTGTAGGCTTCCTGTTACCATTATGCTATCCCTCCACTTGCAAGGAGTAGTTATGTAATTTGGAATTAACCGATTGTTTGGTAAAATTCACACTAGGTGAATCCATTGTTAGTCTTATTGACATATGTGTTTAATTTTCCATACCTTTTTTGACTTTAATAATTTTTCTATTTATGTTTTATTTTATGCAGTTCAATGCCACACTGATATTTTTACGGACAATGTAGCCACATTTACGCACTCACCTTCACAGTCACTAACATATCCGTACTTACTTTAGTATTTTATTATGGTGACTATAAGCTTAAAGCCCTCCTTCACATTAGATGGCTTTCAGCTGAACAATGCTTTGACTGATCATTGGTCCTACAGCCATCTCAGACAACTGTCCCATACACAGGAGAACTCATTTGGATAAGTGGTCCTGTGTTTGTTATGAGAAAGCCGCCAGTTGACATGTGAGCCGATAGCTTATCTCAGTGAAAACTATTAGGACAGCAGTCCAAAATCAGACATGATTTTGACATCTCCCCCCGTCAATCAGTTGGTAGGCACCCCATACAAATTAAAATGTCAGCCGAACTTGTTTATATCAGTGAGCTTCGATGCCATTATTCTAATGTGCATAGGGGTCTTTAGTTTGTGTTTTCTTATTCATACTATCATGAAGAATAGTAGCCTAGGAAATTCTGGAGCAAACACAAGCACAATAGGGTCTTAACTGGTAAAAACAATGAGAAACCAATGGGGTGCTGACTCACCTGATGGGGTTGCCAAATAGCAACATGGAAAAGATCTTAAATTTGCTGCAACAGAACATGGATCTGTGGACCAAAGTAGATTCAAGTGGAGAAAAATACGTGTCAAACCTGCGCTCTTGAATGATCCAGGATTAGAGATGTGCGAATATTTCAATGTTCGGTTTGGATTACATTCTCCGAATTTGTAATATTCGCTGACTTATTCGTTGAATATTTGCCGAATGTAACCGAACGCCATTCACTTCAATGGGAGGCAAAAACAAACACATGCACAACACCTTATAGCGACCCCAAATTCTGTCAAAACACATCAAATGAGGGACAGACACCAGGAATGTGGCCTCAATTCACCCACAGTACAGATTTTAGCATGGTACTGCAGCAATCAGCCAGGAATGAGGTATCAGGGTATGGGACAGCATTTACAGCTTTCAATTGAATGTCACAGTAAGATGAGGTGCATGAGGAATCGGTGTGGGGCCCATTTGATGGGAGTCCTGATACCACATGCAACACCTCTACCTGATTTCATGCTGATCCACACTCAGGTCGCACAAATATCAGTTTTGTAGACTACCATTGTCAGAAAAATTCTAGGATCGTAACACGAGTAGTTGAGTCCAAGGGGGTGGAGGCGTGACGGTCTTGGAGCCCTATTGCTACAGGCAACACGCATGTAGGAGCCCTATCCAGGAGTGTTCACATTTAAAAAAAATTATTGGCAGACACCACAAAAGTGGCATCAATTTCACCACTGTAGAAATAGTATAATAGGGACGGACAGGTCTTCCACTACACCCAATGCAGCAGATGGAAACCCAACCAGGATTGTTCACATTTCCTAAAATTATTGGAAGACACCACAGAAGTAGCATCAATTTCACCACAGTAGAAATAGTATAATTAGGACCGACAGTTCTTCCTCTACAACCAATCCAGCAGATGAACACCATACTAGGAGTGTTCAGATTTAAAGAATTGAGGGCCTTACAACACAGAAGTGGCATCAATTTAGCCACAGTAGAAATAGTATAATAGGGACCAACAGTTCTTCCACGACACCCAATCCAGCAGATGGACACCCAACCGGAGAGTACCTCTGCATCGATGCAAGTCAATGAGCAGAGGGGTGCGAATGGCAGAAATGAGCACACAGCTACATGCTTTCTGGAGCAGTTTACCCAGGCCAGGGTAGTGGCTGAGAAAATGCTGTACCACCAGGTTGAGCACGTGAGCCATGCAAGGCACGTGTGTGAGCTTGACTCGCCGTAGGACCACCACCTGGTTCACAACATTATAGGACACGTCCTTCCCTGGATGTAGGTTCAGTGGAGACAGCTATTGATCAAGCTCAGCCTGGAAAGCTGTCCATCACTATTCAGCTGTATGACTGCTATTTCCAAGGCATATCAACTTTAAGACTGCCCAATTGCGGTGAGCCCTGGCTGCGCAGTATGGAGGTGGTGGGGGTTTGCTCTGCACTGCTGGAATGCGTGTCTCGTTAATACAGAGGTTGAGGGTGGAGGTGGAGGCCCTAGTGGAGATAGAGGAGGCAGAAGCAGAGGAGGACATATTAAATGTAGAGGTTTGCCCTGCAAGCCTTGGGGATTCCAAGACTTGTGGAGGAGCGCCTGTCCCCACAGCCACCAGTCACCCAGTGCCCAGTCAGTGACATGTATTGCCCTTGGCCATGCTTACTCGTCCAAGTGTCTTAGAAAAGTAATGGCGACTGGGTAAATGGTACTTGTGGACTACGACGGCCATCAGCTTTCGGAAACCATCTGTATTTACAAGGCGGAAAGGCAGCATTTCTGGGGCCAACAAATAGGAGATGGTGGAGTTCAACCTCTTAGCTTTGCTATGTGTGGGAGGAAACAATCTTTTATGTGACCACAACTGCGTAACCGTGGCCTGGCTGCAGTGCTGTGAGAGGATGGAGTACGGAGAATCGGACACACTGCTGGACCGTGAGGAAGGTGCAGGCGGAGATGTTACTGTGAATTGAGAAACTTGTGGTATGTTGTTCTCTGAGATTAGTCAAAAACAGCAGGCATGTCTGCTTCTGTTACACCTGAAGGCTGCCTCTCAGTCAGCGTGACTGAAGTGGGTAAAGAACCCGAGGTTCTGCAGTCGAACACCTGCGTCTCAATAGTTGGCACGGTAACAGATGAGGAGGAAGAAGCAGCAGATGTGATTGATGGGGCAGCTGTTGGCTGTTGAGGTCCGCATATTTGCGCAGTGGGATACCCACAGTAAAGCATGTTGATTGCGCATGTGAAGTTTCATACATGTAGAAGTGAAATTATTGCACTTTTTACCTTGACTTGTTTTTTTTTGCAAATTTTGCAGATTACGTGTGTTGACTCATTCTTTGCAGTATCAAAAAAGGCCAGGCTAGGCAACCTTTGCCACCACTGCGAGCTGCAGACCCGTGGATGCAGCTGGTCAGAGGCACAGTCGTGACTGATGATGCATCGCTCATTGTGGCAGCCTCACTATGTGTCTGTGACGTATGGCACAACATAACCTCCTTGTCTTCCTCCTCAGATGACCTACTCAGCTGTGTGCCTCTATGTTCACACCAACTGAGATCTAACACCTCATCATCATTATCTGTTATCACATTTCTCCCCTTTGGAATCACCCTCCTTCTCTTCTTGCTCTGTCAGCACAGTACAGTCCACGTGAGCCTCAGACATCTGAGTCTCATCAGGATCACCTCCCTCCCCAGGGGTTAACATCTGATGACAATAGTAAGGACCATACTTCTTCCTGCCCAGGATCCAAGCTAAAAAATTTTTAGGCATCACTGCAGATTTCCTACTCTTGACTGTGCAAAGCTTTTGAGTACATTTCAGATGAACATGGCATAGAATGTGTGAACAGCTCTTCACACTCACCCATCTGTGGTTCTGCATAGTCAGTTGAATAGTTGGATAATTGGGACTTCTGGGGAAGCAAGGGGAGTTTGGGTGCCACATCTGTGGACTGTACTGGGTGTGATGTTGAGGTGGAGGAAGAGGAGGAAAGGCCACTTGAAGCTACGCATGCCATCCACTTGAGTAAATGCTCTTTCTGGGCATCATCGATAAGGTGTACTGCTGTGCATCTGCCAAAGAAAGGTAGTGCTGTAGCCTATCCATTAACATAAGTTGTCAGTTGTCTTAGGATGTGACGTTGCTTCACTAGTGCTTTCACAAACATTACCACCTACCTTATGTACACCTATAACACCAAGCCTAATTCCCCTTCCACCATGGCCTCGCTTTTTCCCAGTCATGTTGCTCAGATAATGTGGTAGGAGCACAGTATTAGCAGCAAAAATTATATTTTAAGCTCTGCACCACCTCTGCAAACAGCTGAATTTCAGCGACAGTAAATTCAAAGTTGAAATATGGTGTGATGTATCAAGTTAGTCACAGAAAAAAGAATTGTTTGAGTGTGGATGAGGCCTGTATGACAAAGAAGTTATGCTGCAAACAATTTTAAAGTCAGGTCCCTTACTGTATGACGTTAATAACAGAAGGCTTTTTTGTAGCCTATGGATCAGGCCTCTATAACACACTAGATGCTACAAACTATTCATACAGTCAGGTCCCTTACTGTATGACGTTAATAACAGAAGAATTTTTTGTGGCCTATGGATCATGCCTCTTTAACACACTAGATGCTGCAAAGTATTTTAAAGTCAGGTCCCTTACTGTATGACGTTAATAACAGAAGAATTTTTGTGGCCTCTGGATCAGGCCTCTGCAGCTTAATTTCAGCCCAACCAAATGACAAAGTGTGATACGGTTGGTTGTCTAACTTTTTGCAACTGAAAAATTATAATTTTTCTTTTAATGTGCCTTAGGTCTGCAGACAGGTTCATATCACCACCACAAAATGACCGTGTGGGATACAGCTGGCTGTTTCACATTTAGCAGCAGAAAAAATTAAAACTTTTTTTTAATGTGCCTTAGGTCTGCAGATAGTTTTATATCATCACAGCACTAAATGACAAGGTGGGATACAGCAGGCTGTTTAATATTTTTTCACTAGCTACATGTGAATTAGAATGCTATACTCATGCATGGATCACATTAGAAGCAGTGTATAACACGTGCTCTGCTGGCTTTGTCTGTGGACCTCAGTAATGTCTAAAAAAAGAAAAAAAAACATGCTGGAAGGTAAATTTAACAGCCACACTGTGCAGTAGTTCGCTTCACTATCTGACTGATATACAACCACCTATCTAACTAGTTAAAATGTGGGATACATTAGGCTTTTTCACATTTAGCTACGGAAAAAACATTATTAAAAATGCAATACTCGTGCATGGAGCACAATAGAAGCAGTGCACAACACACTTGTAGGATATGTGCCCTGCTGGCTTCGTTCTGGGGACCTCAGTAATGGCCAAAAAAAATTATGAAAGGTAAATTTTACAGCCAAAACTGGCCACTATCTAGCTACACTATCTGACTGATATACAACCGCCTAACTATCTAGCTAAAATCTTGCTGTTAAAAGTGGCAGCATCAGGAGCAGCCTCTCTGTGCTGTTGCAATGTCAAAATGGCAGTAAAACAAGATGTCCGCTATTTATATGGAGAGGGACATGTGATTATAGCAGCCAATGACACAAGTCATAGTATCAGGACATTGTGGGTGTTACCTGTGCCCTGATTGGCTAGCCGCAATGTGCACACATAAAGTTAGGAAAAAGAAAAGAAAATTACATCTGTGCTTACAAGATTGCCACGCTTCTGAGCTCTGCAAACCCCTACCTTCATCAAACACATGCCAAACGCTCAAGCTACACCACCATTATTGCTAAAGTGCTGAAAATAATTTTGTGGCAGCGCAAATATTTTACCACACTTTTACCGAATGTTACCGATTTTATAAAATTTTGCTTGTGATTCCAATCACGAATATGAATGTGTCATATTCATGCCGAATTTATGTTTGGAGATTGCTTGCCGAACAAATTTGCTCATCACTTTACAGGATGTCGGTTTAATTCTTTAAAATCATTTATTCTGAAGAGTTTTAGCAGTCAACGTGTTTCAAGATCACACTGGACCCCTTGTTCAGGACAACCTTATGTGTGTCACGTCAGATCAATACCGTTTAAATAGGGGGTGTTTTAGAAAAAAAAATGCCAAACCGAGCACGTCAGGTTAAAGTTCAATCAAAATAAAACTTAGAATCAAGTGAATAATAATAGCAAAGGTGGAGAATGAAGGATCATGTAACTAAAATGCAAATTTGATGATGAAATAGTAAATATGAAACTGAATAAAAGACCATTAAAATTATTTTTAAAATTACTGTGTGTCTCTAATTTATTAATTTATTGTGTTTCATGCCTAGAACCTATGTTCAATGGATGAAGGTAGAGAAGAACCCATTGAATTAGCGGGAAGCACCACCACAGGATAAATGCAACAAAAGGTAGGAATTGACATCCAGGAGAGTGAATACTGTTCCTGAAAGAAGCATAATGCTGAGTGTTGAGGTGTGGAATGTGGAAGTGGGGAGAACAGACAAAACCAGGAAGAGGTAAATGATGGGACAGAAAAACATGCATCAAGGACGCGATCATAGGAGCGCTGCAGCTGAGCCAACGTGTCATACATGCCATGCTGTGGTTGGCATGAAGGTTCTATCTGGGAGGTGAAATCAGTCAGAAGAAGGAGGAAGAAGGGAAGTAACAAACTGGAGAGTAGCCAATTAACAACCAGTGGGTGTGAGGGAAGGACCATCAGCAAGATCAAACTGGAGAGTAGTGAATTAACAACCAGTGGGTGTGATGGATGGACCACCGGAAAGATCAGTGTCACGTAAGAAAGAAATTATTTAAACAAAATAATTAAAAATTACCAGATTGTTAAAAAAAAGACTTCGGTAATCTCATTTAACCTATTGGGGACAAGGGTGTTCAGCTCATAAATCAAAAAATATCTTTTCAGTTTAACTTCTGTATTCTACTTTAAGAATACGGGTGAATTTGTTCTATGGGAAACATTTTTAGTTTTTTATACTCTTTATTGTGTTTAATAATGTAATGATTTGACGAACCATGATTAACCCCTTCACCCCCAAGGGTGGTTTGCACGTTCATGACCGGGCCAATTTTTACAATTCTGACCACTGTACCTTTATGAGGTAATAACTCTGGAATGCTTCCATGGATCCCTGTGATTCTGACATTGTTTTCTCGTGACATATTGTACTTCATGATAGTGGTAAAATTTCATTCAAATAACTTGCGTTTATTTGTGAGAAAAACGGAAATTTGGCGAAAATTTTGAAAATTTCGCAATTTTCCAACTTTGAATTTTTATGCCCTTAAATCACAGAGATATGGCACACAAAAAACTTGATAACTAACATTTTCCACATGTTTACTTTACATCAGCACAATTTTGGAACCAAAATTTTTTTTTGTTAGGAAGTTATAAGGGTTAAAAGTTGACCAGCGATTTCTCATTTTTACAACACCATTTTATTTTTAGGACCACATCACATTTGAAGCCACTTTGAGGGGTCTATATGATAGAAAATACCCAAAAGTGACACCATTCTAAAAACTGCACCCCTTAAAGTGCTCAAAACCACATTCAAGAAGTTTATTAACCCTTTAGGTGCGTCACAGGAATTTTTTTGAATATTTAAAAAAAAATGAACATCTAACTTTTTTTCATAAAAAAAATACTTCAGGTTCAATTTTTTTTATTTTACCAAGGGTAACAGGAGAAATTGGACTGCAAAAGTTATTGTGCAATTTGTCCTGAGTACGCAGATACCTGATATGTGGGGGGGAACCACTGTTTCGGTGCATGGCAGAGCTCAGAATGGAAGGAGCGCCGTTTGACTTTTTCAATGCAAAATTGGCTGGAATTTAGATTGGACGCCATATCACGTTTGGAGAGTCCCTGATGTACCTAAACAGTGGAAACCCCCTACAAGTGACCCCATTTTGGAAACTAGACCCCCCAAGGAACTTATCTAGATATGTGGTGAGAACTTTGAACCCACAATGGCTTTACAGAAGTTTATAACGTACAGCGGTACAATTAAAAAATCATATTTTTTCCACAAAAATGATCTTTTCACCCCAATTTTTATTTTCCCAAGGGTAACAGGACCCTAAAAGTTATTGTGCAATTTGTCCTGAGTATGCTGATACCCCACATGTGGGGGTAAACCACAATTTGGGCGCATGGCAGAGCTCGGAAGGGAAGCAGCGCCATTTGACGTTTTTGGCTGGAATTGAGATCGGACACCATGTCGCGTTTGGAAAACCCCTGATGTACCAAAACAGTGGAAACCTCCCACAAATGACACCATTTTGGAAACTAGACCCCCTAAGGAACTTATCTAGATGTGTGGTGAGAACTTTGAACCCCCATGGGCTTCACAGAAGTTTATAACATAAAGCCATACAATTAAAAAATCATATTTTTTCCACAAAAATGATCTTTTCACCCTCAATTCTTATTTTTCCAAGGGTAACAGGACCCTAAAAGTTATTGTGCAATTTGTCCTGAGTACGCTGATACCCCACATGTGGGGGTAAACCACAATTTGGGCGCATGGCAGAGCTCGGATGGGAAGCAGCGCCATTTGACGTTTTTGGCTGGAATTGAAATCGGACACCATGTCGCGTTTGGAAAACCCCTGATGTACCAAAACAGTGGAAACCCCCCACAAATGACACCATTTTGGAAACTAGACCCCCTAAGGAACTTATCTAGATGTGTGGTGAGAACTTTGAACCCCCATGGGCTTCACAGAAGTTTATAACATAAAGCCATACAATTAAAAAATCATATTTTTTCCACAAAAATGATCTTTTCACCCTCAATTCTTATTTTTCCAAGGGTAACAGGACCATAAAAGTTATTGTGCAATTTGTCCTGAGTACGCTGATACCCCACATGTGGGGGTAAACCACTATTTGGGCGCATGGCAGAGCTCGGAAGGGAAGCAGCGCCATTTGACGTTTTTGGCTGGAATTGAGATCGGACACCATGTCGCGTTTGGAAAACTCCTGATGTACCAAAACAGTGGAAACCCCCCACAAATGACACCATTTTGGAAACTAGACCCCCTACGGAACTTATCTAGATGTGTGGTGAGCACTTTGACCCCCCCAGTGCTTCACAGAAGTTTATAATGCCCGGGCGTGAAAATAAAAAATTCGTATTTTTTCCACAAACATGATCTTTTAGTCACCATTTTTTTATTTTCCCAAGGGTACCAGGAGAAATTGGACCCCAAAAGTTGTTGTCCAATTTGTCCTGAGTATGCTGATACCCCATATGTGGGAGAAAACTACTGTATGGGCACACGTCGGGGCTCGGAAGGGAAGTAGTGACGTTTTGGAATGCATGGAATGGTCTGCGGGTGTCATGTTGCCTTTGGAGAGCCCCTAATGTACCTAAACAGTGGAAACCCCCCACAAATGACACCATTTTGTAAACTAGACCCCCCAGGGAACTTATCTAGATGTGTGGTGAGCACTTTGAACCCCCCAGTGCTTCACAGAAGTTTATAACGCCCGGGCGTGAAAATAAAAAATTCGTATTTTTTCCACAAACATGATCTTTTAGTCACCATTTTTTTATTTTCCCAAGGGTACCAGGAGAAATTGGACCCCAAAAGTTGTTGTCCAATTTGTCCTGAGTATGCTGATACCCCATATGTGGGAGAAAACTACTGTATGGGCACACGTCGGGGCTCGGAAGGGAAGTAGTGACGTTTTGGAATGCAGACTTTGATGGAATGGTCTGCGGGTGTCATGTTGCCTTTGGAGAGCCCCTAATGTACCTAAACAGTGGAAACCCCCCACAAATGACCCCATTTTGAAAACTAGACCCACTAAGGAACTTATCTAGATGTGCGGTGAGCACTTTGAACCCCCAAGAGCTTCACAGAAGTTTATAATGCCAGGGCATGAAAATAAAAAAATCGTATTTTTTCCAGAAACATGATCAATTAGTCCCCAATTTTTTCATTTTCCCAAGGGTAACAGGAGAAATTGGACCCCCAAAAGTTGTTGTCCAATTTGGCCTGAGTACGCTGACACCCCATATGTGGGAGAAAACTACTGTATGGACACACGTCGGGGCTCGGAAGGGAAGCAGTGACGTTTTGGAATGCAGACTTTGATGGAATGGTCTGCGGGTGTCATGTGCGTTTGGAGAGCCCCTGATGTACCTAAACTATTGAAACTCCCCACAAGTGACCCCATTTTGGACACTAGACCCCCCACGGAACTTATCTAGATGTGTGGTGAGCACTTTGAACCCCCAAGTGCTTCACAGAAGTTTATAACACTCGGACGTGAAAATAAAAAAATCATTTTTTTCCACAAAAATGATATTTTTGCCCCCAATTTTTTATTTTCCTAAGGGTAACAGGAGAAATTGGACCCCAAAAATTGTTTTGCAATTTGTCCTGAGTAGGTTGATACCCTACATGTGGGGTAAAACACTGTTTGGGCGCATGGCAGAGCTTGGAAGGGAAGGAGCAACATTTGACTTTTTCAACTCAGAATTGGCTGGAATTGAGATCAGACGCCATGTTGCATTTGGAGAGCCCCTGATGTGCCCAAACAGTGGAAACCCCCCAATTCTAACTCCAACCCTAACCCCAACACACCCCTAACCCTTATCTGAGCCCTAACCCTAGCCCTAACCCTAGCCCTAACCCTAACCCTAACCCTAGCCCTAACCCTAGCCCTAACCCTAGCCCTAACCCTAGCCCTAGCCCTAACGGGAAAATGGAGATAAATACTTTTTTTTTAAATTTTATTATTTTTCCCTAACTAAGGGGGTGATGACGGGGGGTTTGATTTACTATTTATGGCAGTTTTTATATTTGGGAGCTGTCGCACGCTAAAAGACGCTTTTTATTGTAAAAATAGTTTTTGCATCACCACATATTGAGAGCTATAATTTTTCCGTATTTTGACCCACCGAGTCATGTGAGGTCTTATTTTTTGCGGGACGAGTTGACGTTTTTATTGGTACCATTTTCGGGCACGTGACATTTTTTGATCGCTTTTTATTCCTATTTTTGGGACACAGAATGAGCAAAAACCAGCGTTTCATGAATTTCTTTTGGGGGGGTTTCGTTTACACCGTTACGCGTGCGGTAAAATTGATAAAGCGGTTTTATTCTTCGGGTCAGTACGGTTACAGCGATACCTCATTTATGTCATTTTTTTATGTTTTTGTCGGTTTATGCAATGAAAACTATTTTATATAAAAAATAATTATTTTTGCATCGCTTTATTCTGTGAGCTATAACTTTTTTATTTTTTTGCTGATGATGCTGTGTGGTGGCTCGTTTTTTGCGGGACAAGATGACGTTTTCAGCGGTACCATGGATATTTATATGCGTCTTTTTGATCGCGCGTTATTACACTTTTTGTTTGGCGGTATGATAATAAATCATTATTTTTTGCTTCGTTTTTTATTTTTATTTTTTAAGGAGTTCGCTAAAGGGGTTAACTAATGGGACAGTTTTATAGGGCGGGTCATTACGGACGCGGCGATACCTAATATGTGCACTTTTATTGTTTTTTTTTTTATTATTTCCAAAAAATGGATTTATTTGGGGAATATTTTTTTTTTTTTCTAATTTATTTGGCGATTTTTTTTTAAATTATTTTAACACTTTTTTTTATTTTTTTTTTTACTTTATAAAATAGTCCCAGGTGGGACATCACTGTCCTGTGACAGATCGCTGATCTGTCACATCACAGATCACTGTGACAGATCAGCGATCTGACACAGGCACTGCAGAAGGCTTCCTCATGCCTGCGCTCAGGGAAGCACGGAGGGAGCCCCCTCCCTGCCGATGCTTCCCTTTAACCCCCGGTACACCGCGATCATGTTTGATCGCGGTGTGCAAGGGGTTAACGTGTCGGGGGCGGTCCGTGACCGCCCCTGACACATTGTGCCGGGTGTCAGCTGTGATAATCAGCTGACACCCGGCCGCGATCAGCGGCGCTCACCACGTGGGCGCCGCTGATCGCGCTAGACGTACTATCCCGTCCATGGGCATAGGGGCCCAGGTCCCATGGACGGGATAGTACGTCTCATGTCAGGAAGGGGTTAAGAAAACCCTGTTTAAGGTTGAATAGTCTTAGTTGTGTTTCTATTCAATATTTTGAAGGGTTATTATTACTATTTTCATGGATTTGTTTTACAAAATTGGAGGAAAGCTTTGAATAGTTAACTATTTGCTCTCTTATTGGCAATTTGTTAATATATTTTTCCACTACCATGTACCCTTTCCGTTGGGCTGCCTAAAATTATGTATCTGTTATATTAATTCATGCAGATTTTTCTGTAATAATCATCAACTTTTTATTTTTGTATTTAAAATCATCTCTGGGAAAAGGTCATAGATCCAGTTGTATTGGAAATTGCAGGTATGTGACAATTAGAGTTGAGCGAAACGGGCAGGTAAAATTCCAAAATAGCCGACTTTAGCTAAAGTCTGGTTTTGCCGATCGAAACCCGACCATAGCGTGCCGATCAGAGCGCCAAAGTCGCATTTCAAATAATGTTTCCAGCCTTTTCGCAGCCAATGATGGAGGACGCACACTGTGGGCAACGCGATGACATGGGCAGCGGCCACCACCATCTTAGAGAAGGGCATTGAAGTGATTGGCTGGCTTTGTGTGGCGTCACAGTGAGTATAAAAGGCTGTGACCGCCGACCGCCATCTTACTTCTGCCAATCTTGGAATAGGGAGAGGTGCTGCTGCTGATTCAGAACAGGGAGAGCGTTAGGCAGGGAAGAAGAAAAAAACTGCTTCTATTGATAGCGCTTTTCACTGTACGGATAGCGTGCAATGAAAGGGGAGGATTTTTGTTGTGTGCAGCAGCGCTGGTGGTGAATAGGCTGCCTTTTAAGGCAACATGCTAGCTGCATTGCTGTGTGCACACTGCTGTTCAAAGTGCTTTTTTCAAAGCACTCCAACTTTTATTATTTTGTCCTGGTGACTTACTGAGCGTTCATTTTTTCACACACCGTATAGCGGTGTACGCTCCTCACACACTACCGTGTACCGCCTTGTATCACGGACAAATAGAAGCTATCTGTGTGTGACTCTGGAAGAAAAAGCCGGGGAGTTTTTCCGCTTTTCGAGACCTACACCTTAGAGTGCTGTCCGCTTTTTAAACAGTTTCGTATATCTGCTGCTTGATTACAGTCAATACTAGACAGAGAGAGCATGTGTCAGTCCCTATACAAATAGACGGAGATTGACAATTTTCCATATAGACACCATATAGTGGTGTACGCTCCTCACACACTACCATGTACCGCCTTGTATCACGGACAAATAGAAGCTATCTGTATGTGACTCTGGAAAAAAAAGCCGAGGAGTTTTTCTGCTTTTCCAGACCTACACCATAGAGTGCTGTCCGCTTTTCAAACAGTTTCGCATATCTGCTGTTTGATAACGGTCAAAACTAGACAGAGACAACATGTGTCAGTCCCTATACAAATAGACGTAGATTGCCAATTTTCCATACAGACACCATACAGTAGTGTACGCTCCTCACACACTACCATGTACAGAATTGTATCATGGACAAATAAAAGCTTTCTGTGTGTGACTCTGGCAAAAAAAGCCGAGGAGTTTTTCCAGACCTACACCTAAGAGTGCTGTCCGCTTATCAAACAGTTTCGTATATCTGCTGTTTGATAACGGTCAAAACTAGACAGAGACAGCGTGTGTCAGTCCGTATACAAATAGACGGAGATTGACAATTTTCCATAAAGACACCGTATAGCGGTGTATGCTCCTCACACACTACCATGTACCACCTTGTATCACGGACAAATATAAGCTATCTGTGTGTGACTCTGGAAAAAAAGTCGAGGAGTTTTTCCATTTTTCTAGACCTACACCTTAGAGTGCTGTCCGCATTTCCAACAGTTTCGTATATCTGCTGTTTGATAACGGTCAAAACTAGACAGAGACAGCGTGTGTCAGTCCCTATACAAATAGACGGAGATTGACAATTTTCCATACAGACACCGAATAGCGGTGTACGCTCCTCACACACTACCATGTACCGCCTTGTATCACGGACAAATAGAAGCTGTGTGTGACTCTGGAAAAAAAGTCGAGGAGTTTTTCCAGACCTACACCTAAGAGTGCTGTCCGCTTATCAAACAGTTTCATATATCTGCTGTTTGATAACGGTCAAAACTAGACAGAGACAGCGTGTGTCAGTCCCTATACAAATAGACAGAGATTGACAATTTTCCATACAGACACCGTATAGCGGTGTATGCTCCTCACACACTACCATGTACCACCTTGTATCACGGACAAATAGAAGCTATCTGTGTGTGACTCTGGAAAAAAAAGCCGAGGAGTTTTTCTGTTTTTCCAGACCTACACCTTAGAGTGCTGTGCGCTTTTCCAACAGTTTTGTACATCTGCTGTTTGATAACGGTCAAAGCTAGACAGAGACAGTGTGTGTCAGTCCCTATTCAAATAGACGAAGATTGACAATTTTCCATACAGACACCGTATAGTAGTGTAGGCTCCTCACACACTGCCATGTACCACCTTGTATCACGGACAAATAGATGCTATCCGTGTGTGACTCTGGAAAAAAAAGCCGAGGAGTTTTTCCGTTTTTCCAGACCTACACCTTAGAGTGCTGTGCGCTTTTCAAACAGTTTCGTATATCTGCTGTTTGATAACGGTCAAAACTAGACAGAGACAGCGTGTGTCAGTACCTATAGAAATAGACGGAGATTGACAATTTTCCATACAGACACCGTATAGCGGTGTACGCTCCCCACACACTAACATGTACTGCCTTGTATCAAGGACAAATAGAAGCTGTGTGTGAAAAAAAGCTGAGGAGTTTTTCCATTTTTCCAGACTTACACCTGAGAGTGCTGTCCGCTTTTCAAACAGTTTTGTATATCTGCTGTTTGATAACGGTCAAAACTAGACAGAGACAGCGTGTGTCAGTCCGTATGCAAATACACAGAGATTTACAATTTTCCATGCACACACCTTATAGAGCTCTCCGATTCTCAAACAGTATTGTATACAGTGGGGAAAAAAAGTATTTAGTCAGTCAGCAATAGTGCAAGTTCCACCACTTAAAAAGATGAGAGGCGTCTGTAATTTACATCATAGGTAGACCTCAACTATGGGAGACAAACTGAGAAAAAAAAATCCAGAAAATCACATTGTCTGTTTTTTTTTTCATTTTATTTGCATATTATGGTGGAAAATAAGTATTTGGTCAGAAACAAGCAATCAAGATTTTTGGCTCTTACAGACCTGTAACTTCTTCTTTAAGAGTCTCCTCTTTCCTCCACTCATTACCTGTAGTAATGGCACCTGTTTAAACTTGTTATCAGTATAAAAAGACACCTGTGCACACCCTCAAACAGTCTGACTCCAAACTCCACTATGGTGAAGACCAAAGAGCTGTCAAAGGACACCAGAAACAAAATTGTAGCCCTGCACCAGGCTGGGAAGACTGAATCTGCAATAGCCAACCACCTTGGAGTGAAGAAATCAACTGTGGGAGCAATAATTAGAAAATGGAAGACATACAAGACCACTGATAATCTCCCTCGATCTGGTGCTCCACGCAAAATCCCACCCCGTGGGGTCAGAATGATCACAAGAACGGTGAGCAAAAATCCCAGAACCACACGGGGGGACCAAGTGAATGAACTGCAGAGAGCTGGGACCAATGTAACAAGGCCTACCATAAATAACACACTACGCCACCATTGACTCAGATCCTGCAGTGCCAGACGTGTCCCACTGCTTAAGCCTGTACATGTCCGGGCCCATCTGAAGTTTGCTAGAGAGCATTTGGATGATCCAGAGGAGTTTTGGGAGAATGTCCTAAGGTCTGATGAAACCAAACTGGAACTGTTTGGTAGAAACACAACTTGTCGTGTTTGGAGGAAAAACAATACTGAGTTGCATCCATCAAACACCATACCTACTGTAAAGCATGGTGGTGGAAACATCATGCTTTGGGGCTGTTTCTCTGCAAAGGGGCCAGGACGACTGATCCGGGTACATGAAAGAATGAATGGGGCCATGTATCGTGAGATTTTGAGTGCAAACCTCCTTCCATCAGCAAGGGCATTGAAGATGAAACGTGGCTGGGTCTTTCAACATGACAATGATCCAAAGCACACCGCCAGGGCAACGAAGGAGTGGCTTCGTAAGAAGCATTTCAAGGTCCTGGAGTGGCCTAGCCAGTCTCCAGATCTCAACCCTATAGAAAACCTTTGTAGGGAGTTGAAAGTCCGTGTTGCCAAGCAAAAAGCCAAAAACATCACTGCTCTAGAGGAGATCTGCATGGAGGAATGGGCCAACATACCAACAACAGTGTGTGGCAACCTTGTGAAGACTTACAGAAAACGTTTGACCTCTGTCATTGCCAACAAAGGATATATCACAAAGTATTGAGATTAAATTTTGTTTCTGACCAAATACTTATTTTCCACCATAATATGCAAATAAAATAAAAAAAAAAACAGACAATGTGATTTTCTGGATTTTTTTTTCTCAGTTTGTCTCCCATAGTTGAGGTCTACCTATGATGTAAATTACAGACGCCTCTCATCTTTTTAAGTGGTGGAACTTGCACTATTGCTGACTGACTAAATACTTTTTTTCCCCACTGTATCTGCCGTTCGCATTACAGTCACATCTATACAGAGTCAGCGTGTGTGTGTGACATTCCGTAAATACATATAGGGAGATTGTTAGTTACACAAAAAACGTATACAGCTGTACACTTCTGATACAGTTCTGTATATCTGCTTGTTGGATTATAGTCCAATACATACTGTGAGAGCGTCTGTGACTAACAAAATATTTACGTAAATTTAACTTTTTAATACACCTTACACAGCTGGACGCACCTCATATACTATCATATCTCTGCTGGTATTTTTGGTACATTTTCCCAAACATGAGGAAGTATGGTGGAAGAGGCCGCGGACGTGGGCAGGGGGGCGCAGCTGGTACTGATGGTGGTGGTGCATCGGCTGGTTCTGGCAAAAGCACAATAGTAGCTAAGGCAGGAGGTGTTGAGCCTGCATCATCGTCTGGCCCAAGAAGGCCTGTAACGTTGCTTTTTCTTGCAGTAGGAAAACCGCTTTTAAAGCCAGAGCATCAGGAACAGGTTTTGGCGTATATTGCCGAAACAGCCACCAGCTCTATTGCCTCCTCTTCTGAACATTCGACACCTGCAAGCACGAAGTCGTCAGTGCAGGGTTCTAGTCAGGAAAAACACCTTTCCTTGTGTCCTTCGCACACAAAAGTTAAGGATGCGGCAGCCCACACTTCAGATTACTCTATAGAGCTCTTTTCACATACCATGCCTGGGTTATCCAGTCAAATGCAGAATTCCCCAGTCCAAGATGAATCTGACATGGAGTGCACTGATGCACAGCCACTGCTAGATGATTCTGCTGGTACATCGACCCAGAGCACTACATTGCCCTCACAGTCTATTGAGCCAGAATCTGAACGTGATGAAACTCATTTGCCCCTTCCCGCATACTATACCACCTTACACGGTGACACAGAGGAAGGTAAAGAGGAAGGTGCAGATGACTTTGAAGAGGAGGTGATGGATGACCCAGTTCTTGACCCGGATTGGCATCCATTGGGGAGGAGGGTGGCGCTGGCAATATTTCAGATAAGGAGAAGGATCCGCAGCAGGTATTGACATCGCAACAGCGGTTATCTGCCAGGCTCGTAGCTATCCAAAAACGTGGAACAAAAACTAAAAGAGTTGCAGGACAGCTTGGCCAGACGGTCAACTTAGCACAGCGTGCAAGGCCAAATAATGTATACCATAGTAAGAAGAGTGCAGTGTGGCACTTCTTTGTCCAAAATCCTACTGATGAGGCAAAGGTTACCTGTAAGAAGTGCGGAAGGACCTTTAGCCGAGGTAAACAACTCAGAAATTTGAATACCAGTTGCATGCTTAGACATTTAATCAACATGAACTTGCAAGTGTGGCGCCCCTGAGGCTCAGTCGCCACAGAGGTACTGCACCTCCTCCTGAGGTGTGGTGCACGACCATCCAGGTAAGTTGGAGGCTCCTGACCACGCTCCAACACTCGCACCCCACACAACACAGTAGTTCAGCAAAGCCACATTGCGGCTCCCTGCTTGGAGTGTAGCAGAGCACCTTTGGTGGCTCCCTGCTTGGAACACAAAACGTGCTGGGAGGCAGGTGGAGTTGAGAATACATAAAAGAGCGGGAGCGTTGGAAGGGAGCATTCCATCTGACCTGGAGGTTGATTGAGCCTCTGACCCGGAGGACACAGTACGGAGGCAGGCACCTGTGTGTACTACAGACTGTGAGTAAAGCTTTGGAGGAAAAAAAAAAAAAAAGAATCTAAGGCTGAACCTTCTGTAGTGTATCATAGACCCCAGGTGGCCATTGCTGATGGGGAAAGTGAGTGTCCACACTGAGGGTGGATGGGCGAAGCAGGTAGGAAGCCCCCTTATGGGTACTAGACCCATGAGACAGTAGCTCCTTTGTGGACATCAGCTGACCCTGTGGCAAAGGTTATACCATTTACAAAAGGGGGAAATTGATATAGAAGAGTTAATGGTTTGCTTTTATATCCCTTTAAATGCCTTTAAGACTTCAATTGCCTTTTGCCTTATTATTGCTAGAATTATTCTTATGTAGACTAGTAGTCTCTGTCTTCAAGGAAACTATACTTGTTATCATATTTGTTCTCAACAACGTATTCTGGGTATATTGTAAACAAGGTACGTACGACCCGGAGGTGATGGTGGGGGCCAAATGAGCTCCATAGAGTCACATATTGTTGTAAATGGTATAAAAACATGTCTTATATTTCATTACATCAGATAAAGTGATTTGACCACGGCTTGTGTGTTGAAGTCTCTTTGTCTCCAAGCGCTTGCAACAGAAAGGGCGAAAAACCTCACAATTCGGACTCACTGGTGATATGGATAGCTGACGCTTGGTCAGAACAAAAGCAGCTATGACAGTAACTACAAGCCCTGGTGTCCTCCATTGATTCTTGCGTCAACACACCCAGCACTGCTACATCTGGGTACCAGCTTCGACACTGCACTTGTGCCTCTCCTCTAACTCCACATCTATACTGCCCTGGGGCTATAGCTTCACCTGTGGGGAGCTTCACCATCTTGGCTGCAACACACCACCAGCCCCAGAGGATCTGCAAGCAGCATCGGCTTAACATCTCACTTGCTGAACACCACAGGTGGCGTCACGAACTATTCCATTCACTACATTCTACCATCCAAACTCCCCCTATTAATTGGGCGCCCAGGGCCACAGACCGGGTCCCCGCCGCTGTGACACATCCCGCCGACACCGGCCCAGTACAGTGTACCCCCACAGCCCAGGGAGGGCGATCCACAAGCGTGAACAGACTACAAAACCTCAGGTAGCACATATGCACCTGCTCCAACTGAAGGTAGCCAGCAATGCTCCATCACTTCCCCCACTGTAAGACCACCGCCACCGTTAAGCACACCACCAACACTAAATGTGGAGGTGTCCTCGCAAGGCCAAGGCACTTAGGGAATCACAGTGGTTTTGTAACTCAACACTGAATTTAGGTCATCACCACCAATACCATCACCAGCCCCCTCTCACTCCGTCCGGTCCACCGCTACTTCCCCCATATGCAGTTCTCCTGTTCAGCTCACCCTACCAGACACTCTGAGTAGGACAAGAAAGTACTCATCCTCTCATCCGCGTACACTTTTTTTGAACGCCTACATAGCCAAACTAATCTCATTAGAGATGATGTCCTACCGTTTGGTTGAAAGCGAAGCTTTCCACGACCTCATGGCCTACGCTGTCCCACGCTATGACCTACCCAGTCGGCACTTTTTTTCTTGAAAAGCCATCCCTGCCCCCCACGGCATGTGAAAGACCGCATTGCCCATGCACTAAAACAGTGGAAAGGTGCACCTCACAACTGATGCATGGACCAGTAGGCATGGCCAGGGCCGTTACGTGTCCATCACTGTGCACTGGGTTAATGTGGTGGATGCAGGCTCCACTGGGGACAGCGGCAGTGGAACAGTGCTGCCTAGTCCACGGTATAGGATACAGTTGGCTGTAGGCTTTTGAATCTCCTCCTCCTCTATCAGCGAAAGCTCGTCCACAGAGCGCAGTCGCACGAGCACTCCATCTAAAGCTGGCAGTGTTGCACACGAGGTGTCCCACTATCGAACAGCTAGTGGTAAGCGTCAGCAGGCTGTGTTAAAGATGATGTCTTTGGGTGACAACAGATACACCGCGGAGGTACTGGCCAACTACTTGCAGTGACAAACTGAGTCATGGCTGGGCAGTCTGCATCTTGAGGCAGGCAAGGTAGTCAGTGATAACGGCCATAATTTTGTGGCAGCCATAGCCCGTGCAAAACTCACACACATACCTTGCCTGGCTCACAGTTTGAACCTGGTGGTGCAGTGCTTCCTTAATAATTATCCAGTGTTAACATCCATGCTCCATAAGGTGCGTAGACTGTGCTCGCACATCCGTCGCTCAAACGTCCACTCCGCTCATATGCAGAAGCTGCAGCGATTGCTCCACCTCCCCAAGCACTGCCTAATCATAGACCTTGCAACAAGCTGGTACTCCACCCTGCACATGGTTGAGAGGCTGTGCGAACAGAGGCAGACTGTAATGCATTTGTGGGAGGATACACGGCCAGGCAGTTTGAGGGAAGACATGGAATTGTCAGGTGTGCAGTGGTCAAAGCTGAAAGACCTCTGTAAAGTCCTTCAGTGTTTTGAGGAATGCACTCGGCTGGTAAGCGCAGACGATGCCATCTTAAGCATGAGCATCCCACTTATGCGTCTGCTCATGCAAAGTTTGATGCACATTAAGGATCAGGCATCTGCAGCGGAGGAGGAGGAGGGAAGCTTTGATGACAGTCAGCCATTGTCTGGTCAGGGAACTGTCCTGGACGAGGTGGAGGAAGAAGAGGAAGAGGAGCAGGAGGAGGATGAGAGGGATGATTATTTTGGGCAGGAGGATGCTTCTCAGGGGGCAAGAGGAAATGTTGGCGTTCCAAGGTCAGGTACAGTGTTTGTGTGTGACTGTAGGGATGTGGTTTGCCAGAAAGTGCTCCTCCACCCACCACTGGCAGTGCATCATTGACACCTGAAGCATTGGCCCACATGTGCGATTATGCCTTGCGGATCCTAAAAAGGGACCCCCGCATTGCCAAAATGATGAGGGATGACGACTACTGGCTGGCCAGCATCCTCGATCCACGCTACAAAGGCAAATTGCACAACATCATGCCACAGGAGAACCTAGAGATAATATTGGCTAACAAACAAGCAACTCTGGTAAACCGTTTGTTTGAGGCTTTCCCAGCACACAGCAGCGGTGCTGGTTCTCCCACAAGCCGTAGTGGGAACAATGGAAGAGGTGTTCGTGGTGCAACACAGCCGAAGTGGCGTTGAAGACAGGGGTTTAATGACCATGTTGTGGAATGATTTCTCAACTACCGCTCACAAGACTGCTAATACTACATTGATTAAAAGTGACAGGAGACAGCAGTTGTCAACTATGGTTACAAACTATTTCTCCTCCTATATCGATTTTCTCCCTCACAGGTCATTCCCCTTGACTATTGGACCTCTAAACTGGACACCTGGCCTGAATTGGCACAATATGTATGCCTTACAGGAGCTCGCTTGCGCTGCTGCTATTGTGATATCTTAAAGAGTCTTCAGTGCTGCTGGATCAATCCTGACAGAAAAAAGGACCCGTATGTCTACCCAAAATGTTGATGATCTAACCTTCATTAAAATGAACCATGCATGGGTTTCAAAGGATTTTGTCCCACCTTTCCCTGATGACATATAGGTTGCCAGAAAATTGCCTCGCTTTTGTCCTCCTCTTCCTCGGACTTGCCCAATTCCGATCTTTGCAGCAGCTGAATGTCCAGTCAACACATCAACATATGCCATTTTTTAAACCTCCATAAGTGGGCTGCCCACCCCCCCAAAGGCTGGGGTCAACACCTGGCACACCCGGGCAAGTGCCGTTGCTCTGAACAGGTGGATGGGCCCACAGATGGCCGACAGCACTGGCACAGGGCCCCTCATAGTACAATACAGTGTCTCTGATGGTGGGGGGGCCCACTCACCGTCAGACACACCAGCGTACTATGAGAGGCCCTGTGCCAAAACCGTCGACCACGAGTGTGCTGCCCCTGCTTGGTCATGGCCACAGCACTTGCAAGTTGCAATACTTACCTCTCTCTGCTCCAACGCTGTGTAGTCTGGGCAGTTAAATCCTTCACAGGGACAGCCACTAGAAATTTGGTGCATTGATCGATGATGGTTAAGACGTAGATATGCCCTGTCCTGCTGGCCTCTACCTTCAGATGATCAATGGCTACCATTTGTAATGGACGTCAACTTACAAGTGGATGCAGTGGTGCTTTATGATCACCTTTCACAGTTGTGATAGTCACAGACGTGTGACATTCCTTCCACCATTTTTCAATGTCTCCTCTCATGCCAATCCAATAGAATCGTCTACGGTCTGTGGCTTCTGACTTTTGCACTCCAAAATGACCAGACACATCATGATAGGCAGTGAGGATCATGTCTACATCTCTCCCTGTGATCACAATTTGATGGAGATGAGTAACGGTGATGTGATCTATGCTACTGCGATAAAGCAATCCTTTCTTCACAAAGAACCATTTTCACTGTCTCCACAGACACAGTAATTGAGGGTCTGCATCGCCTCTGCAACATCTACCGGGAGGTTTTCCCGCGATGAGTAATTCCCAAATTTCTGCTGTCACGTGCCCCGTCCTGAGTGACACGGCCAGCCGGACGTTAACTGATTCAACAGGACGCGGCACGTGTAATTGTCCTATGTGACACGGCCCGCAGGCCAGTAACTAATACAATAAGACAAAGGGAATAGGGAAAACCTGGGTAACAATAACAATGTCCCTGCGATAGGGAACGGGCAAGTGGAGACCTCCTGCACTCCTCTGAGACAGTGTCTCTACACTCCTAACGTTCCCTAGGCCGGTTTCGCACCGGGCGCAGATCATGATACCTAAAATCCCTAGCTTGCCCTGCACCTAAGCCCTCACTAGGGAAATGGTCGGAGGGGAAACTAATCCCACCACTGCACTAAACACACATAAGGAAAAATGACAAAACAGGGGAACACCACTTAGCTTTGCTCTGTTGCTTACGCTCCCAGCAACAGAGCCCACCACCTGCGTGCATCTTTTCCTCCACCGAGTCCTACATCTGGGTGCACTGTCCAGCAACGGATCTTCTCAGCACCATAGTGCAGCCTTGGAGCAAACAGAGACCACACCTGCGTGCAGCTGTCCAGAAACAAAGTCCAGCAAATGAGTCCAGTGCAGCTCTACACCATAGCTGCCACTCCACCAAGCAATGCCAGCCCTCCCTGCAGACACCATAGCTGACACTCTACCAATCCATGCCAGCCCTCCTTGCAGACACCATAGCTGCTACTCCAGCACTCTGACTGGGCTGCCCGTGACTATCCTTCAGCTCCATTCTTTACCCAGGCTTGCTTGCAAAAGAGGCACTATCGCCAACAGTGATTAAGACACCTGATACCCTTTTATAGAGCAATCACACCTGTTACATAATTACATGCACAAACTAAGGTAACCAAAGTGCAATGACCCTAATGGCCACCGGGGGGAAAACTACAACTGAAATCACCACAGTGCAATGACCCTAATGGACACCGGGGTCAAAACCACCTTTGGCACATAGCCAAAGGAAAAAAAAAAGGTTACTTTGTGCATTTAAACTGTCAGATCCAACCTGGATCGTGACAGTACCCTCCCCTTAATGAGGGGCCTCTGGACCCTCAAGACCACTCCTCATCAAGGCACCACCTACAGTGGAGACGCCTAGATCCAGAGTTCACCCCAACCACTACCTGCACTTCAGGTTTAAGACAAACGCACCGCTGGTATTGGCAAAGTAAGTTCTGTAGGCACCACTCATCTCCAAAGCGCCGACCTGGGGAACGAGTTATGGATGTGTATGTTCGGTATGAGCTGGTATGACTCCGCAACACACTTCCAAGATGTTTTTTGGTGCCCACCCATACATGCTCATTCACACACAGGTCCAGACCTGAACATTTATTGCCACACATTCGTTTGTCATATTTCGGTGAACTCATTCTGGGATCGACAACAGAGGCGTCCCCCTGTGTCACCACACTCACACCCCCGCTATTCACCACAGGAACACCACCCTCCAACCCTTTTCACCATGAAATTTGCACCTCTCTGGGTTGGCTAATGGCGAGGGCTGAGACATGCCCCTACTCTCCTGCAGCACACCTGCACACTGGAGAGGAAGGGGGCCGGGATATGGAGGAAAAATACACTCCCTGGTCATCTTCCTCCGAACGACCAGGAGGGGCGGCTACTTCGGTGGTATGGAAGATTTGGCGTAAACGCCGCCGACTATCACACCAGTCTGCTCACTACCGGGACGTACCCCTTCACCTCGGGGAACCCCAGACAGCACCATGGGGACCAACTCCACCCACCTGTCTGGGTACGTCCGCCTGTAAGAGCAAGTCCAGCTCCCCAGCAGCGACTCTAGGGGGCTGCATTGCCAGGCGCTATTTGATTTCCTGGTTGAGCCAAACGGGAGGCCCCAGACCCTGATAATTGCTGCTGAACTGCTTCAACACTCCATGCAGCTCCTCACTCACCTCAGTGAGGCCCAGCAGCAAATACTCACAGGTCTGAACATGGCCTGAGGCTAACCAGAAAAAAAAGTAAAGTTGGTGATAATGTCACGTGCCCCGCCCTGAGTGACACGGCCAGCAGGCTGGTAACTGATACAACAGGACGCCGCACGTGTAATTGTCCTATGTGACACTGCCCGCAGGCCTGTAACTAATACAATAAGACAAAGAGAATAGGGAAAACCTGGGTAACAATAACAATGGCCCTGCAATAGGGAACGGGGAAGTGGAGACCTGCTGCACTCCCCTGAGTCAGTGTCTCTACATTCCTAACGTTCCCTAAGCCGGTTCCGCACCGGGCGCCTATCAGGATACCTAAAATCCCTAGCTCGCTCTGCACCTAAACCCTCTCTAGGGAAATGGTCGGTGCGGAAACTAATCCCACCACTGCACTAAACACACATAAGGAAAAATGACAAAACAGGGGAACACCACTTAGCTTTGCTCTGTTGCTTGCGCTCCCAACAACAGAGCCCACCACCTGCGTGCATCTTTTCTCCACCGAGTCCAACATCTGGGTGCACTGTCCAGCAACGGATCTTCTCAGCACCATAGTGCAGCCTTTGAGCAAACAGAGTCCACACCTGCGTGTAGCTGTCCTGAAAGAGAGTCCAGCAAATGAGTCCAGCTTTTCTGCCAAAGAGTCCAACATTTTGAGTCCAGCTTTCCGCAACCGAGTCCAGCATTCTGAGTGCAGCTCTACACCATAGCTGCCACTCCACCAAGCAATGCCAGCCCTCCTTGCAGACACCATAGCTGACACTTCACCAATCCATGCCAGCCCTCCTTGCAGACACCATAGCTGCTACTCCAGCACTCTGACTGGGCTGCCCGTGACTCTCCTTCAGCTCCATTCTTTACCCAGGCTTGCTTGCAAAAGAGGCACTATCACCAACAGTGATTAAGACACCTTATACTCTTTTATAGAGCAATCACACCTGTTACATAATTACATGCACAAACTAAGGTAACCAAAGTGCAATGACCCTAATGGCCACCGGGGGGAAAACTACAACTGAAATCACCACAGTGCAATGACCCTAATGGACACCGGGGGCAAAACCACCTTTGGCACACAGCCAAAGGAAAAAAAGGTTACTTTGTGCATTTAAACTGTCAGATCCAACCTGGATCATGACACTAACACTCGACTTTCCGTCTGTACTTGTATCCATTTAGTTTCCAGTAGCGGAGAGTCTGGACTGGCTTACTGAGATTGAAATATATATGAAGACTAGCTGAAGAGCCCGGCGCTGCCCGGGCATAGTAACTAACTGTGGTAAGTTATAGAAAATTATAATTATCCTCCATCCCATAGTCCCGTGCCCATATACCCATCATACATATCCACGATCCCATAGGCCCATGCCCATATAACCATCATACATATCCTCCATCCCATAGTTGAGTGTCCATATACCCATCACACATCCTCCATCCCATAGTCCCATGCCCATATACCCATCATACATATTCTCCATCCCATAGTCCCATGCCCATATACCGATCATACATATTCTCCATCCCATAGTCCCATGCCCATATACCCATCATACATATTCGCCATCCCATAGTCGAGTGCCCATATACCATCACACATCCTTCATCTCATAGTCCCATGCCCATATACCCATCATACATATCCTCCATCCCATAGTCCCGTGCCCATATACCCATGATACATATCTGCTATCTCATAGTCCCGTGCCCATATACCGTCATACATATCCTCCATCCCATAGTCCCGTGCCCATATACCCATCATACATCCTCCATCCCATAGTCCCATGCCCATATACCCATCACACATCCTCCATCCCATAGTCCCATGCCCATATACCCATCACACATCCTCCATCCCATAGTCCCGTGCCCATATACATATCCGCCATCCCATAGTCCCGTGCCCATATACCCATCAAACATATGCTCCATCCCATAGTCCAGTGCCCATATACCCATCACACATCCTCCATCCCATAGTCCTGTGCCCATATACATATCCGCCATCCCATAGTCCCGTGCCCATATACCCATCATACATATCCTCCATCCCATAGTCCAGTGCCCATATACCCATCACACATCCTCCATCCCATAGTCCCGTGCCCATATACATATCCGCCATCCCATAGTCCCGTGTGTGACGGGAGTATTCTCCAGAGCAAGGAGGGACAACAGGCTTGGGAATAATCCAACAGATTTATTGACCAAAAAACAGGAACAACACGAAGGTAATTTGCAGAGTCCCAAAATAAGTCCACAGGAAACTGATTCGGGGCACCTCCCGACAATCCTTGTGCCAGATCACAAAACCATAGTCCTTTAAGAGTCCCAGAAATCCACCACGATCACACAGAGGCCGAAGCTTCCTCAGACAGCCTCGTCCTTCTCTTTTAGCATCCAACTCACATCTGATCTTAAAGCAAGAATGTATTGTCAGGTCTCCTGGGATCAGTCCATCTGAAGGGGGGTAGGGGTCACACCTACTATTCAATGGTTTGGTCCATCAGAAGATTCTAGAAATGTAAGGGCTCCACTTAGTCTACAGGATGTGTATTGTAGGTTATCTTCTGCTTAGGAAAACAATAGCCAAAGTTCCACTAGCTGTTGACACAAGCCTAAATTAGATTATGGTCCAGGTACATCACAAGACATTGCAAGTATTGGGGGAAGGAGACATGGTTAATTTACAGCAAATGAACCAGAGGAAAGTTAAATGACATATTATACAAAATACAGGACAGGGCAAGACTTCAAATCATGACAATCCCTTCCCCTCCCAATTTGTGTACGTACTAGGGACCTCTACAGGTCACTGGTTAAGTACACACAGGCATGGCTGACAGGACTCAGGGCTCCTCTTGCCTGGACAGTCCATCTGCATTTTGGTGTTGGCTGCCTCTTCTATACTGTATGGTAAAGTTATAGGGCTGCAGTGCCAGGCTCCATCGTAGTAAGCGTCCATTGTCCCCAGAGACTCTGTTCAGCCAGGTGAGGGGATTGTGATCAGTAATGACAGTGAATTCTCGTCCATACAGATACGGCCTTAGTTTCCTAAGGGCCCACACTACAGCCAGACATTCTTTTTCAACAGTTGCATAGGCCACTTCTCGGTCCAGCAGTTTCCGGCTGAGGTAGGCAATGGGGTGCTCGTCCCCAGCTGCATTCACCTGGCTGAGGACAGCTCCCAGTCCATAAGCAGAGGCGTCCGTCTGCACAATGAATCTCCTCTTGTAGTCTGGAGCAGCCAGAACAGGGTCACAGACCAGAGCGTCCTTCAGCTGGTTAAAAGCCTCATCACAGGCTGGAGTACGGAACTGAGTCCTGTAAGTGTCTGGGGTTACAGCATAATGTTCTAGAATAGTCTGTTTAATCTCCGCATACTCACAGTTCAACCGAGGGTCCATAGCTCTATAGGCTGCGGCAGCTCCACCCTCTAAGAGCCCCACAAGATGTCGGACGCGCTCCCTTTCCGGGACTTCCATTAATCGACACTGATGCTCAAAGTCCAGGAAGAAGCCCTCAATGTCACCGGAAGCCTCATTAAACGGCTTGAAGTCTTTGCGGGACACTCTGGGGAGTTCCCTCATGGGGGATGCTGTGGGTACAGTCTGTCTGGAGCTTCTCGCTGCCTCCAAAGTGATCTCCCTCTCCAGCATTGCCCTCTCCTCCATCCTGCGCTGCCTCTCCTTGGCTGTGCGCATGACCTCCCTCTTATCTTCTATGGTAGCCTCTTCTCCCAGCAAGGCCATCTCCTCCTCGTACCACACAACCCACTGACTTTTTTGGGTATTTACCTCCGACTGCCGCCTTTCCTCTCTTTGCTGTGAGGATCCTTCCTCAGCATCATCTTGCAGGTGAACTGCTTCCAAAGCCTCAATCAGCTGCTCCTTGGAGAGTCCCTTGTAGCTGACTCCCAGTTCACGGGCCTTTGTTTGTAGGTTCACCGCAGTCCAGTTCTTGTACTCTGCGGTGCTGGTTCCAGATGTTGATGGGCCGTTGTCCTCCATTCCTTCTGCTCTGATCCCACCGCTGCCACCAGTTTGTGACGGGAGTATTCTCCAGAGCAAGGAGGGACAACAGGCCTGGGAATAATCCAACAGATTTATTGACCAAAAAACAGGAACAACACGAAGGTAATTTGCAGAGTCCCAAAATAAGTCCACAGGAAACTGATTCGGGGCACCTCCCGACAATCCTTGTGCCAGATCACAAAACCATAGTCCTTTAAGAGTCCCAGAAATCCACCACGATCACACAGAGGCCGAAGCTTCCTCAGACAGCCTCGTCCTTCTCTTTTAGCATCCAACTCACATCTGATCTTAAAGCAAGAATGTATTGTCAGGTCTCCTGGGATCAGTCCATCTGAAGGGGGGTAGGGGTCACACCTACTATTCAATGGTTTGGTCCATCAGAAGATTCTAGAAATGTAAGGGCTCCACTTAGTCTACAGGATGTGTATTGTAGGTTATCTTCTGCTTAGGAAAACAATAGCCAAAGTTCCACTAGCTGTTGACACAAGCCTAAATTAGATTATGGTCCAGGTACATCACAAGACATTGCAAGTATTGGGGGAAGGAGACATGGTTAATTTACAGCAAATGAACCAGAGGAAAGTTAAATGACATATTATACAAAATACAGGACAGGGCAAGACTTCAAATCATGACACCGTGCCCATATACCCATCATACATATCCTCCATCCCATAGTCCCGTGCCCATATACCCATCATACATATCCGCTATCTCATAGTCCCGTGCCCATATACCGTCATACATATCCTCCATCCCATAGTCCAGTGCCCATATACACATCACACATCCTCCATCCCATAGTCCCGTGCCCATATACATATCCGCCATCCCATAGTCCCGTGCCCATATACCCATCATACATATCCTCCATCCCATAGTCCCGTGCCCATATACATATCCTCCATCCCATAGTCCCGTGCCCATATACCTGTCATACACATCCTCCAATCCATAGTCAACCATTATGACATCATAATGAGCGGCTGCAGGGCTTGCAACCTTTGATGACATCAGCGTCGCCATGGCAACCATTGTGACATCATAATGAGGGGCGGGGCTTGATACGCACACACTGCTTCAACAGTATGCAAATAGGGGCATTGTGACATCACAATGAGGGGCGGAGCTTGACGCGCACACACTTTTCCCCCCAGTATGTAGATAGGGGCAAAATTGTTTGGTGAATTGGAACGCGCGGGGTTAAAATTTTGCCTCACAACATAGCTTAGGACGCTCTCGGGGTCCAGACGTGTGACTGTGCCAAATTTTGTGGCTGTAGCTGCGACGGTGCGGATGCCTATCCCGGACATACAAACATACACACACACACACATACATACACACATACACACTTTGAGCTTTATATATTATGAAGATTTAAAAGTACCACAACACTGTATACTGTTGTACGCTTCAACTACCTTTCCCTTTTTCTACTTTGTTAAATTCTGGTGTAATACATACTGAGCCTGTGAGTGTCTGTGTCTGACTCCGGAAGTATAGATGGAAATTTACAATTACCCCTAGACTGGATACACCTAGTATGTGCTGATACAGTACCTTTGCTCAAAATCTTGTATTACGGTATCATCCATAGTGAGTGAGCGTGTGTGGTTTACGCCTTCTATATATACGGTGAATCGGAGATGCCAATTTTTACCCTATACTCGATACAGCTTGTATCTTGTTATACAGTACCTTTGTTCGACATTTAGTATTACGGTCAAATCCATACTGAGTAAGCATCTGAGACTGACTATGGGACTATGTATAGGGAGATTTCAATTGTAACCTATAATATATATACTTGCTATCTTTTATCCAGTACATTTTATACATTTTACATTTACATTACATTTTTTATTATGGTCAAACCCAGACTGAGTGAGCGTCTGAGGGTGACTCCGGAAATATATACCAAGATTTCAAATTTGGCCAACACTGTATACAGCTGTACGCTTGTGTTACATTACCCATTTACAGCTTTTCAAATTCTTGTGTAAACCATACTGGGCCTGAGAGCGTTTGTGTCTGCCTCCTGAAATGTATACAGAGATTCAGAATGTTTACACTATACTATATATACTGTACCTTGTATCTGGTGACACTGTACCCTTTTTCACCTTTTTATTTTATTGGGTAAATCCATACTGAGCCTGTGAGCGTCTGTGTATGACTCATGAAATATATGTGGAGATTTACTGTTATCCCTAGACTGTGAAGAGCTGTACGCTTCTGATACAGTACCATATATCTGCTGGTATTTTGGGTCAATTTTCTAAAACATGAGGAAGTATGGTGGAAGAGGACGAGGACGTGGGCGTAGGGGGCCACCTGGTACTGATGGTGGTGGTGGTGGTGCATCTGCTGGTAGTGCCAAAAACACAATAGCAGCTAAGGCAGGAGGTGTTGAGCCCACATCATGGTGTAGCTCTGGAAGGCCTGTAAGGCTCCGTTTTCTGGGAGTAGGTAGACTACTTTTAAAGCCGGAGCATCAGGAACTGTTTTTGGCTTTCATTACTGAAACAGCCTCCAGCTCTATCGCCTCCTCTTCTGAAGTTTAAAAAAATGCAAGCACTGAGTCGTAAGTGCAGGCTTCTGGTCAGGAGCAACCACTTTCCTTGTGTCCTTCACCCACACCTAAAGTGAAGGATGCGGCAGCAGACACTTCAGATTACTCCATGGAGCTCTTTTCACATACCATGCCTGGGTTAATTAAAAATGGGGACCATCATATACCAGAGCATTCAAAATGGGGGACATCTGACACTGGAGCATCATCCATGAGGCCCATCATATACTGGATCATTCTAAATGGGGCAGATCAGACACTGGAGCAGCATCTATGGAGCACATGATACACTGGAGCATTAGAAATGGGGCCCATTATATATGGAGCATTATTAGGGCCCATAAGACACTGGAGCATCATCCATGAGGCCCATCATACACTGGAGCATCATCCATGAGGCCCATCATACACTGGTGCATTCCAAATGGGGCAGATCAGACACTGGAGAAGCATCTATGGGGCACATGATACACTGGAGCATTAGAAATTGGGCCCATTTTATATGGAGCTTTATTAGGGCCCATAAGTCACTGTAGCATCATCCATGAGGCCCATCATATACTGGAGCATTCCAGATGGGGGACATCAGACACTGGAGCAGCATTTACGGGGCCCATTATACACTGGAGCTTTAGAAATGGAGCCCATTATATGTGGAGCATTATTTGGGCCCATAACACACTGGAGCATCGTCCATGGGGACCATCATATACTGTAGCATTATGTGGAGTTCATCATATACTGTATGGAACATTATATGTGGCCAATTATTCTGTATGGAGAAATATATGGGGCTCATTATTCTGTATGGCGCACAATATGGTGGCCATAATACTGTATGGAGTAATATACTGTCCTTTTTTTGAGCTATTGTACAATTTAAAATACATCAGTCATGTCATGTAAGCAGTGAATTATTTGTCATTGTACTATACCTATGTTTCTCTGCCATATCAGAGCATCATGAGTTGTGGTATGTGTTAACGGGGTGCTCTTTGGCCCAGGGCACACGAAAACCTGGAGTCAGCCCAATCCCCCCACAATTTTAGCCAAATAACCCCCTGTTTTCAATGCGTAACTATTATTATGACGTAAATTAAGGTTGACAAGCTTCAGTAATATGAATTGATGTTTTTGGCATTGAAATGGGCACTGTAGGTGTGTTTATTGTCCTCCACTCCCTGCTGACTTTTCTTCTCCATTGACTTGCATTGGGTTTCGTGTTTTAGTCGGCCTCCGACTTTTCCCTATAGTCGGCCGATTTCGTTCGACCCGACTTTTGCGAAAGTTGGGTTTCATGAAACCCGACTCGACCCTAAAAAAGGCAAAGTCGCTCATCTCTAGTGACAATGTATGCTGTCTGATTGCTCGCAACTTATATTTTTCTGCTTCATTTGTAAATCATTACAAAGATTGACTGTACAGCAAGTATCTTTGTTTCTGTTCACATTAAGATAAAAGTGATATAAATGTTTCAGTTTCACATTTAGGAGCACTGTATAATGCCAATTATATAAAATTCCCTGAGGAAGGAATCCAAGAATTCCGAAACGCGTAGGAAAGCCTGCATTTTTTTGCCCCTTGAGCACCCTGTAGCGCTCCATGGCCTGTCACGTAATTCTATCACGTGTCTGTGACGTCACGCAGGGTCCTGCTGCTTGCTCGGACCTTGCAGGCTTGTCTCCTAACGCGGCGTCTGTCATCTACACAGGCGGCCGCTATTATCTTTTTTACTAGGCGCTAGCCACCGGCCGGGACGGCGTCCTGTATGGAGACCTCTTTCTTCATTCATCAGGAGCATTGACTGCATCTGAAGTATTAACTACTCCTGGGCTAACGACCATTGTTTAAGGACTCGGTATTCATAGAATCATAGAATCATAGAATTGTAGAGTTGGAAGGGACCTCCTGGGCCATCTGGTCCAACCCCTTGCTTAAAGCAGGATTCGCTAAATCATCCCAGTCAGATGTCTGTCCAGCCTCTGTTTGAAGACTTCCATTGAAGGGGAACTCACCACTTCTCGTGGCAGCTTGTTCCACTCATTGATCACTCTAACTGTCAAAAAGTTTTTTCTAATATCTAATCTGTGTCTCCTCCCATTCAGTTTCATCCCATTGCTTCTAGTCTTTCCTTGTGCAAATGAGAATAAAGTTGATCCTTCTACAATGTGACAGCCCTTTAGATATTTGTAGACAGCCATTAAGTCTCCTCTCAGTCTTCTCTTTTGCAAACTAAACAATCCCAAATCCTGCAACCTTTCCTCATAAGACAAGGTTTGCAGACCGGTCACCATTCTGGTTGTTCTTTTCTGAACTTGCTCCAGTTTGTTGATGTCTTTTTTAAAATGTGGTGCCCAAAACTGGACACAATATTCCAGATGAGGTCTGACCAAAGAGGAGTAGAGGGAAATAATGACTTCACGTGATCTAGACTGTATGCTTCTGTTAATACATCCTAGAATTGCATTTGCCTTTTTTGCTGCTGCATCACACTGTTGACTCATATTCAGTCTGTGATCTATTAGTATACCCAAGTCTTTTTCACATGTGCTGTTGCTTAGGCCTATTCCTCCCATTCTGTATATGCTTTTTTCATTTTTATTGCCCAGATGTAGTACTTTGCATTTTTCCCTGTTAAAAACCATTCTGTTAGTTGCTGCCCACTTCTCCAGTTTATTTATATCTTTTTGAATCCTCTCTCTCTCTTCTCTAGTATTAGCTATCCCTCCTAGCTTTGTGTCATCAGCAAATTTAATCAGTTTACCCTCAATTCCTTCATCTAAATCGTTGATAAAGATGTTGAACAATACAGGGCCCAGGACAGAGCCCTGTGGTACCCCACTTGAGACATTCTTCCAACTGGATGTGCAGCCATTTACGACCACTCTGGGTCCGATCACTAAGCCAGTTATGAATCCACCTAACATTTGCCTTGTCCATTCCATACTTAGTCATTTTTTCAATAAGGATTGTATGAGATACTATGTCAAATGCTTTGCTGAAGTCAAGATATACTATACCTACAGCATTTCATTGATCCACCCAATCAGTGATTCCGTCATAGAAGGAAATTAAGTTAGTCTGACATGACTTATTAGTTACAAACCCATGCTGACTCTGTTTAATCACTTCATTCTTATCTCATCCTGTTCCTAAGAACCTCCCTCTAGGCGAATCTCTACTTATGCCATTTGAGTACAATTTAAAGGTAAACTACTCCTGTTTTTGGCATATTTTATTCGTTGGGAATATTTTGTGTATGTATTTTACCTAGGTAATAGCGCAAGTTTTATTTATATTTTATTAGGTTTTTCATTCCGGACTATTTGAGTGGTTGTCGTCCTTTTACCTGCAGCTCTGTACCAAAATAGGTTACGTTTAGCGCCGTTGGTTTTCTGTTTTTATTGTAATTATATAAAATCACCTACTTTATTTCATTAATGTTCACAAATATGTACAGTAATTATTAGATAATTGATTTAGGATAATTATAGAAAGCAGGATATCTCTTCAGGTTACCACCAACTACAGAGGGAAATTAAAATATCATGGATTTCTAAAATCTGCGAAAATGTCACTTATAAATGTCATGTCATACACTTGTAATCCTATTATCAAGAGCTAATGAATTAATTAGCAATGGAAAATGCTTTATAATGGCACAAAAGATCAGGAGAAAATGCCTGCAGCAAAGATTTTATAAAATAAAATCTAATATTCACTCCTTCCTATTGGCAAACTGTTATAAAAATGACAGAACAAGAATACATTCTAAGATCAATATCGTAGCTATGGACAGAAGACTTTGTTGATGACTGAATAGAGCTCACATGACTGCTGAAGATGAAATCACAATGGACAATCACAATGACATTTACATCACCTATCTCTATAATTCATTTATCAACCACACATTCAAGGCATTTTAATGTGAAACTGGAACAAAATGAAGCATTTCTAATGTTGAAAAAATTAAAAAAAACTCCTAAAAATATAGTAAATTTTAAGCTAAAACCCATGGTATTAAAAGAGAAATCTTCTCTAAGAGTTTTTTTTCCAGCTTTACAATATTGAAGACCTATTTTCAGGATAATTATCTATTGTCAGATCAGTTGGGATCTGATAGCTGGCGTTTCCAGTGATACACTGCAACTAGAGATGAGCGACTTCATGAAACCCGACTTTCACAAAAGTCGGGTCGAACAAAATCGGCCGATTATCGTGAAAAGTCGAAGGCCGTCTGAAACACGAAACCTAATACTGTACAAGTCAATGGGGAAGAAAAGTCGGCAGTGAGTGGAGGACAGGAAACACACCTACAGTGCCCATTTTAATGCCAAAAGCATCAATTCTTATTACTTAAGCTTGTCAACCTTAATTTACTTTATAATAATAGTTAGGCATTGAAAACTGGGGGTTATTTGGCTAAAGTTGTGGGGGGTTGGGCTGGCTCCAAATTTTCATGGGCCCTGGGCCAAAGAGTGTCACTGGGCTCTTTTTACACATGCCACAATTCATGATCCTCTGATACGGCAGAGAAATAGCGGTATAGTACAATGAAAAATACTTCACTTCTTACATCTCATGACTGATATCCATTTTAAATTCTCCAATAGCTCCAAAAACGGACAGTATATTACTCCATACATTATTATGGCCACAGCATAGTGCGCTATACAGAGTAATGAGGCCCATATATTTCTCCATACAGAATCAATGGTCCCATATAATGTTTGAAACAGTATATGATGAGCTCCACATAATGCTACAGTATATGTTGGTCCCCATGGATGAGGCTCCACTGTCTTATGGGCCCAAATAATGCTCCAGTGCATAATGGGCTCTGTAAATGCTGCTCCAGTGTCTGATGTCCACCTTTGGAATGCTCCAGTGTATGGTGGGCCCCATATATCATTCTCCAGAGTATAATGCTCCCCAAAAATAGCTGTCCCAACATTGAAAACAATTAAATAAGTCTCCTCCCTAGGGAATCCCTGTACTAGTCTGGACTCCTCGTTGTCCCATCTTCCATCTCACTGCACTTGGACTGTTTAGGCAGAGGGCGTACAGATGTGATGTCATCGCGCTCTCTGACCAGAATGTCACTGTCAGGAAACGCGGAAGACGTCTCGGTGGTGGAGCAAGGAGAGGTAAGTATTTCAACTTTGCAAGTGCTGTGATCCTGAGCAAGCAGGGGGGGCCCACTCATTGGCGACGGCACTGGCACAGGGCCCCTCATAGTACGACGGTGTGTCTGACGGCGCGTGGGCCCTCCCACTGGCAGAGACACTTTTGTGTACTATGAAGGGTCCTGTGCCAGTGCCGACGCCCATGAATATGCCCCCCCACCTGCTCAAGGAACCTGCACTTTCATCTGCACCTTCCTCTTTGTCACCGTGTAAGCTGGTGTAGTATGCGGGAAGGGGAACCTGAGTTTCATCAGGGTCAGATTCTGGCTGTGTAGAGTGCGAGGGGAATGTAGTGGTCTGGGTCAATGTACCAGCAGCATCATCTTGCAGTGGCTGGGCATCAGTGCACTTGTGGCGCCCTCAGGAGTACGGTCGCCACAGTGGCATTACCTTCCTCCTAGGGAGTGTGATGTCATGCTTGGGAGCAACGAAGGATCTCTCTAGCAGTTAAACCAACACACAACACAGTTCCCACTCCAGGCCAGCAGGGAGACCTCTGAACCTGACTGCTGAGGAGCTGCTCTCTGTGGTCGGGAAGAGGTAAGTTAGGGCAGTCTGTGAAGGGAAGGGGAAGTGTGTGGACGTGAGAAGGGGAGCTGGAGGATGAGCAGAGTTAAGGCTCACTCCTAGCTGGAGTGCATGGTCCAGATTCCGGTCTCTGAGTTTGTAGGGACACTGACGGTCCTGCAGCAGAAACCGGAGGAAGTAGCAGCTGTAAATGCTCTGTTACCAACTAAGGCGCGGAGGCCCCAGCAGCGACGTGTGTGAGCCAGAAGGAAAAGGCTATGGCTGCCTGCCATTCGAGAAAGTTCCAAAAGAGAGTCAACAGGGGGAACTTCAGTGAACTCAGTACTGCGAGTACCTCAGATAAGCGCTAGAACGGAGGCCACACTACCTATCTGCAGAGAGAGAATTCCTAATTTGCTTCCAGGCTGACCAACTCCTTCTATATCTGTACTTTGGGACCTGGACGGCACTTACCAAGTACAGGTAAAGTAACTGCACGACTGTGTCTGTCATCTTTCTCCTGCATCTGGTGCACGGCTCTGCTACATCCTGCACTGCACACCTTCTACCAACTTTTTCATCTGCCCTGCGACTATGGCCCTACCTGTGCAGGGCTTCTACATCTTAGCTGCACCACAACATCTTTCATAGAGAACCGACACTGCAGCGCGGGTCAATCTGATCAGAAACCACAGGTGGCATCACGTATCATTCACCTATAAACATTATTCACCCCTTTGCATGGACGCCCAGGGCCACAGAATGGGTCATCACCACCAACGTGACACATCCCTCTGAGACACCGGCCCGGTACCGATTAACCCCACTGCCCTGGTTCGCCACCCATACTCCATGTCAGATTCATCTTGGACTGGGGAATTCACGATTTGACTTGATAACCCAGGCATGGTATGATGGAAAGAGCTACATGGACTAATATGAAGTGTGGCCTGCTGCATCATTCACTTTTGGTGGGGGTGAAGGACACAAGGAAAGGGGTTCTTCCTGACCAGGAGCCAGCACTTGATGACTCAGTGCTTGCATTTTTTGAAACTTCAGAAGAGGAGGGCATATTTGCTGGTGTCTGTTTCGGCAATGTAAGCCAAAACCAGTTCCTGATGCTCCGGCTTTAAAAACGGTTAACCTACTCCCAGAAAAGGTAGCCTTCCAGGAGTTCTGGAGCCAGACCATGATGCAGGCTCAACACCTCCTGCTTTAGCTGCTATTGAGCTTTTGCCACTACCAGCAGATGCACCACCACCATCAGCACCAGCTGGCCCCCCCATGCCCACGTCAGCGGCTTCGTCCACCAAACTTCAAAATGTTGCAGAAAATGAACCCAAAATAACATCAGATATATGGTACTGTATCAGAAACGTACAGCTCTATACAGTCAAAGGATGATTGTCAATCTCCCTATATATACCTTCAGTCACACAGAGACTGGGGTAATTTTTAAATGTACATCTAAATTGCAGGAGTAAACCACAGACTGTCACACGCTCAGGATGGATCACACCACAATATAACAAGAAGATCCGCAAGAAATAATAACACATGTGGGACAATGTTCCAGGTGTCAATGATACACTTAGAGTGGTGGGTGGAGGAGGACTTCCTGGCAGAAAGGGAACAGTATCACCAGATACCAGGTACTGTATATATAGCATAGTTTAAACATTAAAAATGTACGTCTATACATTCAGGAGTAGTGTTGATCCACTCCGCTAGTGTTCCAGTTCGTTTTGGTTCTTCGAACACGAGGCAAGTTCGTCGAATGTTTGTCGAACGTTCGACGAACAACGTCGAACACCATTAAAAACAATGACAGGCAAACACAAACACATAGAAAACAATTACAAAACACCTTAAAACGTGTCCCAAAGCAGACAAAGTGCTCAGAATACAAAAATAACATATGGAAAATGGCAACTACATATAGAAAAGAGGTGGAGGAATAAAAGGAGGAGGAGGAGACACAGATATAGGCATGTCATGCCCTTATGAAGTCAAGAAAGGCTGGAATAGAACTGTAAAATACCAAAAAACAGTAAAAATCTGAAATCAAAGACGATCATATACCGTCGGACTTCCCACCATAAATTAGGTCAACTGCTGATCGGGCGGCGTTATTCCCACGAACCTCCGAACAGCGTCCAAGAAGGCAAAGTGTTTGGTTTCTGGGGGCAGTATGGTTGCAAAGCTGAACCTTAAAGGAATGTACAGAAGGGCACCACCAGGAGTGGAGCCTGCGGCTTAATTCGACTCCACCCGGGAAACCTCAACCATGCCAGCTACAGAAACAATTGACAGATTGCAAGCTTTGTTGATTCTGTGGGTGGTGGTGGATGTCCGTTTTTAGTTGTGCTAGCGATTTGTCAGCTTAATTCCGTTAACGAACGAGACTCCGGCATGCCCCCGCGGTACGCGTCAAGCTTACTAGAGGGACACGTGAGGCTCTGGCACGCGAGATCGATCAATAACAGGTCTGTCATGCCCTTACATGTACGGGGCTGCATGCACGCTACACTGAAAGGTCCAGCGTGTGTCGCTTACAGGTGCAGATAACCCACTGAACCCCGTTAGTGATGGGGATCTGGGATAACAATTCTTCCTCGCGAACGAGGATTTCCCAGTAAGTGCAGGTCAACCGGAATTCCGGAATTAGGCCTAACCGGCATTCCAGAAAAAATGAAAAAATTAAGTGTCCAAATCACAGGTGCTGTAGCATGCTTAACAGCTGGGCTCCTATGCTGAGTAGCACGCAGTTCTTACATAAACAGGCGGCATAGCTTGGTTCACTGGTGGTCTCCTCTGCTGAGTAGCAGACAGTGCTACAAGGCCCAAAAGGATTTTCTGGACAAGATGCCGTAAAAAGTAATTAGAAACACACACGGTGTAGCTCCTTGACAGGTGTACTACACTGCTTGCTACCACACACCGCTACTATTCCATGAAACAACCAAAACAGACAGAGATGCTTACTTGTATAAACAGGCCTCAATACAAATGCACTAACAGGGTGCAGTGGACCCAAGTAAATGGCAACTGCACAAGTGCAATAATACTTAATGGAACAGCCAGCCTACAATCAGGGATTGGCTGTGTGGCACACCAGTGCAAAAAAATAATCCGTATGTGGCAATGTTCACACAGGGAATGCAGAGCATATGGTTCACAGCCTCTTAGTAACACCATATAGGGGGGCTGTCCAGTGCTAACTATTAGGCTGTGTGCACACGCTGCGGATTTTGCTGCGGTTCCGCAGCGGTTTTGGCCGCTGCGGACCCGCAGCAGTTTTTGCTGCGGTGTACAGTACCATGATTCCCTATGGGAATCAAAAACCGCAATGCGGACAGTGCGGAATTTTCCGCGCGGATTATCTGTGGTTTTCAATCCGCAGAAAGAATTGACATGTCAATTCTTTCTGCGGATTCTCCTGCGGTTTGCCATCTCCTCCATTTGAGGAGATGGAAAACCGCAGGGCAAAACCGCAGAGCAATCTGCAGGTAAAACCGCAGGTCTTTTGACCTGCAGTTTCACCTGCGGATTTTACAAAATCCGCGCGGATGAATCCGCACCTAATCCGCAGCTTGTGCACACAGCCTAATGCATACCGTGTGAACAGAGGCCACAGTTTACAGAACCATTTGGGCCCAACTGCACCCTGAAAAGATAAAAAGTGCACAAAAACAGACACCCCTACTATGCCATGAAACAGTCTATTAACATTGAAAACCATTATTAATGTGAAAATGAAGTTACGCTTTTGGTGAACGAATCGTTCTCGAACGGAACCTCGAACAGCCGAATTTTAAGCAAAGTGTTCGAGTTCGACGAACGGCTCGAACACCACCCAAAACAGCTGGAATTTTAACTTGGCTAACAGGTCGACTCGAACACCGCTCATCTCAAATCAGGAGGCAGACTCAGACGTTCTCAGGCCCAGTATGGATTCGACAAGGTTGTATAAAGTTGAGAAAGGGTACAGTATCACCGGATAACAGGTATATATGTAGCATAGTGTACACCTGAAAAACCTATGTCTATATATCAGGAGGGAGACTCAGAGTGTCTCAGGCCCAGTATGGATTTGACGTGATTGTACAAAGTTGAGAAGGGGTACAGTATCACCGGATAACAGGTATATATAGCATAGTTTAAACATTAAAAACCTATGTCTATATATCAGGAGGCAGACTCAGAGGGTCTCAGACCCAGTATGGATTTCACGTGATTGTACAAAGTTGAGAAAGGGTACAGTATCACCGGATAACAGGTATATATAGCATAGTTTAAACATTAAAAACCTATGTCTATAAATCAGGAGGCAGACTCAGATGGTCTCAGGCCCAGTATGGATTCGACGTGATTGTAGAAAGTTGAGAAAGGGTACAGTATCACTGGATAGCAGGTATATATAGCATAGTTTAAACATTAAAAATCTGCGTGTATATTTCCGGAGTCCGACAAAAACACTCACAGCCTCAGTATGGATTAGACAAGAATCTAAAAAGTAGAAAAAGGGTTATGTATTCGAAGCGTACACCAGTATACACTGTTGGGATATTTTTCAATCTTCATATATATTTCAGTCTCAGTAAGACAGTCCAGACTCTCCGCAAGATGAAACAAGATGGATACAAGTACAGACGGAAAGTTGACAGATTGCAGAAATTTTGGAATTACTAATCATGGTAAAAACTTCCGGGAGAATTCTCAGAGGCGATGCTGACTCTCAATTACTTTGTCTGTGGAGACAGCAAAAACAGTTCTTGTGAAGAAAGGTTTGCTGTATCGCAGTACCGTGGAACCCAGCACCGTTACTCATCTCCATCAAATTATGATCACAGGGACAGATGTAGACATTGTCCTCACTGCCTATCTTGATCTGTCAGGTAACTGTGGAGTGCAAAAGACACAAGCCACAGGCCGTAGGCGATTCTATTGGATTGGCGTGAGAGGACACATTTAAAAATGTGGGCAGGAAAGTCACTCGTCTGTGAGTCGGAAAACCGTGAAAGCTGATGATAAACCACCACTGCATCTCATTGTGAGTTGACGTCCATAACAAATGGAAGCCATTGATCATCTGAAGATAGAGCCCAGCAGGACAGGGCATAGCTACGTCTTAACCATCATCTATCATTTCACCAAATTTGTAGTGGCAGTCCCAGTGAAGTATTTAACAGGCCAGACTACATAGTAGTGGAGCAGGGAGAGGTAAGTATTGCAAGTGCTGGTGCCCAGAGCAAGCAGGGGGGCCCACTCATGGGTGGCAGTACTGGCACAGGGCCCCTCATAGTACGCCGGTGTGTCTGACGGCGGGTGTGCACCCCCACCATCAGAGACACTTGATTCTACTATGAGGGACCTTGTGCCAGTGCCGTTGCCAAAGAGTGTGCCCATCCACCTGACCAGGGCAACGGCACTCGCACGGGTGCGTGCGCCAGGTGGTGTCCCCGGCCCTGTGGGGGGAGGCAGCCCAGTTAGGGAGGTGGAAAAAATGGCATATTTTGATGTTGGACATTCAGCAGCTGCAAATGGAGTAATTGGAGAAGACTGTGGAAGAGGAGGACAAAAGCAAGCCATTTTTCTGTCAACCTACAGGTCAGCAGGGGAGGGTGGGACAAAATCCTTTGAAACCCATGCATTGTTCATTTTAATGAAGGTTAGATCATCAACATTTTTGGTCGACAGACGGGTCCTTTTTTCTGTCAGGATTGATCCAGCAGCACTGAAGACTCGTTCAGATAACACACTAGCAGCAGGGCAAGCGAGCTCCTGTAAGGCATATTGTGCCAATTCAGGCCATGTGTCAAGTTTACTGGCCCAATAGTCAAAGCGGAATGACCGGACAGGGAGAACATCGATATGGGAGGAGAAGTAGTTTGTTACCATAGTTGACAACTGCTGTCTCCTGTCACTTTCGATCGATGCAGTATTACCAGTCGTGTGAGCGCTACTTCAAAAATGAGTCCACAATATGGTCATGAAACCCCTGTGTCCGCCCCTGGAAGAAGCAACAGGGCGAAACGCGTGTCGGGGTGCGGGGGGATCCTTGTACAGCATCACGACTACCGTCATATCTCGGTAAGGTTACTATGATTTATACCTACATTGCTGCTATTAGATTATCTGTTCAGCTGTAGAGACCTGTAAGCAGGCTATTTAGATAGGGTTTTTTGTTATGATCTCTTTAGGATTTGTTGCTACTTTCTTTGATTGAGCAACGGACAATATAGATGCTGTTTATAGACCATTTGGGTCAGTTTGGCACTGTTATAAGGATAATCAGCTTGGTTTAATCCTATATAGAATTTGAGGATTAGAGCTAACATATGAGTTATATGATGGTTAGAGTTGAGCGACTTTTGCTTCTTTAGGGTCGCGTTTCGTTTCGTGAAACCCGACTTTTCCAAAAGTCGGGTCGAGCAAGATCGTCCGATTATAGGGAAAAGTCGGGGTTGTCCCGAAACACGAAACCCAATGTAAGTCAATGGGGAATAAAAGTCGGCAGTGAGAGGAGGACAGGAAACACACCTACAGTGCCCATTTGAATGCCAAAAGCATCAATTCTTCTTACTTAAGCTTGTCAACCTTAATTAACTTCATAATACAAGTTACGCACTGAAAAATGGGGGTTATTTGGCTAAAGTTGTGGGGGGGAGGGCTGGCTGCAGGTTTTCATGTGCCCTGGGCGAAAGAGCGCCCCTTTAACACATACCACAACTCATCATGCTCCGATACGGCAGAGAAATAGCGGTATAGTACAATGAAAAATACCTCACTTTTTACATCTCATGACGAGGCCCATCTATTTCTCCATACAAAATCATTGGTCCCATATAATGTTTGAAACAGTATATGATGAGCTCCACATAATGCTACAGTATATGTTGGTCCCCATGGATGAAGCTCCACTGTCTTATGGGCCCAAATAATGCTCCAAACATAATGGGCCCCATTTCTAATGCTCTAGTGTATAATGGGCCCTGTAAATGCTGCTCCAGTGTCTGATGTCCACCTTTGGAATGTTCCAGTGTATGGTGGGCCCCATCTATCATTCTCCAGAGTATAGTGCTCCCCAAAAATTGCTGTCCCAACATAGAAAACAATCAAATAAGTCTCCTCGCTAGGGAATCCCTGTACTTGTCTGGACAGGTGCTGTAGCTTGCTTAACAGCTCGCCAGCCGTTCTCACGCCCAGTATGGATTGCACGTGATTGCACAAAGGTTAGAAAGGGTACCGTATCCCTGGATAACATGTATGGATAGCGTACACATTCAAAATATATGTCTATACAGCATGAGGCAGGCTCAGACGGTGTTAGGCCCAGTATGGATTGCACGTCATTGCACAAAGGTTAGAAGGGGTACCGTATCCCCGGATAACATGTATGGATAGCGTACACATTCAAAATATATGTCTATACAGCATGAGGCAGGCTCAGACGGTGTTAGGCCCAGTATGGATTGCACGTCATTGCACAAAGGTTAGAAGGGGTACCGTATCCACGGATAACATGTATGGATAGCGTACACATTCAAAATATATGTCTATACAGCATGAGGCAGGCTCAGACGGTGTTAGGCCCAGTATGGATTGCACGTCATTGCACAAAGGTTAGAAAGGGTACCGTATCCCTGGATAACATGTATGGATAGCGTACACATTCAAAATATATGTCTATACAGCATGAGGCAGGCTCAGACGGTGTTAGGCCCAGTATGGATTGCACGTCATTGCACAAAGGTTAGAAGGGGTACCGTATCCCCGGATAACATGTATGGATAGCGTACACATTCAAAATATATGTCTATACAGCATGAGGCAGGCTCAGACGGTGTTAGGCCCAGTATGGATTGCACGTCATTGCACAAAGGTTAGAAGGGGTACCGTATCCACGGATAACATGTATGGATAGCGTACACATTCAAAATATATGTCTATACAGCATGAGGCAGGCTCAGACGGTGTTAGGCCCAGTATGGATTGCACGTCATTGCACAAAGGTTAGAAAGGGTACCGTATCCCTGGATAACATGTATGGATAGCGTACACATTCAAAATATATGTCTATACAGCATGAGGCAGGCTCAGACGGTGTTAGGCCCAGTATGGATTGCACATCATTGCACAAAGGTTAGAAAGGGTACCGTATCCCTGGATAACATGTATGGATAGCGTACACATTCAAAATATATGTCTATACAGCATGAGGCAGGCTCAGACGGTGTTAGGCCCAGTATGGATTGCACGTCATTGCACAAAGGTTAGAAAGGGTACCGTATCCCTGGATACATGTATGGATAGCGTACACATTCAAAATATATGTCTATACAGCATGAGGCAGGCTCAGACGGTGTTAGGCCCAGTATGGATTGCACGTCATTGCACAAAGGTTAGAAGGGGTACCGTATCCCTGGATAACATGTATGGATAGCGTACACATTCAAAATATATGTCTATACAGCATGAGGCAGGCTCAGACGGTGTTAGGCCCAGTATGGATTGCACGTCATTGCACAAAGGTTAGAAGGGGTACCGTATCCCCGGATAACATGTATGGATAGCGTACACATTCAAAATATATGTCTATACAGCATGAGGCAGGCTCAGACGGTGTTAGGCCCAGTATGGATTGCACGTTATTGCACAAAGGTTAGAAAGGGTACCGTATCCCTGGATAACATGTATGGATAGCGTACACATTCAAAATATATGTCTATACAGCATGAGGCAGGCTCAGACGGTGTTAGGCCCAGTATGGATTGCACGTCATTGCACAAAGGTTAGAAGGGGTACCGTATCCCCGGATAACATGTATGGATAGCGTACACATTCAAAATATATGTCTATACAGCATGAGGCAGGCTCAGACGGTGTTAGGCCCAGTATGGATTGCACGTCATTGCACAAAGGTTAGAAGGGGTACCGTATCCATGGATAACATGTATGGATAGCGTACACATTCAAAATATATGTCTATACATCAGGAGGCAGGCTCAGACGGTGTCAGGCACAGTATGGATTTGACGGCCCAGATTACACAGCGGAGGAGCAGGGAGAGGTAAAGATTGCAAATGCTGGGGCCCTGGCCAAGCAAGGGGGGCCCACTCGTGGGCGTCGGTACTGGCACTGGGCCCCTCATAGTACAGCGGTGTGTCTGACGGCGGGTGTGCACCACCACCATCAGAGACACTTGATTGCACTATGAGGGACCCTGTGCCAGTGCCCGCGCCCAAGAGTCGGCCTACCCACCTGTCCAGGGCAACGGCACTCGCACGGTGTCGTGCGCTAGGTGGTGACCCCGGCCATGGGGGGGGAGGCAGCACAGTTAGGGAGTTTTAGAAAGTGGCATATGTTGATGTTGGACATTCAACTGATGCAAAAGGCGAAATAGGTGAAGTACCAGGAAGAGGTGGACCAAAGCAAGCCATTTTTCTGTCACCCTATGTGTCATCAGGGGAAGGTGGGACAAAATCCTTGGAAACCCATGCGTGGTTCATTTTAATGAAGGTTAGATCATCCACATTTTGGGTTGACAGACGGGTCCTTTTTTCTGTCAGGATTGATCCAGCTGCACTGAAGACTCTTTCCGATAGCACACTTGCAGCTGGGCAAGCGAGCTCCTGTAATGCATATTGGGCCAATTCAGGCCAGGTGTCCAGTTTAGCGGCCCAATAGTCAAAGGGGAATGACCTGTGTGGGAGAACATCGATATGGGAGGAAAAGTAGTTTGTAACCATAGTTGACAACTGCTGTCTCCTGTCACTTTCCATCGATGCAGTATTACCAGTTGTGTGAGCGGTATTTGAAAAATCAGTCCACAACATTGTCATGAAACCCCTGTCTCCAACGCCACTTCTGCTGTGTGCACCACGAACACCTCTGCCAAGCTGCCCCCGGCCCGTACGGCTCGTGTGAGAACCATCACCGCTGCTGTGTGCTGGGAATGCCTCAAGCAACCGATTTACCAGAGTTGCTTGTTTATTAGCCAATATTAGGTCAAGGTTCTCCTGTGGCATGATGTTTTGTAATTTGCCTTTATAGCGTGGATCCAGGATGCTGGCCAACCAGTAGTCGTCATCGTTCATCATTTTGGCAATGCGGGGGTCCCTTTTTAGGATCCGCAAGGCATAATCTGACATGTGGGCCAATGTTCCCGGTGTCAATGATGCACTGCGAGTGCTGGGTGGAGGAGCACTTTCTGGCAAATCCACATCCCTCCAGTCACGCACAAACCCTGTACCAGACCTTGCCACGCCAACATTTTCACTTGCCCCACGAGATGCATCCTCCTCCCCTAAGTAATCATCCCCATCATCCTCCTCCTCCTCCTCCTCTTCTTCCTCCACCTCGTCCAGGAGAGGTCCCTGAGCAGACAATGGCTGAATGTCATCAAGGATTCCCTCCTCCTCTTCCTCCTCATCAACATTGGCTGCAGACGCCTGCTCCTTAAGGTGCATCAAAGTTTGCATGAGCAGACGCATAAGTGGGATGCTCATGCTTAGGATGGCGTCGTCTGCGCTTACCAGCCGTGTGCATTCCTCAAAACACTGAAGGACTTTACAAAGGTCTTTCAGCTTCGACCACTGCACGCCTGTCAACTCCATGTCTGCTCTCAAAGTGCCTGGCCGTGTATCCTCCCACAAATGCATTATGGCCTGCCTCTGCTCGCACAGCCGCTCCACCATGTGCAGGGTGGAGTTCCACCTTGTTGCAATGTCGATAATGAGGCGGTGGTTGGGAAGGTGGAGCAATCGCTGCAGCTTCTGCATACGAACGGAGTGTACAGGCGACCGGCGGATGTGCGCGCACAGTCTTCGCACCTTCTGGAGCAGGGCTGTTAACTCCGGATAATTTTTGAGGAAGCACTGCACCACCAGGTTCAAGGTGTGAGCCAAGCAAGGTATGTGGCTGAGTTTTGAAAGGGCTATGGCTGCCACAAAATTACGGCCGTTATCACTAACTACCTTGCCTGCCTCAAGATGTACACTGCCCAGCCATGACTCAGTTTGTCGCTTCAAGTACTCGGCCAGCACCTCGGCGGTGTGTCTGTCGCCCAAACACATCATCTGCAACACAGCCTTCTGACGCTTTCCACTAGCTGCTCGATAGGGGGACACATCGTGTGCAACAGTGGCAGCTGCAGATGGAGTGCTCGTACGACTGCGCTCTGTGGACGAGCTGTCGCTTCTGGAGGAGGTGGAGGAGGAGGAGGGTCGAACGCCTACAGCCAACTGTTTCCTAGACCGTGGGCTAGGCAGCACTGTCCCACCACCGCTGTCCCCTGTGGACCCTGCATCCACCACATTAACCCAGTGCGCAGTGATGGACACGTAACGGCCCTGGCCATGCCGACTGGACCATGCATCAGTTGTGAGGTGCACCTTTCCGCTCACTGACTGCTTGAGTGCATGGACAATGCGGTCTTTCACATGATGGTGGAGGGCTGGGATGGCTTTGCGAGAGAAGAAGTGGCGACTGGGTAGGTCATAGCGTGGTACTGCATAGGCCATGAGTTCGCGGAAAGCTGTGCTTTCCACCAACCGAAAGGGCATCATCTCAAACGAGATTAGTTTGGCAATGTGGGCGTTCAAACCCAGTGTACGCGGATGAGAGACTGAGTACTTTCTTGACCTACTCATAGTGTCTGGGAGGGTGAGCTGGACTTGAGAGCTGCATATGGTGGAAGTAGCGGTGGACAGGGCGGACTGAGAGAGGGTTGATGATGGTGATGGAGTTGGTGTTCTTTCTGATGGCCTAGAATCAGTCTTTCGTTGATATAACAGTGGGATTCCCTGACTGCTGTGGCCTTGCAACGACACCTCAACATTTGCTGCTGTGCTAACCGGTGGGCTTACAGTGGGGGAAACAATGTAGCGTTGCTGACTACCTTCGTTGTGATCAGTTGCACATGTGGCACTTGAGGTTTGGTGTTGTGTCCACGCTTGCAAGTGCATGCTGGTTAAATGTCTAAGCATGCAACTGGTATTCAAATTTTTCAGATTTTTCCCTCGGCTAAAGGTCTTTGCGCACTTCTTACAGATAACCTTGGCCTGATCATGAGGATTTTGGTCAAAAAACTGCCACACTGCACTCTTCCTACTTTGGCAGACATTTTGCGGCCTAGCACGCTGTGATCTTTTGACCCTCTGGACAAGCTGTCCAGCAACTCTTTTGATGTTTGGAACCTGTCTTTGGAGTGCTCCGGGCCTGCCAGATAACAGCTGTTGCGATGTCGATGTCTGCTGTGGATGCTCCTCATCTGAGCTATTGGAAGCAGCACCCTCTTCCCCCAATGGATGCCAATCTGGGTCAACAACTGGGTCATCCATCACCTCCTCTTCTATGTCATGTGCACCTTTCTCTGTGTCACCGTGTATGGTGGTATAGTGTGCGGGAAGGGGCACCTGAGTCTCATCAGGGTCAAAATCTGGCTCTGTACACTGCGAGGACAATGTAGTGCTCTGAGTGAATGTACCAGCAGAATCATCCATCAGCGGCTGTGCATCAGTGCACTCCATGTCAGATTCATCTTGGCCTGGGTAATTCACCATTTGACTTGATAATCCAGGCATGGTATGTGAAAACAGCTCCATGGAGTAATCAGTAGTATGGCCTGCGTCATCCTTCAATCTTGGTTGGGGTGAAGGACACAAGGAAAGGTGTGGTTCATGAACATGAGCCTCCAATGACGACTCAGTGCTTTTACTTTTTACAACTGAAGAAGAGGAGGCGATAGAGCTGGAGGCTGAGTCAGCAATCTAAGACAAAACTTTTTCCTGATGCTCTGCCTTTAAAAGCGGTTTGCCAACTCCTAGAAAACTAAGCGTTCGAGGCCTTATGTAGACAGACGATGACGCAGGGTCAGCACCTCCTGCATTTGGTCCTATTTTGCTCTTGCCACTACCATCAGATCCACCACCAACACCATCATTACCAGCTGCCAACCCCCGCCCAATTCCACGGCCTCTTCCACCAGCCTTCCTCATTTTTGGTAGAAATGTAGACAAAATCCAACAAACTATATAGTAATGTAAAACAAGGTACAAGGTGTCTATAGGACAGGGGAGTTTTAGAATTTCTGCACACACTTGTGGACAGTGGACACTTGTGGATTGTGTGCGGCCCACTGATATCTGAGCGCTATGTGACACGCTCGATGGCACAGCTGCCTGTGACCAAAGTGACTAGAGGATAATGGAGATTTTGAATCTCTGCGTACACTTGTGGACAGTGGACACTTGTGGATTGTGTGCGGCCCACTGATATCTGAGCGCTATGTGACACGCTCGATGGCACAGCTGCCTGTGACCAAAGTGACGAGAGGATAATGGAGATTTTGAATCTCTGCGTACACTTGTGGACAGTGGACACTTGTGGATTGTGTGCGGCCCACTGATATATGAGCGCTATGTGACACGCTCGATGGCACAGCTGCCTGTGACCAAAGTGACCAGAGGATAATGGAGATTTTGAATCTCTGCGTACACTTTTGGACACTGGACACTTGTGGATTGTGTGCGGCCCACTGATATCTGAGCGCTATGTGACACGCTCGATGGCACAGCTGCCTGTGACCAAAGTGACGAGAGGATAATGGAGATTTTGAATCTCTGCGTACACTTTTGGACACTGGACACTTGTGGATTGTGTGTGGCCCACTGATATCTGAGCGCTATGTGACACGCTCGATGGCACAGCTGCCTGTGACCAAAGTGACGAGAGGATAATGGAGATTTTGAATCTCTGCGTACACTTTTGGACACTGGACACATGTGGATTGTGTGCGGCCCACTGATATCTGAGCGCTATGTGACACACTCGATGGCACAGCTGCCTGTGACCAAAGTGACGAGAGGATAATGGAGATTTTGAATCTCTGCGTACACTTTTGGACACTGGACACTTGTGGATTGTGTGCGGCCCACTGATATCTGAGCGCTATGTGACACGCTCAATGGCACAGCTGCCTGTGACCAAAGTGACGAGAGGATAATGGAGATTTTGAATCTCTGCGTACACTTGTGGACAGTGGACACTTGTGGATTGTGTGCGGCCCACTGATATCTGAGCGCTATGTGACACGCTCGATGGCACAGCTGCCTGTGACCAAAGTGACGAGAGGATAATGGAGATTTTGAATCTCTGCGTACACTTGTGGACAGTGGACACTTGTGGATTGTGTGCGGCCCACTGATATCTGAGCACTATGTGACACGCTCGATGGCACAGCTGCCTGTGACCAAAGTGACGAGAGGATAATGGAGATTTTGAATCTCTGCGTACACTTTTGGACACTGGACACTTGTGGTTTGTTTGCGGCCCACTGATATCTGAGCGCTATGTGACACGCTCGATGGCACAGCTGCCTGTGACCAAAGTGACGAGAGGATAATGGAGATTTTGAATCTCTGCGTACACTTTTGGACACTGGACACTTGTGGATTGTGTGCGGCCCACTGATATCTGAGCGCTATGTAACACGCTCGATGGCACAGCTGCCTGTGACCAAAGTGACGAGAGGATAATGGAGATTTTGAATCTCTGCGTACACTTTTGGACACTGGACACTTGTGGATTGTGTGCGGCCCACTGATATCTGAGCGCTATGTGACACGCTCGATGGCACAGCTGCCTGTGACCAAAGTGACGAGAGGATAATGGAGATTTTGAATCTCTGCGTACACTTTTGGACACTGGACACTTGTGGATTGTGTGCGGCCCACTGATATCTGAGCGCTATGTGACACGCTCGATGGCACAGCTGCCTGTGACCAAAGTGACGAGAGGATAATGGAGATTTTGAATCTCTGCGTACACTTTTGGACACTGGACACTTGTGGATTGTGTGCGGCCCACTGATATCTGAGCACTATGTGACACGCTCGATGGCACAGCTGCCTGTGACCAAAGTGACGAGAGGATAATGGAGATTTTGAATCTCTGCGTACACTTTTGGACACTGGACACTTGTGGATTGTGTGCGGCCCACTGATATCTGAGCGCTATGTGACACGCTCGATGGCACAGCTGCCTGTGACCAAAGTGACGAGAGGATAATGGAGATTTTGAATCTCTGCGTACACTTTTGGACACTGGACACTTGTGGATTGTGTGCGGCCCACTGATATCTGAGCGCTACGTGACACGCTCGATGGCACAGCTGCCTGTGACCAAAGTGACGAGAGGATAATGGAGATTTTGAATCTCTGCGTACACTTTTGGACACTGGACACTTGTGGATTGTGTGCGGCCCACTGATATCTGAGCGCTATGTGACACGCTCGATGGCACAGCTGCCTGTGACCAAAGTGACGAGAGGATAAGGGAGATTGGATTGCTTTTAAAAAAGCAGTTTGCGGAGCAGTGGGTAAACAGCAATGTCAGCGTGTCAGGAAGCCTTAGAAGGCAGCCCAACAACCAACACCACTGATACACCACAATATAGCCTCCCCTTGCACTGGACACACAGTGACTTGTGTGTTGTGCAGGCCAAATCGCTAGCAGCAGAAGCAGTTTTTTTGTCTTCTTCCCTGCCTAACGCTCTCCCTACAGAATCAGCAGCAACCTCTCCCTATACTAAGATCGGCAGAAGTAAGATGGCGGTCGGCGTGCACGCCCTTTTATACCCCCTGTGACGCCCACCAAAGCAAGCCAATCACTTGCATGCCCTTCTGAAAGATGGTGGTGACCCGTGCCTATGTCATCACGTTGCCCACAGTGTCCGTGGATCCTGATTGGCTGAAAAAGAGCGCAAAACAAACTTTTGAAACGCGACTTTGGCTCGTAAGTCACCGACCTCGTGGCCGACCTCATCCTAGGGTCGGGTTTCGTTTCATGAAACCCGACTTTGCCAAAAGTCGGCGACTTTTGAATTTTTTCGACCCGTTTCGCTCAACTCTAGTTACAACTTATTGCCCTTTAGTGTGTATTATTGTGGTGGAAGTGCCAATACTGCTTATTTCAAATGATATTTTAGTGTGATCAATGCCAAGAACTGCAGCTTGGCTTCTACTAATGTGAATAAACCATCCTGGTGGTTGAAGGCCAACTTCCACTGAGTCTTTCCTTAAAATAGCTAAATTATCTATAGGGCAGTGTTCCCCACCTCCAGGCCTCAAGAGCCATCAACGGTTCATGTTTTCAGGATTTCCTTAGAATGGCCCAGGTGATAATTGCAGTATCTACACAGGCTTCCATCACCTGGGCAATACTAATGAAATCCTGAAAACATGACCTGTTGGTGGCTCTTGAGGACTGGAGTTGGGGAACACTGCTATAGGGACATAGCATATACATTTTGTAGCTGTTGACCATATGTGTCAGCCTTTTGGCTGACATTCTTTCTTTCCTTAAATGTACAGGAGCACTTGGCTTGGCCCAATGCTCCTGTGTTATTTATGAACCAAAGCCACTACCAGGCGCTTCTAGCGGTAGCTTCCTCCTGATATATCAAAAGGATGGGTTGCTGAAATTCAGCATTACAGATCCTTCTCTCTTTCATATCATCTTTAAGGAAAGTGTTGCTAGACCCCATACAGATAATGCAAATGTCCAATCCTGCTGTTATTTTCGGGTTTAGAAGACTTATGGGAGCCTTTATTGTTTTATAGTTGATCAAATCAACCAAGATCCAAACTTGCCAAGTTGTGTGGGTTTTGCAGAAACATTGTAATTGCAACAATGTTATTTGATACAAATTGAATGCTCCTTATTATGTTTTGGGATATTTCTTGCATGATAAATGTAAAAAAAAGATTAATAATTACTTCACCTATCCAAACATCCCTGCAGCCCGCCATCCAGTCCACAATGCTTCTCTCCCCCTCCTATCGCACGCATTGTGTTCAGCTTCTTCACTCTAGGCCCTAAGATGCAGTTTGCAGTGATATCAGAGGCCTAAAAGAGCCATAAGGAGTCTGGGATGAAGAAGGCAAAGAGAATACATGATAAGGGAAGGAGAAAAGATGACGTGGGGCAGATTGATCTTTGGAGGCAATGGGACAGGTGAGCAGTGAGGTGAGCATTTTTAGTATTATTTTTTTCAAGGATATCTATGATTCATGGTGACACCAGCTGGCTGCCCTTTTGCAGAATTTGTGTGGAGCCAATTGCAATTAAAATCTGTATTTTAGAGAATATGAATTTCAGTATATTTGAGAAAAATTTAATTAACCTGAATAAAGTTGCTTTTTTCTAGGGTTAGGGAACTGCTAATTACAGAAGCCAGATATTTAAACTGAGCCTAATGTTCCCTCTTCAGAACCCTCACCCTGAATTTAATATCCACCCAAATAGATAGAATTATATTGTCACCCAGTTAAGAGTGTATATCTTGCCAGATAATCTTTTATATGATAGAACTGTGGAAAAAACAAATGGACTGCACATCCAAAAATCATATATTGAATTAATGCCACTAGGCAAAAATTTACAAAACTGACCATGAGGTTCTTAGCTTAACATTCTGATACAACTGTATAAAGCCCACTCATTTTTTATATGATAATCCTACAAAGGCAATGGAGTGAACTGCCCCTAAGAAATATAGTGAGATAAGAAACAGTAGCAGAAACAGTAGCATAAATAATATATAAAAAGTTTTTATTGAAAAACTCACATACAATTAAAGGGTATGTACCCTGAAGACAAAGCAAGATGGGTGTAGAAGGGGAAACACCTGGCAAAACATGTCATCATACAGATCTCATGACAGAAAATAAATAGATAACAGCACAGAGCAAAATACTGAATAGCACAAGTATCTCATAATAACAACTATTTTTAACAACTAGGAACATAGAGATAACATTTGAGAAGGTATATGCTATAGAGAGAATGTGAATCTGCATAGTCTTAAGCATAAAGTGTCACTCATAGTGCAGTGAGATATCAGTGCTTACCCTTGTGGGAGAGATCTAGGTGATAAGCTGTGTTTACCGTAGCCCCGATGCGCGTTTCGCGTGACGGGCTTCTTCAGGGGGCTATATAATTTTATATATGATCAGCTAACCACTCTCAGAATGCTATGTACTATGCTTTGTGATTCCAGGATAAGTCTGAAAATGAAGTATATATTATCCAGCAGGGGCTGTTAGCCACAAAAAAAGGAACAAATTCCTAAGGTGCAGAGACAGTTGTGAATATGCATCCAAGTTCTTAAAGAAAACCTGGGAAAGTTTGTCAAGTAAAGTTACAGCAAGAAGACTGTAGGGTCTTTGAGTTTTCAGAGAGGAAAAATCAAAGACAGACAAGTCCAGAAAGCAGTTAGAAATCAGAGCTACCGATCAAATGGGAAAATGAACAGATAATGGCAAATCCAAGGGTTGTACCAAAGTCAGATTAAAGGCAAGAAAGACAGGATCAAACACAGGAAAGAAGAAGAGTATACACCTAGGCTGAACCACCAATCAAGGATGGCAACTGATACTTAAGGCTCATGGGGCTGTTGCTTGCTGTAAAAAGCCTACTAAATGGATTTAGCATTGCAGCATACTCAAACATCTTAAGCTGTCTACATAGGCATGTAGATCATAGAAAGTAAAATATTTTTTCAATATCGGAAGTCGGCATCGGAATCGGAAGTTCAAAGTTGATTGACAGCCTGACGTCATCATGATGCGCGGTGTGTGCGTATCATGATGCGCCGTCATTTCGGGCCGGGGGTCTCTGCCGGCCTGCCGGGGGGCTGTGCCGGCCTGCCGGGGGGCTGTGTGGACTGCCCGGGGTCTGTGCCGGCCTGCCGGTGGTCTGTGCACCCTGTGGGGGTCTGTACCGGCCTGCCGGGGGGCTGTGCCGGCCTGCCGGTGGTCTATGCACCCTGTGGGGGTCTGTACCGGCCTGCCGGGGGGCTGTGCCGGCCTGCCGGGGGGCTGTGCTGATGTCCGGGGGTCTGTGCAAGCATCGTCCGATGGGACTACAAGTCCCATCTGGCGATGCCTGCTACCATGACAGTGATTGACACATTAGCCAATGATGGGACAGTAGTAGTCCCATCATCCGGCTAATGTGTTAAATGTTAAAAATACTACATACATACTACATACATACTACATGCATGCTACATACATACTACATGCTACATACATACTACATACATACTACATACATACTACATACATACCACATATATACTACATACATACTACATACATACTACATACATAACACATATATACTACATACATACTACATGCTACATACATACTACATACATACTACATACATACTACATGCTACATACATACTACATATATACTACATGCATGCTACATACATACTACATGCTACATACATGCTACATATATACTACATACATACTACATGCATGCTACATACATACTACATGCTACATACATGCTACATACATACTACATATATACTACATGCATGCTACATACATACTACATGCTACATACATACTACATATATACTACATACATACTACATACATGCTACATACATGCTACATACATACTGCATGCTACATACATACTACATACATACTACATACATACTACATACATACTACATGCATGCTACATACATACCACATACATACTACATACATACTACATACATACTACATGCATGCTACATACATAACACATATATACTACATGCATGCTACATACATACTACATGCTACATACATACCACATACATACTACATACATACTACATGCATGCTACATACATACTACATGCTACATACATACTACATATATACTACATGCATGCTACATACATACTACATGCTACATACATACTACATACATACTACATACATACTACATACATACTACATACATACTACATGCTACATACATACTACATATATACTACATGCATGCTACATACATACTGCATGCTACATGCATGCTACATACATACTACATACATACTACATGCTACATACATACCACATATATACTACATACATACTACATACAATACATTCATACAATACATACATAGACATACAGTACATAGAGTAACATACTTACCAATACTTGTCACATTGTTCCCCGAAGCCATTGTCTTTTACGGAATAAATATTAACATTAGGGATGGGCGAATCCTGAAATATTCGGAATCGCTAGGCTGTAACGAGTCCGACTTGGAAACTCGCTATTCGTTGCAAGTCTAGCGAGTCCAATGTTAATGAATGGGGATGCGAGTTTTGCAGCGATTCCTGTGCTGGGGAGGAGGAGAATGGGGATGCAGATTTTTTTTTTGCAGAGTTTCTTAGCGATTTTGTGTCAGCAGCTGGACACAAAATCGCTAAGAAACTAGGATTGCTTGTATTAAACTGTTAAAAAACTAGCTAGTTCTCTCTCTCTGTTTTGCAGCGATTCCTGTGCTGGGGAGGAGGAGAATGGGGATGCGAGGAGAGAGAGAGAGAGAGAGAACGAACTCCTAGCTAGTTTTTTCACAGTTTAATACAAGCAATCCTAGTTTCTTAGCGATTTTGTGTCCAGCTAGGACACACAAAACTAGCTAGGAGTTCTCTCTCTCTCTCCCCTCCAGCACAGGAATCGCTGCAAAACTCTCATCCCCATTCTCCTCCTCCCCAGCACAGGAATCCTCCAGCACAGGAATCGCTGCAAAACAGAGAGAGAGAACTCCTAGCTAGTTTTTTCACAGTTTAATACAAGCAAACCTAGTTTCTTAGCGATTTTGTGTCCAGCTGCTGACACAAAATCGCTAAGAAACTCTGCAAAAACTAGGATTGCCATTCATTTGCATTGGACTCGTTACTGTGCGAGTAATCGCTTGGAAACTCGCAGAGTATCGACTCCTGCGAGTCCCCTACTACCCATCCCTAATTAACATAACAAACCACAAAAATACTCACCCACGATCCGAAGCAGTCCACGAGTGTGTCCCACGACGATCTTGGGTAGAGAACTGCAGCAAAAAAAAAGTCCCTAGTCTCACTTTATGCCATTGCTGCGTGGGAATTTCCCACACAGCAATGGCATAAAGTGAGACTAGGGACTTTTTTTTTTTTAAGTGGCGGAGGAATACAGTGCAGAAGGATACCTACCTTCCGTCATTGGATTCCTGCAGCCCGTAGAGAACGACAGCAACAGCTGATGCTGCAGTTCTCTACCCAAGATCGTCGTGGGACACACTCGTGGACTGCTTCGGATCGTGGGTGAGTATTTTTGTGGTTTGTTATGTTAATATTTATTCCGTAAAAGACAATGGCTTCGGGGAACAATGTGACAAGTATTGGTAAGTATGTTACTCTATGTTATATGTACTGTATGTCTATGTATGTATTGTATGAATGTATTGTATGTAGTATGTATGTAGTATATATGTGGTATGTATGTAGCATGTAGTATGTATGTAGTATGTATGTAGCATGCATGTAGCATGCAGTATGTATGTAGCATGCATGTAGTATATATGTAGTATGTATGTAGCATGTAGTATGTATGTAGTATATATGTGGTATGTATGTAGCATGTAGTATGTATGTAGTATGTATGTAGCATGCATGTAGCATGCAGTATGTATGTAGCATGCATGTAGTATATATGTAGTATGTATGTAGCATGTAGTATGTATGTAGTATATATGTGGTATGTATGTAGCATGTAGTATGTATGTAGCATGCATGTAGTATGTATGTAGCATGCATGTAGTATATATGTAGTATGTATGTAGCATGTAGTATGTATGTAGCATGCATGTAGTATATATGTAGTATGTATGTAGCATGTAGTATGTATGTAGTATGTATGTAGTATGTATGTGGTATGTATGTAGCATGTAGCATGCATGTAGTATGTATGTAGTATATTTGTGGTATGTATGTAGCATGTAGTATGTATGTAGCATGCATTATGTATGTAGCATGCATGTAGTATATATGTAGTATGTATGTAGCATATATGTAGTATGTATGTAGCATGTAGTATGTATGTAGCATGCCGTATGTATGTAGCATGCATGTAGTATATATGTAGTATGTATGTAGCATATATGTAGTATGTATGTAGCATATAGTATATATGTAGTATGCATGTTGCATGCATGTAGTATATATGTAGTATGTATGTTGCATGTAGTATATATGTAGTATGTATGTAGCATGTAGTATGTATGTAGTATGTATGTAGTATGTATGTGGTATGTATGTAGCATGTAGCATGCATGTAGTATGTATGTAGTATATATGTGGTATGTATGTAGCATGTAGTATGTATGTAGCATGCAGTATGTATGTAGCATGCATGTAGTATATATGTAGTATGTATATAGCATATATGTAGTATGTATGTAGTATGTATGTAGCATGCATGTAGTATATATGTAGTATGTATGTAGCATATATGTAGTATGTATGTAGCATGTAGTATATATGTAGTATGCATGTTGCATTCATGTAGTATATATGTAGTATGTATGTTACATGTAGTATATATGTAGTATGTATGTTGCATGTAGTATATATGTAGTATGAATGTAGCATGTAGTATGAATGTAGCATGTATGTAGTATGCATGTTGTATGTATGTAGCATGTAAATTTTTTTTTTTTTTTTTTTTACATTCAACACATTAGCCGGATGATGGGACTACTACTGTCCCATCATTGACTAATGTGTCAATCACTGTCATGGTAGCAGGCATCGCCCGATGGGACTTGTAGTCCCATCGGACAATGCCTGCACAGACCCCCGAAGCCTGCACAGCCCCCCGGCAGGCCGGCACAGCATCCCCGGAGCCTGCACAGCCCCCCGGCAGGCCGGCACAGCCCCCCGGCAGGCCGGCACAGCCCCCCGGCAGGCCGGCACAGCCCCCCGGCAGGCCGGCACAGCCCACCGGAGCCTGCACAGCCCCCCGGCAGGCCGGCACAGACCACCGGAGCCTGCACAGACCCCCTGGCAGGCCGGCACAGCCCCCCGAAAGGCCCGTACAGACCCCAGAGAGGCTGTACAAGGGAAAAACAGGATTTTTCTTATTCCGATACCGGAAGTCCCATAGACTTGAATGGGACTTCCGGTATCGGAATCGGCGATACCGATACTTTTTTTAAGATCGACCGATCCATTCCGATCCGATACTTTGAAGTATCGGACGGTATCGCTCAACTCTAAATATGATACCTTGATATTTGTGATCCATTGTCTTTTTCCAGAAAAATCCATATCTTTCATAATATGTAAATGAGCTGTTAGATCTATTGGCTGGACACAGATCTACCTAAGAATATGGCTGCAGAGCTTATTTTAAATCAAAGGGGGAGTTACCAGTATAAGACACGTAAATCAGGAGAGCCCACGGTCAGTCATTACATGTCTCACACTAGTAATGTCCCCTTACATTCAAAATAATCTCTGGAGGCAGATTCTCGTGCAGATCAGTGTCCAACCGATGAATCATAATATCCCATTTCCATACTAAGAAAATGTGGATTACTTTGGACAAAGATATCATATCGCAGATATCAAGGTATCATTTAATTCAACTTTCTATCGCCTGCATAACCCTATAGACAGCTTCGGAGGGTTGATCCTACTCACAGATTCCCTTTAAATATACACATTTATCTTCTAATAGAAATCAAAAAATTTTATAGGTATGATTTTTTTTTCGTTTTAAAGGGTTAATTTCAACATGCTAAATGATTAAAATTGCAAGGTACTTGCAAAAACAAGCAACAGAAAGTAAGCTTTGCAGTACGCACCACTGTAGCTATTCTTTTAGGCAAAGATTGCAGCTCTTACAAGCTCTTTGCTATGGAGCATGTAATCACTGCTCTGAAGGAGTGACAGGTTTATTGCCCTGCATCTATTTGCAGCATCAGAGAGTCCACAGTTTGGGACAGCGGAATTGTCACCATTGTCAATCAATCAGAAGTGCAACATCCCCTGGCAAGCCGAATGCCGGGAGGCTGAGTAGTCATGTACTCCTGAGGACTGATGTTGTTGAAACCACTTTCATTTTTCATCATAATTCTATGAATTATTCAGAACTAATGACAGTAACTAGCAACTGATATGTTGTATTTTCTTGCTTCGGTACAGGAAAAGCGTTAAAAATGTTTGTATAAAAAAGTTACTTCAAAAGTCAACAAACGCCCCTGCTACCAATATATGCCCTAAGGTGCACACAATTGGAAGTACGAATTTGGTGAGGAAGGATAAACATAGTTTTTCAAGGCACTAGGGTTCAATAAATGACTTCAAAAGCACAGAATAGCATCTAAAGCAATAAAATTAATAATCTAAAAATCCTAAAGCAACTTTAGATTCATAAAATAAAACAAAAATTGCAAGTTGGGATATGTGAGAAGTACAGGCATGATGACAATTTTAAAAAGAAAGAGAAATATTCAACATCAGCAGCAGAAAGAAAACTTTAAGATTGATTACTAGAAAAAATGCATTTACAATGCAAATAAAAAATAATTGAGAATAGATGTCTGGTTTAGACACCCATTGTTTAGATTCCGGGTATTCCAGAGAGAAGTGCTTGTTAGCATTATAAAGAACTCATCCAAAGCAATGTGCATGATTGCATAGCTTTCCATTGACAAAGGACATAGTCCTGTGTGAAATGTAACTCAACTTTAGTCAAAACCGCTAAACCCTTAAGAAAACAAAGTAATTAAACAATGTACAACATGGAATGGAACAGATATACCTATATCCCGTTTTTCTGTACTTGCGCCATACTACAGTATATATGAAAAATGTCTCTAATATCAACTTTTGAGGCATTTTTTTCACTACTTTGCTAAACCCCTAGCTGAGATTTTTTTTTTTTACAGATTTACAAACAAACTGGGCTGTGATGTCCAGAAAATTGTATGCATTTATTCTCTACAAGTGTATATATCCCTCATTGTAATGAAGTCATGTATACAAATGTACCCCTCTGAAATAAAAATATTAATGTTTTAAGATTTCTTGCAAACATTACATAAGTACACCTTTATTAATAAGGTTGCATTACTCCCAAGAATATGCAAATATTTCTACCACTATTGGGAAAAATTATTGACCCTCCTGCATGCGGAAGCTGGGGGTGCAGTTAAGGGTACACAGCTGCAGCACGCGCGGAAGCAGACAGATTTGGCTGGAACAAACAGTGTGCAACAGGGAGCAGTGAGTGCTCCGACCCCGGAGCATCTGTGCAGTGTAGACCCGTGCCCAAGCACTGCTACCGCCACCTCCGTTGCTGGCAGAGACTGTGAGGAGATACGTGCATTGCGCTCCTCGGTCACCACAAAGCGAGGTGCCAGACGATCCGGGCCTGTGAGTACCTTGTGCATGCCGCCTACGAGAGAGCATGTGCGGGACCATCACTCGTGCCCTGATTCCCCTGTGTACATCAGCCGGACCACGGTGGGTGCAGACAGCGTAGTGGCCCACACTCTCCCGGCTACCCCAGTATATGGACTAGAGGCAGTGGAAGGTACCTGAGACCGACCGCTCTTGTCTGAAGACGAATCTTCATTATCTTCAGGACCCCCACTGGACAACTACTATGCTGGCTGTTGTGGACATCACCTCCTGCTCCGTGATTTATCCCATCCTGGGGAACGCCTGATAGGAAAAGTGACCCTTGCAAGAACTGTGATACTCTTTTCTTGCTGTTCATAGTATAGTAGGCATAGTATTTATCCACTGAAATGTTTTACGCCCGGTTTCCCCATGGGGAAAGCAAAAGAACTGTCAATGGATCTGCAAGCAAGATCCAATCAACTTTATAAATAGGGAAAAGGATACCTATCCAGCACTGAGTCTTCCCTCACTTCCCTTACAGCTGGCTTCCTCTGAGCTAATCTATATCAGATTACAGTAGTATCCCAGCAAGCACTATTGATATAAATACACCAGCCTTTTACAGGGGTTATCCAGGTTTTGCATTATTTTTGGCTAAGAGCTAGCAGAGTAGTTGCTAACTATTTGACTGTTCAACAGAGCAGCTCATCCTCTCCCAGTCTGCTCTGTTGCTGGAGCATCACTATAGATATCATACTGTTTGACAGCCGACACCACAGTTAGGAAGGATAACATCTGCAAACACTCCATGTCAATAGGTCAGAGCAGAAGAAAGACTGTTCTGATGACATGATGTTCATGGAAGCAGGACAATTGTTGTCATCAGCTCTGAGGTGGGAGAAATAATTGAGGGGCAGAACAGGCAAGTAGTTACCAACTACCTGCCTGTTAGTTCTTAGCCCCATATGCAAAAATTCTGAAAAATATGAAAAGACGGGAACAAGTGTATGTTACAGCTGCAGGGTGCCTTTGTTCTAATAAAATAGGTAATATAGTGAAGGTAATATTCCTGCAACCAAGAGACTGGACATGGGTGTAACATATGGACAGTCGGAGAAAAGAGAAGAGGGGGAGAAACTGACCATAAAGTCCCTACACAACATGGAGTGATGGAGTGAAAAAAGTAGTAGTTTAATAAACTACATCAGGTGACAACAACTGGTAAATAAATCAATGTACATGAAAAGATAAAAGTGTTAAAAACATGGCCGCACACCCAGACATGAAAAACACCATAGTCAAGAGGGAGCATAAGGCAATATATTAAGTGACTGGTAAGTCAAAATGCTGAGAACTATGCACTGAAATATGCCATGAAGCTGTCACACATATGAAATGTATACAAGGGGATAAAATAGATGTAGTACAAGTAGTTATAAAGTGCTAGTGCAAAACAACTCAAGTAGATGTCTTTGATCCAGAATATTGGTATATATAGTCATAGTACTAGAGAGCAGAATATGAGTATAGTGCAGAAACATGTTTGGTATTAAGCAGCTCAAATGATAATGGAGGTACTTACAATTAAAACACAAAGCTCCCTCTCCTTGATGATGATGATGTCCACTCCGACGTCCGTTTTGGCAATCTGCCTAATCTTTGGGACTTTACATTTGATCTGAGTGATGCAATGTGTGATTTACTAATCGTGATTGCTAATTATAAAATGAATGAAGTCCACTGTTATTTGATATAAAAAATGCCCTTGCATGCTACATAGATCATTTTGATCTGCAGACTTTTTTCTTATTTGGTTTTGCATTGGTATTTTCATGAAAAAATAAGTGGCATTCTTATACCCAGCTCAAAACTAAGTATATGTATCTAAACTCACTTCCAATATTCACAGATATGTGTTTTATATATCTTTTCAATTTCCTTAGATCCATTTAGATACTTTTTTACAATTATTTAATCATTCTGAATATTATTGGCTTTGACCTGGCTATTGCAATCCAATCTCATTTGGATTTACTATCTTGGATTTAATCCTGTCTCCTTACAATATACATTACATGTTGTACTTGCATTTTTATCTAAGTGTGCTTGGCTACTTTTAATTTTCCTGCTTGAATCATAAGTCATACTTTTAATATGAAGATTTCATTAAAAATTAAATTAAAAAAAACTTAGCAAGTAGGTTTCTCCTCCCTAGGATCAAGTTCCTGGATTGGTGTGTATATATCTGTTACTGTGATAGACTAATGGCTCCCATACTTTAAATAGATGGTGTTAATGAAGATAAGTCTAAATTACGGTATGTCAGCTTCAGCAGGAAGATCAACCAGTGGAGGAGTTTTGCTCCGAGTTCTGAAAGTTGTCCATGGACACTAGGTGGAATGACACTGCACTCCGAAGTTAATTTTGGCAGTAGCTGTCTGAAAAAGGTAAAAGATGCTTTTGTATTGAATGAGACCATGATTTCCCTGGAGGCTACCATGTCTTCAGCGATCTGTGCAGACCGCTGACTGAGAAAGACAGACAATAGGTGACACCTCAATTTTCATCAAGTCATGTGTCTAAGGTACCTAGACCTGAGTCCACTGAGGAACCAATTTTTTTTTGGGGGGGCAACTGACTACAGTAGTCATCCAGCAGCTCGGCACCAAAGGGGAGTATGTTTTTTTGAGGGAGGTTGGGTCATTTAGATGGTAACTGCCTTACCACAAACAACGGCTGGAAAACTAAGAAGCCCGGGTTACATGGGGGTTAGCAACCTGGGTGTACATATCTCCTACACTGGTTGGTTGCAAATCTTTTTTCCAAAATCATTGTGAGTGGAAGAGAGGTGTCTATTTCTGCCTTTTTGGACAATGGAGTGGGGCTTAAAGGGAATCTGTTACCCCATTTTTGCTGTATGAGCTACGGCCACCGCTATCAGGGGCTTATCTACAGCATTCTGCAATGCTGTAGATAAGCCCCCAATGTAACCTGAAAGATAAGAAAAATAAGTTTTTAATTTGGTTTACGATCACTTTATACAGACCGAGGGCCTTATTTCTCATAAGTCGTGAACACCTATTCCAAAAATCGCATTAGATTTAGCACCCTCGATTCTGGAGCATTTCACTCAGGTCGTTCAATATGTATGTGTTCAGGTAGGGGCCATTCACACTGAATCCATCAAATGTCATGTGTTAGATGGCTTGCCCTCCCCAGTGATTCTAAAGGCCCCGTCACACTAAGCAATATCGCTAGTGATATCGCTAAAGCATCACGGATTTTGTGACGCAGCAGCGATATTGCTAGCGATATCGCTATGTGTGATACTTACCTCTGACCGGCTCCCCCGCTGGTTATCGCTGATCGCGCGAGAACGTCCTGGGCAGTTTTTCGTCGGCTGCTTCCTGCTGGCGCCGACGAGCGACGCATGCACGTGGGCGGGAGGACGTCTTCATAGCCGTGTCTGACAGGTAAGTAATGACCGCTGCTGCGTCGCTACATCGCTAGTGAGTAGAGTTGAGTGACTTTTGCTTTTTTAGGGTCAAGTTTCGTTTCATGAAACCCGACTTTTCCAAAAGTCGGGTCGAGCAAAATCGGCCGACTATAGGGAAAAGTCGGGGGTCCGACCGAAACACGAAACCCAATGTAAGTCAATGGGGAATTAAAGTTGGCAGTGAGAGGAGGACAGGAAACACACCTACAGTGCCCATTTGTATGCCAAAAGCATCAATTCTTCTTACTTAAGCTTGTCAACCTTAATTAACTTCATAATACTAGTTACGCACTAAAAAATGGGGGTTATTTGGCTAAAGTTGTGGGGGGGTAGGGCTGGCTCCAGGTTTTCATGTGCCCTGGGCAAAAGAGCGCCCCTTTAACACATACCACAACTCATGATGCTCCGATATGGCAGAGAAATAGCGGTATAGTACAATGAAAAATACTTCACTTTTTACATCTCATGATGAAGCCCATCTATTTCTCCATATTGAATCATTGGTCCCATATAATGTTTGAAACAGTATATGATGAGCTCCACATAATGCTACAGTATATGTTGGTCCCCATGGATGAAGCTCCACTGTCTTATGGGCCCAAATAATGCTTCAAACATAATGGGCCCCATTTCTAATGCTCCAGTGTATAATGTGCCCTGTAAATGCTGCTCCAGTGTCTGATGTCCACCTTTGGAATGTTCCAGTGTATGGTGGGCCCCATCTATCATTCTCCAGAGTATAGTGCTCCCCAAAAATTGCTGTCCCAACATTGAAGTCTCCTCGCTAGGGAATCCCTGTACTAGTCTGGACTCCTCGTCGTCCCCATCTTCCATCTCACTGCACAGTATTTCAACCTTGCAAGTGCTGTGATCCTGAGCAAGCAGGGGGGCACACTCATTGGCGACAGCACTGGCACAGGGCCCCTGATAGTAGGGTGGTGTGTCTGACGGCGAATGTGCCGAACCTGCACTTTCATCTGCAGCTTCCTCTTTGTCACTGTGTAAGATGGAACTGTATATGGGAAGGGTAACCTGAGTTTCATCAGGGTCAGATTCAGGCCGTGTAGCGTGCAAGGGGAATGTAGTGGTCTGGGTCAATGTACCAGCAGATTCATCGAGCAGTGGCTGGGCATCAGTGCATTTGTGTCACCCCCAGGAGTACGGTCGCCACAGTGGCATTACCTTCCTCCTAGGGAGTGTCATATCATACTTGGGAGCAACGAAGGATCTCTCTAGCAGGTTAACTTATTGGGCGGCGTTATTCCCACGAGTCACGACCCTCCAAACAGCGTTCATGAAGGCAAGGTGTTTGTTTTACGTGGGCAGTATGGTTGCAAAGCTGAACCTTAAAGGAATGTCCAGAAGGGCACCACCAGGAGTGGAGCCTACGGCGTAATTTGAGTCAACATGGGCAACCTAAACCATCCAGCCACAAAAAAGATGCACACATTGCAAGCTTAATTCCGTTAACGAACGAGACTCTGTCATGCCCCGCGGTCCGAGTCCGGCTTACTAGAGGGACACGCGAGGCTCTGGCACGTGAGATTGGCCAATAACTGGTGTGTCATGCCCTTACATGTCCGTGGCTGCATGTGCGCTACACTGAAAAGGCCAGCGTTTGTCGCTTACAGGTGCAGATAACCCGCTGAACAACGTTAGTGATGGGGATCTGGGATTACAATTATTACCCACGAACCATGATTTCCCAGTAAGTGCAGGTCAACCGCAGTTCCGGAATTAGGCCTAACCGTCATTCCTGAAAAAAATGAAAACTTACGTGTGCAAATCACAGGTGCTGTAGCTTGCTTAACTGCTCGCCAGCCGTTCTCAGGCCCAGTATGGATTACACGTGATTGCACAAAGGTGAGAAAGGGTACTGTATCCCCGGATAACATGTATGGATAGCATAGTGTACACATTCAAAATATATGTCTATAGATCAGGAGGCAGGCTCAAATGGTGTCAGGCCCAGTATGGATTACACGTGATTGCACAAAGGTGAGAAAGGGTACCGTATCCCCGGATAACATGTATGGATAGCATAGTGTACACATTCAAAATATATGTCTATAAATCAGGAGGCAGGCTCAAACGGTGTCAGGCCCAGTATGGATTACACGTGATTGCACAAAGGTGAGAAAGGGTACCGTATCCCCGGATAACATGTATGGATAGCATAGTGTACACATTCAAAATATATGTCTATAGATCAGGAGGCAGGCTCAGACGGTGTCAGGCCCAGTATGGATTTAACGGGCCCAGACTACACAGCGGAGGAGCAGGGAGAGGTAAAGATTGCAAATGCTGGGGCCCTGCCCAAGCAAGGGGGGCCCACTCGTGGGCATCAGTACTGGCATTGGGCCCCTCATAGTACGGCGGTGTGTCTGACGGCGGGTGTGCACCACCACCATCAGAGACACTTGATTGCACTATGAGGGACCCTGTGCCAGTGCCCGTGCCCAAGAGTCGGCCTACCCACCTGTCCAGGGCAAGGGCACTCGCACGGTTTCATGCGCTAGGTGGTGACCCCGGCCATGGGGGGGGGAGGCAGCACAGTTAGGGAGTTTTAGAAAGTGGCATATGCTGATGTTGGACATTCAGCTGATGCAAAAGGCGAAATTGTTCAAGTCCCAGGAAGAGGAGGACCAAAGCAAGCCATTTTTCTGTCACCCTATGTGTCATCAGGAGAAGGTGGGAAAAAATCCTTGGAAACCCATGCATGGTTCATTTTAATGAAGGTTAGATCATCCACATTTTGGGTTGACAGATGGGTCCTTTTTTCTGTCATGATTGATCCAGCTGCACTGAAGACTCTTTCCGATAGCACACTTGCAGCTGGCAAGCGAGCACCTGTAAGGCATATTGTGCCAATTCAGGCCAGGTGTCCAGTTTAGCGGCCCAATAGTCAAAGGGGAATGACCTGTGCTGGAGAACATCGATATGGGAGGAAAAGTAGTTTGTAACCATAGTTGACAACTGCTGTCTCCTGTCACTTTCCATTGATGCAGTATTACCAGTTGTGTGAGCGGTACATGAAAAATCAGTCCACAACATTGTCATGAAACCCCTGTCTCCAACGCCACTTCTGCTGTGTGCACCACGAACACCTCTGCCAAGCTGCACCCGGCCCGTACGGCTCGTGTGAGAACCATCACCGCTGCTGTGTGCTGGGAATGCCTCAACCAACCGGTTTACCAGAGTTGCTTGTTTATTAGCCAATATTAGGTCAAGGTTCTCGTGTGGCATGATGTTTTGTAATTTGCCTTTATAGCGTGGATCCAGGATGCTGGCCAACCAGTAGTCGTCATCGTTCATCATTTTGGCAATGCGGGGGTCCCTTTTTAGGATCTGCAAGGCATAATCTGACATGTGGGCCAATGTTCCCGGTGTCAATGATGCACTGCGAGTGCTGATTGGAGGAGCACTTTCTGGCAAATCCACATCCCTCCAGTCACGCACAAAACCTGTACCAGACCTTGCCACGCCAACATTTTCACTTGCCCCACGAGATGCATCCTCCTCCCCTAAGTAATCATCCCCATCATCATCCTCCTCCTCCTCTTCTTACTCCACCTCATCCAGGAGAGGTCCCTGAGCAGACAATGGCTGAATGTCATCAAGGATTCCCTCCTCCTCTTCCTCCTCGTCAACATTGGCTGCAGACGCCTGCTCCTTAAGGTGCGTCAAAGTTTGCATGAGCAGACGCATAAGTGGGATGCTCATGCTTAGGATGGCGTCGTCTGCGCTTACCAGCCGTGTGCATTCCTCAAAACACTGAAGGACTTTACAGAGGTCTTTCAGCTTCGACCACTGCGCACCTGTCAACTCCATGTCTGCTCTCAAAGTGCCTGGCCGTGTATCCTCCCACAAATGCATTATGGCCTGCCTCTGTTCGCACAGCCGCTCAACCATGTGTAGGGTGGAGTTCCACCTTGTTGCAATGTCGATAATGAGGCGGTGGTTGGGAAGGTGGAGCAATCGCTTCAGCTTCTGCATATGAATGGAGTGTACAGGCGACCGGCGGATGTGCGCGCACAGTCTTCGCACCTTCTGGAGCAGGGCTGTTAACTCTGGATAATTGTTGAGGAAGCACTGCAAGGTATGTGGCTGAGTTTTGAAAGGGCTATGGCTGCCACAAAATTACGGCCGCTATCACTAACTACCTTGCCTGCCTCAAGATGTATACAGCCCAGCCATGACTCAGTTTGTTGCTGAAAGTACTCGGCCAGCACCTCCGCGGTGTGTCTGTCGCCCAAACACATCATCTGCAACACAGCCTGCTGACGCTTTCCACTAGCTGCTCGATAGGGGGACACCTCATGTGCAACAGCTGCAGCTGGAGTGCTCGTACGACTGTGCTCTGTGGACGAGCTTTCGCATCTGGAGGAGGAGGATGAGGAGGGTCGAACGCCTACAGCCAACTGTTTCCTATACCATGGGCTAGGCAGCACTGTCCCACCACCGCTGTCCCCTGTGGAACCTGCATCCACCACATTAACCCAGTGCGCAGTGATGGACACGTAACGGCCCTGGCCATGCCGACTGGACCATGCATCTGTTGTGAGGTGCACCTTTCCACTCACTGACTGCTTGAGTGCATGGACAATGCGGTCTTTCACATGATGGTGGAGGGCTGGGATGGCTTTGCGAGAGAAGAAGTGGCGACTGGGTACGTCATAGCGTGGTACTGCATAGGCCATGAGTTCGCGGAAAGCTGCGCTTTCCACCAACCGATAGGGCATCATCTCTAACAAGATTAGTTTGGCAATGTGGGCGTTCAAACCCAGTGTACGCGGATGAGAGACTGAGTACTTTCTTGACCTACTCATAGTCTCTGGGAGGGTGAGCTGGACTTGAGAGCTGCATATGGTGGAACTAGCGGTGGACAGGGCGGACTGAGAGAGGGTTGATGATGGTGATGGAGTTGGTGTTCTTTCTGATGGCCTAGATTCAGTTTTTCGTTGATATAACAGTGGGATTCCCTGACTGCTTTGGCCTTGCAATGACACCTCAACATTTGCTGCTGTGCTAACCGGTGGGCTTACAGTGGAGGAAACAATGTAGCGTTGCTGACTACCTTCTTTGTGATCAGTTGCACATGTGGTACTTGAGGTTTGGTGTTGTGTCCACGCTTGCAAGTTTATGCTGGTCAAATGTCTAAGCATGCAACTGGTATTCAAAATTTTCAGATTTTTCCCTCGGCTAAAGGTCTTTGCGCACTTCTTACAGATAACCTTGGCCTTATCATGAGGATTTTGTTCAAAAAAGTGCCACACTGCACTCTTCCTACTTTGGCAGACATTTTGCGGCCTAGCACGCTGTGCTATTTTGACCGTCTGGACAAGCTGTCCAGCAACTCTTTTGATTTTTGGAACCTGTCTTTTGAGTGCTCCGGGCCTGCCAGATAACAGCTGTTGCGATGTCAATGTCTGCTGTGGATGCTCCTCCTCCTCATCTGAGCTATTGGAAGCTGCACTCTCTTCCCCCAATGGATGCCAATCTGAGTCAACAACTGGGTCATCCATCACCTCCTCTTCAATGTCATGTGCACCTTCCTCTGTGTCACCGTGTATGGTGGTATAGTATGCGAGAAGGGGCACCCGAGTCTCATCTGGGTCAGAATCTGGCTCATTACACTGCGAGGACAATGTAGTGCTCTGACTGAATGTACCAGCAGAATCATCTATCAGTGGCTGTGCATCAGTGCACTCCATGTCAGATTCATCTTGGCCTGGGTAATTCACCATTTCACTTGATAACCCAGGCATGGTATGTGAAAACAGCTCCATGGAGTAATCAGTTGTATGGCCTGCGTCATCCTTCAATCTTGGTTGGGGTGAAGGACACAATGAAAGGTGTGGTTCATGAACATGAGCTTCCAATGACAACTCAGTGCTTTTATTTTTTACAACTTCAGAAGAGGAGGCGATAGAGCTGGATGCTGAGTCAGCAATGTAAGCCAAAACTTTTTCCTGATGCTCTGGCTTTAAAAGCGGTTTGCCAACTCCTAGAAAACTAAGCCTTCGAGACCTTGTGGAGCCAGATGATGACGCAGGCTCAACACCTCCTGCATTCGGTCCTATTTTGCTTTTGCCACTACCATCAGATCCACCACCAACACCATCATTACCAGCTGGCAACCCCCGCCCAATTCCACGGCCTCTTCCACCAGCCTTCCTCATTTTTGGTAAAAATGTACACAAAATCCCACAAACTATATAGTAATGTAAAACAAGGTACAAGGTGTATATAGGACAGGGGAGACGTAGAATTTCTGAACACACTTGTGGACACTGTTGTATTGTGTGAGGCCCAGTTAATATCACACCGCTATGTCACAGGCTCAATGTCGCAGGTGTGAAAAATGTCACTATAGGACAGGGGAGATGTAGAATTTCTGAACACACTTGTGGACACTGTTGGATTGTGTGAGGCCCAGTTAATATCACACCGCTATGTCACAGGCAGAAATTGGCTAGTGTATGACAAACTACAAGGTGTATATAGAATTGGGCAGAATAGGAATCTCCCTAGAGTGTAGGTATGTAAGAACATAACATGTCCTCGACTTATCCTTACAGAGTGACACACAGATAGCTTCACTGTGGCCGTGATAACAGCTGTTACTCGCTTACCGGCGGTCCTTAAAGGTATACACCTTCAATTGGTTTTTTTGCACTTTTGCCCCCCTTTCTTTGCACTTTGCACTTTAATTGCTTTATTTGGATTAACACTCCTCTATGTAATGGCTAATATTGCACTTTTGCATCTTGTTAGTTAATATATTGACACTTTGCGCAAGCCCACATAACTGCTTTGGCGCTTGATATATACACATTTGTTTGGTCACCGTTTTATTCATTAATTTTTCTGGTAAGGTGTAAATTACACTACTTTATAATATGGACCGCTGTGTATGTGTATGAAACCTATAATGGTATATATTTTAATTGATTTGAGCACACATTGCTTTTTTATATTTATGTACCACTATTATATAATAAAGGTATATTTAAATATTATTGTTTCTTATATTTTTACATTTTTTAAAAAATATTTTTTATTATTTTTGTATTATTGACCATTAAATTTGGGTTTTTCCCTGTGATTCGGTATAAGTATACGGACTGACACACGCTGTCTCTCTATAGTTTTGAATGTGATCAAACAGCAAATATACTTAACTGTTTGAAAAGCAGACAAAACTAGAAGGTGTAGGTCTGTAAGAACGGAACATGTCCTTGACTTATTCTTACAGAGTGACACACAGATAGCTTCGCTGTGGCCGTGATAACAGCCGTTACACGGTACTGAGAGAGGAGCGTGCACGTACACCACTGTCCGGTGTCCGTAAAATTGTCAAGCTCCGTGTTTTTTAAATATACGGACTGACACACGCTGTCTTTCTATAGTTTTGAATGTGATCAAACAGCAAATATACTTAACTGTTTGAAAAGCAGACAAAACTAGAAGGTGCAGGTCTGTAAGAACGGAACATGTCCTGGACTTATTCTTACAGAGTGACACACAGATAGCTTCGCTGTGGCCGTGATAACAGCCGTTACACGGTACTGAGAGAGGAGCGTGCACGTACACCGCTGTCCGGTGTCCGTAAAATTGTCAAGCTCCGTGTTTTTTAAGTATAGGGACTGACACACGCTGTCTTTCTATAGTTTTGAATGTGATCAAACAGCAAATATACTTAACTGTTTGAAAAGCAGACAAAACTAGAAGGTGGAGGTCTGTAAGAACGGAACATGTCCTCGACTTATTCTTACAGAGTGACACACAGATAGCTTCACTGTGGCCGTGATAACAGCCGTTACACGGTACTGTGTGAGGAGCGTACACCGCTGTATGGTGTGGAAAAATGCACGCTCAGTACCTCACCAGGACAAAAAAAAAATTTGGATTGCTTTTAAAAAAGCAGTTTGCAGAGCAGTGGGAAAACAGCAATGCAGCTATCAGGAAGCCTTATAAGGCAGCCTAACAACCAACACAGCTGATACAGCACAATATAGCCTCCACTTGCACTGCACACACAGTGACTGGTGTGTTGTACAGGCAAAATCGCTAGCTGCAGAAGCAGTTTTTGGTGTCTTCTTCCCTGCCTAACGCTCTCCCTACAGAATCAGCAGCAGCTCTCCCTATTCTGAGATCAGCATGAGTAACATGGCGGTCGGCGTGCACGCCCTTTTATACCCCCCTGTGACACCCCCTAAAGCAAGCCAATCACTTGCATGCCCTTCTCAAAGATGGTGGTGACCCCTGCCTATGTCATCACGTTGCCCACAGTGTCCGTGGATCCTGATTGGCTGAAAAAGGGCGGAAAACAATCTTTTGAAACGCGACTTTGGTGCTAAAGTCGCCGAGCTCGTGGCCGACCTCACCCTAGGGTCGGGTTTTGTTTCATGAAACCCGACTTTACCATAAGTCGGTGACTTTTGAAATTTTTCGACCCGTTTCGCTCAACTCTACTAGTGAGATCTGCTTGTTTGGCAGCTCACTAACGACCACTTAGCGATGCACCAGCGATCCTGACCGGGTCATATCGTGGTTGGGATCGCTGGTGCATCGCTAAATGTGACAGGGCCTTAAGCCTACCTTGGCTGATGTTACATAATCCTGTAATGGACTGACATTCACGGGAGATAATGAAGTGGGGCAATTATTGTTAAAATAACTGCAGGTTCACTCATGTATCCATGGCAACTCCCAGGTCTGTATTTGTCTGATTACGAGGATTTGTTTTTGGAACAAGGGTGTCAAGAACTACCACCTTACCATCCTTATGATTGCTTAGTGGATTTGGATCCTGGGGCTAAATTGCCTCAGAGCAGGCCATTAAAGATTATATTACGGAGAGCTTAGCAAAGAGACGTATACGACCCACCTCATCTCTAATTGCAGCAGGATTATTCTTTGTGAAGAAAGAAGATGGAGCTGCACCCTTGCTTGGATTTCAGGTAATTATATCGGATCTATGTTTGGGATCCATATCCTCTCCTTCTTACTCCTGATCTCTTTAATCTGATCATCGGGGCTATATGGTTTTACAAACTGGTTGTTCAGGGGATCCTAATAATCTCATCCGTATTAAGGAAGGGGATGAGTGAAAGAACACTTTTAAAAAGCCAGAAGGACACTACGAAAACCTCAATATGCAATTTTTCAACACTTTGTAAATTACATTTTCCATCATTTGGCAGGTAGATTTGTAGTAGTCTACCTGGATTTGTAGTAGTCTACCTGGATGACAAGTTGATTTATTCGCTGGACCTCGAATCAAATCAGATACTTGTCAGGCAGGTCTTGCAAATACTTAGGGACATTAGATTATATGGATCAGGCGAAAGTCCGAGCATTACAGGATTGGGAGCGTCCTGAATGCCTAAACTTTTTACTAAGGTTTTTAGGGTTCACCAATTATTACCGTAAGCTAATCAAGAATTTTCGGTAGCGGCAAAACCACTGACAGATATGACTAGGAAAGGGATGGACTTTTTTAAATGGTCCAGTCTTACCAGTAAGATATATGATGATACTTTAACCCCTTACCCCCAAGGGTGGTTTGCACATTAATGACCAGGCCAATTTTTACAATTCTGACCACTGTCATTTTATGAGGTAATAACTCTGGAACTTTTCCATGCATCCGGGTGATTCTGACACTGTTTTCTCTTGACATATTGTACTTCAAGATAGGTGTAAAATTTCTTTGATATGACTTGTGTTTATTTGTGAAAAAATAGGAAATTTGGCTAAAATTTTGATAATCTCCCAATTTTCTAAATTTGAACTTTCATGTCCTTAAATCACAAAGATATGTCACATAAAATACTTTAGCAACATTTCTCACATGTCTACTTTACATCAGCACAATTTTGTAACCAATTTTTTTTTGTTAGGAAGTTATAAGGGTTAAAAGTTGACCAGCGATTTCTCATTTTTAGAACACCATTTTTTAAGGGACCACATCACATTTGAAGTCACTTTGAGGGGTCTGTATGATAGAAAATACCCAAAAGTGACACCATTCTAAAAACTGCACCCCTCAATGTGCTCAAAACCACATTCAAGAAGTTTATTAACCCTTCAGGTGCTTCACAGGAATTTTTGGAATGTTTTTTAAAAAATTAACATTTAATGTTTTTTCACTAAAAAATTACTTTAGGTCCAATTTTTTTTTTCCTAAGGGTAACAAGAGAAATTAGACCCCAAAAGTTGTTGTACAATTTGTCCTGAGTATGCTGATACCTCATATATGCAGGTAAACCACTGTTTGGGCGCATGGCAGGGCTCAGAAGGGAAGGAGTGCCGTTTGACTTTTTCAACGCAAAATTGGCTGGAATTGAGATTGGACGCCTTTTGAGAGCCCCTGATGTGCCTAAACAGTGGAAACGCCCCACAAGTGACCCCATTTAGGAAACTAGACCCCCCCAAGGAACTTGTCTGGATGTGTGGAGAGAACGTTGAACCCCGAAGTGCTTCACAAAAGTTTATAAAGTAAAGCCATAAAAATAAAAAATCATATTTTTTTCCACAAAAATGATATTTTTGCCCCCAATTTTTTATTTTCTCCAGGGCAACAGAAGAAATTGGACCCCAAGAGTAATTGTGCAATTTGACTTGAGTATGCTGATACCCCATATGTGGGGATAAACCACTGTTTTGGTGCAGGGCAGAGCTCGGAAGGGAAGAAGCACCGTTTGACTTTTTCAACACAGAATTGGTTGGATTTGAGATCAGACGCCATGTCGCGTGTTGGAGAGCCCCTGATGTGCCTAAACAGTTTAAACCCCCAAGTTCTAACTCTAATCCTAACCCCAACACACCCCTAACCCTAATCCCAACCCTAACCATAACCCTAACCATAAACCTAACCCTAACACACCCCTAACCCTAATCCTAAATCTCACTCTAGCTCTAACACTAATGGGAAAACGGAAATAAATACTTTTTTATTTTATTATTTTTCCCTAACCAAGGGGGTGATAATGGGGGGTTTAATTTACTATATATAGCAGGTTTTTATGTTTGGCAGCTGTCACACGCTAAAAGAGGCTTTTAATTGCAAAAAATAGTTTTTGCATCACCACATTTTGAGAGCTATAATTTTTCCATATTTTGGCCCACAGAGTCATGTGAGGTCTTATTTTTTATTGGTACCATTTTTGGGCACAAGACATTTTTGATCGCTTTTTATTCCGATTTTTGGGAGACAGAATTAACAAAAAGCAGCAATTCATGAATTACTTTTGGGGGGCTTTTGTACCTTTTCGCATGTGGTAAAGTTGATAAAGCAGTTTTATTTTTCAGGTCAGTACGATTAGAGCTATCCCATCCATGGGCATTAAGGCCCAGGGCACAAGGACAAGATAGTATGTCATATGTCAGAAAGGGGTTAAAAGATGTTTTGCTTCTCCACCGATTCTTATGCAGTCTGTCATCATTCAGCCTCTCATTGTAGAGGTTGAAACGTCAGAGGTGGGGGTTGCAGCTTTATTGTTACGGGGTTTATCCCTAGGTAAATGGCATCCATGTGCATACTTCTCCAAGAAACTATCATACACCATGAGAAACTATGACATTGGTTATAGGGAACTCTTGGCAATAAAGTGGACCTTTGAGGAGTGGTGTAATTTTTTGGAGGGGGGAGCTCATCCGGTAATGGTAATCATCGATCACAAAAATTTCTTTCATTGGGAATCTGCCAAATGTCTAACACCTACTGTAGCTAGGCAAGAAGGCCATTATTCTTTATCAAATTCAATTTTATTGTGACTTATAGGCCGGGGAATAAGAACATTAATGCGAAAGCTTTATCTCATTGCTTTCTGGGGCGTGGAAGTAATTGCGAGTTGGGTCCTATAGTACAGAAAAGTGTATTTATCGCGACTATGTGTTCTGATCTGGAGAAGGAGGTCCTAGAGGCTCAGAGGGATGCCCCTGCTGCCAATCATTCAGGTAAGCTGTTTGTCCCTGTAAACCTACGTCTTAAAGTTTTGAGTGAACATCATTATTCGGTCTGTTCATTTTCATAGTACCTTCCTTATTTTCATAGCAATTTTTTCAGACGCATATTCCATATATACACTATATAGCACTTTTTCCATTTTTTCCCATTTTCTATGGCAGCAATGTAGTTTCAATGTTCTAGAGTAATGATTCTTGGTAAATTATGGTGCAACCTTAACTGTTTTTTTTCCTTTTCATCGTAAAGCCCCCACAGCTCCTCATCGCTTTTGGTTGTCTAAGGTGCACAGTGTTGTTCGGGAACATATAGCTGCCTGCATTACTTGCGCACGTTCTAAGTGCTCATTTGTCCAGGGCACTTGAGCCTTTGGTGATTTCCTGTAGACCATGGACTCATTTATCTATAGATTTTATCACTGATCTAACCATGTCAGCAAGTAACACTGTAATATTGGTGGTGTTGGATAAGTTCAGCAAGCTGGCACATTTCATTGCGCTACCTGCTTTACCGAATGCCAAGACTTTGGCTCAAATTTTTATAAGAAACTTTAAAATTTTTAGTAGAAATCATGAAATTACATGGGATTCCATCTGATATTGTTTCCAACCAGGGCGTTCTATTTATTTCCAAATTTTGTAACCCCCTAATGTCTCCATCCTCAAGAGTAATCTGGAGGACAGGGATAGACTAGGGTTAGAATAGGGTGCTCCTAGTTCGAGGGATAGAGTAGACGCCAACAGTCCCTAATCACTACAAGACACTATGTCTAAGCAAATCCACCTCACCAGGTGAGCCAAAAATACGGAATCAACTGCATTATATATTTAAAGTACAGCAGTTCTGACACTGGGCCTTAAACATAAGATGGTATGGTAAAATGATAGGTGAGTTTTGCATTCTTATTAAGTATCCTTCATTTTTCCATATGTTTTGGAGCAATATAATGGCAGAGTAAAGGAAATATGTTTAATTTATTTTATTTTGAAATTGTAGGATAGAGGATCAAACAGTGCATAAAATCAGAAAGTATAATATGGTGAGCTGCAAGTGGTACACTTCTCTGTAACCTCTTATATCAAGTCTTGTCATGTTGCTTTGTTATAACAGTTCAATGCTCAGACTCCAGTTTCTAAAAATCACTACCAGATTTGTTGTGTTCTCCCCAAAGCAATTAAATTATTTTTCAACTCATGTTTCAGTCTATGGAGAATTTGTTTCTGTCGTGAAAGCTTCTTGCAAAGCTTAAAGTATTCATTATATACCAAGTGATTTAATTTAAACTGAAGTAAGCGAACATTTTTCAGTTGCTAACATTAGTAAGTGTCGCCTCATAAGTATATATTATAAGCAATATTTTGTGCATATTCCTATGGAAATTCAAGTTTATTTGATTTCTTACCATAATGCTAAAGATAATTGTGAAGCGAAGAATCCACATGGAGCTGTTTCCTACAGCAAACAAACTATCTAAGACTCTCATTAGAAAACATCTGAATTCTTAGCTGGACGAATGTAATTAAGTCACTTTCCACAGGGACAAAAGAGGTTGATATGTTGTTCAAGTATCACTTGCTTAGCACTAAAGACATTTTAATTAGAATTTTAGTCAAATTGAGGGCAATAAATTACTATCTAGCATCTGTCTTAGTACAATTTTTTTTAAATTGAGATAAATTGCACATATTTGTAACGAAGATATTGTACATATTTCACAGTATTGAGACAATGCGTACTGCTACATTACTTAATACTACACTGTATAATTTTCTTTACTTCCACAGGATGTACAAGATTAATGTAAATAAAGAGAAGTATAGCCTTGTAGTCAGCAGGTCATTACTTTATCTTAATCATTTTCTCAAGTAGTCCAATTACAGTTTTAATGACCATCAGCAACTTCATATTATAATACCTAAATTAGACACCACTTCAAAGCAAATCAATATGTCATCATAATAGTTACATTTAAGAGGAGTGGGCATATTATAAAGAGTGGCCTACACATTTAGTATACCAAATTGTGCAAAGAAATATATATCTACTGCATGTGATAGTAGACAAGGATCAGAAGACAGCAATGATAATAGATGTAGCAATGCCAAGTGACAGCAACATCAGAAAGAAGGAATATGAGAAGCTGGAGAAATACCAGGGCCTCAAAGGAGAACTGGAGAAGATGTGGAAGGTGAAGGCAACAGTGGTTCCAGTGGTGATAGGAGCACTTGGTTCAGTGACCCCTAAGTTGGAAAAATGGCTACAATAGATCCCAGGATCAACATCTGAGCTCTCTGTCCAGAAAAGTGCAATGCTGGTAACAACTAAGATCCTGCGCAGAACCTTCAAACTCCCAGGCCTCTGGTAGAGGACATGAGAATGAGGAAAGCACAAAGACCACTCCCAACGGGGGTGAGAAGGAAGTTTTCTATAATATTCATAATTCATAAGAAAACTAGGTCTTCATCAGCCCTCCCCCTTACAATTATTGACAGTTTGTGATGTATCTGCTTGTATATATAGTGACTGCCAATTCAAGTTTAAATGGAAAATGCAAAACTGCTGTCAAGCACCCATCTCTTCTGACATTAACATATAGTGAAATCTCTTCTGACATTAACACATAGTGAAATGTCACAAACAATCAAACAAAATAGCCTGGTTGGCGTTACTACTTAACAATCATAGACCATAAGCCTAACTGATTGTTAGGACTGTCATCCAGATTGATAGATCTCATGCCTATCTAAAGTTTTAATCTTTCATGCCATATAAATACTGTATCAAACAAATATAAGAAATTTAAATTTATATTAATTTAAACCTTCAAGGCAGTCTCTTAGCAGGTTAGAAACTGAAAAACTGCTGACAGTGGTAGGTAGGAAAGATTTAAACCTGTTAACTGTTGGTACTGTAGCATGAGTGCAAACATGAATTTTCTTTTCTTGGTACTGTTTCTGAAAGTGACATAAAGATGGTTCCTAAGAAAGTGAAGTGTGCTATGCTATAGAGACGATTGAATCAATACGGTGTGATTTGACTTTGAGGTGAATTTCATAGCACTTGCGAATATGAAAAAATCAGTTTGCGTGGATCGCTAGAAAAAAACTGATTGCTCCAGCCAGAAAGCGGGCTCAAATGATGCTATCACAGTCAATCAGATGGGACTATCACAGCCACTATAAAAGATGAGGACAAAGAAAGCAGTTGCCATTTTAGGGTTTTATAGCATAGTGATAGGATTGTGACTGAATTGATTTGTCTATGATATACTGCCGTACAGCGCTTTAATTACATTTTTTTTTTCATTTTTGACACAGTAAAATTGCAAAAAACCTCAACATTCTGCAAATTTGCTATAAAAGTCCAATATTACACTTGCACATGCACCCCACATACAGTGGCATGTTGCAGGTGCTGGTATTTGGGACATTTTTACATTTTTAAAATAGTACAGATTTTAATTTTTGCAAACTTGTTTTACACGTCCTGGACAAAGAAGATTTTTTTCCTATTTCCCCTCCACCAAATCATATAACAAAAGCATCATCTTTGCAGAGAATAAAGTGGCAGTTGCATTCGTTTGTATTTTCATACTTAAGACACGAATACAATTGAATATGCAAACCCACTGTCACTACATTGGTCAGAAATGTATGAATCAGCTCCTTGTTCAGTCCTGCCGAAAGGTAATAACACTCTAATGAAAGCTGATGAGGTCATCTCATCAAGCTGATGATGTGGCTGCAATGCCACAAAAGCAGTGGAGATGGAGAACGAGGGAGAAGGTAAATGCTTTGTAGAGCTGAAGATTGATATAGAGTATACAGAGTGAGTGATAGTGTGAGAGAACTTTATGGATAGGGGCAACATGGGGGAAGCGCAAAGGGGGTACAGTATGGATAGTGAGGATTGTGAGGGGTTGAATAATGTAAAGTGGTAGCACAGAATTGAATGGGGGCAATGTGGGGAACAGTATCCAGACAGGGCACAATATGGAGGTGGGGGGAGCATGGAAGAAGTTTGAAAAGGGAGCATAGTATGAAAAGGGGGCAGCAGGGGGTGGTGTGAAGAGTTATGGAAAGGGGGCAACATAGGAGTGGCAGTGTGGAGCTAAGGAGAGTGTTAAGTGAGGTCAGTGTGAAGGCCATAATTCATAAGGGTATAATTAATAAGGAGAGATGCTTTGGTGGGTATAATATATTATACTTTATATAGGGACAGTATAGCTTCCATAGTAAAAAAAGGGGAGTGGTGTAGCAGTTGTAATTCTTAAGGAGGACGTTGTATCGGTCACAGTACAAAAGTAATGTGACCAATACCATTTTTTAATAAATTTGCAAAAATGTCTACATTTCTGTTTTTTTTTCTCAGTTAAGATGGGGTGCAGAGTGTACATTAATGAGAAAAAAATGAACGTTTTTTGAATTTAATAAATGGCTGCAATGAAGCAAAGAGTGAAACATTTAAAAGGATTTGTTAGGGTTGGCGGATTGCACTAAATTAAAATAAATTATAAAGTCCAATTGCAACCCGGGGTCCAACGTTCAGAGATGTAAAACTGCTGCTAGTGTGAACAATGGCGGTGCACACGGCGAGTGAAAGCTCATACACAAATAGTTAACGCTAAAGCGAAAAGTTAACGCGAAAGCTCATACACAAATAGTTAACGCTAAAGTAATGTGACCAATACCATTTTTTAATAAATTTGCAAAAATGTCTACATTTCTGTTTTTTTTTCTCAGTTAAGATGGGGTGCAGAGTGTACATTAATGAGAAAAAAATGAACGTTTTTTGAATTTAATAAATGGCTGCAATGAAACAAAGAGTGAAACATTTAAAAGGATTTGTTAGGGTTGGCGGATTGCACAAAATTAAAATAAATTATAAAGTCCAATTGCAACCCGGGGTCCACCGTTCAGAGATGTAAAACTGCTGCTAGTGTGAACAATGGCGGTGCACACGGCGAGCGAAAGCTCATACACAAATAGTTAACGCTAAAGCGAAAAGTTAACGCGAAAGCTCATACACAAATAGTTAACGCTAAAGTAATGTGACCAATACCATTTTTTAATAAATTTGCAAAAATGTCTACATTTCTGTTTTTTTTTCTCAGTTAAGATGGGGTGCAGAGTGTACATTAATGAGAAAAAAATGAACGTTTTTTGAATTTAATAAATGGCTGCCATGAAACAAAGAGTGAAACATTTAAAAGGATTTGTTAGGGTTGGCGGATTGCACTAAATTAAAATAAATTATAAAGTCCAACTGCAACCCGGGGTCCACCGTTCAGAGATGTAAAACTGCTGCTAGTGTGAACAATGGCGGTGCACACAGCGAGCGAAAGCTCATACACAAATAGTTAACGCTATTCAGTGTGAACAAAAAGCAAAGTTCCAAGCTGTTACTCCACAGAGAGGAACTGTAAGGACAATTACAAAGTGCTATGCCCTGTTATCTGCCACAGGACAAAGCATGTGGACTGAACCCCGTTTGCAACAGAACCGTGTCAGAAGCACATGGTAACGAAACAGGCACTGAATAAGGAGCCCTAACTATGGGTTGGACTTGCTCTGTGAACTCCAGATGTTATGCCAAGCTCCTAATTGCCCCCACTGATGCTAGCTGCCTACCTAACAAGTTCAGTCCCAAGCTAAACGGCTGAATAGCACATGCAGGCAGGATGGTATAATCTACACACACACCACAACACAAATGGTACCAGCACCCCGGCATGCGCCTCTGAAAGACTCTTATACACTACACTTACGCCCAGTCTGACAGGACCTTGACCGTGGACCAATCCAGAGCTTCCACTTCACCAGAGTAGCTGACGTCCAACCTCCAATAGGAAGATGCCACATCAAGGACATGCTCAGTAAGGTGATTTCTGGACTTAGCCTCCAGAGCGCAAGGCTGCACCTGTACGGCACTGGTTACCAATGACTTAGCTGGAGAGTGAGCAGTAACCAAATGCATGGAATGAATCTGAGCAAAACACTGGGACCGACGCCTGTGCTGAGCAGCAGTCTCAGTGGCCGGACCCGAGTAGGAGAACGCAGGGCCAGACAAGACTTGAGATCCATCCCATGCAGCGGGGAAATCCCAGCACATAACAGGGTCTGAATACTTTCAATACCCACTGTATCAAAGTACCATTTTATTCAACTTCTTATGACCTGCAGGCCCACATAGACAGCTTAGGAGGGTTGATCCTACTGACAGATTCCCTTTAATATGCAACTTATTCACTAATTATATTCAGTGGCTAAAGACTGTCTGAAATGTGTTTGCAGTGTACATTGGTGCTGGAAGCTGTGGCCTTCAATATATAACAATAAAGATGAGTTTTTAAAAGAGGACTCTGATGATGGAAACTTATTGCTTTACATTTTGTTCCTGAAACTTATGGTACTACAAGTCTCCATTCATCTAGCCCTCTAATAGGTTTCCTGACTACCATATGTTTATACCTTGCATTTGCTGTTAAGTCGTCCTTTTTGGGCTGGGGGAATTAATTTGCTTAATAAAAAGAAAATCAAGATATTTAACTGTGCAGGTATGTATTGGCACACTTGTTTAAGTAGTAAAATTGGAGATATGCACATGCCACACCAATCCTACAGGCAGACTGTTGTGGTTGCATTTGTCTTTTTAGCCATCACATGTACTTTACCTAGAATTTCTGGTATATTCCATATTTTTCAATAGTTGTTTAAGAGTGTTTAAATTTTTTTGTAAAGTTATACTTGTGTTCAAAATATATGGTAAATGAAAAAGTGGCACTGGCAATGGATGTGGTAGTGTTACAGAAAAACTTCCATTATACAATTTAAAATGTGGAGTTACTAACAGTAGCAACATCACAACTGGCATTGCTGGCAACAGTCATCCTGGAAGTAGCAGTAACAAAATCAGGTCACAACTATTCTCCTTTACCCCTATTTGTTGGGAAGAAGTGATTAAATAACAGAATTTATGTCACATCACTTTTCTCAGTCACAAGAGGATGATGTTTCCCTTTATAGCAATACATGTTGTATATAGCAGAATTTCAATTCCATCAATAACACATGTATCTGTTGTGCCCTTTAGTTCCCTAACCGACAGCACCCAGGGGGCTAAGGAAGATATTTCACTAGAAAAACTTAATCTAGTTGGTTTATTGTATGTATGAAAAATCAGCCTTTGTAATCATACTCCATGGATCTGTAGAAAATGGAGTACATAATTAAAAAATGCATAGCAGTATTGGTGGTTCTTTCAGGAATGGTGGTAACGTCACTGGTATTGGCACTCTTAAACAGGCAAAATATTGTCAGTAGGGAAAACTGTAGCATTAATGATGTTATCCCCCTTATAATTGCCTTTGAAGAAAGACTTACCAGAATTCAAGAGTGGATGTGTAAGGAGATAGACCGGACCTCGGGTAACTGCATACCTCCCAACTTTTGAAGGAGGGAAAGAGGGACAAATGGCTGTGGCAAATTTTAGGCCGTGCTCCGACCACACTCATTTCACAACTGGTCACACCCATGTCCACACCCAACCACACCCATTTAGCACTGCTGATCACACTGACTGGTACTGAGGGCACAGTGGCTGGCATTATTGGCACAGTGGCTGGTACTGTGGGCACACTGACAGGTACTGAGAAAAAGAAAGAAAACAGAGAGAGAGAAAAAAGAAAACAGAGAGAGGGAGAAAGAAAGGAAAGCAAGAGAGAAAGAAAGAACAGATAGAGGAAGAACAGAGAGAGATGAAAGGAGAGAGAGAAAGAAGAAAGAACAGAGACAGAAAGAAAGAGGGGAAAGAAAGAAAAAACAGAGCGAAAGAAAGAACAGAGAGAGAAAGAAAGAGGGGAAAGAAAGAACAGAAAGAAAGAGGGGAAAGAACAGAGAAAAAGAAAGAAAGAGAAAGAAAGAACATAGAGAGAAAGAAAGAGGGGACAGAAAAAAGTACAGAGAGAGAGAGAAAGAAACATGGGAAAGAAAGAGGGGGAAGTAAGAACAGAGGGAGAACAGATCAAAAGAAAGAACAGACAGAGAAAGAGAAAGGAAAAACAGAGAGAGAGAAAGAGGGGAAAGAAAGAAAGAACAGAGAGAGAGAAAGAAAGGGGAGAGAAAGAACAGAGAGAGAAAGAAAGAGGGGAAAGAATGAGGGGAAAGAAAAAAAAAGTACAGAGAGACAGAGAAAGAACAGAGAGAAAGAAAGAGGGGACAGAAAAAATAACAGAGGGAGAGTGAAAGAAAGAAAAAAAGAAAGAGGAGAAAGTAAGAAAGAACAGAGAGAGAAAGAAAGAGGAGAAAGAAAGAAGACAGAGAGAGAAAGAAAGAAGTAAAGAAAAAAAAGAGAAAGAGAAGAGAGAAGGAAAGAAAGAGGGGAAAGAAAGAACACAGAGAGAAACAAAGAACAGAGAGAAAAAGAAAGAACAGAGAGAGAAAATGAAAAAAGGAAGTTTAGAGAGAAAGAAAGAACAGAGAGAGAAAGAGAGGGAAAGAAAGAACAGAGAAAAAGAAAGAAAGAGAAAGAAAGAACAGAGAGAAAGAAAGGAGAAAGAAAGAACAGAGAGAGAGAAAGAAAGAAAGAAAGAAAGAAAGAAAGAAAGAATGAAAGAATGAAAAAAAAAAGAAAGAGGGGAAAGAAAAAAGGAACAGATAGAGAAAGAAATAACAGAGAGAAAGAAAGAGGGGCAGAAAAAAGAACAGAGGGAGAGCGAAAGAAAGAAAGAGGAGAAAGAAAGAACAGAGCGAGAAAGAAAGAGGGGAAAGAAAGAAAGAAGACAGAGAGAGAAAGAAAGAAGTAAAGAAAGAAAGAGAAAGAACAGAGAAAAGGAAAGAAAGAGGGGAAAGAAAGAACAGAGAGAAAGAAAGAACAGAGAGAGAATGAAAAAAGGAAGATTAGAGAGAGAAAGAAAGAACAGAGAGAGAAAGAAAGAACAGAGAGAGAAAGAAAGAAAGAGAGGGAAAGAAAGAACAGAGAAAAAGAAAGAAAGAGAAAGAAAGAACAGAGAGAGAGAAAGAAAGAGGGGACTGTTGTGAATTCTCTTACTTCTGGGTCAGGGCTCTCTCTGGTGGTTACTGTGGGTAGTGGAGCTGGCCGGATTGACAGAAGTCTTCCACCTGATGATGATGATTGGAGATCTGGGGTTACTGATTGGAGTATTTAAGTCAGCAGGCTTCGTTCAATCCCTGCTGGTGATTAGTTTTCCTGTGCATTCTGAGGTCTGATGTTTCCTGCCCTGATCCTGCATTTTTCAGTTAAGTTGTTCATTTGCTAATCCTTTGCATCTGATCTGGTTTTGCCTCTTTCTGCTTGCTGTGAGTGTTCAGCGTGCTCCCTGCTGGGGGCTGTGCTGGACCCCGCTCCATATGTTACAGCTTGTGTCAGTTTGTTCAGTCCCCTGCTATATTAGTCTCTTTTGCTTTGCTGCCAGTTCATACCAGAATGCTGATATAGTGGGGGCGAGGTCGTGAGACCTCAGTGTTTTTTGGTACATCAGTCGTGATGGATTTTTTAGTGGTTTCGCGTGATTGCAGACAGTGTCTTTCCTTTCCTATCCTATTGTCATGGGAAGCCTAGGTAACTTTAGGCTGAAACCCCGGGGCCCCTGCGGTGTCCCTCAGACTAGGGGAAACCCTGTCTGTCCCTCAACCCAGGGTTTACACTGAAGGTGTGCCTGCCTGGGCCTCCACCCAGTCCTTGTCTCCTGTCCAGCCCTAAGCTGAACCCACCACCCTCCACCCAGTGAAGAGACCAAGCACCAGACCCCACAAAAAGTATGGACAGGGATAACGGAAATGCACCACACCGCGTACACACAGGGGAATACAGTAATGTGCAAGGGCAACCAAATTATAGAACACAGGAAGGCAAAATGGCAACAATGGAATATACTACAGCAGAAACCGTATGCTCCTTAGGCCACCACTCCAGACCGGTATCGCTTAGCACAAGGCAAGAGCTATAGTCGGCGACGCCCATAGTCACACAGGGCAATTTAAAGACAGAGGGCGTGGCTAAGCCCTCAGCCAGAATGACAGCCTGGTTAACCCAATCCAAGCCGGATCAGAAGACCAACCAGCGCCGCTGAGAACCATGTGGTAGGATGGGGTATTACCGCTGTCTGCCGGACACCCTGGTGCGAACAGTGTCCATCATGACACCTATCTAGTCAGTTCGGGCCCCTTCATTTGCTCAGTCTATTTTCTGCCTGCGTTTGTGTTTCATCTTGTCTCACCCACAATATATGTTTGGAGGCTATCTATTTCCTGGGGTTCTACTACGGGGCAGTTTAGATTTCACCTTTCTTGGTTTAGGCTTAGTTAGTTCTACGGCTGTTTCAAGGCATCTAGGGCATCGTAGGTACGCTCCACGGCTACTGTTAGTTGTGTTGTTTGGATTAGGGGTCTGCAATCCGCTAAGTTACCAACCTTTCTGGTTTCCTGGTGGTCTACCTATTCCTGCCATCCTCCTCGGTGACCTGTTTATAACAGGGGACAGAAAAAATGAAAAGAGAGAGAAAGAAAGAAAGAAAGAAAGAAAGAAGGGAAAGAAAGAACAGAGAGAGAAAGAAAGGGGACAGAGGGAGAGCAAAAGAAAGAGAAGAAAGAAAGAACAGAGAGAGAAAGAAAGAATAGAGAGAGAGAAAGAGGGGAAAGAAAGAAAGAAGGAAAGAAAGAACAGAGAGAGAGAAAGAAAGAGAAAAAAGAAAAAAGAACAGAGAGAAAGAAAGAAAGAACAGAGAGAAAGAAAGAGAAAAAAGAAAAAAGAACAGAGAGAGAAAGAAAGAGAGGAAATAAAGAAAGAAAAGAGACATAGAGATAAATAAAGAGGGGAAAGAAAGAACAGAGAGAAACAGAGAAAGAACAGAGAGAGAAAGAAAGAAAGAAAGAGAAAGAACAGAGAGAAAGAAAGAAAGAGAAAGAACAGAGAGAAAGAAAGAAAAAGAAAGAAAGAGGGGAAAGAAAGAACAGAGAGAGAATTAACAGAGAGAGAAAGAAAAAAGACAGATTAGAGAGAAAGAAAGATTAGAGAGAAAGAAAGAACAGAGAGAGAAAGAAAAAGACAGGGAAAGAAAGAACAGAGAGAGAGAAAGTAACAGAGAGAGAAAGAACAGCAAAAGAAAGAAACAGAGAGAAGGAAAAACAGAGAAAGAAACAGAGAGAGAAAGAAAGAAATAAAGAAAGATTCTATAAAGATACTATAGCTGCCAGGCTCCCATTGTATTGCCCACCTGAGCCTCCCAGTGCAGGATATATCATGATCCGCTCCCATGGCCGGCATCCCCGATTCCAAGGCGGTCTGCGCTGTCGGAGGAGGACATGGTGATGGATCTGAAGGCAAACCTTTACAGTTCCACCACCCCAACCACTCCACATACCAGACCTCTGCCCTTCCCCAATAACCTCCCTCTTCAACATCACTGAAGGAGAGCTTACTCATCTCCTTTCCAAATCACACCTCACCACCTGTGCACTCGACCCCATCCCTTCCCACCTTCTCCCCAACCTCACTAACATGATCATTCCAGCCCTAACCCATCTCTTCAACCTATCCCTAACTTCTGGTGCCTTCCCCTCTGCCTTCAAACATGTCACCATAACACTCATCCTCAAAAAATCAAACATTGACCCAACTGCTATGCCCAGCTATCGCCCCATATCACTGCTACTGTTTGCTTCCAAACTCCATGAACAGCATGTCCATGCTCAACTTTCCTCCCACCTCTCATCTAACTCCCTCCTTAACATCCTGCAATCTGGCTTCCACCCCCACCACTCCACTGAAACTGCCCTGACCAAAATTACTAATGACTTACAGCCAAAGCTAGCAGACAGTTCTCCAGTTCTCCATCCTCCTCCTTCTCGACCTGTCCTCTGCCTTTGACACAGTTGACCACTGCCTACTGCTACAGATTCTTTCTTCCCTTGGCATCAAAGACCTTGCCCTGTCCTGGATTTCCTCATACCTTTCTGACCGCACATTCAGAGTTTCCCACTCTCACACTACCTCCTCATCACGCCCCCTCTCTGTAGGAGTCCCCCAAGGCTCTGTCCTGGGGCCCCTACTTTTTTCCATCTATACTCTTGGCTAGGGATTTGCTTTCCGATATTGAAATATCGGAAATCGGCCCAATATTTGCGATATCGGAATGCCGATTTCCGTATATGTGTATGTATTGTATGAATGTATTGTATGTAGTATGTATGTAGTATATATGTGGTATGTATGTAGCATGTAGTATGTATGTAGCATGCATGTAGTATGTATGTAGTATGTATGTAGTATATATGTAGTATGTATGTAGCATGTAGTATGTATGTAGCATGCATGTAGTATATATGTAGTATGTATGTAGCATGTAGTATGTATGTAGCATGCATGTAGTATATATGTAGTATGTATGTAGCATGTAGTATGTATGTAGCATGCATGTAGTATGTATGTAGTATGTATGTAGTATGTATGTGGTATGTATGTAGCATGTAGTATGTATGTAGCATGCATGTAGTATGTATGTAGTATGTATGTAGTATGTATGTGGTATGTATGTAGCATGTAGTATGTATGTAGCATGCATGTAGTATGTATGTAGTATGCATGTAGTATATATGTAGTATGTATGTAGCATGTAGTATGTATGTAGCATGCATGTAGTATATATGTAGTATGTATGTATGTAGTATGTATGTAGTATATATGTAGCATGTAGTATGTATGTAGCATGCATGTAGTATATATGTGTTATGTATGTAGTATGTATGTAGTATGTATGTGGTATGTATGTGGTATGTATGTAGTATGTATGTAGTATGTATGTGGTATGTATGTAGTATGTATGTAGCATGTAGTATGTATGTAGCATGCATGTAGTATGTGTGTAGTATTTTTTTTTTTTTTTAACATTTAACACATTAGCCGGATGATGGGACTACTACTGTCCCATCATTGGCTAATGTGTCAATCACTGTCATGGTAGCAGGCATCGCCAGATGGGACTTGTAGTCCCATCGGACGATGCTTGCACAGACCCCCGGACATCAGCACAGCCCCCCGGCAGGCCGGCACAGCCCCCCGGCAGGCCGGTACAGACCCCCACAGGGTGCACAGACCACCGGCAGGCCGGCACAGCCCCCCGGCAGGCCGGTACAGACCCCCACAGGGTACACAGACCACCGGCAGGCCGGCACAGCCCCCCGGCAGGCCGGTACAGACCCCGGGCAGTCCACACAGCCCCCCGGCAGGCCGGCAGAGACCCCCGGAAGGCCCAAAATGACGGCGCATCATGATGCGCACACACCGCGCATCATGATGACGTCAGGCTGTCAATCAACTTTGAACTTCCGATTCCGATGCCGACTTCCGATATTGAAAAAATATCGGAAGTCGGTATCGGAATTCCGATACAGCAAGTATCGGCCGATACCCGATACTTGCGGTATCGGAATGCTCAACACTAATTGCTGACAACATTGTGTAACTCCCCTAAGCTTGGTAGGAGGCGTCCAATCTTGCTGGCTAGGGGCTGTGCTGCAATTGGCTGGATGGTGTGATCAGGCAGTATAAAAGGCTGCGCCTGCCATTTTAGCCTCACTCTACTGTGAAATCAGATAGGGATAGGTTGCTGTTGGAGATAGAGAGAGATCTCGGATCTAATAGCGAGCGATAGAAATTGTTTTTCAGTGACTGTAGCAGCCCCTGTGTGTTACAGAAGCAGTCTTTTCCTCACTGACCCCGCTCAGTTTCATTTTTTGTGCTCTGCAGGCTCTCAGTGAGGTGCTTAGTGAGACAGTGCAGAGCACATTCACTGTAGCTGCTGCAGCTCTTCTTGCTGCAGCACTGTGTGGTGTGTGTCTCACTGCCTTTGTTTTCATCCCTTAAATCCCCTTACCCTATTTTTTCCTAAAAGTTAAACGCTATATAGGGATTGTGCTGTGAGGGACCCAAACAACCTCTGTGGCTGGTGCCACAAAGCACTGGCCCAGTCCAGGAGAATCCTTTTTTTTTGGTATCACAGCAGTGTCATTTACTGCGCTGTGACATCCGACCGTAACGTATACACCAATACCACAAACACACGTTACTCTTTGTGTAGGCCACACTAGATTCAAATAAAGTGTAGCAGACACACCATCATCATACAGTGCCATTAGTGTTTCTTATACCTGTTTGAAGTCCAACAGGAATAAGCACACTAATTCCTAATAATTACTTTCTTGCCGTTCTGAATCCATCGATAGAGATGAAGAAGGCAGGGAGTAAGGGACGTCCCCGCGGCGGCCGCGGAAGAGGTGCATCAGCAGCTAGACATGGTGCACATCCAGAGCAAGCAGCAGGCCCAAGTCACTCAGCACCTACTTTCACCCGGCAGCAGTCATTTATGCGCAGCTTGTTAGGAGCGCAGGGCCATAGGCTGATAAGAGAGGATCAAGTAGAAACCGTTGTTGGTTGGATGGCAGCTGAGGAATCCACCTCAATGAGCGCAGCATCCTCCCAGGACCTCTCCACCACATCGGGTCAGGCCACTGAAGAGCAGCACCTATCTGCTTCTTCACCGCCCACTAAATTGCCCAGACATTCAGAGGGCCAGGAGCCAACCTTAATCCTCTTCTCAGAATCTGTTGGCTTGGAATCTGTGTGCCAGCCAGACAGCATTCCTGCAGCTGAAGAAGAGGTAGTGTGCACAGATGCGCAACCACTGTGTCAGTCTGAGGAAGAAGTGGAGGGTGGACCAGTGCCCACAGTGACCAGACCCCAGTCAGCAGATGATGATGAAACTCAGCTGCAAGTTTCTGCTGACGAAAGTCCATTGGATGACGAGGTCCTTGACCCATCATGGCATGCTGAGGGGCAGCAAGCAAGTGGGGATAGCTCAGAGGAAGAGATTGCAGGTGTGGCGCAGCGTGGCCGTCCACGTGGTAGAGGAAGAGGGAAAAATTGGTTGTCGGCTCCCTCAATTACAGCACCCTTTAGGAGCAGGGCTCTTTTAAAGAACACAAGGGGTGCGCCCAAGAGTTGTGGTGCGTGGGTCTTTTTCCACCAAGTTGCAGATGACAGATGCAAGCTTTGTCGACAAACTGTGCGGAGAGGGAAGAACGTCAGCAACCTTAATACCACCAATATGTTGACGCATGTCAGGAAGAGGCACCCTGTGGAGTAGCAGCATCACACCCAAGATGATTCGCCACCTGCAGCTGGTTCCCCACCTTTCACCTCTTCAGCCACAGCGGCCACCTCTTACTCCAGCTCGCAAAACAGCTGCTCCCGCTTCCTCGCCAGAATGCCAGGGTGCATCTGCAGGCAGTGTTGTACGGCGGCATACTGTCTGTACTTTGTCAGCATCAGCATCCCAATCGCTGGCATCCTCACACTCCCAATCCAGTGTGCAGCCATCTGTCACACAGGTGTGGGAGAAAAGGCGCCCGTACTCGGCAAACCACCCACGAGCACAGGGCATGAATTCTCGCATTGCCAAACTGCTTGCAGTAGAAATGCTACCATTCTGGCTGGTGAGCAAGCCAGTCTTTATCGATATGTTGGGGTTTGCATTCCCAAAATACAGCGTTCCCAGACGCTTCTACTTCAGCAGGCAAGCCGTCCCCACCCTGCAACAGCATGTGGAGTGTAAAATTAAGCATGTGCTACAAAATGCAGTTAGTAGCAAGGTCCACCTGACCACCGACGCGTGGACCAGTCAGCATGGCCAGGGACGCTACATTTCCATCACCGCCCATTGGGTAAACGTAGTTAAGCCTGGAACTGAAGTAGACAGTGCAATTGCGCGGGTCCTGCCAACTCCACAGATTGCAGGCCTCTCCTCCGTACAAATTGACTCCTCCTCATACTCCTCGTCAGACTCGCCTGCACCCAGACGTACCACAACAACCGATTTCAGCACTGCATCGGCCAAACATCAACAGGCCGTGTTGAAATTGGTTTATCTGGGTTATGTTAGCTATACCGCAACCGAGCTGTGGAACACGCTCAAGAAGCAGAGCGACATGTGGCTTGCGCCGCTCAACCTCCAGCCAGGTATGGTGGTGTGTGACAACGGCCGAAACCTGGTCGCGGCTCTGGGCCTAGGTGGTCTGACTCACATTACATGCCTTGCCCATGTCCTAAACTTGGTGATGCAGAGTTTCCTTAGGAACTATCCTTACCTTGAGGAGCTGCTGCACAAAGTCAGATACGAGTGCTCTCATTTGCGGCGTTCAAGCATGGCTGCATCGCGCCTTTCAGCCATGCAGCGCAGACTGGGCCTGCCCGAGCACCGCATCATTGTTGACCTCCCCACCAGGTGGAATTCAACTTTGCATATGCTGTGGAGGTTGTGTGAGCAGCAACCTGCAATTATGTTGTTGCAGCTGCAGCAGGCGCAAAGTAGGTGACACACATCTCAGCTCTCCCACTTTACAACCACAGAGTGGGCATCCATGAAGGACATATGCACCATTTTGAAGTGCTTCGAGGACTCCACTCTGATGGTGAGCGCGGATGCCGCCCTACTCAGCCTGACTATTCCCCTTATATACCTTATAGAATCATCACTTAAAGGACTAAGGGATGAGGTTTCTCTGGAGGAGGAGCTGCTGCACAAAGTCAGATACGAGTGCTCTCATTTGCGGCGTTCAAGCATGGCTGCATCGCGCCTTTCAGCCATGCAGCGCAGACTGGGCCTGCCCGAGCACCGCATCATTGTTGACCTCCCCACCAGGTGGAATTCAACTTTGCATATGCTGTGGAGGTTGTGTGAGCAGCAACCTGCAATTATGTTGTTGCAGCTGCAGCAGGCGCAAAGTAGGTGACACACATCTCAGCTCTCCCACTTTACAACCACAGAGTGGGCATCCATGAAGGACATATGCACCATTTTGAAGTGCTTCGAGGACTCCACTCTGATGGTGAGCGTGGATGCTGCCCTACTCAGCCTGACTATTCCCCTTATATACCTTATAGAATCATCACTTAAAGGACTAAGGGATGAGGTTTCTCTGGAGGAGGAGGAGTATGATGAGACACTTGCACCAACCAGGCAATCTTCATCGGCCCGGTTGGTACAAAGCTCTGTGGGTGCCTCACAAAGGTCCAGGCAGGACACAGCAAGCGAGGAGGATGAGGAGGACTATGAGGATGACCCAGAGGAGGAAAGTACACAGCACTCTACTAGTAGTCACCAGATAGAGCGTGGATGGAGTGAAGCAGAGCAGCCAGAGCACATTCCTCCAGCTGGTGACAGCGATGCATGGCCAGTTGACAGCCTTCAGCACATGAGTGACTTCATGCTGCAGTGTCTGAGAAACGTCCCACGCGTGGCTCGTATTCTCCACACAAATGACTACTGGGTGGCCACCCTCTTAGATCCACGTTACTGGGTAGGCCTTCAAAGCCTAATTACACCGTTGAACCGGGCACGTAAAATGCAGGAGTACCAAGATGCACTGGTTAATTCACTCATGTACTCTTTTCCACCACATAGCAGTGATGCGCGTGCACTAGCAGGCACCTCAGTGCGTCCTGCGCCCAGCGGAATCCGTTCCGAAGCCGGTAGCAGAAGCAGTACATCTGCTACTGACAGGTTCAGTATACCCATCCTGTTCCAATGGTTTCTGAACCCGCAAACAGTTCGGGCACCATCAGCACAGACAGTGCAACGCACTAGGAGGCAATGTTACCGTGACATGGTGGCACAATACCTCTCCACCCCTGTCATTGTGCTTCAGGATGGATCTGCCCCCTTCAAGTTTTGGGTCTCCAAGTTGGATACATGGCCCGAGCTTAGCCAGTATGCCTTGGAGGTCCTGGCTTGTCCTGCTGCCAGTGTGATTTCTGAACATGTCTTTAGTGCAGCTGGCAATGTACTAACAGACCAACGTACCAGACTATCCGCTGCAAATGTGGACCGGCTTACATTCCTAAAAATGAACCAGGCCTGGATTTCTGGTGACTTTTGCTGCCCTGGGCCAGAGTAGACAGGTTACCTGCATTGTTGGTAGCAGTATGCATGCTCTGTCATGTGCCTATGTTGCACACAGCGTCATCTGTTATGCCAGTGCTCTGGCCTCTACTACCAACATCTAGCTCCTGGTTCTGTGACTGACTCTTTCACCTCATACTGTTTTCCATGGGCTCTAGTACCGACAGCTAGTGCCCATTTCAGTGACTGCCACTTTCACAGCATGCCGTGTTTCTGGGCTCTAGTCCCGCCAGCAAGTGCCCATTTCCGTGACTGCTGATTTCACAGCATGCCGTGTTTCTGGGGTCTAGTACCGCCAGCTAGTGCCCATTTCCGTGACTGCCACTTTCACAGCATGCTGTGTTTCTGGGCAACAGTAACGCCAGCTGTACCTCATTAGACCAAAGTGGAAAAAAAGGATGACAGATGCCAAACACCTATAGGCAGAAGCACAAGAGGCGGGATCCAGCCACGCCAGCTGTTTTCTGGCAGTGAAGTGCAGACACAGGTGCCTCCCCCGAGGGGTAAACCAAGTTCCAGCATCGCCAGCTGGTTCTCGGGAGTGCCCAAGGGCACGGGTACCTCCTGCTCCAAACTGTGTTTCGACAACGCTCGTCGTTACACAGTTGTGTCCGCCGCACTGTTCCACGCCCCCGCCGTATATCATTCCGGCTCAGTTTGCTGTTATCCGTGGTGTCGGCAGTGTAGGAGCCCCCTACGTGGACTCCGGGACCTGGCACTCAAGGCTGGTCTCGACAGTGCCAGTAGGCCCTCCTCCTCCCCTGCTGCGACTGCGGAGTAAAGAAGACTGTGTCGAAGTTGCGGGGGCAAATGTGGCTCTTGCACCTTCTGCCGAAAAGACATTACTCCGGTAGAAGACCCAAGACAGGAAGACAGATGCAGAAGACCCAAGACAGGAAGACAGATGCAGAAGACCCAAGACAGGAAGACAGATGCAGAAGACCCAAGACAAGAAGACAGATGGAGATGTCCCCGGACTCCTGTCTTTTTGCTCTTGAACTTGCGTCTTTGTGGGGGTTTTTTGGGCTTCTCGGCAGTGCTTTTGGCTTATGTCACTACTACATTGTGGTATCCGGGCTATAGTAATGTCAGCTGTTGCCCAGTACAGCCACTGGCACTTTTACCTTCTGCTGCTTTCCAGTAACGTCAGCTGGCTCTCAGTAGAGTCAATGGCTTAGGTCCCTCCTTTGTGGTATCCGAGTTCCAGTAACGTCTGCTGGTCCTTGGTAGTGCATTCTGGCACAGGTTACCTCCTGCTTAGTTATCGGCCTCCGGTAACGTCAGCTGGTGCCCGTTAGTTCCATTGGCTCTGCCTATACGGGTTCCAGACTCACCAGCTGGTTCTCTCAAGTTCCTGTGCCTACTGTTACTTCTACGTATTTCCTCTGGTTTGGGACATTCTGCGATGAGCCAATAGCAGGATAACCATAGAGAGAGGTTTAGGAAGCAGTAGGAGCAGATGTACATGAACCAAAAGCAGAATATCAATATGCAGAATTAATGAATAACAGTAATATAATCAGCAGAAGAAGACTAAGCATGGTTTAATGGTTTAAAGGGAGTTTATCCGTTAATCCATGTGATGCTCCTGGAAACTCCCTGCAAAGCAAGGTGAGCTGAACGCGGACACATGTCAGTCAAAGGGCATATTGACACCACCAACGGCAGTTTTAATTTAATAATGTAAAATCACTAACACTAACCCTAACAATCCCTAACCCCTAACCCTTACCCTACTAACCATAAACCCTAACCCTACCCCAACTAATCCTAACCCAAAGAAAAAACACCATTGTTAAGAAGAAGTTTTCCTGCTACAGCTTTCGCTCTGTGCATTTTTCTAGCGATTTTTTTGCTCCTCTGCCTCTGCAAACTCCTTCCCCATTATCCTGAGGTTTTTCCCCTTCATTTTATCCATTATATAGCACTGTAGTGGTCATTTTGTAATTCCGATTTTTTTCTCCCATTGACTTGCATTGATATCGGAAATCGAAAATTCCGATATCCGATATTTTTTCAATATCGGAAATCGGAATTCCGATACGATATCGGGCAATATCGCTCATCCCTACTCTTGGCCTAGGACAACTCATAAAGTTCCATGGCTTCCTGTACCACCTCTATGCAGAAGACTCTCAGATCTACCTCACTGGCCCAGATGTCACTTCTCTGCTGTCCAGAATCCCGGAGGGTCTATCAGCCATATCCTCCTTTTTCACCTCTCGCTTCCTAAAACTCAATGTAGACAAAACTGAACTCATTATCTTTCCTCCATCTTCCCTACCCGATCTATCTTTTATGGTAAACGGCATCACGCTCTCTCCCGCACCTGAAATCCGCTGCCTCGGAGTAACTCTCGACTCTGCCGTGTCCTTCAAACCACACGTCCAAACTCTTGCCACCTCCTGTCGCCTCCAACTCAAAAATATTTCCAGAATCTGTCCCTTCCTCAGCCCTCAATCTACTAAAACTCTTGTATATGCCCTCATCATCTCCCACCTTGACTACTGCAACACTCTCCTCTGTGGCCTCTCTGCTAACTCTCTTGCACCACTCCAGTCTGTCCTCAATTCTGCTGTCCTTCAAACCACACGTCCAAACTCTTGCCACCTCCTGTTGCCTCCAACTCAAAAATATTTCCAGAATCTGTCCCTTCCTCAGCCCTCAATCTACTAAAACTCTTGTACATGCCCTCATCATCTCCCGCCTTGACTACTGCAACACTCTCCTCTGTGGCCTCTCTGCTAACTCTCTTGCACCACTCCAGTCTGTCCTCAATTCTGCTGTCCGACTAATCCACCTCTCTCCTTGCTACTCCCCTGTCTCTCCCCTCTGCAAATCCCTCCATTGGCTCCCAATTCCCCAACGAATCCAGTTCAAACTACTAACACTGACCTGCAAAGCCATCCACAACCTGTCCCCTCCTTATATCTATGAATTAATTGCCCAATATCTTCCCTCACATAATCTTTGATCCTCCCAAGACCTCCTACTCTCCTCCACACTTATTCGTTCCTCACACAACTGCCTCCAAGATTTCTCCTGAGTATCCCCTATGCTCTGGAATTCCATGCCTCAACATGTCCGATTATCCACCACCCTCGGATCCTTCAAACGGAACCGGAAAACCCATTTTTCTGGGAAGCTTACAGACTGCAATAACCATTCTGCCGCCTCACCACCGCCTGAGCTGCCGCCTCATCACCACCAGAGCTGCTGCACCCCCGACCTTCTGTCTCTTCCCCACTATCCCGTAGAATGTAAGTCCGCAAGGACAGGGTCCTCTCCCCTCTGTACCAGTCTATCATTGTAAATTTGTTTACTGTTAACGATATCTTTAACTTTGTATGTAACCCCCTACTCATGTACAGCACCATGGAATTAAAGGCGCTATATAAATAAATAATAATAATTATATTAATAATTCTTCCCTGAAGTGCCTCCATGGTTCCATCACAATCTCTTAATGAAATTACCTCATTTCCGGTCAGCTTCCAGCACATCACTTCCGGTGGAATGTCATGTGCGAGTTTTAAAGTGCTCCTCAGGGCTTCGCCGTGTACTCCTGTGTTCCGCGGGAAAAGCCCGCTTTGTATGCCTCATAAAAATTTGGCTCCATTCCATACGTCCTGTACACACGTGGCTCCACTCCGTACACACACGGCTCCGCTCCACACACCCCATACACACACGGCTCCGCTCCACACACCCCATACACACACGGCTCCGCATGCCCCATACACACACGGCTTTGCTCCGTACACACACGACTCCGCTCCGTACACCTCATACACATGTGGCTCCCAACACCAAGTACACACACGGCTCTGCTTCGTACACCTCGTACACACGCGGCTCCGCTCCATACACACACGACTCCGCTCCGTACACCTCATACACACGTGGCTCCCTACCCCTCGTACACATGCGACTCCGCTCTGTACACCTCATACACGCGCGGCTCCGCTCCGTACACCTCGTACACGCATGGATCCGCTCTGTACACCTCGTACACACGTGGCTCCACTCCATACACCTCGTACACATGCGGCTCCACTCCGTACACCAAGTACACACACGGCTCTGCTCTGTACATCTCATACACGCGCGGCTCCGCTCCGTACACCTCGTACACGCATGGCTCTGCTCCGTACATGCGTGGCTTTGCTCTGTACACCTCATACACGCGCGGCTCCGCTCCATACACCTCGTACACACGTTGCCCCACTCCATCCACCTCGTGCACACATGGCTCCGCTCCGTACACCTCGTACACACACGGCTCTTCTCCATACACCTCATACACATGTGGCTCTGCTCCATACACCTCTTACACATGTGGCTCTGCTCCGTACATCTCGTACACATGTTGGTCTGCTCCGTACACCTTGTACACACACGGCTCCACTCCGTACACCTCGTACACACACGGCTCGGCTCCGTACACATGTGGCTCTGCTCCTTACAACTTGTACACATGTGGCTCTGCTCCATACACCTTGTACACACACAGCACTGCTATATCCACCCTGTAAACCCCCCCTGACCCCACACAGAAACTTCACCTCATCCAGCACCATGACAACCAGCACACCAGAGTCCTGCAGAGTGCAGACACGGAGGCCCCTGATCATGTGACCCCTGACTCCTCCCCTCCTGTGACCTCATCACAGGTCCTGTGTGCACAGAGCAGGGATTTATTAGTGAGGGGCTGCGGTGGCTGGTGTGTCTGTCTGGGAGGGCACGGATGGAGTCAGTGCATGAGGGGCATGTAGGCTCAGTGCAGTGTGGGAAAAATAGAGTCCCAGGTGGGACACGTGTGGGGGGGTCGAAAACGGGACAGTCCCATGAGAATCAGGACGGTTGGGAGCTATGTAGCTGTATGCCGGGTCCGGAACTAGAAAGGCTGCATTCTCTGTTCCCAGGGGGAAGCCTGAGCGGGGAGGACCCTCCCCTGCTGCCTGGGGGAAGCCAGGGAGAGATGGAGCTTCCTGCTGACAGGAGGGGATGGGGAGAGCCAGAAAAGCGTGTGCAGCAGCCGGCAGATAAAAAGGGAAAGTGCGCGAAACAAGGGAATTTGGCGCCAGGGCAGAGCAGTGAGCAGCAGAGCAGTAAGCAGAGTGGCGTGATCTGCTTCCCTTGTCCCCTGCATGCAGTACCGATGCAGTAGAAAAAGCCCCGTCGCCTGCAGAGCCAAGTGTGTACAGTAGCATGCCAGATAGAGAGACCACTGCAGAGCCGTTCAATGCCGACCCGAGCAGGGCCGTATACACAGTGCAGAGCCGTACACAGCTGAGCCATGTACATAGAGCTGAGACGTGCACACTAAGTAGAGTTGAGCCAGCCATGCAGCAGCCAGAGAGAGTAGTGCCAAGTCCTGAGAACATCTGCAGTGTGCAAGCTAGTGCCAGACGTCGCCCGTCGCCAACAGTGGGGATCAGAGCGAAAGGGATGTACAGAGTGGGTCTGGTGACTGGCACAGAAAGCTCCATGTCCGTGAGTATAACACACGTGCCCCATACGAGTGACTGAGGACAGGACAGACCCTTGTACCCTGACCGTGCCATTAAACAACTTCTGAGCCACATGGGGCCCTTACCAGATCGTGACCCCTTTTACTGTCAGCCACTTTGGGCTCCCTTGACTAAGACTGTGAGGAGAGTTGTGCAGGAGTCTCGTTGAGCTTAGACAGTAGTCGTGGCCCTTACCTTTGTAGGAAGCTACAGTATATGGACTAGGGGCAGTGGAAGGTACCAGAGACCGACCACTATCACCAGAAGACAGTGGTATTGTTGTCTGCTTGACCCCATTAATGATGACACTGCATCGGACGTTGCCAGCACCATTGAGGCTGCAGCAGGAGCTGCAGTATTAAGACTTCCTTATACGTTTGCTAATATTTGAACCGTTGTATTGTACTCTGCCTTTAATACTGTTTAACTATTTACCTCCCTGCATGGAGTATTTCCCCTGTAAATAAACCTGTTAACCCTTGCTCTGCCTGTGTCCCATCACTGCATCCCGCGTTCCTGCTCGTACTCTTACAGATGGAGGAAGAAAAGCAATTTTTACATATTCATCTCTGCCCTGTCTGTTGTGGACACTGAAGGTCCATGTTACATGCAGCAGGAAATATATGAGGAGGACAAGCAACAGGAGATAGATGTGGAGGGGGAGTATTTTTCCAAGGCAGAAAGGCTTACAGTCACAGTGAAAATTACAACAATGGTTAAGCTGGTGATGATGACCAAATGTAGGGTGAACCAACGGCACCTTTGGTCATGCTTGCAAGCATGGCAAGGTATATGCTGGAATTTTTTTGGCTTGAATATATGGACTAATTTTTTTCCAGGTTCTAAAAGGGAGTCCAAATTGATGATTTACCAACCTACAGACCTCACGGCTGGCAAAGAGACTCCTCTAAGTTCCCCACAGACACAACCTTACCCCTCCTGTGCTAGTGTTATAACTAGAACAAGAAACTGAGACAGCAGAAAAGACAGTATATTTTACATGACAGAAAAGATATTTTATCTGCTAAGTTTATCCGTACATGGACTTTGTCCTTTATCAGGCATATACCCTAAGCCATATTTTCATGGACTTCTGGTTGGGTGGAATGAGTGAGTAAGTGACAAGAACTGGTCCAATTTTGATAAGAACACACTGTCATATCCAGTCTCCATTGTACTGTCTGATATTGCATTTAACATGGCAGCATGGAAAATGGTGAGGTACATTTTTATACTCACTTCTGATTTGCCTACCATGGCACCAATTCTTTAGGTCTTCCGAAAGCAACAGCCACAGGAGATAGAACTTGCAAAGTTCTCTCTACTTATCAACATATTCAGATACAGGGAATAGCATGTAATACATTTTCTTTGATGTTATTTTCACAGGCAATGGCATTTTCATGGTGATGATGGAGACAGACAGAGTTCTTACACTAAAGAACACTGCAGAGTGTTTCAGCACTAAGGGTAAGTCAGTTTCCTTGACACAAGAGAGATCCTACTCAAACTTACTGTTCCCGCTCTCTGGCTGTCCTAGATCCACCTTATAGACAAAGCTTTGTGTGCCATTGGTTCCCTTCTTAATCATGGCTCCAGTTTCAACAAAGAAGAAAACAGAATTGGAGTACTATTCTATTATCCCTAGCTGAAGTATTAAGGTGTGGTTGCCTGCTATGCACAATAATTTTTTCAAGGTTAAACACTTTGGGTCCCCAAGACCATTAGTCAACAGCATTCGGGATGCATCCAAAGGCAAAGTGGCTGGGACTGATAGTAGCAAGCCATCTTGACCCAAAAGCAAAGTATGACCTTTTTATCTGTTGCTACTCTACTGTACGCTAATGAAAGTAAAAGTCTGTCTCTGTGGTTGAATTGTGAAGGAATGGTGGGTGAAATTTGTAAGCTGCTTCTGTGGTGGGTACTGTGCCACATGGTCTATGGGTCAAATTTGTAAGCTGCTACTGTAGGCATACTCTGCCCCATGGTCTGTGGGTGAAATTTTTAACTGGACTGCCTGTAGCAAGCCTCATGGTGGACCGCCAGCTCAATACAAGATCATACTAACAGAATTTCATAGGCAGCTGCTGTAATGTAAGCTACAGGAACTGAAATTTTGGAGCTGTGGCTGAAATGTAAAAACATGCTCATTGTGTGAAATTTATAAGCTGCTTCTGTAGATGTGAAATTTTAAATAAGATGCTGTGGGGGTACTCTGCCCCATGCTCTGTGGGTGAAATTTTTAACTGGACTGACACTAGCAAGCCTTGCGGAGGACTGCCAGCTCGATCCAAGATCCTGCTAACAGCTTTCCATCGGGGTCTGCTGTAGTGTATGCTACTGGAGCTGAACTTTTGGTGATGTGTGGGAAATGTGAAAACATGCTCTGTGGATGAAATTTGTAAGCTGCCTCTGTGGGGCACTCTGCCACATGGTCTGTGAGGGAAGTTTTTAATACGATTCTGGGTCGCCCTCCCAGGGCTGTGGGGTATTCGGTACCGGGCCGGTCTCTCAGAGGGGATTGTCACAGCAGCAGTGACCCCGTCCGTGGCCCTGGGCGCCCATGTAAAAAGGGTTGAGTTGGGAATAAATTTTATAAGTGTTTCGTGACGCCACCTGTGGTGTTCGGTAAGGGAGGTGTTAAGCCGACGCTGCAAGCAGATCCTCTGGGACAGATGGTGTAGTGCAGCAATGATGTTGTAGCCCTCCACAGGTAGGGCTGTTGGTCCCAGAGCAGAGTAGGTGAATGTTTAGGAAGATGGTGCAGTGTTTGGCACAGAGATGTAGCAGTGCTGAGGATGTTGCAGGAAGGAGGCAAGGACACAACAGGGTGCAGTTTCTTTACCTTTACTTGGCAAACGCAGTCCAGGGTCCTGGTTACAGATGGCACAGGAGCAGGCTAGCCTGGAAGCAACTCAGGGATCTCTCTATCAGATGGGTTGTGTAGTCTCCTTCCTAGCCCTGGCTTGAGGTACATGCAGTACATGTTACACTGAAGTTCCTCCTTCTTATCTTCTCTTAGAACTACCTCGTATGGCAGATAGCTGTAGCCCTCTATCTCTCTTGGCTCACCCGTCGCTGTTGTGCCTCCGAGTCTTAGGTGGGAATAGAGCATTTACAGCTTCCTAGTCCTCTGGTTTCTGTTGCAGGACCTTCAGTATCCATACAACCGTGGAGACCAGGCTCCAGATCATGCGCTATCATTGGGAGGGAGCTCTCTATCCTCAGCTCAATCTCCAGCTTCTCTCCACACGTCTGCACACGTTGCCCTCCTCACACTAACTCCTCATTTTTCTTCCTGGCCCTCAGAGAGCACTCCTCCCCCAATCCTGGTTCAGAGCCCCCTCTGCTGGCCTGGAGTGGGAACTGTGTTGCATGACATGGTTAAGTGCTAGGGAGACCCTTCATTGCCTCCTAGCCTGACATCACCCTCCCTGGAGAAAGGCAATGCCACTGTGGCGACCATACTCCTGGGGGCGCCACATTTCTATGAGGGTACACTGCCTCATAGTCTGTGGGTGAAATTTTTAAGTTGCTTCTCCAGGGGTATTCTGTCCCATGTTCTATGGGTTAAAATTTTACCTGGACGGGCACTAGCAAGCCTCTGTCTCTGTAGGGGCACTGTTAATTTTTTGTTGTTGTTACATTTAACATTTTTGTTATTAATTTACTTCCTATTTTACCATAATTCCAATGTGGAAAGACCCCCTTTAAGTTATTTCCCTATCCACATTTGTTTGTAGGGCAATTGTCCTGATCTTACTTACAATTTGCTTTCTTTTGCATCACCTAGCCTTTACTCTGAACATTTTACAGCCATTTTACAGCACTGAAGTTCGGGTTCCCATTGACTAATATGAGGTCTAGGGTCAAGTTTGGGTCATGTTCTTGTCCCGAACCAGACAAGAAAAAAAGCCGAATCTAGACATTGGGTCATCCCTAGTCAAGAGCTCTTAATGAAAAAAGCCAAGAGCACTTCACTCTTAAGTGCTTTAGAGCACCTAAAGGAGTGTTATACACAACAATAAAACTTTATTTCAGTTATCAAGCAGCTGTAAACTATACAAATTGTTGTTTTTAATCACTTTTACAATTCTAAATAGATGCCTTTTAAATGGTTACTGTAGTTTTTGTAAACTGCATAAATCAATAGTACAAGTAAATATAAGATAATGTGTAATAAATCAGAAAAATATATTTAATTTTATACTTTTGATCTTCTTTTCCCCCCTCCTCCTCCTTTTAACAAGAAAAATTGCATCTCACTAAGGGAGCAGATTACTGTTGAACAATAAAGTCTAGGACACGGAAGGAGAAGCACAGTAAAGAAGGCCTCAAAGACCTTGATGCTGCTTTCTAGTAAGTATTTTATTTCATCCTAAAGATGGATTTTCAGCTACATTGCTCAGTACTGTGGAAAAGTGTCCTCTATTCTGTTGCCTCAGATGTGTTGCATAAGCACAAGGTTCTCTCTCTGAACAGTAAATGGCAGACATCTCAGCTACAGTAGTATTCAAACACTATGTGAAAGACAGTTGAAATTATATATAGAGTCTGCAAATGAAAAAAACTGTGAAAAATGCCACGTTAAAGTCATATATTTGCTACAAATAGTTTTCTTACATACACACACTTATTCACAATTCAGCTGAAACCAGATATTTTTTAAATGTGAATCTTAAAACATTATCAGAGTTAGATATTTGAAAAATGGATTATATGATTCATAAGTAAATCTCATCCTGCAAAAAAACAAGCCCTATATGGCTATGTTGACAGAAAACTAAAAAGATATGTCTTTTTTAATGAGAGGAGAAAAACAAGAAAGCGCAAAAATAAAGAATATGCTGACTTCAATCATATTAATATAGGTTTCTGCAGCTCATCCATGATTCTATAAAATGATCAACAGATCAACAACCTGCGGTGTCACAAACAATGCTACAAGGCTCCACTTACAGTTGTGACCAAAAGTATTGACACCCCTGCAATTTTGTCAGATAATACTCAGTTTCTTCCTGAAAATTATTGCAAACACAAATTATTTGTTATTATGATCTTCATTTAATTTGTCTTACATGAAAAAACACAAAAAGAATTGTCCTAAAGCCAAATCGGATATAATTCCACACCAAACATAAAAAAGAGGGTGGACAAAAGTATTGGCACTGTTCGAAAAATCATGTGATGCTTCTCTAATTTGTGTAATTAACAGCACTTGTAACTTACCTGTGGCACCTAACAGGTGTTGGCAATAACTAAATCACACTTGCAGCCAGTTGACATGGATTAAAGTTGACTCAGCCTCTGTCCTGTGTCCTTGTGTGTACCACATTGAGCATGGAGAATAGAAAGAAGACCAAAGAACTGTCTGAGGACTTGAGAAACCAAATTGTGAGGAAGCATGAGCAATCTCAAGGCTACAAGTCTATCTCCAAAGACCTGAATGTTCCTGTTTCTACCGTGCGCAGTGTCATCAGGAAGTTTAAAGCCCATGGCACTGTGGCTAGCCTCCCTAGATGTGGACGGAAAAGAAAAATTGACAAGAGATTTCAACGCAAGATTGTGCGGATGTTGGATAAAGAACCTCGACTAACATCCAAACAAGTTCAAGCTGCCCTGCAGTCTGAGGGTACAACAGTGTCAACCCGTACTATCCGTCGGCATCTGAATGAAAAGGGACTGTATGGTAGGAGACCCAGGAAGACCCCACTTCTTTCCCCGAGACATAAAAAAGCCAGGCTGGAGTTTGCCAAAACTTACCTGAAAAAGCCTAAAACGTTTTGGAAGAATGTTCTCTGGTCAGATGAGACAAAAGTAGAGCTTTTTGGGCAAAGGCATCAACATAGAGTTTACAGGAGAAAAAAAGAGGCATTCAAAGAAAAAAACACGGTCCCTACAGTCAAACATGTCAGAGGTTCCCTGATGTTTTGGGGTTGCTTTGCTGCCTCTGACACTGGACTGCTTGACCGTGTGCATGGCTTTATGAAGTCTTAAGACTACCAACAAATTTTGCATCATAATGTAGGGCCCAGTGTGAGAAAGCTGGGTCTCCCTCAGAGGTCATGGGTCTTCCAGCAGGACAATGACCCAAAACACACTTTAAAAAGCACTAGAAAATGGTTTGAGAGAAAGCACTGGAGACTTCTAAGGGTGCCAGCAATGAGTCCAGACCTGAATCCCATAGAACACCTGTGGAGAGATCTAAAAATGGCAGTTTGGAGAAGGCACCCTTCTAACATCAGGGACACGGAGCAGTTTGCCAAAGAAGAATGGTCTAAAATTCCAGCAGAGCATTGTAAGAAAGTCATTGATGGTTATCGGAAGTGGTTGGTTGTAGTTATTTTGGCTAAAGGTTGTGCAACCAAGTTTTAGGCTGAGGGTGCCAATATTTTTGTCTGGCCTATTTTTGGAGTTTTGTGTGAAATTATTTTTTTTGTTTCATTCTCTTTTGTGTTTTTTCATTTAAGACAAATTAAATGAAGATAATAATACCAAAGAATTTGTGATTGCAATCATTTTCAGGAAGAAACTGAGTATTATCTGACAAAATTGCAGGGGTGGCAATACTTTTGGCCACAACTGTATTTCCCTCATGTAACAGACTTCTAACAGGATAGGGTCCTAGAACTGTTTTCTCTCCATCTGAGAAAAACTATGCTAATCAGACTCTGATCATAGTTTGATAAGAGTTTGATCAGAGTGGGATCCAATTTTCTCAGAGGTGGAAAGAAAAAAAAAGTTTCCTTCTCCATTATGTGAGTTCATGAAAATCGGACTCCAGTCAATGTCATCTGAGCGCAGTTTGATTTTCAAGTCCCCATAAACTTGAATGACTGAGAGCCATCCAATTCTCAGAGGCAAATTGTGCATGCTATGATTTTTATTCTTGGATCACTCAACCCAAGGAAAAAATTGGAGATGTGCATAGCCCACACAGAATAACACGAGTACGAGTGCTAGCCATTAAACCATGGATAGCACTCGCCGGTATTTAAATGGCCGTGTGCATGGCCTTCACAGTGTTACTATTTAGATATGAAACATTCCTCACCTTTAACACTTCTTGTTCCTGTTTTGCTGAATATCAACTGTGGACTTTGTTCATATTTCTGCATTCATCCTAAAAATTATTAAAAAAAAATTACATTTCAGATTAAATAGTAACTAATATAAATTGCTGTATTCTCAGGAATGGAGAACTTTCAGAACTTTCTATGTCAGCTAAAAAGGTTCTCCATCCCATAGTTGATTATAGCAGAATCTATTAGTAGAAACAACAGAGACATATAAATATAAGTGAAAATTATGTGCATCCAAGGAACAGAGATATGTAGTAATGAAAAGACACTATTTGTAGAAATGATCAAACATTTTTTACATTTGAATTCCCTAAAAAATTCATTTCCACTAATCTCCGTACTGAAAGCCTGGCAATGCTCGGATTATACTGTACATATGGAGTAGAGGAAAAAAAGAGAAAACCTGCTGATCATAAGACCTTACATTCTACAGGAGCATGAGAAAGAGAGGACCCCAGTGCCCCACAGACCATAAAAGTTTACATTTACAGGCGAGTGAGACAGAGAGGATCCCACTAACCATCAGAGCTTACATTTTACATTATAGAGGACCATTGGTACTTACATCGTAGAGGAGGAAGAGAATGCAAGATGACCTTTATGACTTCAAGAGCATTACACTCTACAGGCAAGAGACAGGTGCGACCGCACTGACCGTAAGTACTTGCACTCTATAGACAGAGAAACTCAGAGATTCTGAAGATGGAAAGCGATTCTGCAGTGTAAAATGTGTCCCACTGCGAATTGCTGATGTCTGATAGCATTGGTACTGACCACCACTGTACAAGGCATAATAATCCACTAGATGTCATAGCTGCATGGCATTATGGCAAAGCCTGTATGGCCTCACAAAATTATGTTAGCTAGCTCTCTGATGCTTCATCAGCATGGGAAATAGTGATGGGTGTGATGCTGAGTCACTTCTAACAGACAAGCAGTTAGACAGGATAGTCAATGAGTCCAAGGTCAAAAACCAGGAGGGTACGTCATAAACAGATGGAAGAGACAAAGATGTGGCAAGGTAATGGTCCAAGGTCAGAATACAAGGAGAATTGTGGATCAGCGCAGAAGAGGTTTAACAGATGGATGGATAGAATGCGGTCCAAGGTCAGCCAACGATAGGTCAACAAACAGAACACAAAGCATAGCTAAACTATACAATAGCAGAATGTATGTCTGGCAGAGGTCTGGGACTAACAGGCCAGTTAAATAGCCTAGCAATCACCTGGAACAATAAATACCTGGAGATAGTCAGCACCTCCCAGTCTCTGCTTGGACGGCCGAGCAGTCAATTAACAAACCAACAGCTCAGCACGCCCCTGCACCAGACTGGACAAATGAGCTTTCAATCAAAGTACTGACAGCTTCAGCATGCCCCTCTACCAGATCAGAAGCTGAGCTGTCAGTCACTGCATCCCAGAAACACTGAGGGGTGGACACCTGACACCGGGCAGTTTTGTTGGGTGGGTGTGAACTGTGAACTAAAAAACTAAGTCTCAAACTGTTTTAATTTCCATGAAATATATGAATTTCAGGAAATTTGACTCAAACTTGACCCTTTGTCTTTATGTCGACCATCAAATCTTAATATTCTAATGTATCTAATAAAAAAAGGCAAATGTTTTTTGGGATCTTGATTAAAAAATTATATTTGTTACTACTGCTTTTGTCTGAAGCATTTATGTTTTTGTGGTTACAGTCAACAAACAAGCTCTGTAGTCTCATCCTACAGTTGGTCTTTCCTTAGGATAGGTTATCATTGTCTGATTGGTGGGGGTGCGCACACCCATTGATCAACTGTTCTTAATGTCGGTTGTGGCCAGAACTGCTTAGTTACCCTGCTACACAGCTTCATTGATGGAAAAACGGCCGCAGACGGGTACTGCACATCCAATCCCTATTAACTTGAATAGATAGATGGCAAATGTGCAGTCCCTGGCCATGGCCACTATACAGTTAATTGAGCTGTGCAGGGCACCTCTGTAACTAAGCGGTTCCATAAGCTGCCGACACCGGAAATAGCTCATCAACACGGGTGCCGACATAGATGACAAATCCTAAACGTAGTCCAGGTTAACCCCTTTAATATCCTATTAACCATTCCATTGTGATTGGTTAACAGGAAATGTATAGATGGCAAAGAGTATTTTTGCATCATAAGACTAAACAAAGTTTCTTTCTATAGAGAAACAGCGTGTAAACACTTATAGGAGCTATAGAAGAAAATGATGGAACATTTCTAATCATAATTTTCTACAAAGTAGGTCACTTTTCATTTCAGTAATATTTCCTAATGACTTATTTCCTAATTAATAGTTTGGAATTGGGCCTATTTTTAATGAGAAAATAGTCAAATCTGCATAGTTCTGTTCATAAAAATTCAGGAAAATGGAACATACAAGTCAAATACACATGTGTTCTTACCGAATTCCACATGACGCATTAAGCCAAAATACTAAAGAGTGCAGAATGATTTGCCAGCCAAGATTCAAAGTGTATAACCTTATCATAAAGTTCCACAAACTGCTGATTGTTCATTAATATAAGTCTAATAAATGGAGAGGTTTTAACTATTTCTCTTTAATATTGTGATCTAGTATACCTCTTATTATCTGGCAATGCTTTTAACTCTTCTCGTCTTTTCATGCTTTGTTTTTTAAATATGCCTCATACAAAACTCATTTTTTAAGATGTGGCTACTTTTGTGCTTTATAAACTAAAATACTATCTTGTCTAGATATAAAGACCTGTCCAATACAACATGTAGAACACTGGTATGATGAGCATCATCAATAATTACACCTAAATCTATGTGCAATGGGACGTAAAGTTAGATTTATGGACAATTAAGATTCTTTCACCAGGCAACTGTAAATTGGAAAAGTCTTAAGCCTTATTTAGATTAAATAAATTATCCTCATACAGTCTCAAGAAAAAAGTCTTTCTTTAAAATTCAGATGTTTACCCCTTCAGGATCCCAGTTTTATTTATGCACTTACATTTTTTCCTCTCCTTGTTTCAAAGCATATATATTTTATATTTCTTTTCTGCAACACAGTCATATAAGGGCTTGTGGGATGAGTTGACGTTTTGAATAAAATTATTCATCTTATGATACACTGTACAGGAAAACAGAATGAAAAAATCTCCAAATATGGTAAAATTGCAAAAAGAAAACAAATTCCATTTTTTTTTTGAGTTTTGTCTTTACATTGTTCATTGTGTGGCAAAAATTATCATGCAAAATGATTCCTCATGTCAGTACAACTGCGACAATACCAAACTTGTCTAGATTTTTATTAGTTCAATGGTGAACAAAATGTGAAAATTATAAATAAAAAACTGTTTTTTTCTCTGCCACTGTGTTCTGAGACTGATAACTATTTATTTTAGGATTTGTGGAGCTGGATGACAGCTTGCTTTTTTGCTTTCAGAGATATCCTTTTTATTCATATCATGGTGTGGTTCCTGTTCACACTAAGGAGGTTCAGGTCAGGTTTTTTTTTATTATAGTTTACTATTGGAGGTTTTGACTGCCTCCTGCCTTACTCTGTGCTCCTCTCATTAACCTATTGGTAATTTTAATCAGTTCTGCTTGCCCATTTAAATTGCAGGGTCATAGCCCAGGAGAGACAGGTTTGTACATTTAATTGTAATAGCTTTAGCCTGAGAGTGGAATGTTCAGTAGGATAGGACTCATCAGAGAAGAGTCACCTTGCCATGGTTGATGGGCACACAAGAATTGGCCAATTTATGGGCTAATAACCTTCATTTTTTGTAAGTATATATTAAGAAAGCAGCTTAGATTTAATGCTTCCAGTGTTTTCCTATATCTTGGCCCTTACCAAAGTGCTGCTGTGTCTTCTTTTTATACAGTATATCATGCAGTCATTGCAGCTTGCCTCTGTTCACATTATGGAGATGCTGGACAGGTTTTGTAAAGGCAATATAAACCAAGCTGGGAAAAAGAAACATGGCCCTTTAGGCAAAACAGCAAAACTAAAGAAAACACAGTCCTTCTCTTAGTAGGGGATTAGTCCGCTCAAGGTTAGCAGTGTCCTCGGTTCAGGTCCTTTAACACATGCACAAACACTTTCCTGGAGTGCTTCCTCTTCAGATACTGCCTCCCCTGCCTTTGTAGGCCAGCTACTTAAGCCCCAGACCATGTAACTCCCCCCATCTGACTGATCACATTACTGTGATATCACACAGGACCTGTCAGCACACGGCGGTGCCGACTCTGTAGGTGGAGATAAGGTAGACATCCTCCCATCCTTTCTATGGATGTCCACATAAAAGCATGCCTATTATGCAACTTAAGTTCAGAGAATATCACTGCACACGTACAAGAAAAATAATGCTTCAGGTGAGTATTTATTTGATGCTGATAGGTGAAGCGACAATTTAAACGACGTTTTGGCCAATCATTGGCCTTTATTATATAGTCGCCTTTTCAAAAAAGCATCATGTGAAAACCAGGTAAGTAGTGTCACCGCAATGAAATATGACATATAGCCTATTGGGTCCAGTTTAGAGTCAATGCCCAGTGTAAGTGTAGGGTAGGTGACCTGATGGACGGACGGACTAGTCAGAGTGAAGAAGGAAAGGTTTGCACAGTGTAGGTAGGTGTCAGTTATTACAGTGGGGAAACAGCTAGGAAAGTGTAGTTGACGTGCAGTACCTTGGGTTGACCATTAGATGGCAGGGAGGAGTGTGAGCAAAGGACTTGACAACAGCTTAGGGCTTTAGAAACCGTTGGTCATGGGGGGCGTGGTTACAGTGACAGTTTCAAGGAACCGGGTGAGCTATAAATACTGAGGGAGGGTTCCAGAAGGTTCCAGTCCCCAAGGGGAGCTCCAGTGACAGGAGGACTGCAACAGTCTGTGCGCTGTGAGGAGAATCCAGACCAGGGGACTGAGGAGAGAGAACGTCAGGGGGGTGGTCCTGACAGGAAGAACCGCAGAAGGGACGAGGCACTGGGTGTGAGACACCGTATTTGACACGACGACTGATCAGTGGAAGCGCTGTTGGTTTAAGGGCCTAAGGCGGCCACAGTGACGGACCTGTCAGGAGCATCGACGAGTGAAGAGGGGACGGTGTGTGCATACACGTCCCTCAGTGTAACGTACGGTGTGTAAGAAGCGGCCCTGGAAAAGGAGGGCCGTGAGGTAAAGGAAGTGCGGTGTGCTTCTGAGGCCGTCAGGCGGACGGCAAGTGAGAAATAAACTTGGACTTGTTGCACCCAGAATCTGCCTCCATTGTGTCTGTTTTTATCTCTGCGAGGTAATAAGAGGGACCACCCCCCAGCTCGGCCCTCCCCACCTCTACATTTGGCGTAGTCGGCAGGATCGCCGCCACTAATACCTCATCTTCTGCAGCAGACCTGCTTCAAAGAATGGAAAAGGACTTGGACTACTCTGTTTGGATTACAATTACCTGTGGATTACAAATTACCTACCTGTGGAATACAAATGGGGAGCGCTGTGGCGGATCTGTGTGGCCAGCAGAGGATCCGAGGCGGTACCAGGTACTGTGCAGTATGGCGGTGTTGCTTCAGCGCAGAGGATAGGTCCGGGTGTTTGCAGTTGATCAGAATGGACTGGGACCCCCTCCAACTTACCCCAAAAGGAAGCAGTATGTGCCTGGAGATCGACGCTTCCATATATTGGACCCTGACAGGTGGGTGGAGAGGCCTGCTGACACCCCACCTCACAGAGGGAGTGGCACAGAAGAAAAACTTGGCTGCGGCTCTCTGATGCCATTCGAGTGCTGCCCAACGGATGGTATGAGACGCTGCGGGTGTCGGGGCATCGGCCGCCTAGAGTGGCAATGGCGGCAGGAGATGGAGCTGCACCAGAAGTCATCTGTAGAACCACGGGCAGGCAGCGGGATGCTGAGCCGGGGAGCGGAGCCTGAGCGGAGTCAGCGAGAACGGCCGCCACCAATACCAGCAGAGGACTTCTCAGCGGTGCCCCCGAGTCCGGAGGGCAGGCCCGCAGGACAGTGGAGCAAGGAACGGAGGCTGCGGGGGAAACCGCGTGATGATGGGACGGAGGCCGCAGCGCCGGGGAAGGTGAGAGTACCCCGGGCCCTACCAGTGCCTCCGCAAGCGGCCCCCACCGTTCTATCACAGCACGCGGCCCCCTGCGCACCCAAAGGCCTAGTTACATCGGGCCCTGTGGTGTATGCAGAACTGAGCGAGGCCCCCCGATCATGTCCCCGAACTACCCCGCCCAAAGTCACTAGTGCAGAGCTCACCCAAAGAAGACGCTGCTGCGCTTCCCCTGCTAATAGCAGCTGCATCATTGAAATCCGCCGTTACTCCGGCTCCGTTGGAAGTAGTGGATGCAGCCTGTTCTGAGGCCGCGGTTATGCCGCTGCTGGAGTCGGCTGCGGCCGACTTAGAGGGCCCTGTGATTCCGGCCCCCGAGGACCCGGTTGTCCCCATTTGCCACCTGACCCCAGCGGCTGCTGGGCCGCAGAAATCTTCGGCCGTTTCTGTCTTGTGGTCTTTTTCAGTGGAGTCCCGACCACCGGACTCCAGGGCCCGTGCTGTTCCCTCCGTGTGGGTAGCGGAGGTGATCAGGAAGAAGGCCCGGGAGCAGGAAGTGTGGAACCTGCTCCACACTCAAGGAGAGGCCGTCATGGAAAAGAAGAGGACTTGAATGGACACCCTCAGTATCCCCGGGGGCTCCACGGCTGTGGGGTCCCTCACTACTAGCCACTGCGTAGTGAAGTAGACTGTCGAGAGTTCGGTGCACTGTAGTGCAGGTTCTGAAGAACAGTTCTAGTTTAAAAAAAAAAAATGTTTGATGTGCTGAGTTTATTTTTAGTATGTTCCTCTTACAGGATGTTATTTGCTGATTTGAAACTTGACAGAATGGGGATACGGAGAAGTGGAGGAGTGTTCAGGTCCAAGGAAGGGGGGAGAAAGAAGACTTGCAATGTTTTTTTTGTTATATGTTGGTTTTAGAAGCAAAAGAAAATGAAAAAAAAAAAATATAAAAATGGGTACTTGTGCTATTATAAAGTTGTTTTATGTATAATATGCCAAAGTAAAATGCAACAGGTCCGGGTAAGGGAAGGTCTGCGGGACCAAAGGAAAGTGTGAGATCCGGTAGGGATCTAAGAGTTGAGGAGGACTGGGAGACAAGGACGCCGACCATGACATGTTATTGAAAGAAAAGAAAATGAGTTGGAAGACGTGAGGAAGACAGCCGTCCTAGGTCAGGTCCCCAACACCACGGACACCCCTGAAGGAGGAAGGCGGGCGCTGGTAATGATCTGGAAGGTAAGAGACCTCGATCATGGCGTACCGAATAGTGGAAGGTGACAGTAGGGGAGAGTAGGGGAAGGTACATGCCATAGAGAGAATATGGGTGTACCCAGCCCAATTTGAAAGACGTTGTCATGTGGCGTGCGCGCTGGTGAGTAGCAGTAGGCTGCTCAGAGCATAGTGCTCCCAGTATGGTTCGGCCCCCGCAGATAGTGGGTTTGGCTCAACAGCTGGTCCGACAACAGAATGTAGGTGTAGCTTCAGAACAACGAAGGCAGGGATGACGATTGTCGAGGACGACAGTGGATAAAGGAAGGGGGAGTGTAGGGAAGGTGATCTGACGGACAGACGGACTAGTCAGAGTGAAGAAGGAAAGGTTTGCACAGTGTAGGTAGGTGTCAGTTATTACAGTGGGGAAACAGCTAGTAAAAGTGTAGTGGACGTGCAGTACCTTGGGTTGACCATTAGATGGCAGGAAGGAGTGTGAGCAAAGGACTTGACAATAGCTTAGGGCTTTAGAAACCGTTGGTCATGGGGGGCGTGGTTACAGTGACAGTTTCAAGGAACCGGGTGAGCTATAAATACTGAGGGAGGTTTCCAGAAGGTTCCAGTCCCCAAGGGGAGCTCCAGTGACAGGAGGACTGCGACAGTCTGTGCGCTTTGAGGAGAATCCAGACCAGGGGGACTGAGGAGAGAGAACGTCAGGGGGGTGGTCCTGACAGGAAGAACCGCAGAAGGGACGAGGCACTGGGTGTGAGACACCGTATTTGACACGACAACTGATCAGTGGAAGCGCTGTTGGTTTAAGGGCCTAAGGCGGCCACAGTGACGGACCTGTCAGGAGCATCGACGAGTGAAGAGGGGACGGTGTGTGCATACACGTCCCTCAGTGTAACGTACAGTGTGTAAGAAGCGGCCCTGGAAAAGGAGGGCCGTGAGGTAAAGGAAGTGCGGTGTGCTTCTGAGGCCGTCAGGCGGACGGCAAGTGAGAAATAAACTTGGACTTGTTGCACCCAGAATCTGCCTCCATCGTGTCTCTGTTTTTATCTCTGCGCAGTAAGAAGAGGGACCACCCCCCCCCAGCTCGGCCCTCCCCACCTCTACATAAGCAATGAGTTCAGGGGAAGCCAGTCTCCAGGGAGTATGGGATTGATTCATTAGTGGCACAGTGGAGTAGGCAGACACTTCTGTGTCCCTGCAGTGAATGGAGAAGTATCTGCCTACTCCACTGTGCCACTAATGAATCAAGCCCATACTCCCTGGAGACCGGCTCCCCTTGAACTCATTGCTTACACTAGGCATTGACTCTAAACTGGACCCAATTGGCTCTATGTCATATTTCATTGCGGTGACACTACTTACCTGGTTTTCACATGATGCTTTTTTGAAAAGGCGACTATATGATAAAGGCCAATGATTGGCCGAAATGTCGTTTAAATTATCGCTTCACCTATCAGCATCAAATAAATACTCACCTGAAGCATTATTTTTCTTGTACGTGTGCAGTGATTTTCTCTGAACTTATGCTTATGGGACCTCGGGTTCCTTTCACTAGCACCGTTTTGCAAAAAGTCGAGTGCTAACCATTTTTTTCTTCCTACATTATGCAACTTAGTTTAACCCTCACAACACTTGGTGTGCTGGAGGAAAAACTCTGGGTTTTATATCACTGATGCCATTAGGAGCAGTGAAACATTTCTCCCCTCCAGTACTTTATCAGTGACTTTGGCACAAAATACAGCTACAGTCATGGCCAAAAGTATTGACACCCCTGCAATTCTGTCAGATAATACTCAGTTTCTTCCTGAAAATGATTGCAAGCACAAATTCTTTGGTATTATTATCTTCATTTAATTTGTCTTAAATGAAAAAAACACAAAAAGAATTATCCTAAAGCCAAATTGGATATAATTCCACACCAAACATAACAAAGAGGGTGGACAAAAGTATTGGCATTGTTCGAAAAATCATGTGATGCATCTCTAATTTGTGTAATTAACAGCACCTATAACTTACCTGTGGCACCTAACAGGTGTTGGCAATAACTAAATCACACTTGCAGCCAGTTGACATGGATTAAAGTTGACTCAACCTCTGTCTTGTGTCCTTGTGTGTACCACATTGAGCATGGAGAAAAGAAAGAAGACCAAAGAACTGTCTGAGGACTTGAGAAACCAAATTGTGAGGAAGCATGAGCAATCTCAAGGCTACAAGTCCATCTCCAAAGACCTGAATGTTCCTGTGTCTACCGTGCGCAGTGTCATCAAGAAGTTTAAAGCCCATGGCACTGTGGCTAACCTCCCTAGATGTGGCCGGAAAAGAAAAATTGACAAGAGATTTCAACGCAAGATTGTGCGGATGTTGGATAAAGAACCTCCACTAACATCCAAACAAGTTCAAGCTGCCCTGCAGTCCGAGGGTACAACGGTGTCAACCCGTACTATCCGTCGGCATCTGAATGAAAAGGGACTGTATGGTAGGAGACCCAGGAAGACTCCACTTCTTACCCCGAGACATAAAAAAGCCAGGCTGGAGTTTGCCAAAACTTACCTGAAAAAGCCTAAAACATTTTGGAAGAATGTTCTTTGGTCAGATGAGACAAAAGTAGAGCTTTTAGGGCAAAAGCATCAACATAGAGTTTACTGGAGAAAAAAGAGGCATTCAAAGAAAAGTACATGGTCCCTACAGTCAAACATGGCGGAGGTTCCCTGATGTTTAGGGGTTGCTTTGCTGCCTCTGGCACTGGACTGCTTGACCGTGTGCATGGCATTATGAAGTCAGAAGACTACCAACAAATTTTGCAGCATAATTTAGGGCCCAGTGTGAGAAAGCTGGGTCTACCTCAGAGGTCATGGGTCTTCCAGCAGGACAACAACCCAAAACACACTTCAAAAAGCACTAGAATATGGTTTGAGAGAAAGCACTGGAGACTTCTAAGGTGGCCAGCAATGAGTCCAGACCTGAATCCCATAGAACACCTGTGGAGAGATCTAAAAATGGCAGTTTGGAGAAGGCACCCTTCAAATATCATGGACCTGGAGTAGTTTGCCAAAGAAGAATGGTCTAAAATTCCAGCAGAGCATTGTAAGAAACTCATTGATGGTTACCGGAAGCGGTTGGTCGCAGTTATTTTGGCTAAAGGTTGTGCAACCAAGTATTAGGCTGAGGGTGCCAATACTTTTGTCCGGCCCATTTTTGGAGTTTTGTGTGAAATGATCAATGTTTTGCTTTTTGCTTCATTCTCTTTTGCATTTTTTCATTTAAGACAAATTAAATGAAGATAATAATACCAAAGAATTTGTGTTTGCAATCATTTTCAGGAAGAAACTGAATATTATCTGACAGAATTGCAGGGGTGTCAATACTTTTGGCCATGACTGTATATATATATTTTTTTCACTGTATTTTTTCTGTCCCTCATGAGACTTGAACATGCAATTGTTTGATTGTTTATACTATGTACTGCAATTACACAATATTTCAATTTATAGAAAAATGAGGATCCTCTTCTAAATCTCAGCAAGTACTAGATGCTGCAGTTATAGGCAGATTCCATCTATACAATACATCCATCAGCAGCATATGAAGCAGGATCCGATCCTGATCAGGCTTCATCATTTCCTTAGAAATCCATGACAAAAATGTGCACTGTAGTTTGCTAAGGAGTCAATGTATTAATATAAACACATATAGGTAATTACGAACAGCGCCTAATATGCATAAATTATATGTAAACTGCTGGTCATGTTTCTTTTATTGAAAAATCTCTTTGAAATGATAAAATAGCCACTACTGTCCTGAAGAGATACACATTTTAGCATCGCCTTATCAGATACATAGCTGTCTTCGTCTGCAATTTTACACATGGCAATGCTTGCTATATCCCATAGTATTCTCATGAATTCTCAAAAAACTTAGGAAACACAGCTCTGACAAGTGAAACTGCTTTCATACTGCATTTTACAGCGTCTGGAGGACACATCTGTCTGGAAGATTTTCCTGATGTGTACCTCCGACAGATACCTCTGGCTGAAGCTACAGAATAGGAATCTGTCTCCCATTTAAAAAAAAAAAAAAGTATTTTGCGTGCACTACCTGTTTTTACAAGATGCCTCTGTAAAATAGTGCAGCAGACTATGCTATTCCATGCAGAAGAAAAATGATTTACCATCATATAATAGCCTGACGACTGAATGACAGTCAATGAGTATATTTCATGTATCCACCAGGAACCTTCTTACTACATACAGGCAATGGATGCTGCAAAAGCCATTGGGAAGCTAAGAAATAAAGATCTATCTGATGTTCTTGTGTTCTTATCTAGGCTGCTTTTACACTTACGATGTTTTTGCGGGCCGATTTTGTGGCCACAATAGAATCGGCCCGCGAAAATTCCAAGGTGCGCCGTGTGCCATACGGCCGTGGGGGCTGTATTAGCGGCCATGATAAAAGATCGAGCTTGCTCAATCATTTTTACTGCCTATGGACAGGTCCCTTATTGTAAATCAATGGGGCCGCAAAAACAAACGGAAGTTTGCTTTTGCGGTGCACCGTGACTTCCAGATAAGCGGAACGCCGTTTTTTTCCCAATACTATTTCAATAGAAAAGAAAAAAAAACAGCGAGAATGTCGCAGTCTAAAAGATAACCTTTAATCCAATAGGTTAAGACATGAATGGCACAGGATAGCCGGGCATAGGAAAAAACATGTCAAAAACAGATGACGCATTTCGACTTAGCAGTCTTCATCAAGATCTGGGGGTTTTTTCGCTGTTTTTTTTCTTTTCTCTTCAAGTACGTTTGCTTTATGGAACCATGCTGAGTGCCAGCTGTCTAATGAAGACTTCACAGAAGGGTGAGCTGACTACAATCTTGTTGTTTCTTTATACTATTTCAATAGTACTATTGTACAATAGTACTATTTCAATAGTATTGGAAAAATAAAAAACGGTAATCCGCAAGCTATTTTGCAGCCCGTTATTGCGGTGGACCGTAAAAATTGCGGCGATACGACCTGCAAAAACGGACCGCAATAACGGGCCGTAAAAACAGCTGTAAGTGTAAAAGTAGCCTTAAAGGAATCACTAGATATTTTTTAAATATTATAGCAATTACAGAACCACAGGTTGGATATCACTACTGAGGAACATTTTATATACAGCAACTATTGGTGGGCACTAGAAATTGGCGAATTTATCAAGCAGAATTGAAGTCTACTAAACTTTTGCAAAAATCCATATTCTTCAGAAGAATTTTTGTAATTTGCTCCACACAAATTTTTGTGTATATATTTGTGCTTCTTCAAATACTTTGTTATACCATACCTGATGAAGAGATCCCAGAAGTCTCAAAAGCTTGCTTTGTAGCATCATTTATTTTATTTTTGTTAGCCATTAACCCCTTACCGACATCTGGCGTAATAGTACGCGATGTTGGTATCAATCCCTTTGATGTGGGCTCCGGCGGTGAGCCCACATCTTTTCCAGGACATGTCAGGTGTTTTGAATATAGAAAATAAATTAATTCTGAGGTTATCTTATTATAATAAGAAGGGCTAAAACATATGGAAATGTTTACCCTTGCCTTCATACAGCTGCCCTGACCTAACAAAATTCTACTACAGACAGCAATGTCCTCAGACCTCATAGAAATCAAATGGGAATCTGTGGTATTCACTTGTGTTTCTGCTAAGGGTTCCGTTGTCACTTTCATGGAATACCAATTGCAGTAACCAACAATGCATACAATCATGCATTCCCAAGAATTTAACACATTAAGACAACATTGATTATTAGACAAGGGTTGTATTTTTGTTCATCATCTTTCATAATGTGTATTCATATACAGTATTAAAGATATCACTTGTACCATTTCTACCTTATCAATAGTGAACAAATGGTACAGGACTTGTACTCCAGAAGTTTTAAACATTTTTCAACTTGATGTTATAAAGAGAAAAAAAGATCAAACATTCTATTAAAACTGAGTTAAGGCTAACATATTGTATTATATTTTAACCATTACACTAGCAAGTATCGCAGTGTAAATAAGACATGTTAATAAAATATGTGTATAAATGTTTGAATGGCTATAAATAATTAATTCTAAGCAATGTGTAACAACAAGTTCAACATTTTAACCAGCTGGTTTACATGTGTCTATTGCAAACTCCCCATTGAGCAGCAAATCCCTGGCATTGACAATAAAATAAACATAAAATCATCTATGAACCTTAGCGGCACAGTCTCATCTTATGAAAAGTGTATGGTAAGTTACACAGAAGAAAAATAAGCAAGTCTGGAATTGACTTGTGTTTTTTTATCTGCTGTCATTTCCCTGCAATGAGAGCTTTTATTATAACTTTTTGTACAACTTTTTGCCAGAACGATCAATCACCAATAACTACAGTCCAGGCTCAAAAGTGGACTATCTCCAGCACATGAGTTTCAATTTAGCAGTTAGTCACTCACCTCCCCTCCTTCTCAGATCCTGACAGTGCTGCTTTTATCAGTCCTGCAAAATCACCAGACCCCCACCCTCACATATTCCAGAGCTGCTCTTCTAATTACTGGTCTCACTTTCACAGTTATGTGCATGATCAAAGGTCATGTTATGTCTATATGCAAATATAAAAAAAGTCAGGTAGCACTCCAAATAAAGAGTACAAAAAAGTGGGGGTACCTTTATTGACCAATCTCACATGCAACTTTTCATCTCCAGAATAAACAGTAATGAGCCTTTCAAAGACTTGAGAAATACTGACTACTTCTTTTTCTGGAGCCAAAATGCTCATTTGAGATGGGTCAATAAAAGTACACACATTTTGTACACTTTATTTAGAGTGCTATTTGCATTTTATATATTTCATATAGTGGTGCTTAGATCAGTGTCCATTGGCTTGCAATACAGATAAGATCTTTTTAAATTAGAATTTGCCAACTTTGTCATCATTTTCCCAAAAAAGTCAATTTGCAGCTAATAAATCTCAATACTAGAAAGCTTGTAATTGCTCAGAAAAAACACAAGGGACACAGGAGAAAGAGGGAGAGAATCCAGCTGGCAATAAAAGTTTACAATTTATAGACTATAGAAAGAGAGAGGACCCTGCAGACCATAAGAGCTAACAATATACAGGAAAGAGAGAAAGGACACTGCTAATTTGAAGAGCTTTCTCTACAGGGGAGAAAAAGAGAGGATCCTTGCTGACCATAACAGCTATACATAAAAAAGAAAAAGACAACATGGTTAACCATAAGAGCTCACACTCTACTGTAGGAAAAAATTTAACCATTGACTGGAAATGTAAAAGGACTCTGCCATACAAACTGTTAGGCGCCGGGTTCCTGCAGCTGCACAGCAGGAATCCAGAGCCATGCATCCAGTGGTCTCCCATTCCTTTCCAACCGCTCAGGGAACTGCACAGCAATCTTGGTGATCCAGGCTCCCTGCTCAGACCAGCTCTCTTGGGCTGGATGTTGCTGCCACTTCTGGACCAGCAATGGTAGCGTAACCTGCTTTGCAGGAAACCACTCCAGAGGCTAAGTCCTCTTGCCGCGCTACTGGGCATGCCCACGAGATGATCTCCCAGTGGAGATCAGGGGTCACATGCTCAGGTCTTTCTCCTGATCTGATTGGCCCATCTCAGAGGTCTGGAAGGTCCCGGAAGCGCATGGCTATAAAAGGCCCGCATTGCCGCTCAGTCATGCGCTAGTATAGACTATACTTGCTATGTGTGAATGGTGACGGATGTATAATTCTGGTGACTGACTCATTTGAAACCCCTTCCCTCTGATATTACATATGTGGTTAGGGTATTAGAGTTATAGTCAGCGCCAGTCAGTGGCAACCAATGCGCCACATTGCACACCGCACCGCTACACTAGCGTCCGATAGTGTTATGCCTCACAGCACTGTCGTACAGTAGCAGTAGTTACCACAGCGCTGCAGTTAGCAGCACTTACCGGCGTCCGCGGTAGCGACGCCGTACGCATGGTAGGTCAAGACGGACACCGACCTCTGCCTTGGAGCCGTGTCCTGTGACCATATACCATGTGTGCAAGCCAGCTGAGACCTGTGAAGCTAACAGGCTCGGCGTTTATGCTTTATTTATACTAAAGCGCCTCTGTGAGTTTAACAGAGTCCGTGCTGCGCACCCGGGTGACGTTTAACCCCAGTGTAGTATACCGCCATATAGCGAGTCTGCCATTACTCAGGAACGATTGTTACAACTACTGCACGGTGGACCCCGGGCGGCGAATGCACTTCCTATTATTTATATTTTGTGCGTTCCACCGTCCCTAACACAAACTATGCTCTACTAGGAACTGCTGATTTGTGATGGCTCAGCAGGAGATGACATAGGCAGAAGATGGCCTTTGTGTAACAACAATTCAGTGACAGACCTAATGTGTCATAAAGCATAAACACAGCAGTAGATCAAAGTTACTGAATTATAACTGTTACTCAAGGAGGTATGCCCACTTCAAAGTAACAAGGAAGTGACTTTTTTACTCCTTCCTGACATATGACATGTCCCTGCCTTTGTTGTGGGTTCAAATCCCGGGCCAACATCTTTCACAGCAGATGATAGCTCTTTTCGCCGCTGTTATCCTGCTAAGTTCCACTGTCAATTTCTGACAGTGGCATTTAACACGTGCCTACAGAAGCACATGTTATTCCACGCTCCTATGACGTGATTATGGGACACTGATGGTTTGTCATGACAGCCGGGGTTCTGCTAAAGATGCCCTTGCCTGTCATTATGATGTTCTTTCGAAAGCCAGCCAATGATTGGTATTCATAGGAGATTGTGATTTTACCACTACATAGCAGTTCTGAATCACTGCTATGTATAACATAAGCGACCAGGTGCTCACAGCTTCAAGTCCTATTAAATGCAGTAAAAAGTGAAAAAAAAGGTTTTAAAAATAGGAAAAGATTAAAAAAAAAGCACAAAAGTTCAAATCACCCCTCTTTTTCCCCATTAAAAATAAAATAATTAAAAAAAGATACACACAACTTATACTTTACTGACCGGGGATAATCATATTGACAGGTCAGTTTTACCATATAGTGAACAATTGTGCAATTGCACTTTTTTTGTACAATTTCAGTGCACTTAGAATTTTTTTCCCATTTTTCAGTACACTATGTGGTAGAATAAATGGTGTTATTCAAAAATAGAACTCAACCAGCAAAAAACAAGCACTTGTGAGGCTATATTGAAGGGAAAAAAATTGGCTCTTGAAGAAGGGGAGGAAAAAAACTAAGGGGCTAAAGGACATCTTCTCCAAACAAAAATGGACACATATTCATGATTGAGTGATTTGCCTAAAGACAGAAGAAGTTTCTGTTGCTAAATCTCTACATGCTAACTTCTTTATGGGCATATTGTACTGGATTTACTCGCTTATATAGTGCCATTAAGTCCGCTGAACTTCACTGTCCTCATCATTTTCACTGATCCCTTTGCGTCTCACAATCTAAACACACTATTGTATGTGGACTCTGGAAGGAGCCCCATGCAAATAAAGGTGTAACATGCAAACACCTTGCAGATGTTGTAATTGGTGAGGTTTGAAACCAGGACCCCAGTTAAGCATTTATATAGTATACATCTATATACTGGTGCAATGTGCCTACAAAGAAGAAGATCATGTAGCCAGAGAAAAATTTCCTTTTTGAGGTAGTACAGCCTGTAACTTATAATGAAGACAACTGACTGAAATGATAGTGATTGCCAGTTCTAAGTCTCAGGTGGACCAGCCTATTTATTTATATAGTTATTTAATTTATTCATCTTTAACATGGATTGAAAAAAAACATAAAGTAACCCCCACAAATATTAAAAAATAAGATTTTGTTTCTTAGAAATACATTTTAATAATTTATTAAAGGGATTGTCCTTGTTTGGGGAAAAAATATGCAGGCACTCTGTGTGACTGCAGTCTTCTGAATTGTGTGAATGTGCAGTGTGCACTCTGTCACATTTCCCAAGTATTGCCAGTGTGAGCAGACAGTGAATGACTGCGTGCATGCAATTTGCAAATTTTCAGTCATAGGTTGACTTGATGAATTTGGCTTCTCTCCATAGAAGTTAATGGAGAGAAACCGGATTAGTTTATTTGTGATGTGATGTGATTATTACTATGAAAATCACATGCATTCAGTCACGCGACCGCCTGCTCACATTGGCAATATCAGACAATTAGAGATGAAAGAACCTGAACTTAAAAGGTGCGGGGTCCATACCGGACAGTTAATATCCAGTGCTAATGCCTAATATGGACTTCTACCAGACATCAGTTGCATTGCTTGGTGTTCCAGTGGAAGTTCTAGAGGGGAGAGAGAAAAATAGAGAGAGAATTTTCCTGTTCAAAAGTCAGGGTCATCTTTGTTTTAAATGGGTTTGAGTTCTGGTTCAAATTTCGGTACAGTTCTGGTACCTGAACTGAACTTTGGAATAAAGTTAGGGTCAGGTACCAGAACCCGAACATCCATGGGTCTGCTCACCCCTGCAGACAATACCAGTGATTCAAAACAATGATTTAACAATCTGCAGTTACATAGTGTGCCTGCAGATATCAGATAGTCAGTGTCCGGGACCTGTATCCCTGGTCCCGATGTGGCCAGTCCTATATCTGTAGTCCCCTGATCCTGGTGTGGGCAATGCTGTATCCGAGTTCCCCTGGTCCTGGTGTGGTCAGTGCCTGAACCTTATCCCCTGGCCCTGGTGTGGCCAGTCCTGTTCTCGAAGTCGCCTGGTCACAGTGCAGTCAGTCCTGTTTCTGAAGTCCCATTGCCCAAGTGCAGCCAGTGCCTGAACATTGTCCCCTGGTCCATATGAGGCAAAATCCTGACTCAGTATCATAGACAGACGTGTCTGAACCAAGCTCGAATTCATGTCTGTAACCATTCTGTAGAGATGCCAGAACTTTGCTAGTCTGAAAGGAGACATAGCCTTAATCAGTGTCAGAGTATCTATTCCCTGGGGTCAGCAGTTGCAGTACCAGGGTCTGCCCAGGAGTGGTGCCTGGTGGCTATCTGCAGCCCAGTCTGTCTCCATGATCAAGAGGTCCAGAGAAAAACAGGTAGCCACTTAGTTACACCCTTTCATGGGCAGATCCGGTCCTGTGGCACAGTGGGTCCAAAAATTCACATGTGCCACTGTTGGACGTAACAGACATAACCATAGTGAAGATGTTTGTTGTGGTATGAGTTTTAGTTTTAAATGAAACCATCTTTTTCTCCATATAGTGTATCTTTAAAATAGGCAAAATAAATTCCAAGTAAAATGAAATGCTAAAAAATGCAATTCTGCCATGCTTTTGAGTTGTATTTGTTATTTTTTCGATATTCATTATTTTTTAACTTTTTCTTTGTGTGGCCGTGGGAAGTTTAACTAGTTCATAAGTATGGTTAGGGGTGTGGTTCAAGGTGTGGCCTAAATATATTGTGCCAAAGATTTGTCATTTAAATCTAGTAACTATGGTCCAAACTAAAACTTAAATAGATATCTAAACATGAAGATGAAAAAGAAAATCAATTTTTGAACTAATTTAACGTCAATTAACATATTGTGCATTCATGCTTTAAGACAGTTGACATGGATTGGAGCAAAGCACTCTACCGCCATTTGGAGTTCAGATATAAATAATGAATGTCTCAAAGGTATAAAATTGTTTGCTTTTATTGATCACTAAGCTTTACAGTCTTTAGGATAGCCCTTTCAATGCTGTATTGAAATTCCATTCAGTGAAGAGAAAATAAATTGAAATGCCTTAGGCGGACATTGCGATGAATAAAACAAAAGCACCACAGGCACCTTCTATGTGAATTAAAATTTTCAGATATTCTGCTTTGAGGTACTGCATATTGTAAGTTTGACATAACCTTTTTTATTTCTATTTTTGACTTAAATTGACTTAAACATATCAGTCAATTTGCTTTGTTGATCAAGCGCATTCGATGCAGCCAGGGATATGATTATATAAAAATGAAGCTCTGCTCTTTCAAGGTTTGCGCAGCTTTCTAGCCACTCTATTTTCCGCCAACATCATACTTGAATTAATTTAACCATTTCTGGTACTTAAGTATTTAACAGTTGCTTAGAGAGAGTTCATCAATCCTTGTCCCCGATTAGGGTCATAATCAAAGTTCATTATCTCAAAACACACAAGGATAAATTTATCTATTTGCTTTTTTTTTTTTAAAAGGTACTCGAAGGAAACATATTGAGAATACAAAAACTGCAAATGCTGTATTGAGACAGATTTAAACCCATGTATTTGGTCTTGAAAGACCTTAAGCCCCCATTACACACTGCGATATCGCTAGCAATATCGCTGTAAAGTCACCGATTTTGTGACGTTACAGCGATATTACTAGCGATATCGCTGCATGTGATACTTACCTCCGACCGGCTCCCCCGCTGGTTATTGCTATCGCGTGAGAAGCTGCTGGACCATTCCTCGTCGTCCACTTCCTGCGGCCCTTCCTGCTGAGATGACGAGCGACGCGTGGAGCCGGGCGGGAGGACGCAGGATCGCCGCGTCTGACAGGTAAGTAGCGATCCCCGTCCCCTGCGATGTCGCTGGTGAGATCTGCCTGAGTGGCAGCTCACTAGCGACCACCCAGCGATTCACCAGCGATCCTGACCGCGTCATATCGCTGGTCGGGATCGCTGGTGAGTCGCTAGGAGTAACGATACCCTTAGAGTTACCATTAAGTCACCATGAATGATTTGATTGAGAGAATGATAGAGAATTTATATGTGTTTTGATGATGTCACAAGAAGCATGAATTGATGAACCTTCCTTGTAAGTTCAGGCTGGTGATTATGGAGTTATGTTTGCTTGGCACACCTTGGGTTTTCTAATACATGTGGATGGATTTTTAACAATGAGGACTACCAAGAACAACTGATGACAAAAATACCAATGACATTAGGAGGCCATATACAATAAACCAGAAAAACAAAAGACCCCACTAATATTATAATTTTAATAGACTTCATTAAAAAATACAATATCTCACCTTATAAATCTCTAATACAAGACTCTACATAGCCAAAGATGTTAGCAACCTAAAAAGTAGGCAACAATACTGTTCCTGCTCGATGGAGTCTGTGACCTATAAAGTCCTTATAGTTAGAGATTAGCGAATATTTCAATGTTCGGTTCGGATTATGATCGCCAAATTTGCAATATTCGCTGATCAATTAGTTGAATATTCAACGAACATTACTGAATGCCATTCACCTCAATGGGAGGCAAAAACAAATGCATGCACAACACCTTATAAGGGCCCCAAATGCTGCCCAAACACATCAAATGAGGGACAGACACCAGGAAAATGGCTTCAATTCACCCAAAGTACAGATTTTAGCATGGCACTACAGCAATCAACCAGGCATGAGGTATTGGGGTCTGTGACAGCATTTACAGCTTTCAATTGAACATCATAGTAAGATGAGGTGCGTGAGGGATCGGTGTAGGGCTCCTTTGCTCGGAGCCCTGATACCACATGCAACACCTCTACCTACTTTCATGCTGAGCCACACTCAGGTAGCACAAATATCAGTTTTGTAGACTACCATTGTCAGAAAAATGTAAGAATATTTAGTAACACGGTAATTGAGTCCAAGGAAGTGGAGGAATCATAGTCTCTGAGACCTACTGCTAAAGGCAACACGCATGAAGGAGACCCAAACACATTTACAAAAATTAGTGACAGACACCAACAAAGTGGCATCAATTGCAATAAAGTAGAATTAGTATAACGGGGACAGACACCTCTTCCACTACAGCCAACACAGTAGATGGAGATTGTAACGGGCAAGGTGATTGAATCACTGTTCAGTATCCCTCTGAAAGTCTGGAAGGGGTGTAAATAGGTGGCCTACCAAATCCCTACTCAGACAAGTGACATAAGGCGAAACACTGCAAACCAAGATGGAACAAAGAGGTGGCACCAGGTGCTACTCCATGACTGACCTACAGAATGTGTCAGCTGACCCCCTACAGCGAGTAAGCTGCTAGGGCCCAAAGGAGGTATGAAAAATGCAGGTAGGCACTGTAGGGATTCTGGAACCACGGATGCAGATGGGACTGGCTGACGAACAGAAAAGCACTGTCAGGTGCGGGCTAGACCAGGTGTTAGACAGATGGGATCAAAAAAAGGGGTGAAGCCAGCGCTGCTTGTGGTCAGAACGCAATGCATAAAGTGCATATGCACATATTGATTTCTAGCTGTATTTCAAAATGAGACATTTGGCAAAAAATTTATCAATTATTTGAGCCACCCCGCCACGCCAAGGCATTCTCATATGGGCCAGTCATGGCGGGGAGGCTCAAATAATTGATCAATTTTTTACCAAATGTCTCATTTAGAAACAGTTAGAAATCAATATGTGCATATGCATTTATGTATTGTGTTCTGACCACAAGCAGCGCTGGCTTCACCCCTTTTTTTGTTTGATATTGGTTTGTGGCTGACCACCACTGCTGCCGTGCGCGCTGGGTTATGATCGCCATTCTTTCTGTGTTCATTGTGACTGATCTAGGCTGCTGTGCACACACACAGCAGCCCTGCCCTTCCCCAGGCTCAGTTTGATTGTGCACCTGTGTCTGGGCCTGTCTCACCCTTCATCTGTGGTGCTAGTCAGGCAGTGTGGAAGTTAGACCTGAAATGTCTATGTCCGGACCTGGTCAACCTTGATCCGGGTTCGCCTTTTCTGGCTCCATGGGAGTGATTCAGAAACACTTCAGGTACAGTTTGCATTTAGTATGGTCTTGCTTTTAATACATTTAGGAGGCCGTAATGGCACAGCGAATGCCTTTGCATGGCGGGGTGGCTCAAGTAATTGATCAATTTTTTTGCCAAATGTCTAATTTTGAAAAACAGTTAGAAATCAATATGTGCATATGCACTTTATGTATTGAGTTCTGACCACAAGCAGTGCTGGCTTCTCCCCTTTTTTGTTAGACAGATGGGCCCTGGCAGGTGCGATCTGGACCAGCTGATGAACAGAAGAGCAAAGATAAGAACGAGCAGATGGGCACACTGTTACAGTTCTGCAGCACCGCACTAGGGTAGGAGGGGGAAAACTGACCGTACACTGCTACTAGGCTGGTACCATACGATGGGGTGGGCGACCAATTCCTTGAGAATAGACCCACCGACGATCCTAGGTTAATCTCAAGCGAAGACTTATAGATAGAGGAAAGGGGGTCTCTGAAAGATTTAAGGACTGGGTACAAAAATGACCTCCTAATAGAAAAACAAAGAGAAGGCTGTAGAAACAAACTAAAAACAGAAACTAAGAGGAGCAGAACCAGAGGTCCCAGAACTGCACTCATTAACCACACAGGAGGCAAAGCAAGGCTCCAAGCCAGACTTTAAGCTGATTGACACTGATGACCAGCAAGAAATGGGAGACAGGTGCAGGCTACTAAAGGGTGATACAATCACCTGACCCAAGACCAACCCAGCACCAGGGGAAAGAGACCAGCAGCCAGAACACTACAAAAAAATGGTGTATATTCACAAACTGAACAGATTCTAACACACAGACAGGTAAGAGCAGATGGCGATAGGGTAGACAAGCAGATAGGAGGACCTGAGGGTCCGGACAACTAGCAAGCATGCAAGGTAAACTAACAACATAGCTCAGTCACCTCCATATTGGAGGAGAAGCCTTAAATAGAAGGTGTCGCCCAGCTATAGGTTGGGAATACCTTAGGTTCATGCGAGCGGTCCCTTTAAGAGAGAGAGAGAGAAAGTATGCCCTCTAAGTATAGTTCTTGGTCCTACAACTGAAACTCGGTGGACACCGACACATAGGGGGCGAGATGAGGAGGTGGTCTGTGAGTGGGAGACACTGAATACCCTGTCTGTTAGGTATGAGGAGGTCCAACAAAGGGCCAAGTCTGTAATGTCAACAGATCAGAAAATCTGTAGTAAGAGGGAATGGTCCACTGTGTCAAAGACAGATGCCAGGTCCAAGAGAAGGAGGAGGACAAACTTGCGTCACTTTCATTTGGCGGTTAGTAGGTCATTGGTGACTATAGTCACGGCAGTTTCAGTGGAATGGTCGGTCTTAAGTCAGATTGTAAGCGTCAATGAGGGAGCAAGAGGAGAGGTGGGAGGACAGTTCAAAATGGATGTGTTGTTCCAGCAGTTTGAAGGCATGGGAAAGAAATGATATGGGATGATAGGTAGACACAAAGGATGGGTCAAGGGTGGGCTTTTTGAGGATGGGTGTGATTGAGGTATGTTTCAATCAGGATGGAAGACACCAGTTGCTAGTGACAGGTTGAAGAGTTGGGTTATGCTTGTGATGAAGACTGTGGTAAAGTTTGGAATGAGGTGTACATTATTGTGTCAAGTTCACAGATGGTGAGGCAAAGTATTCAGCTGAGATGAGAGGAGAGGGAGGGGGAACGGGAACTGGTGGACACAGGAAAGAATTGAAAGTCCTGAATAGCTGTTTAGGGTTGTGAGCCAGGTATGATATGAGGGATGAGAATTTGTTTTGTTTTGCTGCAGTCAGAATTTGCACAGCATTTCTACAACTTCTGTTATTGGACGGGCAACTCCACTCCCTTTCTTTGGCAGCTGTACAACTGTATGCCCTGTAGATGAGGGCCAGAAAGAACATATGCGCCAGTAGATGACAAGTGTTGCATCAAGTGACCTCTGCTCCTTTTCCTCCACCTTAACATCACACACAGTACAGTCCTCAGTGGTGACACCTCAATTAACCTTTTTTTCCACCACATCACAACTCTCCAAGCACCCAACTGACTGTTGGTAACCACAGATGGCCAAGTCTGCAGATCTCTCACACATTGTATGCCACAGGGTCAAGAGGAGGAAATCATCTGCACCGATGACAAAATTTTTTCTCACTTTGATCCATGGCCGAGCAAAGTTTTGTCCGAGTATAAACCAAACCCTCGTCAACAGACGTTAACCCCGTTGGGTGAAGGTGATCCATTTGTGACGAGACTCAGATATTTTAGGTACTAGCGAACTGTACTGTGCTGTCAAGGCAGGAAGAGAAGGAGGGTGACTATGAGGGTGAGGAGTGGCAGAACAAAGAGGATGACAATGAGGTAGTAGATCACACTTGGTGTAAACCCAGAGGCCTGCAACTGAGTAGCTCAGCAGAGGAGGAGGAGGAAGATGAGGATGTTACGTAGACAGAGAGCTATGCAACCACGACAACCAATGCATCCTGAGGCTCAACTCTGGCAGTGGATAGCAGCATTCGCGGTTCTACAGTTGCCTAACTTGGGTCTTCTTTTCAGACCGGCAAAAATAGAAAAAAATCATGTTATCTGTCAACTTTTTTAAAAACAACGTAGTATAGAAAAAATGAATTAATTTCAGTACTACATGCATGACCTGGCATATGTGCGATTAACATGCGTTAATCTAGGAATGTCATTTTGCTAAAACGCAGACTAGTGGGTCTAGCCAACCACCGTCCACCCCATCAACCGCATCTTCTGATTCTTCCTCCTCCCTCACCGTGGCAAGTGTTGTCACACAGGTCTCCAGCCAAAGAACCTCCACTTGTTTACCTCCTACAGTTGGGGTGATTGAGAGCCTGTCAGCTGATACGGAATTGGACATGCCTGCTGTTTTTGACTGATCTTACATACCAAGCACATCACATCTTTCTCAGTCCACCGTAACATCCCTGCCTGCACCCCTCTCACAGTCCAGCAGCTTGTTGTGTTCACCCTACTCCGCCCTGTGTGAGCACAGTAGCAAACCCTCATTTGTGCAGTTGTGCTCACGTAAAACATTCTTTACTCCTACACATGGCAAAGGTAACATCTTGAATTTCACCATCTTCAGTCTACTAATAATAATCTTTATATATCGCAAAAACATTTCCGCATAGCTTTACGAGTCAGCAGTTCATATAAAATACAAAACCTACAAAAGACAAAATTAAAAAAACCCTGCTATAATAAAATAAGTAAAAAGCAAAAGTGCATTTACATCATACAGAGTTCTTAGTAATACTGTATTTGATCAAACATAGCATAAAAGCCGTCCCACCATCGACAAGGTGACTGTCAGAGACACCGCACTACACTTGCTCATAGAGCCAGTGCGTGTGTCCTGAGTACAGAAGCAGTGCTAAGAGTTACCTGGGGAGCAGGGCAGCAGAGGTGACAAAGCGTGCTTCAACTAATAGTGTCAGGGTCCAGTCAGCGCTGGAAAGTAAAGAGGCACGGGACCTGCGGACACTGAAAATGAACAAGCTTGCACGGGACCTATGGTCATGTGACTGCAAGGGGGCGGGGCTTAACGTCCTGCTTTCAGATATGACAGTACACCATACAACAACTCAGAGTCAGGCAAAACGGAGGTCACAACAGTACGGGCAAACGAAGTACAGGAGGGACAAACAGACGGGAGGTCAGACAAAGCCAAAGGTCATACACAGGATCACCGTACAGTACCAGGGATGAGACAGAGCGGATAATCAGGGCCAAGCAGAGATCAAAACCAAACAGACATATAAGGTACCAGGCAGAATCCAAAGTGATATCCAGGGAACAGACCGAGTCTTACACAGAGAATCAAGTAACCAGAACACAGCACTAACACACTCAGGGGTCACCACACAATGCCAAGGGCGAAAGTATAACTGACAGGGATGGGAGCGTCCTGAGGCTATAAGAAGCCTCCCCCAGAACCAGGGAGAGGCCACAATCATAGCCCCAGGTGTGCAGGTAAGCCTGCATCGGGATCACAACCTTTAACCCCAGAAATGCCAGTCATCAGCACTGGTTCCAAACATTAACCCCACGTGTGCGAGTCAAACCCGCACTGAGATCATGACAGTACCCCCCTCTCAACGGGGGGCCTCTGGACCCCCAGGCTTGCCCGGGTACTTAGCATGGAAAGCCCGTACCAGGCGATCAGCATGCATCAACCGGGCCGGTACCCAGGACCTGTCCTCCGGTCCATACCCCTTCCAATGAACCAGGTACTGTACCGACCGCCGTACCAACCTGGAATCTACGATATGACCAACCTTGTACTCCACCTGCCCCTCGACCAAAACAGGAGAAGCAGCAGACTCGGAGTCTCCCCGGACTGCTTCAAAAGGTTTCAGTAGAGATTTGTGAAAGACGTTAGAGATCTTGAAAGAGGGTGGAAGGCACAGCCTATACGCCACTGGATTGATCTTTTCCACAATCTTGTACAGGCCAATGAATTTGGGTCCAAACTTGGCTGACGGAATCTTTAACTTAATGTTTCGCGTGGAGAGCCAAACTTTCTCTCCCACCCGAAACATGGGACAAGGTGTACGTTTCCTGTCCGTGAAAAACTTATACCTGCCTTGAGACCTGGATATGCGCCGCTGGACTTCTGCCCATGTATCTTTTAACCGCTGAACAGAGTCCTCAGCCCCGGGGCACCCCGAATCCAGACGAGAAAACTCACCAAAATGAGGGCTGAACCTATAGTTAATCAAGAAAGGGGACCTACCAGTGGATTGACTCACCCGACTATTGAAGGCAAATTCAGCCAACGGCAGTGCATCGCACCAGTCACTCTGTCTAGCAGAGGTTAGACACCTGAGGATCTGATCCAGGGACTGGTTAGTGTGCTCCGTCTGCCCATTGCTCTCAGGATGGTATGCAGACAAAAAGGACAGAGACATACCTAATTTTTTGCAGAAAGCACGCCAAAACTTAGCCACAAACTGCACACCACGATCAGACACCACATTCAGGGGTACCCCATGCAACCGGATCACATGCTGCACAAACAACCTGGACAACGTCTCAGCTGACGGTAGTGCGGACAGGGGTATGAAATGAGCCTGCTTAGAAAACCTGTCCACCACTACCCATACCACTGTATTACCCTTAGATGGAGGGAGATTGGTAACAAAATCCATGTATAAGTGAGTCCATGGCCTTTCGGGCACTGCCAAGGGTATCAGCTCCCCTGCTGGCCGGCTATGAGAGCTTTTAGAACGAGCGCAGACCCCACAACCAGCAATGAATTTTTTTATGTCCGAACCAAGGGTAGGCCACCAAAAGATCCTAGCCATCGCCAGACGTGTGGCTGAAATACCAGGTTGAGCACTCAGCTTGGATTCATGGAACTCCTGCAAGAGTTTCAGGCGAAGTTGCTCTTGGACAAACAACTTCCCCTCCGGCTTGGCCGCTGAGGCCTGCGACTGGGCCCCCTGAATCTCCCATTCCAATTCAGATGAGACATCTGCTATCACAACCCCAGGGTGAAGAATGGAGGACGGTGGCTCAGGGGGCGACACCGGCTGAAAACTGCGTGATAAGGCGTCAGCCTTGACATTCTTAGACCCTGGACGAAATGTAATTGTAAACTGAAAACGGGAAAAAAAAAGTGACCATCGGGCTTGTCTGGGCGTTAGTCTTTTAGCAGACTCAATGTATGACAAATTTTTGTGATCCGTGATCACCGTAACCGGGTGACTGGCCCCCTCCAAAAAGTGCCTCCATTCTTCAAACGCCAATTTGACCGCAAGAAGCTCTCTATTGCCTACGTCTTAATTTCTTTCCGCAGCAGAGAACTTCTTGGAAAAGAAAGCACATGGTCTGAGGTTGGTTAGAGTGGCAGGCCCTTGGGACAACACCGACCCCACCCCCACCTCAGAGGCGTCCACTTCCACGACGAATGGTTTGGATGGATCTGGCTGCACTAACACAGGAGCAGACATAAAACATTTTTTCAGCGTCGCAAAGGCCTCTTTTGCGATCGTGGACCAATTTCTCACATCCGCACCTTTGCATGTTAGATCCGTGAGAGGTTTGACCACTTGCGAAAACCCCCGGATAAATTTGCGGTAATAATTGGCGAACCCCAAGAAGCTCTGAAGACCCTTAAGATCTCGGGGTTGCACCCAATCCACAATGGCCTGCGCCTTCTTGGGGTCCATGCGAAAACCCTCACCGGATACAATTAACCCCAAAAAGGACAACTCTTGTACACAGAATACACATTTTTCCAATTTGGCATACAAATGATTTTCTCTCAGCCTTTGGAGCACAGTTCGTACATGTTCCAAATGAGAATACTTGTCGGGGGAATATATCAAAATATCATCTAAGTAGATAACGACAAAATGACCAATGAGATCCGAGAATACCACGTTGATGAAATTCTGAAATATGGCAGGGGCGTTGGTAAGACCAAACGGCATGACTAAATTTTCAAATAGTCCCTCGGTCGTGAGGAACGCGGTTTTCCATTCATCCCCCTCTCGGACCCTTATCAAATTATATGCCCCCCGAAGGTCCAGTTTAGAAAACCACTTTGCCCCTGATAGTTGGTTACATAAATCGGGAATCAACGGAAGGGGGTACATATTCCGTACAGTAATTTGATTAAGCTCCCGGAAGTCGAGACAGGGACGTAACCCGCCATCTTTTTTCTTTACAAAAAAGAAACCTGCTGCCACAGGTGAGACTGAAGGACGCATGTGTCCTTTGCGCAAACTTTCAGTAATGTACTCCTTCATAGCCAAGCGCTCAGGACCGGACAAATTAAACAGACGGGCTTTGGGTAATTTAGCCCCCGGGACCAGCTCAATAGCGCAGTCAAAGGGTCTATGTGGCGGTAACGTCTCGGCCTCGCTTTCGGAGAATGCATCTTCGAAGTCCTTCAGGCATTCCGGAATACCTTCCAGCTCGACAGATGATACAGACACAGATTTAACAGGTTCAACCAGCAGTGCGGATTTATCATATAACTCAAAATCATTAAACCCCCATTGTTCAATCTCCCCCATTTTCCAGTTAATAACTGGGTTATGGTGTAACCAGGGCATGCCCAACACCAACCCTGCAGGTAAATTGTCCAGCACAAAATAACTTGTTTTCCACATGAGTAGCGCCCACTCTGATGGAAAACACATCAGACATAAAGCGAATTCCCTCCTTAGTGAGGGGAGATGAGTCAATGGCCATCACCTTGATCGGAACCTTGAGCCTAACTGTCCCTATCTTGCAGTGTGTGACCAATTGGGAGTCAATAAGATTAATAGATGATCCGCAGTCCACGAAGGCTGTAGAGGAAAAAGAACTACCATCCACAAACAGTTCCACAGGCAGTACTACTTTAGAAAATGAGGAAAATGGTACCTGAGGGTCTGAGCAGCCTCCCTGTTGACTACCCAGACCTAGTCGTTTCCCGCCGACCGGGTTTGAATACGGGCAATTTGGGCACTCCCTTTTCCAATGTCCCGTTTTACCGCAGTAAAAGCATAACTGCTTGTCCTTCCGGCGTTTCCTCTCCGTATCCTTCAGGGAGAGGGCGCCTACATCCATGGGCTCAGGGGCAGTCTCTTTTCCACTGGGGAATAATGGAGTATCCACCTGCATCACCCCTCTGGCCCGCAGCCTGCGGTCCATCCGGACGGCCTGGGTCATGGCGTCCTCGAGAGAGTTAGGTGGGGGATGTAACACCAAGGCATCCTGCAGCCGCTCGGACAAGCCTCTGCGAAAGAGTCCTCAGAGTGCGGCGTCGCTCCAAGGGACCTCTGCCGCCCAGCGGCGGAACTCAGAACAAAACCACTCAGCTGAGTGTTTCCCCTGACAGACACTCATCACCATGTCCTCTGCCAATCGCACTCGGTCAGGTTCATCATAAATGTGCCCGAGGGCCTCAAAGAATGCATTCACAGACATACGTTCAGGAGCAGAGGAAGACAGTGAGAAAGCCCATGCTTGCGGAGCCCCCCGAAGTAGGGAAATAATGACCCCCACCCTCTGGAACTCATCCCCGGAGGAGCGGGGCCTTAGAGAAAAAAAAAAGCTTGCATCCTTCTCTGAAAGACCTGAACTCCTTTTTATCCCCTGAGAAAAGGTCTGGCAATTTGACCGGAGATTCGGGGGACGCTAATGACACATCCCTACCCCCAGCACCAGAAGCCCCTGCATCGACAGCCCCCTGCACAGTAACCACAAACTGTTGCTGGGTCTGGGCCATCGTGCGTTGTTCCACATTGAGCTTATGGAACATTTGGCTCAGGTGCTTGACCTGATCAGACAAGGCTTGTATGGGATCCATGAGGATAACACACACTTTTTTTTTTTTTTTCTTCAGGAAAAAAAGAAAAACACTGAAAGGGTCAGTTATAATGTCAAAGACAACGCACTACACTTGCTCATAGAGCCAGTGCGCGTGTCATGAGTACAGAAGCAGTGCTAAGAGTTACCTGGGGAGCAGGGCAGCAGAGGTGACAAAGCGTGCTTCAACTAATAGTGTCAGGGTTCAGTCCGTGCTGGAAAGTAAAGAGGCACGGGACCTGCGGACACTGAAAATGAACAAGCTTGCACGGGACCTATGGTCATGTGACTGCAAGGGGGCGGGGCTTAACGCCCTGCTTTCAGATATGACAGTACACCATACAACAACTCAGAGTCAGGCAAAACGGAGGTCACAACAGTACGGGCAAACGAAGTACAGGAGGGACAAACAGACGGGAGGTCAGACAAAGCCAAAGGTCATACACAGGCTCACCGTACAGTACCAGGGATGAGACAGAGCGGATAATCAGGGCCAAGCAGAGATCAAAACCAAACAGACATATAAGGTACCAGGCAGAATCCAAAGCGATATCCAGGGAACAGACCGAGTCATACACAGAGAATCAAGTAACCAGAACACAGCACTAACACACTCAGGGGTCACCACACAATGCCAAGGGCGAAAGTATAACTGACAGGGATGGGAGCGTCCTGAGGCTATAAGAAGCCTCCCCCAGAACCAGGGAGAGGCCACAATCATAGCCCCAGGTGTGCAGGTAAGCCTGCATCGGGATCACAACCTTTAACCCCAGAAATGCCAGTCATCAGCACTGGTTCCAAACATTAACCCCACGTGTGTGTGTCAAACCCGCACTGAGATCATGACAGTGACTCTGGGGTCGGGGCGGTCCTACACTGTCTAGTATTAATAACCTTATCATGTGTCAAAGTTGACATCTGTGTGAATAAGGGCAGACAAGGACCGGGTCCCAACCACTTGACACCAGTCAGGGGAAGCCTTTAAATACAATTTCCAGCTCAGGAGAGGGAGGCCACACCCCAGCTTGCACAGAATGCAAAAATACAAAGAAAAAACACAAAAATTGAGCTTGGCTTGAGTTGGTACACATGCAGCATATAAATGCATGTTCACATGGCCAAAAAGCATACAAAACCTACAAAAGACAAAATTAAAAAAACCCTGCTATAATAAAATAAGTAAAAAGCAAAAGTGCATTTAAATCATACAGAGTTCTTAGCAATACTGTATTTGATCAAACATAGCATAAAAGCCGTCCCACCATCGACAAGGTGACTCTGTGGTCGGGGCGGTCCTACACTGTCTAGTATTAATAACCTTATCATGTGTCAAAGTTGACGTCTGTGTGAATAAGGGCAGACAAGGACCGGGTCCCAACCACTGGACACCAGTCAGGGGAAGCCTTTAAATACAATTTCCAGCTCAGGAGAGGGAGGCCACACCCCTGCTTGCACAGAATGCAAAAATACAAAGAAAAAACAAAAATTGAGCTTGGTTTGAGTTGGCACACATGCAGCATATAAATGCATGTTCACATGGCCAAAAGGTGGACAAGGAAGTGGGTGGGTGTGCCTGGGGGTTGGTATATGACTGCTACTCTGAGGGAGAGGGGATGGAACACTCTGATGGTGTGAACCTCAAAAGAAGAATGGTGTTCAGTCGACCTGCATTTATTTATTGGGTTAACAACAGCATTGTTGGTGGCATAGAGGAGTGTAGGGTTATCGTGGAGTTAGCAGTGATTGTACAGCTTGATGTACGCATATTCCATGTGTTGTAATCTGGACGTGGATAAGCCATATGCTCACTATTACTTTTCTGAGAACTAATTATTGTGAACAGCCTGTGGCCTCCTCAGATGATTCGTTGCCCAATTGTGTCATTGTCTGAATGATAGGGGCCAGCTGAGAGCTATTCCCTACAAAGATCACAGTGCTTATTTCTGTATGACTCATGGCCTATAATCTCTGTGATTATTGCATGGCCACTCTAATTTGTTGGCCACGGAAATGCAGCCTTTCTGCCTTATGGATACAGACGTTTTCCGAAAACTGATGCCCGTCTCAGTCCCCCCAATACCAGTTGCCCAGTCACCATTATTTCTCTAAGAAAGATGTGCCTGCACTACAGCAACAAGTTGTAAACAACATCACCTGTTCCCTGTTATAACCGTGTTTGCGAGGGTTTACTCCCAGCAATTATTTTTCTACCCACATTACAAAGACATACAGATAGTACATTTAGATTGTGAGTCCCAATGATGATAGTGCCAGTAATGTCTGTAAAGCGAATGTTGAATTATTGGCACAATATAAGTGATATACCCCCCCAAAAAATTGAAAGTGATGCTCAGCCACACTCAGGTGGCACACATATCAGTTTCGTAGATTACTATTGTCAGAAAAATGTAAGGATAGTAACACATGAAGGAGCCCCAACATGGAATCTACACATTTACAAAAATTAGTGTCAGACACTAACAAAGTGGCATCAATTTTACCACAGTAGAAATAGTATAATAGGGACTGACAGGTCTTCCACTACACGCAACTCAGCAGATGGACATTCAAGCAACACTGTTCACATTTCCTCAAATAATTGTTAACATCTACAGCAGCAGCAGCAACAGCAACAGCAGGCGCATATGCCCCACTAAAGATATCAGAGACTGCCATTATGCAAGAACAATGCAGCACACTAAAAACTTCAACATCCAGTAACAGAAGTTGTCGGTTGTCTTTGGATAGGACGTCAAGTTAGTGGTTCATTAGTGCTTTCAGAAACATTAGCACGTACCCCACATTCAGTCATATGTTAAAGTTTGGGCACCCCTATTAATGTTAACCTTTTTTCTTTATAACAATTTTGGGTTTTGCAACAGCTATTTCAGTTTCATATATCTAATAACTGATGGACTCAGTTATATTTCTGGATTCAAATGAGGTTTATTGTACTAACAGAAAATGTGCAATCTGCATTTAAACAAAATTTGACCAGTGCAAAAGTATGGGCACCCTTATCATTTTCTTGATTTGAACACTCCTAACTACTTTTTACTGACTTCCTGAAGCACTAAATTGGTTTTGCAACCTCATTGAGCTTTGAACTTCATAGCCAGGTGTAGTAAATCATGAGAAAAGGTATTTAAGGTGGCCACTTGCAAGTAGTTCTCCTATTTGATTCTCCTATGAAGAGTGGCATCATGGGCTCCTCAAAACAACTCTCAAATGATCTGAAAACAAAGATTATTCAACATAGCTTTTCAAGGGAAGGATACAAAAAGTTCTCTCAGAGATTTAACCTGTCAGTTTCAACTGTGAGGAACATAGTAAGGAAATGGAAGAACACAGGTACAGTTCTTGTTAAGCCCAGAAGTGGCTGGCCAAGAAAAATATCAGAAAGGCAGAGAAGAAGAATGGTGAGAACAGTCAAGGACAATCCACAGACCACCTCTAAAGACCTGAAGCATCATCTTGCTGCAGATGGTGTCACTGTGCATCGGTCAACAATACAGCTCACTTTGCACAAGGAGAAGCTGTATGGGAGAGTGATGCGAAAGAAGCCGTTTCTGCAAGCCCACCACAAACAGAGTCACCTGAGGTATGCAAAAGCACATTTGGACAAGCCAGTTACATTTTGGAAGAAGGTCCTGTGGACTGATGAAACAAAAATTGAGTTGTTTGGTCATACAAAAAGGCGTTATGCATGGAGGCTAAAAAACACAGCATTCCAAGAAAAACACTTGCTACCCACAGTAAAATTTGCTGGAGGTTCCATCATGCTTTGGGGCTATGTGGCCAATGCCGGCACAGGGAATCTTGCTAAAGTTGAGGGTCGCATGGATTCAACTCAGTATCAGCAGATTCTTGACAATAATGTGCAAGAATCAGTGACGAAGTTGAAGTTACGCAGGGGATGGATATTTCAGCAAGACAATGATCCAAAACACCGCTCCAAATCTACTCAGGCATTCATGCAGAGGAACAATTACAATGTTCTGGAATGGTCATCCCAGTCCCCAGACCTGAATATCATTGAACATCTGTGGGATGATTTGAAGCGGGCTGTCCATGCTCGGCGACCATCAAACTTAACTGAACTGGAATTGTTTTGTAAACAGGAATGGTCACAAATACCTTCATCCAGGATCCAGGAACTCATTAATAGCTACAGGAAGCGACTAGAGGCTGTTATTTTTGCAAAAGGAGGATCTACGAAATATTAATGTCACTTTTAGGTTGAGGTGCCCATACTTTTGCACCGGTCAAATTTTGTTAAAATGCAGATTGCACATTTTCTGTTAGTACAATAAACCTCATTTGAATCCAAAAATATAACTGAGTCCATCAGTTATTAGATATATGAACGTGAAATAGCTGTTGCAAAAACCAAAATTGTTATAAAGAGAAAAGGTTAACATTAATAGGGGTGCCCAAACTTTAACATATGACTGTACACCTCGAATACCAAGCCTAATTCTCCTTCCTCCACGACTTTGCTTTTACCCAGTTATTTTGCTCAGATAGTGTGCTAGGAGCACACTTTTAGCAACTAAAAATAGATTTTTTACTGTGCACAACCTCTGCACACAGCTGAATTTCAGCAGCACAAAATTAGAAGGTGAAACATGGAGTGATGAAACACATTACACACAGCAGAAAGAATTGTTTCAGTGTTGATGAGGCCTGTATGACAAAGAAGAACTGCTGCAAAAATTTCAAAGTGAGAAGTTTCCCACTGTATGACATTAGTAACAGATTTTTTTGCTTTTTTTGGTGTGGATGAGGCCTGTATAACATTGACTAGATGCTAAATGCAATTTCAAAGTGAGATGTGCTCTACTGTATGAAGTTAGTAAAAGAAGAATTTTGGGGGGCAGGAATGGGAACATACAACAGGATCAATAACAGGGCAGCTATGGGAAGTACGAGAACCAGGATCCAGCCTACAGCTATTACTCATCTAATCAGCACAAATTACCAGAGAGCGTGTAACAGATGTATGTCTCAAGGTAGGTATAAAAGACGCTCATGAGAAATTGGATGCCAAATATCCACATAATCTAGAAGAAAGGCTCCAAAGAATTTAAAAATGACATGTCCCCTACTGTATGCCTTTAGTAACAGAAGAATTTTCTTGAGCCTGTCAATAAGGCCTGTATAACATTGATGAGATTCTCCAAACAATTTAAAAGTGAAATGTCCCCTACTGTATGATGTTACTAACAGAAGAATTTTTGGGGGCCTGTTGATAAAGTCTTTATAACATTGATGAGATGCTGCAAACAATTTCAAAGTGACATGTTCTGTACTGTATAACATTAGTAACAGAATAATTTTTTGGGCGGGAATGGGAATGTACAACAGGATCAATAACAGGGTGGCTATGGGAAATATGAGATACAGGATACAGCCTACAACTGTTACTCATCTACCCAACACCAACTACCAGAGAGTGTTTGATGCTCATCAGAAGATCGGTGTAACAGATACGTGTCTCAAGATAGGTATAAAAGATGCCCATGAGAAATTGGATGCTAAAGATGCAGTTAATCTAAAAGATAGGCTCCAAAATATTTCAAAGTGACATGTCCCCTACTGTATGACATTAGTAACAGAAGATTTTTGGGGGGCCTGTCGATAAGGCCTGTATAACATTGAAGAGATGCTGCAAACAATTTCAAAGTGACATGTTCTCTACTGTATGATTTTAGCAATAGAAGAATTTTTGTTGGTTCTGTCAATAAGGCCTGTATAACATTGACGAGATGCTCCAAACAATTTAAAAGTGACATGTCCCCTACTGTATAATGTTAGTAACAGAAGAATTTCTTGGGGCAGGAATGGGAATATAAGATCCAGGATCCTACCTACAACTATTACTTATCTAGCCAACATCAATTATCAGAGAGTGTTTCATTCTCTTCAGAAGATAGGTGTAACAGCTGCGTGTCTCAAGCTTGGTATAAAAGATGCCGTGAGAAATTGGATGCCAAAGAAGCACAGAATCTAGTAGATAGGCTCCAAAAAATTTCAAAGTGACATGTCCCTTTCTGTATGATGTTAGGAAAAGAAGAATTTTTTTCAGCCTGTCAATAAGTCCTGTATAAGATTGAGTAGATGCTCCAAACAATTTCATTGTCACATGTCCCTTTTTGTATGACTTTAGTAACAGAAAATTTTGGGGGGCCTGTTAATAAGACCTGTATAACATTGAAGAGATGCTCAAAACAATTTCAAAGTGACATATCCCCCACTGTATGACATTAGTAACAGAAGAATTTTTTGGGCCTGTTGATAAGGCCTGTACAACATTGATGAAATGCTCCAAGCATTTTAAAATGCCATATTCAATACGACCAGCTCCACTACCCGCGGCAACCACCAGAGGGAGCCCCGACTCAGAAGTCAGATCAAGAGAGTTCACAACAGGATCCAATTGATTTTGATAATGTTTTCTTGGGACATATTGTACTTTATGTTAGCAGTAACATTTATTCAATATAACTTGTGTTTATTTGTGAAAAAAAGGAAATTTTTATGCCCTTAAATCAGAGAGTCATATTGCACAAAATAGTTAATAAATAACATTTCCCATATGACTACATCAGCAGAATTTTGGAACCAAAATATTTTTTGTTAGGACATTGTAAGGGTTAAAATTTGACCAGTGATTTCTCATTTTTTAAACAAATTTTACAAAACCATTTCTTTTAAGGACCACATCATAGTTAAAGTCATCTTGAGGGGGTGTATATGATAAAAAATACCAAAAAGTGACACCAATCTAAAAACTGCACCCCTCACGGTGCTCAAAACCATGATCAAGAAGTTTATTTACCCTTCAGGTGCTTCTCTGGAATTTTTAGAATGTTTTTTTTTAAAAAGAACATTTAACTTTATTTCACAAAAAAAATTGCATCAGATCCAATTAGTTTCATTTTACCAAGGGTAACAGGAGAAATTGGACCCCAAAAGTTGTTGTCAATTTGTCCTTAGTACGCTGATACCCCATATATGCAGGGTGCATGGCAGAGCTCGGAAGGGAAGGAGCGCTGTTTGACTTTTCAATGCAAAATTGGCTGGAATTGAGATTGAATGCCGTGTCGCATTTGGAGAGCCCCAGATGTGCACAAACAGTGGAAACCCCATTCAAGTGACAACATTTTGGAAAGTTGGAAAGTAGACATTGTTGTGAAATTTGTCTTGCGTATGCTGATACCTAGAGATGAGCAACTTTGCCTTTTTTCGGGTCGAGTCGGGTTTCATGACACCCGACTTTCTCAAAAGTCGGGTCGAACGAAATCGGCCGATTATCGTGAAAAGTCGAAGGCCGACTGAAACACGAAACCCAATGTAAGTCAATGGGGCAGAAAAGTCGGCAGTGAGTGGAGGACAGGAAACACACCTAGAGTGCCCATTTTAATGCAAAAAACATCAATTCTTATTCCTTAAGCTTGTCAACCTTAATTTACTTTATAATAATAGTTAGGCATTGAAAACTGGGGGTTATTTGGCTAAAGTTGTGGGGGGTAGTGCTGGCTCCAGATTTTTGTGGGCCCAGGGCCAAAGAGTGTCACTGGGCTCCTTTAACACATGACACAATTCATGATCCTTTGATACGGCAGAGAAATAGCAGTACAGTGCAATTAAAAATACTTCAATTCTTACATCACATGACTGATATCCATTTTAAATTTTCCAATAGCTCCAAAAACAGACAGTATATTCCTCCATACAGTATTATGGCCACCGCATAGTGCGCCATACAGAGTAATGAGGCCCATATATTTCTCCATACAGAATCATTGATCCCATATAATGTTCAATACAGTATATGATGAGCTCCACATAATGCTACAGTATATGTTGTTCACCATGGATGAAGCTCCAGTGTCTTATGGGCCCAAATAATGCTCCATATATAATGGGTCCCATTTCTAATGCTCCAGTGTATAATGGGCCCTGTAAATGCTGCTCCAGTGACTGATGTCCACCTTTGGAATGCTCCAGTGTATGGTGGGCCCCAGATATCATTCTCCAGAGTATCGTGCTCCCCAAAAATTGCTCCCAAACTTTAAAACAATTAAATAAGTCTTCTCGCTAGGGAATCCCTGTACTAGTCTGGACTCCTCGTCGTCCCATCTGCCATCTCTCTGTACTTGGACTGTTTAGGCAGAGGGAGTACAGACGTGATGTCATCGCGCTCTTTGACTAGAATGTCACTGTCAGGAAAAGTGTTTGGTTTCCGGGGGCAGTATGGTTGCAAAGCTGAACCTTAAAGGAATGTCCAGAAGGGCACCACCAGGAGTGGAGCCTGTGGCTTAATTGGACTCAACACGGGCAACCTCAACCATGCCATCCACAAAAAAGCTGCACAGATTGCAAGCTTAATTCCATTAACGAATGAGACTCCGACATGCCCCCGCGGTCCGCGTCCAGCTTACTAGAGGGACACGCGAGGCTCTGGCACGCGAGATCGGCCAATAACAGGTCTGTCATGCCCTTACATGTCCGGGGCTGCACACGTGCTACAATGAAAGGACCAGCGTGTATCGCTTACAGGTCCGGATAACACACTGAACCCCATTAGTGATGGGATCTGGGATTACAATTCTTCCCCGCAAACAAGCATTTCCCAGTAAGTGCACGTCAACCGTAATTCCAGAATTAGGCCTAAATGGCATTCCAGAAAGAATGTGAAAAAATTAAGTGACCAAACCACAGGTGCTGTAGCTTGCTTAACAGCAGGGCTCCTCTGCTGAGTAGCACACAGTTTTTACATAAACAGGCGGCATAGCTTGGTTCACGGGTGGCCAACTCTGCTGAGTAGCATACACAGTTACTAGGCACAAAGTATAAAGTGGTGTAAATGCAGTCAAAACTGGTTCTTTCATAACCAGGTGGTATAGCTCGGTTCACGGGTGGGCTCCTCTTCTGAGTAGCAGACAGAGTTACTAGGCCCAAAAGGATTTTCAGGACAATATGCGGAAAAAATTATTAGAAGCACACAGGGTGTAGCTCCTTCACAGGTGTACTACACCGCTGGCTACCAGACACTGCTACTATGCCCTAAAACTGTCTATTATCATTGAAAACCATTATTAATGTGAAAAAAAAGATACACTTTTGTTTAACGAAACGTTCTCGAACGGAAACTCGAACAGCTGAATTTTAATCAAAGAGTTGTAGTTCGACGAACGGATCTAACACAGCTCAAAACAGCTAGAATTTGAACTTGGCCAACAGTTCCACTCAAATACAAATCATCTGTATTCAGGAGGCAGACTCAGATGGTCTCAGGCACAGTATGGATTCGACAAGATTGCAGAAAGTTGAGAAAGGGTACAGTATCACCGGATAACAGGTATATATAGCATAGTTTAAACATTTAAAATCTCTGTGTTTATTTCCGGAGTCCGACAAAGACACTCACAGCCTCAGTATGGATTAGACAACAATTTAAAAAGTAGAAAAAAGGAAATGTTTTTGAAGCGTACACCAGTATACACTGTTGGGGTATTTTTAAATCTTCATATATATTTCTGTCTCAGTAAGATAGTCCAGACTCTCCGCAAGAGGAAACAAGATGGATAAAAGTACAGACATAAAGTCGAGTGATTGCAGAAATTTAGGAATTACTAATCAGGGGGAAAACTCCTGGGAGAATTCTCAGAGGTGAAGCTGACCCTCAATTACTTTGTGTGGAGACAGTGAAAACAGTTCTCTGTGAAGAAAGGGTTGCTGTATCGCAGTACCATTGATCCCATCAACGTTACTCATCTCCATCAAATTTTGATCACAGGGAGAGATGTAGACATGGTCCTCACTGCCTATCATGATCAGTCAGGTAACTTTGGAGTGCAAAAGACAGAAGCCACAGGCTGTAGGCGATTCTATTGGATTGGCATGAGAGGGCACATTTAAAAATGTGGGCAGGAATGTCACACGTCTGTGAGTAGGAAAACTGTGAAAGCTGATGATAAACCACCACTGCATCTCATTGTGAGTCAACGTCCATAAGAAATGGAAGCCATTGATCATTTGAAGCTAGAGCCTGGCCAGCAGGACAGGGCATAGCTGCGTCTTAACCATCATCTATCAGTTCACCAAATTTGTAGTGTCAGTCCCAGGGAAGGATTTGACAGCCCAGACTACACAGCGCAGGAGCAGGGAGAGGTAAATATTGCAAATGCTGGGGCCCTGCCCAAGCAAGGGCGGCCCACTCGTTGGTGTCAGTACTGGCACTGGGCCCCTGATAGTACCCCGGTGTGTCTGACGGCGGGTGTGCACCCCCATCATGAGAGACACTTGATTTCACTATGAGGGACCCTGTGCCAGTGCCGGCGCCCAGGAGTCGGCCCACCCACCTGTCCAGAGCAATGGCATTCACACGGTTGCATGCGCTAGGTGGTGACCCTGGCCATGGGGGGGAGGCAGCCCAGTTAGGGAAGTTTAAAAAATGGCATATGTTGATGTTGGACATTCAGGAGCTGCAAATAGAGGAATTGGAGAAGTCCGAGGAAGAGGAGGACAAAAGCGAGCCATTTAACTGGCGACCTATGTGTCATCAGGGGAAGGTGGGAAAAAAATCCTTTGAAACCCATGCATGGTTCATTTTAATGAAGGTTAGATCATCAACATTTTGGGTCGACAGATGGGTCCTTTTTTCTGTCAGAATTGAGCCAGCAGCACTGAAGATAGCACACTAGCAGCAGGGCAAGCGAGCTCCTGTAAGGCATATTGTGCCAATTCAGGCAAGGCGTCTAGTTTAGAGGCCCAATAGTCAAAGGGGAATGACCTGTGAGGGAGAACATTGATAAGGGTCATTACTCCATGCTAATTCTCTTGGATCTCTCTGCAGCATTCGACACTGTGGATCATCAGCTCCTCCTCACTATGCTCCATTCCATTGGCCTCAAGGACACCGTTCTCTCCTGGTTCTCCTCCTATCTCTCCGACCGCTCCTTTACTGTTTCTTTTGCCGGTTCCTCCTCCTCTCACCTTCCCCTTACTGTTGGGGTTCCTCAAGGATCGGTTCTAGGCCCCCTCCTCTTCTCCTTGTACACTGCCCCTATTGGTCAAACAATCAGTAGATTTGGTTTCCAGTACCATCTCTATGCTGATGACACCCAATTATACGCTTCTTCTCCTGACATCACGCCAGCCTTTCTAGAAAACACTGGCGATTGTCTAAACGCTGTGTCTAATATCATGTCCTCACTATATCTGAAACTGAACCTGTCAAAGACTGAACTCCTGGTGTTTCTTCCCGCTACTAATGTACCTACACCCGACATTGCCATTTCCGTGTGTGGTTCCACTATTACTCCCCAGCAACATGCCCGCTGTCTTGGGGTCATACTTGATTCCGAGCTTTCCTTTGCCCCCCACATTCGATCACTGGCTCGCTCTTGTCATCTGCACCTCAAAAACATTTCTAGAATTCGACCTTTTCTTACTTTTGACTCTGCAAAAACTCTTACTGTTTCTCTTATTCATTCTCGTCTCGACTATTGTAACTCTCTTCTAATCGGTCTCCCTCTTACCAAACTCTCCCCTCTCCAATCTGTCTTGAATGCTGCAGCCAGGATCATATTCCTCACCAATCGTTACACCGATGCCTCTACCTTGTGCCAATCATTACACTGGCTACCCATCCACTCCAGAATTCAGTATAAACTTATTACCCTCACCCACAAAGCCCTCCATGGCTCAGCACCACCCTACATCTCCTCCCTTGTTTCAGTATACCACCCTACCCGCGCCCTCCGTTCTGCTGATGACCTGAGGTTAGTATCCTCAATAGTCAGAACCTCCCACTCCCGTCTCCAAGACTTTACACGTGCTGCGCCAATTCTTTGGAATGCACTTCCCAGGTCAATACGATTAGTCCCCAATCCCCACAATTTTAAGCGTGTCCTGAAAACGCATTTATTCAGACTGGCCTATCGCCTCAACACATTAACCTAACCTATCCCTGTGTGGCAGAGCCAAAAGTTTTACCATAACCAGGTTCCCAGCATCATGTTCCCACATGCTTTATGCATCCATTAGCCCTCTGTGTCTGTACTGTTACACACTTAACATTATGGCTGGTCCATACAATCAGAGCAACTGTTACCACCCACCTTTCGTGTCTCCCTCTTTCCTCATAGACTGTAAGCTTGTGAGCAGGGCCCTCACTCCTCTTGGTATTTGTTATAATCTACTGTATGTGATTATTGTTATGCTGTAATGTCTATTGTCTGTACAAATCCCCTCTGAAATGTAAAGTGCTGCGGAATATGTCGGCGCTATAAAAATAAAATTTATTATTATTATTTATAAGGGACTAGAAGTAGTTTGTAACCATAGTTGACAAATGCTGTCTCCTGTCACTTTCAATCGATGCAGTATTACCAGTCGTGTAAGCGGGACTTGAAAAATCAGTCCACAACATGGTTATGAAACCCCTGTCTCCAACGCCACTTCTGATGTGTGCACCACTAACACCTCTTCCATGTTGCCCCTATGGCTCGTTGGAGAACCATCACCGCTGCTGTGTGCTGGGAATGCCTCACACAAACGGTTTACCAGAGTTGCTTGTTTGTTAGCCAATATTAGGTCAAGGTTCTCCTGTGGCATGATTTTTTGGAATTTGCCTTTACAGCGTGGATCCAGGATGCTGACCAACCAGTAGTCGTCATCATTCATCATTTTGGCAATGCGGGGGTCCCTTTTTAGGATCTGCAAGGCATAATCTGACATGTGGGCCAATGTTCCAGGTGTCAATGATGCACTGCGAGTGCTGAGTGGAGGAGCACTTTCTGGCAAATCTACATCCCTCCAGTCACGCACAAACCCTGTACCAGACCTTGCTACGCCAACATTTTCTCTTGCCCCACGAGAAGCATCCTCCTCCCCTAAATAATCATCCCCATCATCATCCTCCTCCTCTTCCTCTTCTTCCTCCACCTCGTCCAGGAGAGGTCCCGGAGAAGACAATGGTTGACTGTCATCAAGGCTTCTCTCCTCCTCTTCCTCATCCTCCTTGGCTGCAGACGCCTGCTTCTTAATGTGCGTCAAAGTTTGCATGAGCAGACACATAAGTGGGATGCTTATGCTACCTTGGATCTAATCCTTATAAACAGGGAGGAAATGGTTGAGGAGGTAAAAGTGGCTGGGACCCTAGGAGGTAGCGACCATGCTATTTTAGAATTTTGGATTACTAGAGGTGGAAGACCTGTGAAGACTCAGACGTCAAGGTTAGATTTCAGAAAGGCAGATTTTAAGGGATTCAGAAAGAGAATTGGAGGGATCCAATGGCTGGATATCCTTAAAGACAAAAATGTCCAGGAAGGATGGGAAATCTTGAAAAATGAAATTCTCAAAGCACAGTTGTTAACAATTCCGAAAAGAGGGAAGAATAGGAAGCATTTAAGGAAACCAGGATGGATGAACACAGAACTTAAGCACATGCTAAAAAGGAAGAAAAAAATGTTTATAAAATGGAAAGAGGGAGGCATATCTAAAGAAGAATATAATGCTGTCTGCAGAACCTGCAGGGCACAAATCAGATTAGCTAAAGCTGAAAATGAACTGAGGCTTGCAAGAGATGTCAAAAGCAATAATAAAGGATTTTGGGGATATGTCAAAAGTAAAAGAAAAGTCAAAGATGCTATAGGATTTTTACAGGATGAAAATGATGAAATGGTAAGACAGGATGTTGAGAAGGCTGAACTTTTAAATTCCTATTTTGCATCTGTTTTCTCTCAGAAAGGAAATGCAACATCAACTGTTATTCACTGTCCTATTAAGGGAATAGAAGAATCCAGGATATCTATAAACAGAAAGATAGTGAGGAAACACTTAGCTAACCTAAATGAATTCAAGTCTCCAGGTCCAGATGAATTACACCCCAGAGTACTGAAGGAGATAGCAGAAGAAATTTTTGAACCCCTCTCCATAATCTTTGAAAATTCTTGGAGAACAGGAGAAGTGCCAGAAGACTGGAGAAGAGCAAATGTTGTTCCTATCTTCAAAAAGGGGAAGAAGGTGGACCCAGGCAACTATAGGCCGGTGAGTCTGACTTCTATACCAGGAAAGATCTTTGAACAAATTATTAAACAACATGTATGTCAATACCTGGATAAGAATGAAGTGATTAAACAGAGTCAGCATGGGTTTCTAACTAATAAGTCATGTCAGACTAACTTAATTTCCTTCTATGACGGTATCACTGATTGGGTGGATCAAGGAAATGCTGTAGATATAGTATATCTTGACTTCAGCAAAGCATTTGACAAAGTCTCTCATACAATCCTTATTGAAAAAATGACAAAGTATGGAATGGACAAGGCAACTGTTAGGTGGATTCATAACTGGCTTAGTGATCGGACCCAAAGAGTGGTCGTAAATGGCTGCACATCCAGTTGGAAGAATGTCTCAAGTGGGGTACCACAGGGCTCTGTCCTGGGCCCTGTATTGTTCAACATCTTTATCAACGATTTAGATGAAGGAATTGAGGGTAAACTGATTAAATTTGCTGATGACACAAAGCTAGGAGGGATAGCTAATACTAGAGAAGAGAGAGAGAGGATTCAAAAAGATTTAAATAAACTGGAGAAGTGGGCAGCAACTAACAGAATGGTTTTTAACAGGGAGAAATGCAAAGTACTACATCTGGGCAATAAAAATGAAAAAAGCATATATAGAATGGGAGGAATAGGGCTAAGTGATAGCACATGTGAAAAAGACTTGGGTATACTAATAGATCACAGACTGAATATGAGTCAACAGTGTGATGCAGCAGCAAAAAAGGCAAATGCAATTCTAGGATGTATTAACAGAAGCATACAGTCTAGATCACGTGAAGTCATTATTTCCCTCTACTCCTCTTTGGTCAGACCTCATCTGGAATATTGTGTCCAGTTTTGGGCACCACATTTTAAAAAAGACATCAACAAACTGGAGCAAGTTCAGAAAAGAGCGACCAGAATGGTGACCGGTCTGCAAACCCTGTCTTATGAGGAAAGGTTGCAGGATTTGGGAATGTTTAGTTTGCAAAAGAGAAGACTGAGAGGAGACTTAATAGCTGTCTACAAATATCTAAAGGGCTGTCACATTGTAGAAGGATCAACTTTATTCTCATTTGCACAAGGAAAGACTAGAAGCAATGGGATGAAACTGAATGGGAAGAGACACAGATTAGATATTAGAAAAAACTTTTTGACAGTTAGAGTGATCAATGAGTGGAACAGGCTGCCACGAGAAGTGGTGAGTTCTCCTTCAATGGAAGTCTTCAAACAGAGGCTGGACAGACATCTGACTGGGATGATTTAGCGAATCCTGCTTTGAGCAGGGGGTTGGACCAGATGGCCCAGGAGGTCCCTTCCAACTCTACGATTCTATGATTCTATGGCGTCGTCTGCGTTTACCAGTTGGGTGCATTCCTCAAAACACTGAAGGACTTTACAGAGGTCTTTCAGCTTCGACCACTGCACACCCGACAACTCCATGTCTGCCCTCAAAGTGCCTGGCTGTGTATCCTCCCACAAATGCATTACAGCCTGCCTCTGTTCGCACAGACTCTCAACCATGTGCAGGGTGGAGTTCCACCTTGTTGCAACGTCAATAATTATGCGGTGCTTGGGAAATTGGAGCAATCGCTGCAGCTTCTGCATACGACTGGAGTGTATGGGCGACCGGCGGATGTTCGAGCACAGTCTTCGAACCTTCTGGAGCAGGCCTGTTAACTCCGGATAATTATTGAGGAAGCACTGCACCACCAGGTTCAAGGTGTGAGCCAGGCAAGGTATGTGTCCAAGTTTTGAAAGGGCTATGGCTGCCACAAAATTCCGGCCGTTATCACTAACTACCTTGCCTGCCTCAAGATGTAGACTGCCCAGCCATGACTCAGTTTGTTGCTGCAAGTAGTCAGCCAGTACCTCTGCGGTGTGTCTGTTGTCGCCCAAACACATCATCTTCAACACAGCCTGCTGACGCTTACCACTAGCTGTTCGATAGTGGGACACCGAGTGTGCACCACTGGCAGCTGCGGATGGAGTGCTCGTGCGACTGCGCTCTGTGTAAGAACTTTCGCTACTGGAGGAGGAGGAGGAGGGTCAAACGCCTACAGCCAACTGTTTCCTATACCATGGGCTAGGCAGCACTGTCCCACCACCGCTGTCCTCTGTGGACCCTGCATCCACCACATTAACCCAGTGCGCAGTGATGGACACATAACGGCCCTGGCCATGACTACTGGACCATGCATCTGTTGTGAGGTGCACCTTTCCACTCACTGATTGCTTGGGTGCATGGACAACGCAGTCTTTCACATGAAGGTGGAGGGCTGGGATGGCTTTGCGAGAAAAGAAGTGCCAAGTGGGTAGGTCATAGCGTGGTACTGCGTAGGCCAAGAGTTTGCGGAATGCTTCGCTTTCAACCAACCTGTAGGGCATCATCTCTAACGAGATTAGTTTGGCAATGTGGGCGTTCAAACCCAGTGTACGCGGATGAGAGGATGAGTACTTTCTTGTCCTACTCATAGTCTCTGGTAAGGTGAGCTGGACTTGAGAGCAGCATATGGTGGAACTAGCGGTGGACATGGCGGACTGAGAGAGGGTTGATGATGGTGATGGAGTTGGTGTTCTTTCTGATGGCCTAGATTCAGTCTTTCGTAGCAATAACATTGTGATTCCCTGACTGCTTTGGCCTTGCGACGACACCTCAACATTTGCTGCTGATTGTGTGCTAACCGGTGGGCTTACAGTGGGGGAAACGATGTAGCGTTGCTGTTTACCTTCATTGGGAGCAGGGGCACATGTGGTACATGAGGTTTGGTAGTCCATCCACGCTTGCAAGGGCATGGTGTTTAAATGTCTAAGCATGCAACTGGTATTCAAATTTCTCAGATTTTTCCCTCGGCTAAAGGTCTTTGCGCTCGTCTTACAGATAACCTTTGCCTGATCATTAGGATTTTGTTCAAAAAAGTGCCACACTGCACTCTTCCTACTATGGAAGACATTTTGAGGCCTTGCACGCTGTGCTAATTTGACAGTCTGGCCTAGCTGTCCTGCAACTCTTTTGGTTTTTGTAACCCGTTTTTGGACTGCTCCGGGCCTGCCAGATAACAGCTGTTGCGATGTCGATGCCTGCTTTGGATGCTCCTCCTCCTCTTCTGAGCTATTGGCAGTGGCACCCTCTTCCCCCAATGGATGCCAATCTGGGTCAACAACTGGGTCATCCATCACCTCCTCTTCAATGTCATGTGCACCTTCCTCTGTGTCACCATGTAAGGTGGTATAGTATGCGGGAAGGGGCACCTGAGTTTCATCAGGGTCAGATTCTGGCTCAGTACACTGCGAGGACAATGTAGTGCTCTGAGTGAATGTACCAGCAGATAAATCTAGCAGTGGCTGTGCATCAGTGCACTCCATATCAGATTCTTCTTGGACTGGGTAATTCACGATTTGACTTGAAAACCCAGGCATGGTATGTGAAAAGAGCTCCATGGAGTAATCTGTAGTATGGCCTGCCGCATCCTTTACTTTTTGTAGGGGTGAAGGACACAAGGATACATACAATCCTTATTGAAAAAATGACTAAGTATGGAATGGACAAGGCAACTGTTAGGTGGATTCATAACTGGCTTAGTGATCGGACCCAAAGAGTGGTCGTAAATGGCTGCACATCCAGTTGGAAGAATGTCTCAAGTGGGGTACCACAGGGCTCTGTCCTGGGCCCTGTATTGTTCAACATCTTTATCAACGATTTAGATGAAGGAATTGAGGGTAAACTGATTAAATTTGCTGATGACACAAAGCTAGGAGGGATAGCTAATACTAGAGAAGAGAGAGAGAGGATTCAAAAAGATTTAAATAAACTGGAGACGTGGGCAGCAACTAACAGAATGGTTTTTAACAGGGAGAAATGCAAAGTACTACATCTGGGCAATAAAAATGAAAAAAGCATATATAGAATGGGAGGAATAGGGCTAAGTGACAGCACATGTGAAAAAGACTTGGGTATACTAATAGATCACAGACTGAATATGAGTCAACAGTGTGATGCAGCAGCAAAAAAGGCAAATGCAATTCTAGGATGTATTAACAGAAGCATACAGTCTAGATCACGTGAAGTAATTATTTCCCTCTACTCCTCTTTGGTCAGACCTCATCTGGAATATTGTGTCCAATTTTGGGCACCACATTTTAAAAAAGACATCAACAAACTGGAGCAAGTTCAGAAAAGAGCGACCAGAATGGTGACCGGTCTGCAAACCCTGTCTTATGAGGAAAGGTTGCAGGATTTGGGAATGTTTAGTTTGCAAAAGAGAAGACTGAGAGGAGACTTAATAGCTGTCTACAAATATCTAAAGGGCTGTCACATTGTAGAAGGATCAACTTTATTCTCATTTGCACAAGGAAAGACTAGAAGCAATGGGATGAAGCTGAATGGGAGGAGACACAGATTAGATATTAGAAAAAACTTTTTGACAGTTAGAGTGATCAATGAGTGGAACAGGCTGCCACGAGAAGTGGTGAGTTCTCCTTCAATGGAAGTCTTCAAACAGAGGCTGGACAGACATCTAACTGGGATGATTTAGCGAATCCTGCTTTGAGCAGGGGGTTGGACCAGATGGCCCAGGAGGTCCCTTCCAACTCTACGATTCTATGATTCTATGAAGGAAAGGTGTGGTTCCTGACCATGAGCCTCCAATGACGACTCAATGATTTTATTTTTTGAAAGTTCGGAAGAGGAGGCGAGAGAGCTGGAGGCTAAGTCAGCAATGTAAGCCAAAACTTGTTCCTGAAGCTCCGGCTTTAAAAGCAGTTTACCTACTCCCAGAAAAGGGAGCCTTCGAGGCCTAGTGGAGCCAGACGATGCATTAGGTGATATTGTGCTTTTGCCACTACCAGCAGATCCACCACCACTACCAACACCATCATTACCAGCTGGCAACCCCCGCCCACTTCCACGGCCTCTTCCAACACACTTCCTCATTTTTGGGAAAATGTACCCAAAATACCACCAGCTATATGGTACTGTAAAACAAGGTACAAGGGGTATATAGTATTGGGGAGAATATGAATCTCCCTACAGACTTGAGGACACTGAACTTATATCTCAGGCCCAGTGTAGATTACACCTCAATATAACAGGCTGAAATTGGATGGTGTATACAATGTCTATATAGGACTGGGGGGAATTTTAATCTCCCTAGAGATTTTAGCAAGCTGACAATGATGCTCTCAGTCCCAAGTATGGCAGCAGGAAGCCTAATAAGCAGGACTGCTGCACACAAAAGTGTGGAAAAATGAACGCTTGGTAACTGGGCAAAAAAGAGGATGTAAAGTATTTTTGCTTTTAAAAAAGCAGTTTGCACAGCAGTGTGAAAACAGCAATGCAGCTATCATGGAGCCTTATAAGGCAGCCTAATAACCAACAGAGCTGATGCACCAAAATATAGCCTCCCCTGTCACTGCACACAAACTGTTGTGTTGTACTGTCAAAATCACTAGCAGCAGAAGCAGTTTTTTGTATCTTCTTCCCTGCCTAATGCCCTCCCTACTGAATCAGCAGCAGCTCTCCCTAATCAGAGATCAGCAGAAGTAAGATGGCGGTCGGCGTGCACGCCCTTTTATAGCCCCTGTGATGCCACACAAAGCAAGCCAATCACTTGCATGCCCTTCTCAAAGATGGTGGTGGTCGCTGCCTATGTCATCGCATTGCACGCAGTGTGCATCCTCTGTTATGAATGAGTCACCGTAGGAGGCAAAAGCAGAAATACAAGCTAAGTCCAGAAAACCAGAGAAGTTGTCAACTATCAGATTGCAGACCCCTGAACCTATCAACACAACTAGCAGTAGCCGTGGGGGGTTCCTACGAAGCCCTAGACCCCTCGATCACAGCCGGAGAATTACATAGGCCTAAAGAAAGAAAGGGGAAATCTAAACTGCCCCAGAGCAGACTTCAAAGCAATAGGCAGCCCCCAACATATAATGACGGTGAAGCAAGATGAAAATACTAACACAGACAGAAAGATAGACTGAGCAAAGATGGGGCCCGCAACTATCTAGATAGGAAAGGACAGGAAGGCTGCTGTCTGCAATCTGCCAAAACCCTATCAAAGACATAAGCCAACAAGCTGATATGAAAAAGGCCCTGAAGCAGCTAGGCTTCAAAAACTAAATCAGCACTCAGGTATTTTCAGAAGACAGAGCTAAATGAATTCAGCACACCCCAGCAGGGAATGGCAGAAATCCAGAAAAACAAAGCAAAACAATGTCAAAGCACAAAAGCAAAAGGACAAGCAGCAAACTTAACTTTAGAGGAGCAGGAATTCAGACTGGTCTCCAAGGATCCCACAGAGAAATCACCCGCAGGGCAGAAGGGCGTCGGCAGCCTTAAATCCAGTCCGTAACGCCACTCAGCCAGTCATCATCATCAGCCTCAGGTGTTTGATAATCAGGCTCACTACCTTTCTTTACCAGAAGAGGGAGTTCCTCGGGCCTCAGTAATGAAGGGGAAAATGAACTCACAACAATCCTCCATCATTGGCTGAAAAAGGGCGCTGGAAGCATCTTTTGAAATGTGACTTTGGCGCTCTGGTCGCCGACCTCGTGGCCGACCTCACGCTATGGTCGGGTTTCGTTTCATAAAACCCGACTTTTGCGGAAGTCGGCGACTTTTGAAATTGACCGACCCGTTTCGCTCAACTCTACTGATACCCCATATGTGGGGGTAAACCACTGTTTGGTGTTATGATTGGGTCACTGAGGAGGAAAACAAGACCAAGCTAAGCTACAGAAAACCAGAGAGGTTGGTAACTAAGCGGATTGCAGACCTCTGATCCTATCCACACAACTAGCAATAGCCATGGAGCTTGCCTACGATGATTCTAGATGCCTCGACACAGCCGGAGAACTAAATAAGCCTAAAGCAAGAAAAGGGGAAATCTAAACTGCCCCAGAGCAGACCCCAAAGGAATAGACAACCCCCAAACATATGTTGTCGGTGAGACAAGATGAAAGCACAGACACAGGTAGGAAAATAGGCTGAGCAAATGATGGGGCCCGCACTAACTAGAAAGGACAGGAAAGGAAAGACACTGTCTGCAATCATGCAAAAAACCCTGCAAAAATGTCCAACACTTCTGATAGCAAAAACTCTGAAGTCACTAGACTTCTCCCACTATATCAGCGCTCTGGCATATTCTGAAAGCAGAGCAAAAAGAGACCAATCTAATAAGGGACAAAAAATAAACTGTACAAACAGTAACATACGAATGGAAATTCAGCACAGCCCCAGCCGGGGCTGGCTGACCACACAAAACTGAATAGACAAAACCAAATCAAATGTGAACAATAGCAAAGAAGACTTAGCTTGAGCATGCAGAGACTGAACTGGAAACTAAGACCTCAGGAGGCATGAAAAATCACCAGCAGGGATAGAGGGAGTCGGCTGTCTTAAATCCAGTCAGAGACTCCAGAAGTCCAATCATCATCCTCATTATCAGGTGGCAGGCCTCTGTCAATTAGATCAGCTCCATTACCTCCTGTAACCATCAGAGGGAGCCTGAAAAGTCAACTCGCGACTCCTCTGTCAATACAACCAGCTCCACTACCTTCACTAGCAACCAGAGGCAGGCCAGAAAGTGAATTCACAACAGTTTGGGCTCATGGCAGAGCTCGGAAGGGAAGCAGCACCGTTTGACTTTTTCAACGCAGAATTGGCGGTTATTGAGATTGCATTTGGAGAGGCCCTGATGTGCCTAAAACAGTGCCTAAACATTGGAAATCCCCCAATTCTAACTCTAACACTTACCCCAACACATCCCTAACCCTAATCCCATCCCTAACCATAAACCTAACCACAAACCTAACCCTAATCCCAACCCTAACCCTAATTCCACCCCTAACCCTAATCCCAATGCTAACCCTAACACTAACTTTAGCTCCAACCCTAACCCTAACTTTAGCTCCAACCCTAAACCTAACTTAAGCCCCAACCCTAAACCTAATTTTAGCCCCAACCCTAACATTAACTTTAGCCCTAACACTAGCCTTAACTTTAGCCCCAACCCTAACTCTAACCCAACTCTAACACTAATGGGAAAATGGAAATAAATACATTTTTTTATTTTATGATTTTTCCCTAACTAAGGGGGTGATAAAGGGGGGTTTGATTGACTATTTTTAGTGGGTTTTTATTTCGGGTTTTTATGTTTGGCAGCTGTCACACACTTAAAGATGCTTTTTATTGCAAAAAAATAGTTTTTGCATCACCACATTTTGAGAGCTATAATTTTTCCATATTTTGGCCCACAGAGTCATGTGAGTCTTGTTTTTTGCGGGACGAGTTGACGTTTTTATTGGTACCATTTTCTGGCACATAAATTTTTTGATCGCTTTTTATTCTGATTTTTGGGAGGCAGAATGAACAAAAACCAGCAATTCATGAATTTCTTTCCGGGTGCATTTATACCGTTCCACGTCTGGTAAAATTAATAAAGCAGTTTTATTCTTCGGGTCAGTACAATGACAGCGATACCTCATTTATATGATTCTTTATGTTTTGGCGCTTTTATACAATAAAAACTATTTTATAAAAAATATAATTATTTTTGCATCGCTTTATTCTGAGCTATAACTTTTTTATTTTTCTGGTGATGGAGCTAAATTGAGGATTATTTTTTGTAGGACAAGATGACGTTTTCAGCGGAACCACGTTTATTTACATCCGTCTTTTTGATCGTGTGTCATTCCACCATTTGTTCGGCGATATGATGATAAACCATTGTTTTTTTGCCTTGTCTTTTTTTAATGGTGTTCACTAAAGGGGTTAACTAGTGGGACAGTGTTATAGGTTGGGTCATTACGGACGCGGCAATACCAAATATGTTGTTTTTTATTTACATAAATAAATGTATTTATTGGCACAATATTTTTTTTCTTTATTTGGGGAATTTTTTATATATTTTTACACATTATATTTTTTTCTACTTTATTACATTGTCCTAGTATGGAACATTACTATATAAAGTCAGATCGCTGATCTGACACTTTGCACAGCACAGTGTCAGATCAGCAATCTGACAGGCAACGAAGGATGCTTGCCTGTGTCCGCTCTCAGTAGGCGGTCGCAAGCCAGCTCACTGAAGGACCAGTAAGGACTCCGTGGCCATCTTGGAGGCGAGGGTCTCCATGGAGACCACCGGAACAATGCGATAGCTTTGCGTTGTTCCGGTAGGAGCGCCAGGGAACCCCCTCCCTGTGCAATGCTTCTCTATGCTGCTGTCAATACTGACAGCAGCATCAGAGGGGTTATATGCCCATGATTGGTGCTAGCACCGATCGTGGGCGCTGCTGCTAGGTGTCAGCTGTCACATACAGCTGACACCCGCACCCGATCACTGCGGTGCTCAGCATGAGGCTGCAGTGATCGTGCTGCCACACTAATACTGCTGTGGGCAGAAATACAGTTCTCGCAGAGCAGTACTAGTACGGCGAAGGTCGGGAAGGGGTTAATGTGCAACAGCTCTGTACACAGAACAATTTCAACACCTCTAAATGAAAAGGTTAAATAAGGTGGGCTTTATCACCTTTATCAACATAATATAAATATTTTTATGTGGTTGAGGTCTGCAGCCAGCTTCATATCACTGCCATAAAATGACAATGAGTCTCCTGACTCTCAATAGACAGGATGAGACTGAGACGGCCACTCCAGAACTTACACTTTGTTCTGCTGTAGCCAATGACAGGTCGACTTGGCCTTGTGTTTTGGATCGTTGTCATGTTGGAACATCCAAGTACGTCCAATGCGCAGCTTCCAGTATTTGCTAATAACGTGCTGAATTCATCTTACATTCAACTTTGACCAAGTTTCCTGTGCTTTTGTAGCTCACACATCCCCAAAACATTAGCAAACCACCTCCGTGTTTACAGTAGGAATGGTGTTCCTTTCATCATAGGCCTTTTCAGGGCTGGACTGACCATTCTGGCAATTCTGGCAAAGGCCAGAAGGGCCAGTCTGGTTGTGGGCAACCTTGTCTGCTCTGTTGTTAACAGAATCAGTGTTCTTAAGACAACCCATACTGTTAAGAGTTGTGACGGAGGTATCATTAGAAATATTGGTCTTGTAGTAAATCTTGCTTTCCTCCATGCAGGGTAATATTAGTAATATATCCCATCTCGTGCTCGGGGACGGGCCCAGCATGGGTCTGTGTGATTTCAAATGCCAGGACTGAATTTCAGCCCCAGTCCGTACCTGGGCCTTGTTGACCTCTCTCTAAATATAACATTTATAGTTGTAGCCAAAAAGTTCAATTTTGGTCTCATCACTCCAAATTACCTTGTTCCAGAAGTTTTGAGGCTTGTCTCTGTGCTGTTTTTTGTATTGAAGGTGAGATACTTTGCGGCATTTGAGCAGTAATGGCTTTCTTCTGGTGACTCGACCATGCAGCCCATTTTTCTTCAAGTGCCTCCTTATTGTGCATCTTGAAACAACCACACCATTAGTTCTCAGAGAGTCCGGTATTACAGATGATGTTGTTTGTGGGTTATTTCTTTGCATCCCAAACAATTTTCCTGGCAGATGTGGATGAAAATTTTGTTAGTCTACCTGACCGTGGTTTTGATTTTACAGAGCCCCTGATTTCCCATCTGTTAATCAAAGTTTGAACGCTGCTGAGTGGCATTATCAATTCCTTGCTAGAGATGAGCGACTTTGCCCTTTTTAGGGTCGAGCCGGGTTTCACGAGTCGAACGAAATCGGCCGACTATAGGGAAAAGTTGGGGTCTGACTGAAACACGAAACCCAATGCGACTCAATGGGGAAGCAATGTCGGCAGGGAGTGGAGGACAGTAAACACACCTACAGTGCCCATTTCAATGCCAACAACATCAATTCTTATTACTTAAGCTTATCAACCTTAATTTACTTTATAATAAGAGTTACTCATTGAAAACTAGGGGTTATTTGGCTAAAGTTGGGGGGGGTAGGGCTGGCTCCAGGCTTTTGTGTGCCCCGGGCCAAAGAGTGTCAGTGCGCCCCTTTAACACATACCACAATTCATGATGCTCCGATACGGCACAGAAATATATGTATAGTACAATGAAAAATACTTCACTGCTTATATGACATGACTGATCTATTTTAAATTCTACAATAGCTTCAAAAACAGACAGTATATTACTCCATACAGTATTATGGCCACCACATAATGCGCCATACAGAATAATGGGCCCCATATATTTCTCCATACAGAATAATTGGTCCTATATAATGTTCCATACAGTATATGATGAGCTCCACATAATGCTACAGTATATGATGGTCTCCATGGATGATGCTCCAGTGTGTTATGGGCCCAAATAATGCTCCATATATAATGGGCCCCATTTCTAATGCTCCAGTGTATAATGGACCCCGTAAATGCTGCTCCAGTGTCTGATGTCCCCCATTTGGAATGATCCAGTATATGATGGGCCTCATGGATGATGCTCCAGTGTATGATGGGCCCAAATAAGGCTCCATATATAATCTGCCCCTTTTAGAATGCTCCAGTATATGATGGGCCCCATGGATGATGCTCCATTGTGTTATGGCCCAAATAATGCTCCATATATAATGGGCCCCATTTCTAATGCTCCAGTGTATAATAGGCCCCATAGATGCTGCGCCATTGTCTTATGTCCCCCATTTCGAATGCTCCAGTATATGATGGGCCTCAGGGATGATGCTCCAGTATATGATGGGCCCAAATAATGCTCCATATATAATGAGCCCTTTTAGAATGCTCCAGTATATGATGGGCATCTTAGATGATGCTCCAGTGTATGATGGGCCCAAATAATGCTCCATATACAATCTGCCCCATTTGGAAGGCTCCAGTATATGATGGGCCCCATGGATGATGCTCCATTGTGTTATGTGCCCAAATAATGCTCCATATATAATTGTCCCCATTTCTAATGCTCCAGTGTATAATGGACCCCATAGATGCTGCTCCAGTTTCTGATATGCCCCATTTAGAATGCTCCAGTATATGATGGGCCCCATGGATGATGCTCCATTGTGTTATGGGCCCAAATAATGCTCCATATATAATGTGCCCCATTTAGAATTAACCCAGGCATGGTATGTGAAAAGAGCTCCATGGAGTAATCTGAAGTGCTGGCTTCCGCATCCTTCACTTTAGGTGTGGGTGAAGGACCCAAGGAAAGGGGTTGCTCCTGACCAGAAGCCTACACTGACGACTCAGTGCTTGTATTTTTTGAAACTTCAGAAGAGGAGGCGATAGAGCTGGAGGCTGTTTCAGCAATGTAAGGCAAAACCAGTTCCTGATGCTCCGGCTTTAAAAGCAGTTTACCTACTCCCAGAAAAGGGAGCCTTACAAGCGAGACCACGACGCAGGCTCAACACCTTCTGCCTTAGCTGCTATTGTGCTTTTGGCACTACCAGCAGATGCACCACCACCACCACCATTAGTACCAGCTGGCCTCCCACGCCCATGTCCATGGCCTCTTCCACCATACTTACTAATATTTGTGAAAATGTACCCAAAATACCAGCAGATATATGGTACTGTATCAGAAGCGTACAGCTCTATACAGTCTAGGGATAATTGTAATTCTCCGTATATATTTCATGAGTCATACACAGATGCTCACAGGCTCAGTATGGATTACACAATAATATAAAAAGTTGAAAAAGGGTACAGTATCACCAGATACAAGGTATATATAGTATAGTTTAAACATTCTGAATCTCTGTATATATTTCAGGAGGCAGACACAAACGCTCTCAGGCCCAGTATGGATTAGACAATATTAAAAAGCAGTAAATGTGTAATGTATCACAAGCATACAGCTGTAGACAGTGTTGGTGTAATCTTAAATCTCCAAATATATTTCCAGAGTAACAGACAGATGTTCACAGGCTCATTATGGATTACACCAGAACCAAAATAGCAAAAAAAGGGTACTGTATCAGAAGCGTAAAGCTGTATACAGTGTTGGACAAATTTGAAAGCTTGGTGTATATTTCCGGAGTCACCCTCAGATGCTCCCTCAGTCTGGATTTCACCATAATACAAAATGTTGAAAAAAAGGTAATGGATAACAAGATAGCAAGTATATATATTATAGGGTACAATTTAAATCTCCGTATAGATATTCCAGTAGTCACCCTCAGACGATCAATCAGTATGGATTTGACCATAATACTAAATGTCGAACAAAGGTACTGTATAACAAGATAGAAGCTGTGTGTAGAATAGGGTAAAATTTTTATCTCCGTATATATAGAAGGAGGAAACCACACATGCTCACTCAGTATGGATTATACCTTAATAAACAATTTAGAACAAAGGTACTGTATCAGCAGATACCAGGTGTATCCAGTCTAGGGGTAATTGTAAATTTCGTTTATATTTCGGGAGTCAGACACAGACACTCACAGGCTCAGTATGGAGTACACCAGAATATAAAAATGAGAAAAAGGGAAATGTATTCGAAGTGTACACCAGTATACATTGTTGGGGTATTTTTAAATCTTCGCATATATTTCAGTCTCAGTAAGCCAGTCCAGACTCTCCGCTACTGGAAACCAGATGGATACAAGTACAGACGGAAAGTTGAGTGTTTGCATAAATTTGGGAATTACTAATCCCGGGAAAACCTCCTGGTAGATTTCACAGAGGCAATGCTGACCCTCAATTACTTTGTCTGTGTAGACAGTGAAAACGGTTATTTGTGAAGAAAGGATTGCTGTATCACAGTAGCGTGGATTCCTTCACCGTTACTCGTCTCCATCAAATTGTGATCAAAGGGAAAGATGTAGACAAGGTCCTCACTGCCTATCATGATCTGTCTGGTCACTTTGGAGTGCAAAAGACAGAAGCCACAGGCCGTAGGCGATTCTATTGGATTGGCATGAGAGGAGACATTGAAAAATGGTGGCAGGAATGTCACACGTCTGACTGGGAAAACTGTGAATGCTGATCATAAAGCACCACTGCATCCGTTTGTAAGTTGATGTCCATTACAAATGGTAGCCATTGATCATCTGAAGGTAGAGGCCAGCAGGACAGGCCATAGCTACATCTTAACCATCATCGATAAGTTCACCAAATTTGTAGTGGCTGTCCCTGTGAAGGATTTAACTACCCAGACTACACAGCGGTGGAGCAGGGAGAGGTAAGTATTGCAACTTGCAAATGCTGTGGCTATGAGCAAGCAGGGGGGGCCCACTCGTGGGTGATGGTACTGACATAGGGCCCCTCATAGTACGCTGGTGTTTCTGACAGCGAGTGGGCCCCCCACCGTCAGAGACACTGTATTTTACTATAAGGTGCCCTGTGCCAGTGCTGTCGGCCAAGAGTGTACCCACCCACCTGTTCAGAGCAACGGCACTTGCTCGGGTGCGCCAGGTGGTGACCCCAGCCCTTGGGGGGCAGCACAGTTAGGGAGGTTTAAAAAATGGCATATGTTGATGTGTAGGCTGTACATTCAGCAGCTGCAAATGGAGGAATTTGACAAGACCGAGGACGAGGAGGACAAAAGCGAGCCAAATTTCTGGCAACCTATGTGTCATCAGGGGAAGGTGGGACAAAATCCTTTGAAACCCATGCATAGTTCATTTTAATGAAGGTTAGATCATCAACATTTTGAGTCAACAGACGGGTCCTTTTTTCTGTCAGGGTTGATCCTACAACACTGAAGACTCTTTCAGATAGCACACTAGCAGCAGGGCAAGAGAGCTCCTATAAGGCATATTGTGCCAATTCAGGCCAGGTGTCCAGTTTACAGGCCCAATAGTCAAAGTTGAATGACCTGTGAGGGAGAATATCGATATGGGAGGAGAAATAGTTTGTAACCAAAGTTGACAACTGCTGTCTCCTATCACTTGCAATTGATGCAGTATTACCAGTCGTGTGAGCGGTACTTGAGAAATCAGTCCACAACATGGTCATGAAACCGCTGCCTCCAATGCCACTTCGGCTGTGTGCACCACGAACACCTCTTCCATGTTGCCCACTTCGGCTCGTGGGAGAACCAGCACTGCTGCTGTGTGCTGGGAATGCCTCAAACAAACGGTTTACCAGAGTTGCTTGTTTGTTAGCCAATATTATATTTAGGTTCTCCTGTGGCATGATGTTGTGTAATTTGCCTTTATAGCATGGATCGAGGATGCTGGCCAACCAGTAATCGTCATCCTTCATCATTTTGGCAATGCTGGGGTCCCTTTTTTGGATCCTCAAGGCATAATCACACATGTGGGCCAATGTTCCAGGTGTCAATGATGCACTGGCAGTCGTGGGTGGAGGAGCACTTTCTGGCAAATCAACATCCCTCCTGTCACACACAAACCCTGTATCTGACCTTGCCACGCCAACATTTTCTCTTGCCCCTAGAGAAGCATCCTCCTCCCCAAAATAATCATCCCCCTCCTCCTCTTCCTCTTCTTCCTCCACCTTGTCCAGGACAGTTCCCTGACCAGACAATGGCTGACTGTCATTAAGGCTTCCCTCCTCCTCCTCCTATTCCTCCTCCGCTGCAGACGCCTGATCCTTAATGTGCGTCAAACTTTGCATGAGCAGACGCATAAGTGGGATGCTCATGCTTATGATGGTGTCGTCTGCGCTTACCAGCCGTGTGCATTCCTCAAAACACTGAAGGACTTTACAGAGGTCTTTCAGCTTTGACCACTGCACATCAGACAACTCCATGTCTGCCCTCAAACTACCTGCCCGTGTATCCTCCAACAAATGCATTACAGCCTGCCTCTGTTCGCACAGCCTCTGAACCATGTGCAGGGTGGAGTTCCACCTTGTTGCAACGTCGATAATTAGGCGGTGCTTGGGAAGGTGGAGCAATCGCTGCAACTTCTGCATATGACTGGAGTGTACGGGCGACCGGCGGATGTGCAAGCACAGTCTTCACACCTTATGGAGCAGGGCTGTTAATTCTGAATAATTATTGAAGAAGCACTGCACCACCACAATCAAGGTGTGAGCCAGGCAAGGTATGTGTCTGAGTTTTGAAAGGGCTATGGCTGCCACAAAATTCCAGCCGTTATCACTAACTACCTTGCCTGCCTCAAGATGTAGACTGCCCAGCCATGACTCAGTTTGTCGCTGCAAGTAGTTGGCCAGTACCTCCGCGGTGTGTCTGTTGTCGCCCAAACACATCATCTCCAGCACAGCCTTCTGCCACTTACTACTAGCTGTTCAATAGTGGGACACCTCATGTGCAACACTGGCAGCTGTCGACAAGCTTTCGCTTCTGGAGGAGGAGGAAGAGGAGGAGGAGGGTCGAATGCCTACAGCCAACTGTTTCCTATAACCTGGGCTAGGCAGCACTGTTCCACCACTGCTCTCCCCTGTGGAGCCTGCATCCACCACATTAACCCAGTGCACAGTGATGGACACGTAATGGCCCTGGCCATGCCTACTGGACCATGCATCTGTTGTGAGGTGCACCTTTCCACTTACTGATTGTTTGAGCGCATGGACAATGTGGTCTTTCACATGCAGGTGGAGGGCAGGGATAGCTTTTCGAGAAAAGAAGTGCAGACTGGGTAGGTGGTAGAGTAGGCCATGAGCTCTCGGAAAGCTTCGCTTTCAACCAAACGGAAGGGCATAATATCTAATGAGATCAGTTTGGCAATGCAGGCGTTCAAAGCCAGTGTACGCGGATGAGAGGATGAGTACTTTCTTGTCCTACTCAGAGTGTCTGCTAGGGTGAGCTGAACTTGAAAGCTGCATATGGGGGAACTAGCGGTGGACCGGATGGACTGATAGGGGGTTGGTGATGGTGTTGGTGGTGATGGCCTAGATTCAGTGTTTCGTTGCAAAACCATTGTGATTCCCTGACTGCTTTGGCCTTGCGACGACACCTCAACAATTATTGCTGGTGGTATGCTTACCAATGGCAGTGGTCTTACAGTGGGGGAAGAGATGGAGTGTTGCTGGCTACCTTCAGTCTGAGCAGGTGCACATGTGGTACCTGAGGTTTTGTAGTCCGTCCACGCTTACAAGTGCATGGTGGTTAAATGTCTAAGCATGCAACTGGTATTCAAATTTCGCAGATTTTTCCCTCGGCTAAAGGTCCATCCGCAATTCTTACAGGTAACCTTTGCCTCATCAGTAGGATTTTGGACAAAGAAGTGCCACACAGCACTCTTCCTACTATGGTATAAATTTTCAGGGCTTGAATGCTGTGCTAATTTGACTGTGTGGCCAAGCTGTCCTGCATCTCTTTTGGTTTTTGTTCCACGTTTTTGGACAGCTACGGGCCTGCCAGATAACCGCTGCTGGGATGTCAATGCCTGCTGCGGATCCTTCTCCTCATTTGAGCTATTGCCAGCGGCACCCTCTTCCCCAAATGGATGCCAATCCGGGTTAACAACTGGGTCATCCATCACCTCCTCTTCAATTTCGTCTGCACCTTCCTCTGTGTCACCGTGTAAGGTGGTATAGTATGCGGGAAGGGGCACCTGAGTTTCATCTGGGTCAGATTCTGGCTCAGTAGACTGTGAGGGCAATGTAGTGCTGTGGTTCAATGTAACAACAGAATCATCTAGCAGTGGCTGTGCATCAGTGCACTCCATGTCAGATTCATCTTGGACTGGGGAATTCATAATTTGACTGGATAATCCAGGCATGGTATGTGAAAAGAGCTCCATGGAGTAATCAGAAGTGTGGGCTGCTGCATGCTTCACTTTTGGTGGGGGTGAAGGACACAAGGAAAGATGTTTTTCCTGACCAGAACCCTGCAGTGATGACTCAGTGCTTGCAGGTTTTGAAAGTTCAGAAGAGGAGGCAATAGAGCTGGTGGCTGTTTCGACAATGTAAGTCAAAACCTGTTCCTGATGCTCCGGCTTTAAAAGCGTTTTTCCTACTCCCAGAAAAGGGAACCTTACAGGTCTTCTTGTGCCAGACGATGACGCAGGCTCAACACCTCCTGCCTTAGCTGCTATTGTGCTTTTGGCAAAACCAGCAGATGCACCACCATCACCATCAGTACCAGCTGCCCCCCCGCCCACGTTCGTGGGCTCTTCCACCATACTTCCTCATGTTTGTGAAAATGTAACAAAAATACCAGCAGATATACGGTACTGTAATAGGAGCGTACAGCGGTATAAGGTGTAGGTAAAAATTTAAATCTCCGTATATATTTCCTTAGTCACAGACGCTCGCCCAGTATGTATTTGACCGTAATCCAACCAGCAGGTATACGGTACTGCATCAGAAGCGGACAGCTCTATACGGTGTATGTATGGAAAAATGAAAATATCCGTCTATTTTTTTACGGCGTCACACCCAGATAGCATGTATTTGTCCGTGATACCAGTCGGTACACGGTAGTGTGTGAGGAGCATACAGCTCTATGCGGTGTATGTATGGAAATTTTTAAATCTCCGTCTATTTTTTACGGAGCCACACACACATGCTGTCTCTGTATAGATTTGACCGTAAGACAAACACCAGATATACGATACTGTTTGAGAAGCGGACAGCTCTATACGATGTATGTATGGAAAATTTTAAATCTACGTCTATTTTTTGACTGAGTCAACAGCAGATATACGATGCTGTTAGAGAAGTGGACAGCTCTATATGGTGTATGGAAATGTCCAAGTATTTACAGACTCACACACACACGCTGTCTCAGTATAGATTGGACCGTAATCCAAACAGCATATATACGATACTGTTTGAGAAGCGGACAGCTGTATATGGTGTATGTATGGAAAATTTTAAATCTCCGTCTGTTTTTTTACGGAGTCAAACACAGATAGCATGTATTTGTCCGTGATACCAGCCGGTATACGGTAGTGTGTGAGGAGCATACAGCGCTATACGGTGTATGTATGGAAAAATGAAAATCTGCGTCTATTTTTTTCTGTAGTCACACACACGCTGCCTCTGTATAGATTTGACCCTAATTAAACAGCAGATAAACGATACTGTTTGACAAGCGGACAGCTCTATACAGTGTATGTGTGGAAAATTTTAAATCTATGCCTATTTTTTTACGGAGTCACACACACACACACTTTCTCTGTATAGATTTGACCGTTATCAAACAGCAGATATACGATACTGTTTGAGAAGCGGACAGCTCTATACGATGTATGTATGGAAAATTTTAAATCTACGTCTATTTTTTGACTGAGTCAACAGCAGATATACGATGCTGTTAGAGAAGCGGACAGCTCTATATGGTGTATGGAAAAATGGAAATGTCCAAGTATTTACAGACTCACACACACACGCTGTCTCAGTATAGATTGGACCGTAATCCAAACAGCATATATACAATACTGTTTGAGAAGCGGACAGCTGTATATGGTGTATGTATGGAAAATTTTAAATCTCCGTCTGTTTTTTTACGGAGTCAAACACAGATAGCATGTATTTGTCCGTGATACCAGCCGGTATACGGTAGTGTGTGAGGAGCATACAGCGCTATACGGTGTATGTATGGAAAAATGAAAATCTGCGTCTATTTTTTTCTGTAGTCACACACACACGCTGCCTCTGTATAGATTTGACCCTAATTAAACAGCAGATATACGATACTGTTTGACAAGCGGACAGCTCTATACAGTGTATGTGTGGAAAATTTTAAATCTATGCCTATTTTTTTACGGAGTCACACACACACACTTTCTCTGTATAGATTTGACCGTTATCAAACAGCAGATATACGATACTGTTTGACAAGCGGACAGCTCTATACGGTGTATGGAAAAATTGAAATGTCCGTAAATGTATTTACGGAGTCTCACACACACACACACACACACACACACTGTCTCTGTATAGATTTGACCGCAATACAAACAGCAGATATACAATACTGTTTGAGAAGCGGACAGCTCTATATGGTGTATGTATGGAAAAATGTAAATCTCCGTCTTTTTTTTACGGAGTCACACACAGATAGCTTGTATTTGTCTGTGATACCAGCTGGTACACGGTAGTGTGTGAGGAGCGTACACCTCTATACTGTGTGTGAAAAAATGAACGCTCTGTAACTGTGCAGAAAATCATAATAAAAGTTTTTTTGCTTTTAAAAAAGCAGTCTGAACAGCAGTGTGCACACAGCAATGCAGCTATCAGGTAGCCTTATAAGGCAGCCTAATAACCACCAGCGCTGCTGCACACACAAAAATCCTCCCCTGTCACTGCACACTAACTGTACAGTTGAAATCGCTATCAGAAGCAGCACAGTTTTTTTTCCTTGTAGCCTAATGCTCTACCTATTGAGAATCAGCTGCAGCAACCTCTCCCTATGCTAAGATCGGCAGAGGTAAAATGGCGGTCGTTGGTCAGGGCTTTTATAGCCACTGTGATGCCACACAAAGCAAGCCAATCACACGAATGCCCTTCTTTAAGATGGTGGTGGCCGCTGCCAATGTCATCGCGTTGCCCACAGTGTGTGTTCTTGATGATTGGCTGAGAAAAGGCGCTGGAAGCATCATGGGAAATGTGACTTTGGTGCGCGGGTCGGCGACCTCATGGACGACCTCACTCTATGGTCGGGTTTCAATCGGCGAAACCCGACTTTAGCGAAAGTCAGCGACTTGTGAATTTGACCAACCCGTTTTGCTCAACTCTATTCTTTGCATATCTTTTTGTATCCCTTTCCTGTGTTATAAACTTAACCCCTTAACGACCGCTGATACGCCTTTTATCGGCGGTAATTAAGGGTACTTAAACCACAGCGCCGTTAATTCATGGCACTGTGGAGAAAGTAAATAGCGCCCTCCATTGTTGGATTTTCTCCGGGGTCTCGGCTGCCGGGAGTTCGCCGAGACCCCAGAGAACATGAATCGGGTCTTTTTTTGCTGACTCCACTTTTGCGATCACCGTTATTAACCCTATAACGGCGATCGCAAAAAAAGCCACGATTTTGCATTTAATTTCTCTTTCCTCTGATGTGATTGCACATCAGAGGAGAGAGAAAAAAGGCCCTGATCCCCCCGGTACCTCCCGGTGGTCCTGCGCCCCTCCTGCCTCTTCCGGTGGGCGCCGCCATCTTGGATCCGGAAGAAAATGGCAGGCTTTGCCGTGCACTGAAAAAGTGGTTTACCCCCACATATGGGGTATCGGCATATTCAGGAGAAATTGCACAACAAATTTTGTGGTTCATTTTCTCTTTTAACACTTGTGAAAATAAAAAAAATTGGTTCTGAAGTTAATTTCTTGCAAAAGAAAAGTTAAATGTTAATTTTGTCCTTCCACATTGCTTTAGTTCCTGTGAAGCACGTAAAGGGTTAATAAGCTTCTTGAATGTGGTTTTGAGCTCCTTGAGGGGTCTAGTTTTTAGACTGTTGTCACTTTTGAGTATTTTCTGTCATGTACACCCCTCAAAATGACTTTAAATATGATGTGGTTCCTAAAAAAAATGGTTTTGTAAATTTTGTGGTGAAAATGAGAAATCACTGGTCAAATTTTAACCCTTATAACTTCCTAGCAAAAAAAATTTTGCTTCCAAAATTGTGCTGATGTAAAGTAGACATGGGTGAAATGTTATTTATTAAGAAATTTTTGTGACACATCTCTATGATTTAAGGTCATAAAAATTTAAAATTTTAAAATTGCAAAATTTTCAAAATTTTCTCCATATTTCTGTTTTTTCATAAATAAACACAAGACATATCAAAGAAATTTTACCACTAATATGAAGTACAAAATGTCATGAAAAAACATTCTCAGAATCAGCGGGATCCGTGAAAGCGTTTCAGAGTTATAACCTCATAAAGTGACAGGGTCAGAATTGTAAAAATTGGCCTGGTCATTAAGCTGCAAACTGGCTCTGTCACTAAGGGGTTAAACTACCTTTTCCCGTAGATCCTTTGATGATTGTTTTCCTTTTCCCATGACTCACAATCCAGAAACGTCAGTGGCTAGATGAAAGATGCAAAAGTCTGTCTGGATCCCAGAAACTCACTCAGCTGTTATGCACACACTGATTACAAGCAAACAGGTCACAGGTGAGGATGTTACCTTTAGTAGCCATTCAAACCAACTTGTCTCAACTTCTGTGCATGTTATCAGGCCAAAATCACCAGGGTATGTGAAATTTTGATCAGGGTCATTTGGATGTTTTGGGTTGTCATTATGATTTAAAAAGAGAAAACACAGTAGTTTGACAATAAATGGCTACACCCAACCAGTATTCATGAGTGGAGAAAAAGTTTTGGTATTATTCATAATCTCTGAAAAAATGCCAAGAATGCAAAAATTCTGCCGATCTATGTAAACTTTTGAGCACAACTGTATAAAGCTAGATACGAGATTGGTCATCAGGCAAAGCAATCATACCATTACAATCATTGGTACCTTAACCTTAGGGAAATACCTCAATCAATGCACAGTTAGCTTTGGTGGTGTTTCCCAAGGGCAGGCCCCGATTCTGGGGAGGCAGTAGGAGAAACAAAAGCTATGGGCCAACCAAAAGTTGGGAGGCAGTGGGTATCACCTGGTATGGGGGCAGTGGAACTATGGGAACACGATTTGGGATCTTGTGAGGGCATCTCATTGTAGCCATCTACTTGGAGTTGCTGAAAGACCTTGGACTGAAGAAATAAAACTGATTGCATCATTAACATGCCTAGATGATTAATACAACCTACAATCTCAGGCCTTTACAATTATAATAATGTTATTGTATAAAATCCACTAAATAGAGTACTCATCTAAATTCACTGATGATTCATCTCTAACTTCCCAAGCATGTTTACCCTCCAGTACATCACAGCTTATCAAGGTATAAATTGAGAGAAGCTATGCCTACCAAAGCTTAATTGGATGATATCCCACTTCAGAGTAGTCAAGTAACATGAGTTTCTCAGATCATGTGCACCACAGCCAGAATGCACATTTAAATAGAACACATATGAAAAAAGCGCGATAAATGATACCAAAACTAACTCAATAATATGCAAATAAAATATTTATTCAAATGGATAGGTACAGGGAGAGAAGGAGTTCCACCTACTGGCACATATGGAAAAAGGAGATGCTCAACAGGGCCAATGCAGTACAAATATAATAGCCATGGGAATGATTACAGGCATGTGGAGTAAATATAGTATATTACACATTGCCAAAAAGTGGCCAATTGTCACACAAAAGGAATATATTATCAAAACACATTGCACATTACCCAAAATGGCCTATTATTAAGATACAAGAGCCACTGCACCTAATATATTAGCATAAGTTAACATATTACCTTCAAATATTAGCAGGGAGCAGAAGCTAGCCCAGGAGCATACATTTTCCATTTTTTCCATTTTTCACATACCCACAAACCTGACAACTGACCAGGTGGAGGTGTTGGTCTGGTCCTTTCAACAAAATGTACTTTTCAGGTTATCCCCCAGCTGCCCTCACTTATTTTCCCTTCTTTTGAGGTAAGACTTTTATGGTCCTTCTCCCTGCGAGTGTTGGTTGTGCATCGCACTCCAGGCTACTACCTTCTGTTCATGGATCACTTTGTCATCTGGCTGCCAATTTATTATGCTGTAACATCCCCACTCTCATCATGGGGAACTTTATTATCCATCTCTCCATTTGCCACTCACCATTTATCTCTAACTTCCTCTTTCAGCTTTTCACAAGGTTACTAACTCTCCTACGCATGAAGACATGCATATTCTGGACCTGATGTTCTCCAGTCTCTGCTCAGTGTATGATTTTACTAACTCCCCTCTCCCAATCTCTGCCCGTAACTTTCTTTCATTCTCTGTCAAGAACTGTCACCCCACTCAGGACACCCCCCCTTATCGCTATTATAGATATATACATGTCATTAATACCAAAAATCTCACAAAGAATTTGCAGTTGTCATTGGCCCAAACCTCCTCCTTCTCATGTCCTCACTTTACACTGAAACATTATGAGTAGAGTTGAGCGATACCAGCCGATACTTGAAAATATCGGATCGGAATGGATCGGCCGATCTTAAAAAAAGTATCGGTATCGCCGATTCCGATACCGGGAACCAATGCAAGTCAATGGGGCCAAAATATCGGAATTAAAAAAAACCCTTTCTTTCCTTGTAGGTTAATTCTACATGAAGAAAAACAACTAAGAATAATGTAGAATGTATTGTGGGAGGTGGAGGATACATTAAAGCCATAGAGGTTTAGCCCAATCAAATGGAATAGCAGGAATTAAACTTTTTTTTTTAAAGACGTTAGGAGTTACAAAGATATTGACTATGTTAGCCTCATTTATATTTTGCCAGACATGTATGTCTTCTTCTTCTTTCTTCTTTCTTCTTCTTTCTTATTCTTCTTCCTTTTTTTACCTTCTTCTTCTTCTTCTTATTCCTTTTTTTACCTTCTTCTTCTTCTTCTTATTCCTTTTTTTACATTCTTCTTCTTCTTCCTTTTTTTACATTCTTCTTCTTCCTTTTTTTAAATTCTTCTTCTTCTTCCTTTTTTTAAATTCTTCTACTTCCTTTTTTTACATTCTTCTTCTTCTTCCTTTTCTTACATTCTTCATATTCTTCTTATTCAACAATTATTATTCTACATATTCAACTTCTTCATCTTCTTCCTATTCTTCTTCATCATATTCTTATTTGTGTCAGGCATTCCTGTAGTTGTTATCTAGAAAAGTTAGAAGTTGACACCTTCCGTTCTGCCTGTCACAAAAGATTTACAACAGGATTTGTCCGCATTCAGTTTGGCCTGCAGCAGCAGGCCTTTTCCAGGGGCACCACGAGGAGGAACGGACTCACCCCCATACACTGCTTAGTCTTCTTCTGCTTATAAATAAGATAATATCATTTGCTCAGAGTATTAGTCTTATGCTTAATGTTCTTCTGCTTTGTTTTTTTATGCTTCTTTGTCTTCTCTCTCTTGTTGTTCTGCATCTTGGTGGTTGTCTTCCTGTTCTTTGTCCTCTTGAACCAGCTGACGGTACTGGCACCCGGAGGGGCAGCAGAAGGAATAAGAGCCAATGGCACAACCGAGGACCAGCTGACGGTGCTGGAAACCGGTTACTAAGCAGGAGGTACCTGTGCTATAAAGCACTACCAAGGACCAGCAGACGTTGCCGGAACTCGGATACCGAGATGGAGGCACCCAGGCCAAAGGCTCTGCCGAGAACCAGCTGACGGTGCTGGAACCCGGAGGGGCAGCTGAAGTTACCCCTGAAAAGCAAAGTTGGCATGCCGCAAGCTGGCCGCAGTTACCGAATCACACAGTCCTACAGGGGGTGCTTGTCCTACTGGCACTACGGAGCAAGCCTTTCTTACCAGAACCCGCAGTCCACATAGGAAGCACCTAAACTGCTGGCACCCTAGCCTCGGCTAACCCAACCGCAACACGACATGGCAACTTGGGGTGGCAAACTGACATTGACACTTCCCGGAAACAGCAGGCAGGGCTGGAACCAAGCTGGCCAGGAGGGAGTACCCGTGCCAAAGTCAGTTATGAGCAGCAACTGGTGATTTTGGAGCCCAGGGACAAGCACTTAGCAGGCTGAGGCCTGATGTGCTGTCATTTGGGAGGCAGCAGGACAGATTGCCATCAAAACAGCAGGGGAACAGCTGACGTTACTGAAGCCCACAAACACAGGAGCTAGTGTTTTACTCTGTGAAGACGGCACTTCCGAGCAACAACTGGCTGTGTTGAAGCCCAGGGACAAGCACGGAGCAGGCTGAGGCTGCATTGAAGAAATTTTAAGATCGGTTGTAGACTTCTACTAATTTTAACCAAGCTCCACTTAGGCCTGTGGCTTCACTGATTTTCGTATTTCCCCTGTCCTCCAACCCCGCCAGTTACAGCTCCGAAGTGGTGTCTGCACAATCCACACTTGTTCCTGTGTGACAGGTGTTCAGTCCGGTCAGTTAATCCCCTGATGTGTGTCCGGCAATGTCGCCTGCTCTGTCCACATTCCCATAACTAGTTATGGGAATGTGGACAGAGCAGGCGACATTGCCGGACACACATCAGGGGATTAACTGACCGGACTGAACACCTGTCACACAGGAACAAGTGTGGATTGTGCAGGCGCCACTTCGGAGCTGTAACTGGCAGGGTTGGAGGACAGGGGAAATACGAGAGACAGTGGAGCCACAGGCCTAATTGGAGCACGGTTAAAAATCAGTAGTAGTAGGACTGTGTAGGCAGCAGGAGACTTTGCCATCCACACAGCAGGGGAACAGCTGACGTTACTGAACCCCACTGAGACACGGGAGCAGGTGTCTCTTTCCGTGTGGACGGCCCTTCCGAGCTACAACTGGCTGTGTTGAAGCCCAGGAAATAGGAGGGTGTAGGCAGAGGCCTACTGTCTTTGGAATGCAGAGACAGCAGGAGAGACTGCCATCCACACAGCAGGGGAACATCTGGCGTTACTGAACCCCACTGAGACACGGGAGCAAGTGTCTCTTTCCATGTGGACGGCACTTCCGAGCTACAACTGGCTGTGTTGAAGCCCAGGAAATAGGAGGGTATAGGCAGAGGCCTACTGTCTTTGGAATGCAAAGACAGCAGGAGAGACTGCCATCCACACAGCAGGGGAACAGCTGACGTTACTGAACCCCACTGAGACACGGGAGCAAGTGTCTCTTTCCGTGTGGACGGCACTTCCGAGCTACAACTGGCTGTGTTGAAGCCCAGGAAATAGGAGGGTGTAGGCAGAGGCCTACTGTCTTTGGAATGCGGAGACAGCAGGAGAGACTGCCATCCACACAGCAGGGGAACAGCTGACGTTACTGAACCCCACTGAGACACGGGAGCAAGTGTCTCTTTCCGTGTGGACGGCACTTCCGAGATACAACTGGCTGTGTTGAAGCCCAGGAAATAGGAGGGTGTAGGCAGAGGCCTACTGTCTTTGGAATGCGGAGACAGCAGGAGAGACTGCCATCTCCACAGCAGGGGAACAGCTGGCAGTGCTGAACCCCACTAACACTTGAACGAATGTGTTTGGCTCTGTGGAGACGACACTTCTGAACACCAACTGACGCTGTTGGAGCCCAGGATTAGGCGAGGAGCAGGCTGGGGCCTACTGGATTTTGGCAGGTGTAGGCAGCAGGAGACTTGCCATCTCCACAGCAGGGGAACAGCTGGCAGTGCTGAACCCCACTAACACTTGAACAAATGTGTTTGGCTCTGTGGAGACGACACTTCTGAACACCAACTGACGCTGTTGGAGCCCAGGATTAGGCGAGGAGCAGGCTGGGGCCTGTTGCTTTTGGCAGGTGAAGGCAGCAGGAGACTTGCCATCTCCACAGCAGTGGAACAGCTGGCAGTGCTGAACCCCACAAACACTTGAACGAATGTGTTTGGCTCTGTGGAGACGACACTTCTGAACACCAAATGACGCTGTTGGAGCCCAGGATTAGGCGAGGAGCAGGCTGGGGCCTACTGGATTTTGGCAGGTGTAGGCAGCAGGAGACTTGCCATCTCCACAGCAGGGGAACAGCTGGCAGTGCTGAACCCCACTAACACTTGAACGAATGTGTTTGGCTCTGTGGAGACGACACTTCTGAACACCAACTGACGCTGTTGGAGCCCAGGATTAGGCGAGGAGCAGGCTGGGGCCTGTTGCTTTTGGCAGGTGAAGGCAGCAGGAGACTTGCCATCTCCACAGCAGGGGAACAGCTGTCAGTGCTGAACCCCACAAACACTTGAACGAATGTGTTTGGCTCTGTGGAGACGACACTTCTGAACACCAACTGACGCTGTTGGAGCCCAGGATTAGGCGAGGAGCAGGCTGGGGCCTACTGGATTTTGGCAGGTGTAGGCAGCAGGAGACTTGCCATCTCCACAGCAGGGGAACAGCTGGCAGTGCTGAACCCCACTAACACTTGAACGAATGTGTTTGGCTCTGTGGAGACGACACTTCTGAACACCAACTGATGCTGTTGGAGCCCAGGATTAGGCGAGGAGCAGGCTGGGGCCTGTTGCTTTTGGCAGGTGAAGGCAGCAGGAGACTTGCCATCTCCACAGCAGGGGAACAGCTGGCAGTGCTGAACCCCACAAACACTTGAACGAATGTGTTTGGCTCTGTGGAGACGACACTTCTGAACACCAACTGACGCTGTTGGAGCCCAGGATTAGGCGAGGAGCAGGCTGGGGCCTACTGGATTTTGGCAGGTGTAGGCAGCAGGAGACTTGCCATCTCCACAGCAGGGGAACAGCTGGCAGTGCTGAACCCCACTAACACTTGAACGAATGTGTTTGGCTCTGTGGAGACGACACTTCTGAACACCAACTGACGCTGTTGGAGCCCAGGATTAGGCGAGGAGCAGGCTGGGGCCTACTGGATTTTGGCAGGTGTACGCAGCAGGAGACTTGCCATCTCCACAGCAGGGGAACAGCTGGCAGTGCTGAACCCCACTAACACTTGAACGAATGTGTTTGGCTCTGTGGAGACGACACTTCTGAACACCAACTGACGCTGTTGGAGCCCAGGATTAGGCGAGGAGCAGGCTGGGGCCTGTTGCTTTTGGCAGGTGAAGGCAGCAGGAGACTTGCCATCTCCACAGCAGGGGAACAGCTGGCAGTGCTGAACCCCACAAACACTTGAACAAATGTGTTTGGCTCTGTGGAGGCGACACTTCAGAACACCAACTGACGCTGTTGGAGCCCAGGATTAGGCGAGGAGCAGGCTGGGGCCTACTGGATTTTGGCAGGTGTAGGCAGCAGGAGACTTGCCATCTCCACAGCAGGGGAACAGCTGGCAGTGCTGAACCCCACTAACACTTGAACAAATGTGTTTGGCTCTGTGGAGACGACACTTCTGAACACCAACTGACGCTGTTGGAGCCCAGGATTAGGCGAGGAGCAGGCTGGGGCCTACTGGATTTTGGCAGGTGTAGGCAGCAGGAGACTTGCCATCTCCACAGCAGGGGAACAGCTGGCAGTGCTGAACCCCACTAACACTTGAACGAATGTGTTTGGCTCTGTGGAGACGACACTTCTGAACACCAACTGACGCTGTTGGAGCCCAGGATTAGGCGAGGAGCAGGCTGGGGCCTACTGGATTTTGGCAGGTGTAGGCAGCAGGAGACTTGCCATCTCCACAGCAGGGGAACAGCTGGCAGTGCTGAACCCCACTAACACTTGAACGAATGTGTTTGGCTCTGTGGAGATGACACTTCTGAACACCAACTGACGCTGTTGGAGCCCAGGATTAGGCGAGGAGCAGGCTGGGGCCTACTGGATTTTGGCAGGTGTAGGCAGCAGGAGACTTGCCATCTCCACAGCAGGGGAACAGCTGGCAGTGCTGAACCCCACTAACACTTGAACTAATGTGTTTGGCTCTGTGGAGACGACACTTCTGAACACCAACTGACGCTGTTGGAGCCCAGGATTAGGCGAGGAGCAGGCTGGGGCCTACTGGATTTTGGCAGGTGTAGGCAGCAGGAGACTTGCCATCTCCACAGCAGGGGAACAGCTGGCAGTGCTGAACCCCATGAACACTTGAACGAATGTGTTTGGCTCTGTGGAGACGACACTTCTGAACACCAACTGACGCTGTTGGAGCCCAGGATTAGGTGAGGAGCAGGCTGGGGCCTACTGGATTTTGGCAGGTGTAGGCTGCAGGAGACTTGCCATCTCCACAGCAGGGGAACAGCTGGCAGTGCTGAACCCCACAAACACTTGAACGAATGTGTTTGGCTCTGTGGAGACGACACTTCTGAACACCAACTGACACTGTTGCAGCCCAGGATTAGGCGAGGAGCAGGCTGGGGCCTACTGGATTTTGGCAGGTGAAGGCAGCAGGAGACTTGCCATCTCCACAGCAGGGGAACAGCTGGCAGTGCTGAACCCCACAAACACTTGAACGAATGTGTTTGGCTCTGTGGAGACGACACTTCTGAACACCAACTGACGCTGTTGGAGCCCAGGAATACGCATGCCACATGCAGAGGCCAATGGGCAGCGGTTTTTATGGAGGTTGTTGACTACTGCTGATTCTAACCATGCTCCACTTAGGCCTCTGGCTCCGCTGTATCTACTATTTACCCTGGCCTCCAACCCCGCCAGCTACATCTCTGAAGTGGCGTCAGCACAATCTACACTTGTTCCTGTGTTACTGGTGCTCAGTCCCGTCAGTTGATCCCCTGATGTTTGTCCGGCAAGTTCGCCAGCTCTGTCCTCATTCCCACTACTGGTTATGGGAATGTGGACAGAGCAGGAGACCTTGCCGGACACACATCAGGGGATAAACTGATGGGACTGAGCCACAGGAACACAGGAACAAGTGTAGATTGTGCTGACGCCACTTCAGAGATGTAGATGGCGGGGTTGGAGGCCAGGGGAAATAGTAGAGACAGTGGAGCCAGAGACCTAAGTTGGGCACGGTTAAAAATCAGTAGTGGTTTGAATGTTGATGGAGCTGGTGACCTTGCCGTCCACACAGCAGGGGATCAGCTGGCGTTACTGAACCCCACTAACACAGGAGCTAGTGTGTTTCTCTGTGTAGACGACACATCTGAGCGACAACTGGCTGTGTTGAAGCACAGGGATTATAGTTCAGGTGGTAGAAAAATGAACACACCAGCAGACCTGGATACAGTTGTCAACCACTAATTTAGTCTGTAAGAGGAATGGCAAAGTCTTTTGAGATCCAGGCCTTGTTCATTTTCAGAAAAGTCAGCCGGTCAACATTATCGGAAGATAGTCGCCTGCGACGGTTTGTTAGTACACCACCTGCGGCACTAAAGACGCGTTCCGATAATACACTGGCAGCAGGGCAAGCCAGCTCCTCCAATGCATACTGGCTAAGCTCTGGCCATGTATCCAGCTTAGAGACCCAAAACTTGAAGGGGGAAGAGCCATCTGGGAGTACAGTGACAGGGCAAGACATGTAGTCTGACACCATCTGACAGAAGCGTTGCCTCCTGCTGACTCGAGGCGTCGCTGATGGTGTAGACAATTGTGGTGGACACACAAAACTTTGCCACATTTGGGCCATAGTGGTCTTGCCTTGTGCTGCGGCGCTGCCTCTGCTCCCTCTTTGTGCAGAGTTTCCTCCACTGCCTCGACGCACAGAGCTGCTTTGTAAAGCACTAGCAACAATGCTGTCGGGTGGAATGGAAAACATTATGGACTGCACCAGTGACTCTTCGTACTCCCGCAGTTTACGCTCCCGGTTCAACGTTGGTATGAGCCTTTGTACGCTGTCCCGGTAGCGAGGATATGGGCACAGGACTATGGGATGGAGGATATGTATGATGGGTATATGGGCATGAGACTATGGGATGGAGGATGTGTGATGGGTATATGGGCACTCGACTATGGGATGTAGGATATGTATGATGGGTATATGGGCATGGGACTGTGGGATGGAGGATAATTATAATTTGTTATAACTAACCACAGTTAGTTACTATGCCCGGGTAGCGCCGGGCTCTTCAGCTACTGTAGTTGTAAAAAAACACACAGCAAGAATAAAGTCCTTCAATTGAAAGAATGACAGAGACTCCTTTAATGAATCTAAATTAAGCCATATTCATATAATCATCCATTCCACTGAAGCCATGGTCTTGGATAAACAATCAGTAGATTCAGTTTTCAGTACTATATCTATGCTGTTGACACCCAATTATACAGATCATCTCCTGACATCAGCCTTGCATTCCTACAAAATAGCAGTTATTATCTTTCTCTATTTCTAATATTTTCTTCCCTCTATACAAAACTGAATCCGTTAAAAACTGATCCACTTCTTTTTCCTTTCTTCACTAACCTACCCATGACCGATATTGCCATTTCTGTATGTGGTTCTGCCCTTACTTCCCAGCAAAATGCCCGCTGTCTTGGGGTTATATTTGACTCATCTCTTTCCTTCACTTCGCATATCCGATGACTCGATCATGTCAACTACACTTTAAAAACATCTCTAGAATTTGATTTTTTTTTATCTTTGTCTGGGCAAAATCTCTCACTGTTGCTCTTATTCACTCTCATCTGCACTACTGCAACTCTCTACTAATCGGTAACCCTCTTAGTAAACTTACCTCTCTCCGCTACACCGATGCCTTTATGCTGTGCCAGTCATTGCACTGGTTGACTATCCACTACAAAGTAAGATATAAACTTTTTATTCTCACAAAATTCTCCATGGTTTAGCACCACCCTACATCTCCTTCGCTGTCTCAGTTTACCACTTTACCTGTGCCTTCCATTCCACTGATGAACTAAGACTAACATCCTCAATAATCCAAACGTCTCTAAGACTTCTCACTCACTGTGCCATTTCTTTGGAAGGCACTACCTAGGACAATACTATTAATTCCCAACATCCACAGTTTTAAGAGTGGCTTAAAAATGAATTTCTTTTAACTGGTCTATCACCTCACCTATCTAACTGAAAATAGCAAGAGAAACCAACTACAAACTAAATTGTGTCTACACAAATATACAGAGCATGGGAAACAAATAGAATTGGAGCTGCTTACACAGTTAGATATGATTTCATAGGCATCACTGAAAGTTGGTGGGATGATGTACATGATTGAAGCACAAAACTTCAAGATCAGAGGTGTTGCATTGTATGTTAGGATTGCATATTTCTCCACATAAGTCCAAGCTTCAGAGAAAGGTAGCTCTGAATAATGTGTTTGGTAAGAATACAAGGGGAGAAGAACAGAAAGGACTCTATTGTAGGTCTTTACTACCGACCACCTGGACAGACTGAATATATGGATGAACTAGTTTTATATCAGATGTCTTTATTCTCAAAACTGGACGACATAGTGATCATGGGAGAGTTTAACTATCCAGATATTTGTTTGGAATTATTTTAGGTAAAAGTAATGGGTCCAGAAAATTCTAATTTTTTCTCGCTGTCATTTTTTTTCTTTCAAAAGGTAGAGGAGAGAAAAAGAGGCTCTGACATTTTGGACCTAATTCTTTTCAACAGCTAGGAAATGGCTGAGGAAGCAAAAGTGGCTGTGAATTTAGGAGGCAGCAATCATGCTATCCTCAAATTTTGGATCACAAGCGTGGGAAGACCTGCAAGGACTCAGACTTTAAGATTGGATTTTAATGAACTCAGAAAGATGGTAGGAATGGCTTAATGGCTGAATGATTTAAAGGACAGAAATGTCCAAGAAGGACGAGATATTTTGCCAAATGAAATTTTTAATGCACAATCAGTAGCAATCCTCAAAAAAGGAATTGCTACTGAATTGCTACTGAATTGCTACTGAATTGCTACTGAAAAAGCGACCCGGATGGATGAACACAGAACTTGAACACTTGCTGAAAAGGAAAAAAGAAATATATGTATGAAATGGAAAGAAGATGGAATATCTAAAGAAGTATATAATCCTGTCTGCAGAGAATGCATGGCAAGCATTAGAAAAGCTAAAGTCATTAATGAAGTGAAGCTTGCAGAGGACACCAAAAGCATTAAAAATGGATTTTGACATATGTCAAAACCAAATGAAAAGTCAAAGATACTGTCAAAGTTTTACAGGATGAAAAGGATGAAGTAATCAAAAATGATGTTGAGAAGGCTGAACTTTTAAATTCCTATTTTTCATCTGTGTTCTCCAAGACATCAAATGTAACATCTGTTGATCTTCACTGTGCTATTGAAGGAATAAAATAATCCACACTATCTATAAACAGAGAGATGGTGAGGGAACACAGCTTATTTAAATGAATTTAAATCTTCTGGTCCAAATGAATTACATTCTAGGCTACTGAAATAGAAAACAGATGAATTTGCAGAACCACTAACCAGAATCTTTGAAAATTCCTGAAGAACAGGAGAAGTCCCAGAAGATTGAGAAAGGATAAATGTTGTCCCTATCTACAAAAAAGGAAAGAAGACAGAGCTGGAAATTGCAGGCCAGTGAGGCTTACTTTTATATCAGGAAAGATCGTTGGAAATTTTTGTTAACAGCATGCATGTAAGTACTTGCCTAATAATATAATATTAACCAGAGCCAGAATGGGTATGTAGCAAACAAGTCATGCTAGACTAATCTAATTTCCTGCTATGATGGAATCACTGAATTGGTGGATCAGAGAAATGTGGTAGATATAGTACCTTATATCTCGACATCAGCAAAGCTTTTTTAAAGTTTCTCATACAAACTTTATTGAAAAATGACCAAGTATGGGATTGACAAGGTTACATATAGTTGGATTTATAACAGTAAGAATGTTTCAAGTGGGGTACCACAAGGCTCTGTCCTGGCCCCAGTGTTGTTGAACACTTTTATACATGATCTAGATAAGGTAATTGAAGATAAACTAATGCAATTTGTAGACAATGCAGAGCTAGAAGGGATAGCTAAAGGCCCCTTTACATTTAGCGATGCACAAGTGATCCCGACCACGATACGACCCGGTCAGGATCGCTGGTGCATCGCTAAATGGTCGCTAGTGAGCTGCCACACAGGCAAATCTCACCAGCGATGTAGCAATGTTTGGCGTTCATACTTACCTTTCAGATGAAGCGATGACCGCCATCTTCTGCCCGCGTCCATAGCTCGCTCATCGGCACCAGCAGGAAGCCGACGAAGAGAAATGGACATGGACGATCTCGCGCGATCAGCGATAGCCATCGGGGGGGGGGCGGTCGGAGGTAAGTATCACATGTAGCGATATCGCTGCTGCGTCACAAAATCGGTGACGCAGCCCCCTTAACACTAGAGAAGACAGAGAAAGGTTTCCGAAGGATCTAGATAAACTTGAACAATGGGCAGCAACTTATAGAATGGTACTTAACACAGAGAAATGCAAGATTCTACATCTGGGCAAGAAAAATGAAAATTACATCTATAGAAAAGGAGGAATAGAACTAAGGAACAGCTCATGTGAAAATGACTTGGGTATACTAATGGATCACAGACTGCACATAAGTTAACAGTGTCATGCAGCCAGCACTTAATATCTTCTGTGTCTTTACTTGTACATAAACTGGTTGGTGACCAGTAGTGTTGAGCATTCCGATACCGCAAGTATCGGGTATCGGCCGATATTAGCGGTATCGGAATTCCGATACTGACTTCCGATACTTTTGTCATATTGGATACCGGAATCGGAAGTTCCCATCATGCTATGAGCCTGCTTGCTTTGATTAAGCCAATGGGAATCCTCCGAAGTGTGGGCATCCTGTTAGGCATGTAGGCATGTTAACTATTGGCATGGCTGTGATTGACCTGCCGAAATGATGTCATGATGCACTATAAAAGCCACCGCAGCCGCCATTTCTGGTTCACTCTGCTGTGAATTCAGTTAGGGACAGGCTGCTGTAGAAGACTGTGAGGGACAGTTAGAAATAGCGATTCCACCAAACATCTAGTGCTTTACCCAGGCTACATAAACCACCACTGTAGCCTTCTTTGCCCTAGCAGCAGTGTTCACAGCTGTCTGCAAGGGCTGTGTGAGTGCAGCTCACGCTGTGGAGTGGGTCCTGCAGCCACGTCAGGTTGTAGGCTGCCCAGCGTGCCTCACTGCTGCCTCATACATCTTTTAATTTTTGAGCTGCATTTTTTACATAATTTCAATCTAGTGTGCTTCCATCCGTATCCATATACGTTGGTTGCAAACACTAGTAGTAGACAGCGGAGCCTTTCTGCAGCCTTTCAGTGCTAGTGTCCACTTTGCTGCACTGTTCACGGCTGTCTGAGAGGTCTCTGACTGTGTGTGAGTGCAGCTCACGCTGAGTAGTGTGTCCTGCAGCTACGTCTGGTTGTAGGACGCTCAGCGTGCGTCAGTGCCTCACACATATTTTTATTGGAGTGCAGCTCATTTTTTCTTCTATTAGTGTGCATCCATCCATCTCCATCTACGGTGGTTGCAAACACTATATAGGAGTACACAGCGGAGCCTTTCTGCAGCCTGTCAGTGCCAGTGCCCACTTAGCTGCACTGTTCACGGCTGTCTGAGAGGTCTCTGACTGTGTGTGAGTGCAGCTCACGCTAAGTAGAGTGTCCTGCAGCTATGTCTGGTTGTAGGACGCTCAACGTGCATCACTGCCTCACACATATTTATCTTTGAGTGCAGCTCATTTTTTCTTCTCCTATTAGTGTGCATCCATCCGTATCCATCAACACTATATAGGAGTAGATAGAGGAGCCTTTTTTTCTGGCTTGTGCCCTGCCGGCGCAGCCAGATTAGTATTACCCAATTTTTTTGGAGCCTCATCTTTTGCATTGTAGGTTACCTGCCTGCATTGTAATAGCTCCAAAAAGTTGGTGATACTATCAGTTTCAATTCTTTGTTCACATACTTTGAGTTTGTTTCCAACAAAGAAACCACAAAAAAAGTTCACTAAACACTACATTTGGAACTTGTGTAGGCCACATCAGCTCCTATTAAAGTGTAGTCCACACACACACACTTCATAAAATTAGTGTTTCTTGTACCTGTAACCAGCTGTTCAGGAATAAGCACACTAAGGCCCCCCTTTGTACTTTTCTGCCTATCTTAAGCAGTCTGGCAAGATGAAGAAGGCAGGGAGTAAGGCGCGTGGGCGTGGGCGTGGAGTTTCAGCAGGGAGAGGACGTGGGGATTCTGCAGGGAGAGGACGTGGGGATTCTGCAGGTAGAGGACATGGGGATTCTGGGCCTGCTGCGGGCACCAGTGGATCAGCATCCCCCAGTTTTATCAGGCAACAGTCCTTTATGCGCAGCTTTGTAGGACCTCAACGTACCCCACTGCTGCGGGAGGAACAAATTGAAGCCGTTGTCGGATGGATGGCAGCTAACGCATCGACTTCAATTACTTCCACAGCCTCTCAGGACCAGAGCACGAAGAGCAACCATCTGTCTCTTCACCACCTGCAAAAGTGCCCAGGCAGTCAGAGAGACATGGACAGGAGCCATCACAGTCTCTACTTCTGTTCTCGGAATCTGTTGGCTTGGAAAGAGGGGGCCAGCCAAGCAGCATTCCTGAATGTGAAGAAGAGGGAGTATGCAGTGATGCGCAACTTCTTTGTCCCTCTGAATCTGAAAAGGCGAGTGGGCCAGTGCCTATGGTCAGCACACCTCAGTACGCATCAGATGATGACGAGACTCAGTTGCCACTTTCTGGTGCGTACGGTGCTGGCGAGACAACCCCGGAGAAGCAGCTGTTTGAAGAGGGGAGGGAAGATGATGAGGTCCTTGACCCATCATGGCGTGAGGAACAGGAAGGTGGTGGGAGCAGCTCGGAGGAAGAGATTCCCCTACCGGCCAAAACAGGAGGCAGAGGGAGGGGGAAGACTTGGTTGCCTGTACCCTCCACTTCGGCACCCGTTAGGAGCATTCCTCATTCCAAAGGCAAAACGGGCGCTCCCAAAACTTGCAGTGCGTGGTCCTTTTTTGACACAGTTGCAGATGACATTTGCTTTGTCAAATGCAAGCTGTGTCATCAGAAAGTCAAAAGAGGGAGAAATGTCAGCAACCTCAATACCACAAATATGTGGAAACATGTGCGCACCAAGCACGAGTTGGAGTTGCAGAGACACCCTGAAGACGTAGGCCAACGTACAGCACCACCTACCACCTCTTCAGTTCGTGTTGGGGCCTCTTCCTCCAGCTCACACACTGCTGGCTCGGCTTCCTCACAGGATCGCCAAGGAAGAACCTCTGCCACTGTTGTCCGGAGACCCTGTCAGATTCCACTCATAGCAGCACGTTCCCATCCAGCACAGCCATCGGTAGCACAGGCATGGGATAAAAGGCGCCCTTACTCGGCAAACCATCCCCGAGCACAGTCTCTGAATGCTGGCATTGCCAAACTTCTGGCAGTTGAAATGCTGTCATTCAGGCTGGTGGACACTGACACCTTCTGGGACTTCATGGCATTGGCAGTCCCCCAATACAACGTGCCCAGCCGCTTTTATTTCAGCAGGCGAGCCGTCCCTGCCCTGCAGAAACATGTTGAGGGCAAAATAAAACATGCGCTACTAAACGCCGTTAGTAGCAAGGTCCACCTGACCACCGATGCGTGGACCAGTAACCATGGACAGGGACGATACCTTTCCCTCACTGCCCACTGGGTCAATGTTGTGGAGCCGGGTACAGATCTGGAGAGTGACGCTGTACGTGTTCTTCCAACGCCACGGATTGCAGGACTCCAGTCTGTACACATAGACTCCTCCTCCTACTCAAGTTCCTCAGAAACAGCAGGGCAGGAGCCTGTTACGACCGATATGAGCACAGCCGTGGCCAAACGTCAACAGGCTGTACTCAAATTAATTTCTTTGGGGAATCGAAGCCACACAGTGCAGGAGCTCTGGAATGCTATGAAGCAGGAGAGCGATGTGTGGTTTGGGCCAGCGAATCTCCAGCCGGGCTTGGTAGTGTGTGACAATGGCCGAAATCTGGTGGCAGCTCTTGGCCTAGGCAACCTCACACACATCCCATGTCTGGCACATGTGCTTAACTTGGTCGTGCAGAGCTTTCTGAGGGACTATCCGGATCTTGATGCACTGTTGCACAAGGTCCGCATAGAGTGCTCTCAATTGCGGCGTTCCAGCACGGCAAGATCGCGCCTCGCTGCTCTGCAGCGACGATTTGGCCTTCCGGAACATCGCATCATATGTGACCTACCCACCCGGTGGAATTCAACGTTACATATGTTGGAGCGGTTGTGTGAGCAGCAGGCAGCAGTCATGGAGTACCAGCTGCATCAGGCGCAAACAAGTCGCACTGTGCGCCGTTCACACTTCAGCGCCATTGAGTGGGCCTCTATGAAGGACATCTGCCTCGTTTTGCGTGCCTTCGATGAATCCACGCGGATGGCGAGTGCAGATGATGCACTAGTCAGCATGACTGTCCCCCTTATCTGCCTGCTTCAACAAACACCGCAAGCATTAAGGGATGAGGTTTCGGAAGAGGTGGAGGATGAGGAGTCCCAAATGCCATCTGCTTCTGGACAGTCTGTGCTACGTGTTTCCTCACAAAGGCCTAGGCAGGGGACACTTTGTGAGGAGGATGAGGAGGAGTCGATGGAAGAGGAAGACATCTCTCCAGAGGAGGGAGGTACACAAACCTCTACTCAGTATGTACAGCGAGGGTGGGGTGATGCAGAGCAGGCCGAGGTCACGCCTCAAACAGGGGACAGCGGTTCTTTGGCAGTTGGGAGTCTGCAGCACATGGTTGATTTCATGCTGCAGTGCCTGAGAAACGACCGCCGCATCGCCCACATTCTCGTCTCGGCTGATTATTGGGTGTACACCCTCCTAGATCCTCGCTACCGGGACAGCGTACAAAGGCTCATACCAATGTTGAACCGGGAGCGTAAACTGCGGGAGTACGAAGAGTCACTGGTGCAGTCCATAATGTTTTCCATTCCACCCGACAGCATTGTTGCTAGTGCTTTACAAAGCAGCTCTGTGCGTCGAGGCAGTGGAGGAAACTCTGCACAAAGAGGGAGCAGAGGCAGCGCCGCAGCACAAGGCAAGACCACTATGGCCCAAATGTGGCAAAGTTTTGTGTGTCCACCACAATTGTCTACACCATCAGCGACGCCTCGAGTCAGCAGGAGGCAACGCTTCTGTCAGATGGTGTCAGACTACATGTCTTGCCCTGTCACTGTACTCCCAGGTGGCTCTTCCCCCTTCAAGTTTTGGGTCTCTAAGCTGGATACATGGCCAGAGCTTAGCCAGTATGCATTGGAAGTGCTGGCTTGCCCTGCTGCCAGTGTATTATCGGAACGCGTCTTTAGTGCCGCAGGTGGTGTACTAACAGACCGTCGCACGCGACTATCTTCCGATAATGTTGACCGGCTGACTTTTCTGAAAATGAACAAGGCCTGGATCTCCAAAGATTTTGCCATTCCTCTTACAGACTAAATTAGTGGTTGGCAACTGTATCCAGGTCTGCTGGTGTGTTCATTTTTCTACCACCTGAACTATAATCCCTGTGCTTCAACACAGCCAGTTGTCGCTCAGATGTGTCGTCTGCACAGAGAAACACACTAGCTCCTGTGTTAGTGGGGTTCAGTAACGCCAGCTGATCCCCTGCTGTGTGGATGGCAAAGTCACCAGCTCCATCAACATTCAAACCACTACTGATTTTTAACCGTGCCCAACTTAGGTCTCTGGCTCCACTGTCTCTACTATTTCCCCTGGCCTCCAACCCCGCCATCTACATCTCTGAAGTGGCGTCAGCACAATCTACACTTGTTCCTGTGTTCCTGTGGCTCAGTCCCATCAGTTTATCCCCTGATGTGTGTCCGGCAAGGTCTCCTGCTCTGTCCACATTCCCATAACCAGTAGTGGGAATGAGGACAGAGCTGGCGAACTTGCCGGACAAACATCAGGGGATCAACTGACGGGACTGAGCACCAGTAACACAGGAACAAGTGTAGATTGTGCTGACGCCACTTCAGAGATGTAGCTGGCGGGGTTGGAGGCCAGGGTAAATAGTAGAGACAGTGGAGCCAGAGGCCTAAGTGGAGCATGGTTAGAATCAGTAGTAGTCAACAACCTCCATAAAAACCGCTGCCCATTGGCCTCTGCATGCGGCATGCGTAATCCTGGGCTCCAACAGCGTCAGTTGGTGTTCAGAAGTGTCGTCTCCACAGAGCCAAACACATTCGTTCAAGTGTTTGTGGGGTTCAGCACTGCCAGCTGTTCCCCTGCTGTGGAGATGGCAAGTCTCCTGCTGCCTTCACCTGCCAAAAGCAACAGGCCCCAGCCTGCTCCTCGCCTAATCCTGGGCTCCAACAGCGACAGTTGGTGTTCAGAAGTGTCGTCTCCACAGAGCCAAACACATTCGTTCAAGTGTTAGTGGGGTTCAGCACTGCCAGCTGTTCCCCTGCTGTGGAGATGGCAAGTCTCCTGCTGCCTACACCTGCCAAAATCCAGTAGGCCCCAGCCTGCTCCACGCCTGATCCTGGGCTCCAACAGCGTCAGTTGGTGTTCAGAAGTGTCGTCTCAACAGAGCCAAACACATTTGTTCAAGTGTTAGTGGGGTTCAGCACTGCCAGCTGTTCCCCTGCTGTGGAGATGGCAAGTCTCCTGCTGCCTACACCTGCCAAAATCCAGTAGGCCCCAGCCTGCTCCACGCCTGATCCTGGGCTCCAACAGCGTCAGTTGGTGTTCAGAAGTGTCGTCTCCACAGAGCCAAACACATTCGTTCAAGTGTTAGTGGGGTTCAGCACTGCCAGCTGTTCCCCTGCTGTGGAGATGGCAAGTCTCCTGCTGCCTTCACCTGCCAAAATCCAGTAGGCCCCAGCCTGCTCCACGCCTGATCCTGGGCTCCAACAGTGTCAGTTGGTGTTCAGAAGTGTCGTCTCCACAGAGCCAAACACATTCGTTCAAGTGTTAGTGGGGTTCAGCACTGCCAGCTGTTCCCCTGCTGTGGAGATGGCAAGTCTCCTGCTGCCTTCACCTGCCAAAAGCAACAGGCCACAGCCTGCTCCTCGCCTAATCCTGGGCTCCAACAGCATCAGTTGGTGTTCAGAAGTGTCGTCTCCACAGAGCCAAACACATTCGTTCAAGTGTTAGTGGGGTTCAGCACTGCCAGCTGTTCCCCTGCTGTGGAGATGGCAGTCTCTCCTGCTGTCTCCGCATTCCAAAGACAGTAGGCCTCTGCCTACACCCTCCTATTTCCTGGGCTTCAACACAGCCAGTTGTAGCTCGGAAGTGCCGTCCACACGGAAAGAGACACTTGCTGCCGTGTCTCAGTGGGGTTCAGTAACGTCAGCTGTTCCCCTGCTGTGTGGATGGCAGTCTCTCCTGCTGTCTCCGCATTCCAAAGACAGTAGGCCTCTGCCTACACCCTCCTATTTCCTGGGCTTCAACACAGCCAGTTGTAGCTCGGAAGTGCCGTCCACACGGAAAGAGACACTTGCTGCCGTGTCTCAGTGGGGTTCAGTAACACCAGCTGTTCCCCTGCTGTGTGGATGGCAGTCTCTCCTGCTGTCTCCGCATTCCAAAGACAGTAGGCCTCTGCCTACACCCTCCTATTTCCTGGGCTTCAACACAGCCAGTTGTAGCTCGGAAGTGCCGTCCACACGGAAAGAGACACTTGCTGCCGTGTCTCAGTGGGGTTCAGTAACGTCAGCTGTTCCCCTGCTGTGTGGATGGCAGTCTCTCCTGCTGTCTCCCCTGCTGTGTGGATGGCAGTCTCTCCTGCTGTCTCCGCATTCCAAAGACAGTAGGCCTCTGCCTACACCCTCCTATTTCCTGGGCTTCAACACAGCCAGTTGTAGCTCGGAAGTGCCGTCCACACGGAAAGAGACACTTGCTGCCGTGTCTCAGTGGGGTTCAGTAACACCAGCTGTTCCCCTGCTGTGTGGATGGCAGTCTCTCCTGCTGTCTCCGCATTCCAAAGACAGTAGGCCTCTGCCTACACCCTCCTATTTCCTGGGCTTCAACACAGCCAGTTGTAGCTCGGAAGTGCCGTCCACACGGAAAGAGACACTTGCTCCCGTGTCTCAGTGGGGTTCAGTAACGCTCGCTGATCCCCTGCTGTGTGGATGGCAAAGTCTCCTGCTGCCTACACAGTCCTACTACTACTGATTTTTAACCGTGGTCCAATTAGGCCTGTGGCTCCACTGTCTCTCGGGGTTGGAGGACAGGGGAAATACGAAAATCAGTGAAGCCACAGGCCTAAGTGGAGCTTGGTTAAAATTAGTAGAAGTCTACAACCGATCTTAAAATTTCTTCAATGCAGCCTCAGCCTGCTCCGTGCTTGTCCCTGGGCTTCAACACAGCCAGTTGTTGCTCGGAAGTGCCGTCTTCACAGAGTAAAACACTAACTCCTGTGTTTGTGGGCTTCAGTAATGTCAGCTGTTCCCCTGCTGTTTTGATGGCAATCTGTCCTGCTGCCTCCCAATTGACAGCACATCAGGCCTCAGCCTACTAAGTGCTTGTCCCTGGGCTCCAACATCGCCAGTTGCTGCTCATAACTGACTTTGGCACGGGTACTCCCTCCTGCCCAGCTTGGTTCCAGCCCTGCCTGCTGTTTCCGGGAAGTGTCAATGTCAGTTTGCCACCCCAAGTTGCCATGTCGTGTTGCGGTTGGGTTAGCCGAGGCTAGGGTGCCAGCAGTTTAGGTGCTTCCTATGTGGACTGCGGGTTCTGGTAAGAAAGGCTTGCTCCGTAGTGCCAGTAGGACAAGCACCCCCTGTAGGACTGTGTGATTCAGTAACTGCGGCCAGCTTGCGGCATGCCAACTTTGCTTTTCAGGGGTAACTTCAGCTGCCCCTCCGGGTTCCAGCACCGTCAGCTGGTTCTCGACAGAGCCTTTGGCCTAGGTGCCTCCATCTCGGTATCCGAGTTCCGGCAACGTCTGCTGGTCCTTGGTAGTGCTTTGTAGCACAGGTACCTCCTGCTTAATAACCGGGTTCCAGCACCGTCAGCTGGTCCTCGGTTGTGCCATTGGCTCTTATTCCTTCTGCTGCCCCTCCGGGTGCCAGCACTGTCAGCTGGTCCTCGCTATTTCCATTTGCTCTTGCAGCTTATGCTACCCATCCGGGTTCCAGCACCGTCAGCTGATTCTCGGCAGAGCCTTTGGCCTAGGTGCCTCCATCTCGGTATCCGAGTTCCGGCAACGTCTGCTGGTCCTTGGTAGTGCTTTGTAGCACAGGTACCTCCTGCTTAGTAACCGTGTTCCAGCACCGTCAGCTGGTCCTCGGTTGTGCCATTGGCTCTTATTCCTTCTGCTGCCCCTCCGGGTGCCAGCACTGTCAGCTGGTCCTCGCTATTTCCATTTGCTCTTGCAGCTTATGCTACCCATCCGGGTTCCAGCACCGTCAGCTGGTTCTCGGCAGAGCCTTTGGCCTAGGTGCCTCCATCTCGGTATCCGAGTTCCGGCAACGTCTGCTGGTCCTTGGTAGTGCTTTGTAGCACAGGTACCTCCTGCTTAGTAACCGGGTTCCAGCACCGTCAGCTGGTCCTCGGTTGTGCCATTGGCTCTTATTCCTTCTGCTGCCTCTCCGGGTGCCAGCACTGTCAGCTGGTCCTCGCTATTTCCATTTGCTCTTGCAGCTTATGCTACCCATCCGGGTTCAAGCACCGTCAGCTGGTTCTCGGCAGAGCCTTTGGCCTAGGTGCCTCCATCTCGGTATCCGAGTTCCGGCAACGTCTGCTGGTCCTTGGTAGTGCTTTGTAGCACAGGTACCTCCTGCTTAGTAACCGGGTTCCAGCACCGTCAGCTGGTCCTCGGTAGTGCCATTGGCTCTTGTTCCTTCTGCTGCCCCTCCGGGTGCCAGTACCGTCAGCTGGTTCAAGAGGACAAAGAACAGGAAGACAACCACCAAGATGCAGAACAACAAGAGAGAGAAGACAAAGAAGCATAAAAAAACAAAGCAGAAGAACATTAAGCATAAGACTAATACTCTGAGCAAATGATATTATCTTATTTATAAGCAGAAGAAGACTAAGCAGTGTATGGGGGTGAGTCCGTTCCTCCTCGTGGTGCCCCTGGAAAAGGCCTGCTGCTGCAGGCCAAACTGAACGCGGACAAATCCTGTTGTAAATCTTTTGTGACAGGCAGAACGGAAGGTGTCAACTTCTAACTTTTCTAGATAACAACTACAGGAATGCCTGACACAAATAAGAATATGATGAAGAAGAATAGGAAGAAGATGAAGAAGTTGAATATGTAGAATAATAATTGTTGAATAAGAAGAATATGAAGAATGTAAGAAAAGGAAGAAGAAGAAGAATGTAAAAAAAGGAAGTAGAAGAATTTAAAAAAGGAAGAAGAAGAAGAATTTAAAAAAAGGAAGAAGAAGAAGAATGTAAAAAAAGGAAGTAGAAGAATGTAAAAAAAGGAAGAAGAAGAAGAAGAAGAAGAATGTAAAAAAAGGAATAATAAGAAGAAGAAGGTAAAAAAGGAAGAAGAATAAGAAAGAAGAAGAAAGAAGAAAGAAGAAGAAGACATACATGTCTGGCAAAATATAAATGAGGCTAACATAGTCAATATCTTTGTAACTCCTAACGTCTTTAAAAAAAAAAGTTTAATTCCTGCTATTCCATTTGATTGGGCTAAACCTCTATGGCTTTAATGTCTCCTCCACCTCCCACAATACATTCTACATTATTCTTAGTTGTTTTTCTTCATGTAGAATTAACCTACAAGGAAAGAAAGGTTTTTTTTTATTCCGATATTTTGGCCCCATTGACTTGCATTGGTTCCCGGTATCGGAATCGGCGATACCGATACTTTTTTTAAGATCGGCCGATCCATTCCGATCCGATATTTTCAAGTATCGGCTGGTATCGCTCAACTCTAGTGACCAGTTCATGCAGCAATATGTGAAAACCCTGTTTATTTTATTGATGGCTGATTTATACACGACAAGCATTTTTTACCATCTACCTTTCATGTCTCCCCTATTTCCTGATCTATTGTAAGCTTGAGAGGACCATCACTCCTTTTGGCATCTGTTCAGTTATGTGTTAAGTCCTCTCTAAAATGCAAAGGGCTGCAGAATATGTTGGCTTTATAGATATAAAAATTATTATGATCATTATTATTATTATGCCAGATTTCTAGCAAAAAGTGTTTGATAAATTGACCCCATTATTTATGTCAAGCTTGACAAAAAATGTGTCCTTCATTCTAAATTCCACTATTGCCATAATTTGAATGGGATAAAAAAATAATCAATACAAATAACAAACACATTTTATACTTACAAATGTCCATTACTACTTCTACATTTGGGGAAAATTGGAAAGAAAGCATTAAATTGACCTTTAAAATTAGTAGTATTTTATCAAACAATTTTTATATTTTAATTTTAAATATTTTCTGATTGAGAAGTCTATGGGATGAAACTGAATGTGAGGAGACACAGATTAGATATTAGAAAAAACTTTTTGACAGACTGCCACGAGAAGTGGTGAGTTCTCCTTCAATGGAAGTCTTCAAACAGAGGCTGGACAGACATCTGGCTGGGATGATTTAGCGAATCCTGCTTTGAGCAGGGGGTTGGACCAGATGGCCCAGGAGGTCCCTTCCAACTCTATGATTCCATGATTCTATGATTCTATGTCTAATGGTGGTATAACACAATACAGCAAAGGAAATAGTTATTTGATCCCTTGCTGATTTTGTAAGTTTCCCGCTGACAAAGACATAGATAGTCTATATTTTTAAGGGTAGATTAATTTTAATATTTAGAGATACAATATCAAAAATAAAATCCAAAAAATCTCATTGCATAAGTTATATACGTTTATTTTCATTTTGCAATGAGAAATAAGTATTTGATCCCCAACCATTAAGAGTTCTTGGCTCCTACAGACCAGTTAGATGCTTCTAATCAACTCATTACCTGCACTAAAGACTAAAGACAGCTGTCTTACAGTCACCTTTATAAAAGACTCCTGTACACAGATTAAATTAATCAGTCAGACTCTAGCCTCTACAACATGGTCAAGACCAAAGAGCTTTCTAAGGATGACAAGGACTAGATCATAGACATGCACAAAACTGAATTGGGCTACAAAACCATGCGTAATATGGTGGGTGAAAAGGAGACAACTGTTGGTGCAATAGTAAGAAAATGGAAGAAATACCAAATGACTGTCAATCGACATCGATCTGGGCCACCATGCAAAATCTCACATCGTGGGGTATCTTTGATCATAAGGAAGGTGAGAGATCAGCCTAAAACTACAGTTGATAATGATCTCAAGGCAGCTGGGACCACAGTCACCAAGAAAACCATTGGTAATGCATTACTCCGTAAAGGTTTAAAATCCTACAGTGCCCGCAAGGTCCCCCTGCTCAAGAAGTCACTTGTACAGGCCCGTCTGAAGTTTGCCAAAGAACACCTGGATGATTCTGTAAGTGATTGGTAGAAGGTGCTGTGGTTAGATGAGAAAAAATTGAGCTCTTTGGTATTAACTCAACTCGCCTTGTTTGGAGGAAGAGAAATGCTGCCTATGACCCAAAGAACACTGTCCCCACTGTCAAGCATGGAGGTGGAAACATTATGTTTTTACTCTACTAGCTGAAGAGCCCGGCGCTGCCCGGGCATAGTAACTAACCACAGTTAGTTACTATGCCCGGGCAGCACCGGGCTCTTCAGCTAGTAGAGTACTAAATGCACCAAAAGAAGTAAAAATCAAAAAAGCTTTATTAGTCTCCTATGTATGAGACACCAAAACAACAAATATAAGACAATTACATACCATTATAGAGTTAATTTGGACAAGGTTAGGGTGCAGAAAAATACATGCAAGCCCCTGCCATGCGGCGTGCAGAGCATCCATGGGTAAGGAATTTTTAACTCTGGGTTATTATGGGGATATTATTGCTACTATGCTAGATGACTTACTTTCTTTGTCTCAATCATTATGGCTACACGGGTGATCAGTTTTCTCATTATGTATGACCGTTTATATAACATTTGAAAGCACTGTCACTTTATTAAAAGTTGTACCTATATTATTTTTACCCCATTTGAGTTGCTCTGTATTGCTGCTAATATTTTTCTGCACCTTAACCTTGTACAAATTAACTCTATAATGGTATGTAATTGTCTTATATTTGTTGTTTCGGTGTCTCATACATATGAGACTAATAAAACTTTTTTGATTTTTACTGCTTTTGGTGGATTTAGTACTCCATTTCTCTTTTTGTAACTGAGGAATCAAGGTATGACAGCTACTGCAATACCGTCAGATTGGGAGATTCCACAGTGTAGAACAATTGATAGGAGGATAAGAGTAGTAATCTGTGCTACTGTGCTAAATTCAAAAAATCTGGAGGCTATACAGTAGTAAAAGATTCAATCATGCAATTTATTCTCAACATATTTCAAAGGTGAACCAACTTCTTTATCAGGAGAACCACATCATAGAACCACTATCCTTCTAATAATTATACTTCCTGTGTGCTACCACAGGTCCCGGCCACACTAATCCCTGGTTGGACAGAGTCTATGTAACCCAGATATACTAACCATGATGTCTCCTCCATCACCAATACCAACTTTAGGGTGAATACAGTGGCACCACGAGTCAGAACAGAAATTGTTATAGTAGGTGCTGGTAGAGGACTAGTACAGTGCTAGCCATAAATTAAGGATCATAAATGTCTACATCTCACTAAAATAATCAAAACCACAAATATACATAAGAAACTAAGTGAATGCCTGAGTTTTGCATGAACAGCCATTTTCCTTGGTTTTCTCCTGGCTGTAAATCCACAGAAAAGTAGCACCCTTTGCATGTTGCTTCTAGTATGTGTGAGGCAGTGAGTGGAGTCATATGTGAAGGTCACTATGTGTCCCCCAGAATGCGCTCAGATGCGTATTAGATCCGCTGGAGTGCCCTGTCATCGCAGCAGTGTGCCTGTGACTCACAGGGCAGAATAAAAGTGAGTTTGAGCCTGGTCAAGTTATTTGGACCAAGGAGTTTCTTAAGGAAAACCCGGTATGGGCTTTTATTTTTGGAACGGACTGTAGGAAGGTAGTGGGGTCTGGTCTGTTTCCTCCAGCCCAGGTCTTGTAAGTGGCCTATGGCCACAAATTGGGGAAAGGAAAAAACCCTGCAGATAGGGTTTGGGTGTGTCAGTTCTGATTTGCGCAGAGAGCAGTGGTCTGCAGAGCTCCCTGTGTGAGGCAACACAGGGCCAAGCTGAGCCAAGGTCTGGCACCTCTTTCATACCCGGGCAACATGGTCACTCACGACAACTGGCCACAGACTATTTGGTTGCTTCCCGGCTGCGATCCAGAGGATACAGCGTGTTGTGCAATGTGAGTGTTTTTGTGGACATTAAACACATTTCTTTCTTTGAACTTGCTGGGTCACTGCCTCATCTCTGCACAGCATGGACGCCGCTGCTTTACGTATGATAACCACTAAGTTCAACCATTCACATCACTGCAAAGTCATTAAGTGCCATCAACACTTTCAAATAAAAAAGTACTAATAATTTTGTGAAGATGCAGAATAGACACCGTTCAGGGCACCACAACCAGGGAGGCATACTGACAGACCCAGCAGACCTTTGATGAGCAATGCACAGCAGGTTTCTATCTCCACTATATCCAAGCCCACCAATTCGGCCTTGGGAAGAAGACCAGAGTGGATATATGACCTCAACAAGTAATGGAAACTACAGGAGCTGTGCCAGCTTCAACCGACTGAATGGGATTTAATCCCGGGTCTATGCAATACGGAGGACGGCATGTGTGGACACAATGGATACCAGTTGTTTCTCCTCAATTGCTCTGAGCTCACTGGATGATACCTCTTACATTCATGAATGTGCTTAAAGACATGTCATGGACTGTCCCTGATAAGTGGAGGATGATCAGTATCCTATCACATCTGGATAATGAAGATGGGGGTGCAATGAGGAGACACAGCATTGTTATGTTAATTAGCCAGATGGCTATTTTTAGCAAGCCAGAAAGAATAGACTGTTATCTTTATGTTGACTTTTGAATGTAAGCAATTCTTTCTGGTTGGTCATGAAAACAGACTTTTTCTTGTACAAGACTGTAATATTGACTTGTAAGCTCACATTTGATGTAGCATTGTGCTCTTATCTTTGATGACTAGTGATGCTTACCGATATGCCAATTTCACATTGTGTAGGCCAGGTAGTTTGTGGACTTCGAAAACAGGAGGAAAAACAATGCAAATAGTTTAAATAATCATTTTGTGTCAAAGAGTAGATTGCTGGCACCTACTTCTATGAGTTTGTAGCTATGCTTTAAGTTCCACCTGTGTTGCTGGGCATCGGAGCGTCAGAGTAAGGGTGAGACTCTGTAATGTGTAACATCTTGGGGTATTTTGCTGGGACTGTTCTACATGTTATCTGCCTGTTTTGAGGTTCAATAAAGCATTGACACAGTTTTACCCTCACCTTGTGTTGTCTGAAGAGAGTTATGCCCAAGTTAAAAGAAGAGTGGGAGGTCAGTAGTACGATCTTTGATCCATGTGGTTTCAGCAATAATAATAATAATAATAATTTTATTTCTATAGTGCCAACATATTCTGCAGCACTTTACATTTTAGTGGACTTGGGGAGCCTGCCAACCCCCCATTTCTCCACAGTAATCAAGGAATAGCAATTGATTTGCCTTTGAATAGTATACATAATATGTAAGCAGTTTCATTAGAGCTTCACTTTATCTTACTGTTGTTCTTTACTTTAGTTTTTAGTTGGTACAAATTAATTTGCAGAATGTCATTTAGTTATAGTCTCTGTATGGGAGACCTGTGAACCACCTCTTACCTGATGGCAACACATCACATGTATGTGTCATCTTACTGCAACAATGGCATTGCGCCAGGCTCACAAATCAAATGAGGAGCAGCAGTTGCCTCTGGTATGAGACAGTTTCTAGTCCTCATACTAGACTAGTGACGTGACCAACAAACTGTGTCCTGTGATTGAATTTGCTACAGTCCTAGGCACAATCAATTCTGGCTACAGTATTTTCAAAATAGAATGGTGTTTTTTAGGCCATTGAAACATGTAATTATATTTAATCTATAATATGATATATCTACAGCCTAAACCACAACTTGATTAAATATTATACTGACAAAGCAATATAACCCAACACAGAATCTCAAAGGAAGTGCGAGTACAATTAAATGAATTCAATAAAATTGTCTTTATTAATATATTAAATTGCAAACAGTGGGACAATATCAAAATGTGCCCGTACTTGGAAAATATAAAATTACAGCCACAATATTTACATAAAATATATTATTTTATAGAAGAAATATAGCTAAAGTATAGTATAGTAAGTATAGTAAAGAAGTAAAGTATAAGTATACATAAAGCAAAGTATGGTAAAGAAGTATAGCTCAAAACACGATCTTCTGTGAATGACAGCCACGGGCTGGATTTAACAGGAGGATCATAACGACATGCACTAGGATCATCAGCAGACCCCAGGCTGTCATGGCAACCCATTGGCACCCTGCGATTACATCACAGGGTGACATCATGTGCATGGAAGGGTGTGGATTCAGGGCGTGAGCTTACATCAAAGTCAGAGAACTAGCATATGAATAATGAAGTACATGTACATTAAAAGTCATGAGGGAGTTAGAAAACATACAGAAATTATATATTTACATACAGTGCCTTGAAAAAAAGTATTCATATTTCATTTTTTTCACATTGCACTTACAAACTTAAATGTATTTTACTGGGGTATTATGGGATAAATCAACACAAAGTAGCTAGTATTTGTTAGGTGTGAAAGAAATTATGCATTTTTTCTAAATATTTTAAAAACGTGAATCTGACAGTTGTGACATTGATTTGTATTCAGCCCCCTTAAATCAATATTTTGTAAGACTACCTATCACTGCAATTACTTCTGCTAGTCTTTTGGGGTATGTCTTTCCCAGCTTTGCACTTCTAGAGGCTGACATTTTTGCCTTTTCATCTTTGCAAACTAACTGTAGCTCAGTGAGATTGGATGGAGACATCGGTGAACAAGAATATTCACTTCTTGCCACAGATTCTCAATGGGATTTAGGCCTGATCTGTGACTGGACCATTCACACACATGAATATGCTTTGATCTAAACCATTCCATTGTAGCTCTGGCATTATTTTTAGGGTCATTGTTCTACTGGAAGGTGAACTCATTCCCCAGTTTCAAGTCTTTTGTAGTCTCTAATGGTTTTTTTTCCAGGATTGCCCCTTATTTTGCTCCATCCATCATTCCATCAATTCTAACCAGCTTCTCTGTCCCTGCATGCCCAGAGCATGAGTCTGCCACTGCCATGTTTGACAATGTGAATGGTGTTTTCTCGAATATCTACAAGACTGCTAGAGGGTTCCCATGTGTGCAAGTGCAAAGTAAGTAATAGGTAGAATCACAGGTAATAACCAGTCCTGGTTAATCTATTAAAATGATGGATTCATTCTGCAATAATATTAAATATTGATCAATATTATATACAGTATTTTAGACAGCATATAATTAGGTATCTTATATAATGAGGTAAAAAAATCAATAACATATCTATCTGCTAATACATATGAGGAAAAAACCTCACGCCATTAAATATCAATAATGTGTGTTTTGTGTGTGTACTATACTGTAGATACCTAACTTAAGGTTTAAAAACAGCTTGCAGCTAAATTTCAGCAACTGCATTTTTATACGGGAAGATACCATCTGTAATATTTTAATGTTAATCTTTGATTTTATGCAGTTATTCATTGCTGGGAACATTCTAATCAGCCTTCAGGAGCGAGACCTAAAATCTGTATTCAAGGATAGAGTTTCGGAGTAGAAGATGCAGTTATCTCCTTTATTAAATTTTCCATATATGCTAATTATTGAGGTGTGAGCGTGTTTGTCTCTTTGTCACCACATAGACAGTTGATATTGGAAATAGCTCATTTAAATGTCAATGCAGAAGATAAAAATGTAGTTTGAATAATTATTAGAAATTGAACAGGCTATCAGACTCATGCACAGCATTTAAAGGCACAGTATTAAGAGTGTCTACGCTTCTTCATTTTTATCTACCATCTAATATCTAGCCATTTATTTGTAACTGGATGCAGATCATGAAAATAAAAGGGGCTCTCTAGATTTTTGAATTTGAGAGGATTTGTTATAGTATTAAAAAGCATTATATTCAGAACTATAGACATTCATTATTTTATTTAATTGAGAAGGACTATCAATTACATGTTTTAATCCAATGGTGTCACAGCCAGTTTTGGCCCTTATGGTAGACAGTTTTATACTTTTCTATTGTCACGTTCTAAGAGCCATACATTTTCTTTGTTTTGACAGCATAGACATGTAAAAGTATGTTTTTTTTGGGATGAGTTGTGTTTGTTAGTACATTTTAGGGTACATTTTAGGGTAGAAATAACTAATCAACGAACTTTTATTAAAACGTATTAAACTTTATGAGAAAGAATATGAATAAAACAGCAATTTTGCCATCATTTTTTTTCATTTCAATTATAATGGCATTCGTCGTGCCGCACAACTATAGAGTTAATCTTATTCTATTGAACAGTAGAAATTATAGCAAAACAAAATGTATACAGTTGTATTTATATTTTGTTATTTTTGTGCAACAAATACACTCTTTAAAATAAAATCTATAGTACAATCCTGTTTAAGAAAATAATTCTTAGAAAATGATGCTGCCACTACCATGTTTGACAGTGGCATGGTGTTTTCAGGTGATGTGCAATGTTTTTTGCAACACATAGCATATTGCATTTAGCCCAAAAAAGGTCTACTTTGGTCCTATTTGACCAAATCACTTTCTTCCACTCTGTGTGGTAGAAACAAATTTTGTTGCTTCTAGTCTTTCCTTGTGCAAATGAGAATAAAGATGATCCTTCTACAATGTGACAGCCCTTTAGATATTTGTAGACAGCTATTAAGTCTCCTCTCAGTCTTCTCTTTTGCAAACTAAACATTCCCAAATCCTGCAACCTTTCCTCATAAGACAGGGTTTGCAGACCGGTCACCATTCTGGTCGCTCTTTTCTGAACTTGCTCCAGTTTGTTGATGTCTTTTTTAAAATGTGGTGCCCAAAACTGGACACAATATTCCAGATGAGGTCTGACCAAAGAGGAGTAGAGGGAAATAATGACTTCACGTGATCTAGACTGTATGCTTCTGTTAATACATCCTACAATTGCATTTGCCTTTTTTGCTGCTGCATCACACTGTTGACTCATATTCAGTCTGTGATCTATTTGTATACCCAAGTCTTTTTCACATGAGCTGTTGCTTAGCCCTATTCCTCCCATTCTGTAAATGCTTTTTTCATTTTTATTGCCCAGATGTAGTACTTTGCAGTTTTCCCTGTTAAAAACCATTCTGTTAGTTGCTGCCCACTGCTCCAGTTTATTTATATCTTTTTGAATCCTCTCTCTCTCTTCTCCAGTATTAGCTATCCCTCCTAGCTTTGTGTCATCAGCAAATTTAATCAGTTTACCCTCAATTCCGTCATCTAAATCGTTGATAAAGATGTTGAACAATACAGGGCCCAGGACAGAGCCCTGTGGTACCCCACTTGAGACATTCTTCCAACTGGATGTGCAGCCATTTACGACCACTCTTTGGGTACGATCACTAAGCCAGTTATGAATCCACCTAACAGTTGCCTTGTCCATTCCATACTTAGTCATTTTTTCAATAAGGATTGTATGAGATACTTTGTCAAATGCTTTGATGAAGTCAAGATATACTATATCTACAGCATTTCCTTGATCCACCGAATCAGTGATTCCGTCATAGAAAGAAATTAAGTTAGTCTGACATGACTTATTAGTTACAAACCCATGCTGACTCTGTTTAATCACTTCATTCTTATCCAGGTATTGACATACATGTTGTTTAATAATTTGTTCAAAGATCTCTCCTGGTATAGAAGTCAGACTCACCGGCCTATAGTTGCCTGGGTCCACCTTCTTCCCCTTTTTGAAGATAGGAACAACATTTGCGCTTCTCCAGTCTCCTGGGACTTCTGTTCTCCAAGAATTTTCAAAGATTATGGAGAAGGGTTCAAAAATTTCTTCTGCTATCTCCTTCAGTACTCTGGGGTGTAATTCATCTGGACCTGGAGACTTGAATTCATTTAGGTTAGCTAAGTGTTTCCTCACTATCTTTCTGTTTATAGATATCCTGGATTCTTCTATTCCCTTAATAGGACAGTGAAGAACAGTTGATGTTACATTTACTTTCTGAGAGAAAACAGATGCAAAATAGGAATTTAAAAGTTCGGCCTTCTCAACATCCTGTCTTACCATTTCATCATATTCATCCTGTAAAAATCCTATAGCATCTTTGACTTTTCTTTTACTTTTGACATATCCCAAAAATCCTTTATTATTGCTTTATATACATATACAGCAGAGATAAAAGATAAAGTTCACAGAATCATTTGGAAAAAATACTCTATGGATTTGAAAACAATGAATACAGTATGTGGTCACTCTGCTAAAGTTTTCCTCTGTCAGTGAATGTTCATTGTTCACCCCCTTAACGACCAGAGGTATTTTTGGTTTTGCATTTTCCTTTTTTGCTCCCCTTCTTCCAAGAGCCATAACTTTTTACATTTTTTTGTCAAAATGGCCATGTGAGGGATTGTTTTTGACAGATGAGTTGTGCCTTTGAACGGCAGCATTGGCTTCACCATGTCGTGTACGCAAAAACAGCAACAAAATTCCAAGTGCGGTGAAATTGCAAAATCCCAAAGTTGTTTTTTTTGTTTTTTTTCACCGTGTTCACTAAATGCTGAAACTAATCTGCCAATATGATTCACCAGGTCACTATGAGTTCTTAGAAACCAAACATATATAGGTTCTTTTTTATTTAAGTGGTGAAAAAAATTCAAAAGTTTGTTAAAAAAAAAAATTGTGTCATTTTCCGATACCCACAGCGTCTCCATTTTTCGGGATCTCAGGTTGGGTGAAGGCTTATTTATTTTTTCTGTGCCGAGCTGACGTTTTTAATGATACCATTTAGGTGCAGATACGATCTTTTGATATCCTATTACTGCATTTTAATGCAATGTTGCGGCGAACGAAAAAAATGTAATTCTGAATTTTTTACTTTTTTTCTCATTACGCCGTTTAACAATCAAATTAATTCTTTTTTTATATTGATAGATCGGGCAATTCTGAACATGGCTATACCAAATATGTGTATATTTGATTTTTTTAAATTGTTTTATTTTGAATTGGGCGAAGAGGGGTAACTTGAACTTTAAGATTTTTTTTTATTTAAAAAAAAAAACGCCGGTCACTGGCGCTACGCTTGCAGCAGTTCAGTCACCAATGGTTCACATCCTGGACGGTGGCATCTTGGCACCATCCAGGTTGAAAACTATTAATCCCCCAGACATGGATTACGGCATGGGACAGAATGACCGACAGCTATGGTATATTGTTTTTTTCCTTATTTAGTTTTTTTACAGGAGAATGAGGTCTTCAGTGGAACAGGCGTTCAGTAAGTTTAACTGTGTTTGTTTTTTAAATAAAAAAGGAAAACTGTGTTTAGTCTTATTTATAATAAAGGAATTTATTCTGGCTGTGTCTTTATTTACCATGTAACTATAGGATTAGTAATGGAATTGACAGGTGTCTTATAGACACCTCTTCATTAGTATTCCATTGGCTTGATGTCACCTGACAATACAAAGGTGACATCAACCCCACAGAGATGAACCCCACTCGACACCACTACAGTGCAAGTGGGAAGGGCCGGACAAAGTACCAGAATTGGTGCAGCTAATAGATGCGCCTTTTCTGGGTGGCTGTGGGCTGCTATTTTTAGGCTGGTGGGGCCAATATCCATAGCCCGTTACCAGTCTGAGAATACCAGCCCCTACCTGTCTGCTTTAGCAAATCTGGTTGTCAAAAATGCGGGATACCATGCCATTTTTTTAAATCATTTATTTAAATAATTAAAAAATACAGTGTAAGAACCCCTCTATTCTTGATAGCCAGCCTTGCTGAATCTGACAGCTGAGGGTTGCAGCACCCCAGTTGTGAGTTTTGTCTGGCTAGTCATGAAAAATATGGTGGAACCCATGCCTTGTTTTTTAACATTTTTTATTTACAGCGCAGGAGTTGGCAGATGAATACTCCCATCAGCCGCTCCTGCTCTCACTGTTATTAGCGGCAGCAGGCATCGGCTGATGGGAGCGATAGTCCCATCAGCTGACACCAGTGACAGGAGGTAAACTTTATACCTCTGATCACAGCTGCACGCTTACCCTGTCTTTTGACAGTGTGGAACCGTGGCTCTCTGACCGGCGGGGATGATTTCACCGCCGATCAGAAGTGATGTTTGCTGCACTATCATGCATATGACAGCATGACAAACACCCAGTGTTTTGGCAGTAGAACCAGTAGCGTAGCTACCGGGGGGGCAGGGGGCGCAGTGGCCTCGGGCCCCGCGCTCTAAGGGGGCCCACCGGAGCTACACTACACTACACCACTATTCTGCAGCAGAGCAGGGAGAATCGATCTCCCTACTCTGCTGCCCAGTCGCTATGGGCTCCTGAAAAGGCGGTGAGGGGCCTCGGTGCCAGCAGTGGCCCCCCACCTCTCAGCCAGCAATGTTGTCCTGGGCTATTCTGTGCACACAGGACCTGTGATGAGGTCACAGGAGGGGCAGAGTCAGGGGTCACATGATCAGGGTCTCCAGTGGTGCTGGTTGTCATGGTGCTGGCTGGATGAGGTGAAGTTTCTGTGTGGGGTCAGGAGTGGTTTACAGGGTGGATGTAACAGAGTTGTGTGTGTATGAGGTGTACAGAGCGGAGCTGTCTGTGTAGAAGGTGTACGGAGCAGTGAAATGCATGTGTGAGGTGTACAGAGGAGTGGAGCTGTGTGTGCATGGGGTGAGCGGAGCCCTTTGTGTACAAGGTGTACGCAGTGGAGCCGTTTGTGTACAAGGTATATGCAGCAGAGCTGTTTGTGAACAAGGTGTACGGAGGGGAGCCGTGTTTGTATGGGGTGAACGGAATGGAGCCATGTGTGTTCAAGGTGTACGGAGCAGAGCTGTGTGTGTACAAGGTGTATGGAGCGGAGCCGCGTGTGTACAAGGTTTATGGAGTGGAGCCGCGTGTGTACAGCGTGTACGGATAAAGCCGCGTGTGTACAGTGGGTACGGAGCAGAGCCGCATGTGTACAGCGTGTACGGAGTGGAACCGCGTGTGTACAGCGTGTACGGAGCACAGCCGCGTGTGTACAGCATGTACTTAGCGGAGCCGCGTGTGTACAGCATGTATGGAGCAGAGTCACGTGTTTACACGGTGTACGGAGCAGAGCCGTGTGTGTATAGGGGGTGCAGAGCGGAGCCGTGTGTGTATAGGGGGTATCAGGTGCAGTAATAGGGACACATACTGCAGCAGTGGCTCAGCATAGGGATATCAGGTGCAGTAATAGGGACACATATGGCAGCAGCGGCTCAGTATTGGGGTATCAGGCGCAGTAATAGGGACACATACAGCAGCAGTGGCTCAGTATTGGGGTACCAGGTGCAGTAAAATGGACACATATGACAGCAGCGGCTCAGCATTGGGTTATCAGGTGCAGTAATAGGGACACATGCGGCAGCAGTGGCTCAGCATTGGGGTATCAGGTGCAGTAATAGGGACACAAACGGCAGCAGTGGCTCAATATTGGGGAATCAGGTGCAGTAATAGGGACACATACAGCAGCAGCAGCGGCTCAGTATTGGGGTATCAGGTGTAGTAATAGTGACACATACAGCAGCAGAGGCTCATCATTGGGTTATCAGGTGCAGTAAAAGGGACACATACAGCAGCAGTGACTCAGCATTGGGGTATCAGGTGCAGTAATAGGGACACATACGGCAGCAGCAGCTCATCATTGGGGTATCAGGTGCAGTAATAGGGACACATACAGCAGCAGCGGCTCAGCATTGGGTTATCAGGTGCAGTAATAGGGACACATATGGCAGCAGCAGCTCAGTATTGGGGTATCAGGTGCAGTAATAGGGACACATACAGCAGCAGCGGATCAGTATTGGGGTATCAGGTGCAGTAATAGGGACACATACAGCAGCAGCGGCTCAGTATTGGGGTATCAGGTGCAGTAATTGGGACACATACAGCAGCAGCAGCTCAGTATTGGGGTATCAGGTGCAGTAATTGGGACACATACAGCATCAGCAGCTCAGTATTGGGGTATCTGGTGCAGTAATAGGGACACATATGGCAGTAACGGCTCACCTTTGGGGTATCAGGTGCAGTAATAAGGACACATATGGCAGCAGTGGCTCAGCATTGGGGTATCAGGTGCAGTAATAGGGACACATTCGGCAGCAGCGGCTCAGCATTGGGGTATCAGGTGCAGTAATAGGGACACATACGGCAGCAGCGGCTCAGCATTGGGGTATCTGGTGCAGTAATAGGGACACATATGGCAGCAGTGGCTCAGCATTGGGGTAACAGGTGCAGTAATAGGGACACATATGGCAGCAGCAGCGGCTCAGTATTGGGGTATCAGGTGCAGTAATAGGGACCCATACAGCAGCAGCGGCTCAGTATTGGGGTATCAGGTGCAGTAATAGGGACACATACGGCAGCAGTGGCTCAGCATTGGGGTATCAGGTGCAGTAATAGGGACACATACGGCAGCAGTGGCTCAGCATTGGTGTATCTGGTGCAGTAATAGGTTCACATACGGCAGTAGCGGCTCAGTATTGGGGTATCAGGTGCAGTAATAGGGACACATGTAGCAGCAGCGGCTCAGCATTGGGGTATGAGGTGCAGTTATAGGGACACATACGGCAGCAGCGACTCATCATTGGGTTATCAGGTGCAGTAATAGGGACACATATAGCAGCAGCGGCTCAGCATTGGGGTATCTGGTGCAGTAATAGGGACACATACGGCAGCAGTGGCTCAGCATTGGGGTATCAGGTGCAGTAATAGGGACACATACGGCAGCAGCAGCGGCTCATCATTGGGTTATCAGGTGCAGTAAAAGGGACACATACGGCCGCAGTGGCTCAGCATTGGGGTATCAGGTGCAGTAATAGGGATATATATGGCTGCAGTGGCTCAGCATTGAGGTATCTGGTGCAGTAATAGGTTCACATACGGCAGCAGTGGCTCAGTATTGGGGAATCAGGTGCAGTAATAGGGACACATACCCCAATGCTGAGCCGCTGCTGCTGTATGTGTCCCTATTTCTGCACCTGATTCCCCAATACTGAGGAGCTGCTGCTGCCGTATGTGAACCTATTACTGCACCAGATACCTCAATGCTGAGCCGCTGCTGCTGTATCAGGTGCAGTAATAGGGACACATACAGTAGCAGCGACTCAGCATTTGGGGTATCAGGTGCAGTAATATGGACACATACGGCAGCAGTGGCTCAACATTGGGGTATCAGGTGCCGTAATAGAGACACATACGGCAGCAGCGGCTCAGTATTGGGGTATCAGGTGCCGTAATAGAGACACATACGGCAGCAGCAGCTCAGTATTGGGGTATCAGGTGCATTAATAGGGACACATACGGCAGCAGCGGCTCAGTATTGGGGTATCAGGTGCAGTAATTGGGACACATACAGTAGCAGTGGCTCAGTATTGGGGTATCAGGTGCAGTAATTGGGACACATACAGCAGCAGCAGCTCAGTATTGGGGTATCAGGTGCAGTAATAGGGACACATAAGGCAGCAGCGACTCAGCATTGGGGTATCTGGTGCAGTAATAGGGACACATACGGCAGCAGCAGCGGCTCAGTATTGGGGTATCAGGTGCAGTAATAGGTACACATACAGCAGCAGTGGCTCAGTATTGGGGTATCAGGTGTAGTGATAGGGACACATACAGCAGCAGCGGCTCATCATTGGGTTATCAGGTGCAGTAAAAGGGACACATACGGCCGCAGTGGCTCAGCATTGGGGTATCAGGTGCAGTAATAGGGATATATACGGCTGCAGTGGCTCAGCATTGAGGTATCTGGTGCAGTAATAGGTTCACATATGGCAGCAGCGGCTCAGTATTTGGGAATCAGGTGCAGTAATAGGGACACATACCCCAATGCTGAGCCGCTGCTGCTGTATGTGTCCCTATTACTGCACCTGATTCCCCAATACTGAGCCGCTGCTGCTGTTTCAGGTGCAGTAATAGGGACACATACAGTAGAAGCGACTCAGCATTGGGGTATCAGGTGCACTAATATGGACACATACGGCAGCAGTGGCTCAGCTTTGGGGTATCAGGTGCAGTAATATGGACACATACAACAGCAGCGGCTCAACATTGGGGTATCAGGTGCCGTAATAGAGACACATACGGCAGCAGCGGCTCAGTATTGGGGTATCAGGTGCAGTAATAGGGACACATATGGCAGCAGCAGCTCAGTATTGGGGTATCAGGTGCAGTAATAGGGACACATACGGCAGCAGCGGCTCACCATTGGGTTATCAGGTGCAGTAAAAGGGACACATACGGCAGCAGAGGCTAAGCATTGGGGCATCAGGTGCAGTAATAGGGACAAATACAGCAGCAGCTCAGCATTGGGGTATCTGGTGCAGTAATAGGGACACATACGGCAGCAGCGGCTCACCATTGGGTTATCAGGTGCAGTAATAGGGACACATGCGGCAGCAGCAGCTCAGCATTGGGGTATCAGGTGCAGTAATAGGGACACTTACAGCAGCAGCGGCTCAGCATTGGGGTATCAGATGCAGTAATAGGGACACATATGGCAGCAGCAGCTCAGCATTGGGGTATCAGCAGGATGAGGGGGTTTGTGCAGGTTGGGGATACATGATGATGGAGCTGGAATATGAGAAGTGAAACATGTCGTTGTTATATTCTCTGTAGCAGAGTCGTGGCTGGAGGAGTTGTCATGTCGGTCTGGGCCAGATGGAAAAGACGTGAAAAGTGAACGATTCCATCAGAAAGATTGTCAGCGGTAAGACACCAACTATAACTGTGCAGTAATCACTTATATGTTTTGTAGGACAGGTATTTACCACTGACCATATGGTGGTAATATCAATATTGGTCTTTATATAGGGATTATTTTCAGTAACAGTGCAGTCATCTCCTACATCCACTATTAGGGTGCGTCACCGAGTTGTAATCAAAGTTACCTGGTTGGGGCCCACTCAGATGTTTCGGCCTCTGAACCAAAACCCTAGCTACGTCTCTGAGTAGAACTCAAACAGTAACACGGACTTCCTGGTGAAGTCCGTGTTCGTTGTCTGTGCCCAAACAGTAGGTTCAGTATGGACGCTGAACTTTAAATAAACTTTAATAAAACATTGCAACCTGTTTGCCCAACACTTGGTTCATGGTTATAATTTTAAATATTTAATTAAGTTATTGGTTAGAGGTAATGTATCACCTTTATAATCCCATGTGTTCTATATATTTGAATGGAGCTGTTTCTGCCATCCCCCTTTAGAAGAATAAAAGTGTAGCAGAGGTTTTTACAACAAATCTGTTGCTGTTAATATATCCTTAAAAAACTTCTGACTTATTAAGCAATAATATATTTTCCTCATCCTTTCTGCTAAAATAGTCACACTTCATAAATATACAATGTAACAAAAGCCACAGCAGGGTCCAATAAAATACAATTCTTTAAATGACTGATCCTCAAAATGATTATATATCTCTAGGTAGAGCAAGACTTATTATGCATTCACGTGGGTGAAACAGAATTAATTCTTGTTAGGATCAGCAAAGTCAAACTAGACAAACACAGTCTGTTGACTGACTATGTCTAATCCTCAGGGAACAGTCTTCAGCAAGCTAGTGAATGTTATCAGCGATTATCAAAGCCACTGTCAAAATGTGAACTTGTGGTTTTTGTGTCTGGGGGATCATGTCATGCATACAGAGTTGGAAAGGAATAATTAACCAAATGCCCTTCTCAAGGAGTATACTGTACAGACCTGAAAAATTAAGAGATTTTCCTTTCTTATATTCAAAATGAACACTCTTACTATAAGTAAATGGGGACACAAGTACAGTTAATGTAACTCCTAACCTTAAATTTTAATGCCTGCTCTCTGCTAGTTGCCCTATACAGTTATATATCACGCAAACCAAATTTGTGTTGGATTATATTAAAGGGGTTTTCCACTATTCGGCCAACCCCTTCTCAATATAAGTGTTAGCCTCTGTTCACCTAAAAACACATACTCAACCTTCGGTTTCGGCAACGTTCCAGCAGTATCAGCAATCCCTTTCCTGATGCTCAAGTGACGTTGTTAAGTCACACAAGCCCTGTGCCCAATCAGCGCTGGCTTCACTCTCTCCTCCTTCGGGTGAATCAAACATCAACTTTAAACCAGGACTGTGGCTGTTCTCGGACTTCCTCTTGATGTTCGATTTGTTCCAAGTTGTAAACAGTGAAGTCAGCACTAATTTGGAGCAGGGTTCACATGAAGTAACAAGGTTATGTAAGCACCAGGAGAGCGAGTGCTGACACCTCTGGAAAGGTGCTGGCATGGGAGATGAGTAAAAGTGATTTTATTTTAACAGGCACAAACAGGGTGAGAAGGGGTTGTCTGAGTATAGGAGAACCCTTTTAAATTCACAAAATTGAAAAATTTGGGGATCAATTTGTGCCAATCATCAAATGAATACTGCCACCTTTTTACACATTGCAGAAGATTGCATCAGCCACAGAGGGCTAAGGTAACCTCAGGCTTCCCCATAATGTCTTATATCTATCATATCACATGGTACAGCACTGTAATTCAGAAGGGACTATCTTAGCCTGTATAAAAATTGAGGAAGGTCATGAAAGTAAGTAACCCATTTCTGGAATCAGGGTCTCTGTTCCTACATTATTAAGCCCTCAGGTTACATAGCAAAAACCTGCTGACAGATTTCCTTTAAGTGGGTTGTTGGTGACTAAAGCTTACCACTAAAGATAAGAAGATCAGGTAGAATTTCAATTTACCTGTCCCTGGCCTCATCAGAACCGGAAGTACCTGGAGAGGATGGGGGATTCAGAGCTCACAGCAGTGATAAGATGTGACGAGTACAATACAGTGGACGATGGTATCAGAGAAGCTGGAGAGATGAACAGTAAGGTGAGCGTAAGCATTTTTTAAATGTTTTAACCTTTTGATGGCCCTTTATGGTTTGTCAAAATGGTGGCCATCAATCAATGAAAGGACATGTTTCAGACTAGAAAAAAAAACAGATCTGCTTTTTTCCAAAATACTACTACTTTTAGTCACTGACTGCATTTGATATTGTTTTTCCAGAGGCGGATCTAGGTTTTCCTGCAAAGAGCAAACAGATGAACGGCAAACTAGGGCACACAAATCACCACATTAACAGACGGAGCTATTTATCTGAAGTATTGCGGTATATATTTCAGTCAAAAAACGGAGGTGCTTGCATGAGAAAACATGAATATTTCAATGTAAAGCGAAAAAGAAAGAAATATGCAGCACTCACCGATATAGCTGAAAAACTGTGCGTCTTTATTTCACATGAATTCCATCAATAGATATGTGGACATGCATGATGTGGAGGAATGCTAGGGGAGGGAGGTGCCGGACAATGGCCGTTTCGCGATTACTCGCTTCTACGGGTCCAGGTGAGGGGATTAGCTTAAGGTCATTTCCTTTATAGGACCACAGACCTTACTAATTAACATGCATAACGACTTGTGAGACAAACATTTACAAAAATTTTTGTTTTACAAAAAATAGTTATACAATATACAGAGTGCAAGATGCTAGTAAAGAATAAATCTTTACATGTCAATTTACAAGATAATCTGTATTTTTACAATATCATAGGAAGATTATAATCTAAATAATTTTACATGCAATTTTTTTATATAACATTTTTAATAAAAATACTGATAGATCGATCCGGTCATTTAGTCCCAAAGGACCTTGTGCGTTCGCTTTCAGGATCCCTTTCGCTTCTTGTTGTAATAAAGCTTTGTCATGGTTACCTCCTTGAGGTGGAAAATTGACCTAGGTTTTCCTGCACCCATGATAAAAATTTAGTTTGGCACACTCTCTGATACACAGCTTAAGCTGTTTAGACGTCATATGACCGCTCATATGTGATTTACATACTTATAGTCACATATGGACTTTATTTTACAATTAAAGAATTTGTCCATGCATGTGATGAAAGTCTAAGCTCACACTATGTGACTGAAGACTTCTGAATCCTCACAGCTTGTACACTGCATGCTGTCACGATTAAACCATGTCGGTGGCAAGGGGAGGAGGTCATATGACCACAAGTGTGCGATTTACATACTTCCAGCCACATTCTAACTAGACATGCATGACCTTGCTCAATATGAGTGATTCGAGCAAGGCAGCGCTATACATTTGATTGCTTTATTAAGCTTGGTGATATATTCATGAACTGATGGTGGTTCTGGTGATCTATTCAGTTCGTGACTGCATGTATGAAAATCGAAAACTTGTCGTTATATGTGTTAAGCCCCATTCTCACAGAGTGAGATCGCTGAAGCGTCACCGATTTTGTGACATAACAGCGACCTCGCCAGCGATCTCGCTACAAGTAACACGCAGCGGCGACTGCCCCCCCCCCCCACTGGGCCATGGGCCATTTTTCCATCATCAGCATCCTGCTGGCCAGCATGCATCGCTGTGTTTGACACCAACGTGCGACCTCGTTGGCGATGTTGAACTCAGGGACGCAGGCGGGAGTCGTCAGAATAGCTGCTGTGTAACAAGGTACCAACAACCGGCAAGGTTGTTACAGGGATCGCCGGATCGTTGCTGCATTGCTGAAGAGATCTGCCTGTTTAGCAGCTTACTAGTGACCATTTAGCGACATACCAGCAATCCTTATCAGGTCGTATCGTTGTTGGGATCGCTGGTGCGTTGCTAAGTGAAACGGGTCCCTCAGGAATCAGGATTCTCCCGCTGTGTGGGATAGATTCCAAGCATTATCTGGGAATGTGGTCTCCCATTCAAGTCCGGCCGCTGTAATGGCTGCTTAGCACAGACGTCGGTCCCAGCGTCTTGCTCAGGCTCGTGGTATACATATGGTTACTGCTGGCTTTTCAGCCAAGTCTATGGTAATCAGCGATATGCAGGTGCAGCCTTGCACTCTGGAGTCCAAGTCCAGAGATTACCTTACTGAGCATGTTCCTGATGTAGCGTCTTCTTATTGGTGGTCGGATGTTAGCTACTCTGGTGATGTGGCAGCTCCAGATTGGCCCGCGGGCGATGTCTCGACCGACTGGACATGAGTGTTTGAGGTGGAGCCCAGAGTATAAAAGGCTCTCAGCGGCACACATGGGCACGCTAGAGTCATTTATGTCTCGGTGTGAATGGGTGGTTACTATACCACTCTGTCTGCACATTTTGTGTGTGTCTATCTATGTTCAAAGACTGTACACGTTGGCAGGCAGGTAGCACACTTATGCGGTTTTGTACCAATGGCTCAATGCTTGAGTCTTTAGTCTGCTACATGCTTAGGGTGCTGGTCAGGCACAAGTTCAGTAGCATCGGGACTGGGGTAACTAGTTGCTTGGCTTAGCATCTGTTTCGTTCATGTGTGCCGTTAGCATAGTCCAGTTACAGAGCAAGCTCAACCCTTATGCTTCCTCTCTGTGAAGGGTATAGTTTTCTTAGCTTTCTTGTGCAGTACCTGTCTGTGAATTAACAGAGCTTGGCACTCAGTGTTCCGATCACACTCTGTGGCGTTAACACAATGTGTTTAAGGTAGATCTTGCTGTTTTTGTTTCTGTCATTGTTCATACTAGCAGCAGGTTCATCTCTGCACGGTGAACCCCGGGTTGCAGTTGCACTTTATTTTATATTTTATTTCATGCAATCCGCCAACCCTAACAATATGACCTCCCACTTTCACCTTTGGCACGAGAGAATCCTGACAGCCTGCAGACTTTCAACACAAGCCTGGATAACCCTTTTAATGCTGATAGCATAAATACAAATGTAGTAACCTAAACTTGTCACACAGCACAATGTGTTACTAACATGGCCATGTATCTTAGAAGGTATAGATTATTACTAGTGATGAGTGAGAAAACTCATTGCTCGGCTTTCCCCGAGCATGCTTGGATAGTCTACGAGTATTTTGGCGTGCTTGGAGATTTATTTTTTGTTGCCTCAGCTACATGATGCTACTCGCCCATCACTAGTTATTACATATGTGCAGAATCAGAAACCGTAACAGCACAGTGTATGAATACTAAAATTAAATAACAATAAATTAAATTAGAGCATGGGATGGGAAATATACGACAAGGAAAAAATATGCAGCTAATGAATTCTTTTGAGAAACCTGCTATTTTAAGTGGAAATAAAGAATAAAAACAACAAGCTCTGAATAAAAATGGAGGAACAAGAGAAACGGACTTCAAACTAAAATGTGTCCATACAAATGCAGAGAGCATGGGAAACAAACATAGGTAATTGAAGCTGCTAACACAGTAAGAGAGATATGATGTCATAGGTATCACTGAAACTTTGTGGGATGAGACACGATTGGAAAAAAAAACCTTGTAGGCTGCAACATATTTATTAAAAATAGGATTGACAAGAGGGGAGGAAGTATTGCATTGTATGTTAGGAAAATGTATATCTCCACAGAGATCCAAGCTTCAGAGAATGGTAGCTCTATAGAAGCTTTTTGGGTAAGAATAAAAGAAGAGGAGAATAGAAAGGACACTATTGTAGGTCTTTATTTTTGGTCACTTGGACAGACTGAAGATACATCACCAGAACCATGGTCAGCACATGAAGACATCACAACGCTTAATACTGCAATCAATTGCAATGTCAAGTCAGCCCCATATACAATTGTATCATATGAATCCTACAATTTCCACTCTGTCCTTAACAATGGTAAAGAAATGCTGGAAGTTATTGCTATCAGTCATAATCAGACTGTGGAACATAAAAGAACAATAGTACTGATAAGACACAGGTATCACAAATAAACAATTACATCATTTACATTTATAAACAAATCTCTGATTGGAGTCATTCTCTATTTTTAATTCTTTTTTCTCTGACACATGCTGCTCCTTCTCTATTCAACTAATTCTCTATATGATTCTCCCTCATACATGTCTCCTTAATACTTTCTCCTCACATTATTTCTCTCAATACTGTCCCCTCACACTTCTTTCCCACCATACTATACACTCCAAATTTTCCCCAATACTCCTCACACATTTCCCACCTCCTTCGACATTCTGTCCACTCACATATTCTGTCCACTCACATATTCACCCTCCACTCCCTATACTGTCTTCTCACACATTCCCCTTCATCTTATAGTGTATCTTCACACATTCACCCCCACTCCCCATAGTGTCTCCATACACATTGACACCTCAATCCCCATGTTGTCTCCTTACACATTCATCCTTCTCTTCATACTGTCTTCTCACACATTCCCCCTCCCATATTGAATCCTTACACATTTCTACTTCTCCCCACACTATTTCCTTACACATTTCCCCTTCCCCCACTCCCCATGCTGTTTCCTCAGACATTCCCCCACTCCTCAATGTCTGCTCATATCCTCCCAATCCTCATACTGTATCCTCACACATCCCCTCACTCCCCATTCTGTCTCCTCACACATTCCCTCCTGCTCCCCATAATGTCTCCTCACACATTCTCTATACTCCTCATTAATGTCTCCTTTCAAATTTCCCCCCACTCCTATACTGTCTTTTCACACTACTTCAAAATCCCCATACTGTCTCTTCATATATTCCCCTACTCCCTATACTGTTTCCTCACACATCCTCCTCCATTAAGACTCCTCATACTTTTTCTTCACACATTTCCCTTTACTCATACTGTCTACCCACGCATTTACCTCTCCCCATATTGTCCCCTCAAGCTCCTCTCATCACAAAATTTCACATTACAAAAAATTATAACTTTCTTCCGCTCAATTGGAGCTCTTACTGTGCCAAATGTACCTATGCAGTGTTGGAGGGTTACATCAGCAGTATCATCACATGATCTGATGACACTGCTGAAGTCACCCTGACCTGGAGGTGCCAGTGATCAAAGCCTCATTTGTAATCAGACCTGAAAGATGTGGATACAGTTGACAGCTGGCATGTTACTTCTTCTCCGAGTTGTCATTTGGGGGTGGCAAAATTCAGCCATCAGCTAGATATCTCAGACTGCCATATAAGACTTCCTGACTGCATTTCCCAGCTGGCTGCAACATGTCAAATACCCTGCCTGCCCTTCTCCTTATGCATCTCAGTTACATTCTAAACAAACCCTTTTATGAAATTGCCTTTTTTGCAATTATACACATTGGAAGATGCAGACATATTAAAGGAAATCTGTCAGGTCATTTTTGCGTAACCTATTAATAGCATCCTGAAATAGGGCTTGGGCAGTGCTTTCAGGAGATGTAACTTTTATTGATTTAAGTTACCCCTGTTAGAGATGGTATCTCCTCTCTCTCAGGTAGATCAGCCAATATATGCTTGGCTAGCCAGCAAGTATGTAAATGTAAAATGAATATTCACCTCTTCCACTGCCCATAATCCCAACCACCCACCCACCCCTTTTCGTTGGCATCACTAATTCAGTCAGACTGCCAAATTACTTGCCCAAGGATCGCATCATAATCCTCATACTGGCCATCTGCTCCCCTGACCTGAGTGTGACAGCATGTATTTTACGCAGCTGACACTCATGTCAGGAGAGCTGTCAACCAGTCTGAGGATTGCGATGAGTTCCTCAGTCATATGGCAGTCTGACTGGATCACTGACACCAGCCCAGAGGGGTGGGCAGGATTTTGGGCAGGGAAGGGTTGTAAATTAATTTGGCATTAACATACATTTGACTAGCCGATGCCACTATACAATTTCTGGGTCTTGTGTCATAACAAGAGAAACTGGAGTGCACGGTGATAACAAGAAGGATACTTTTTTTTTTTTTTTTTTTTTTTTTTTTTTTTTATTATATATAAAAATATAAATGTTTATTAATCATACAAAATATATAAATGAATATACCAAGTAGAATAGTGCACCAAGGAGCATATAAGCAAAGCACAAGGGCCACCCCTCTGGCAAAACAACCCTATTATTAGCAAATGCTCAGGTCAAGTGACCAAAGAAACCATATATATATAGAGGAGGCAAGTCAGGAGGTTCCTGACATAGACCACAATACCGCCGCAATATATCCCAAATGGCCAGATTGAATAAATAGTGGTGCCGCTTACCAGGATCTGAGAAGCCAGAAAGGGAGCCCCAGGTGCCTAATGTCCACCCCCGACGCGCGTTTCGCTGGCTCTGAAGCCTGCTTCCTCAAGGGGATAGTAGGTAGTGAGGAATAGGACCTTAAAATAGCTCATGTGATGGGTCACGTGATGCAAGAGAACCAATGACGGTGATTTGTAACGGCGCATGCGCGGTGTGCGCGCCAGGCCCTCCTCACAGCCCGGGCGTCATGCCAACCAATGCACAAACAGGACAAGAATTGTCCCGCTGCGCATGGGGGCATAAAGACGCCCTGCAGCTAGAGGACACAGGCGCCCACCACCGCGGATGCGCGCAATCACCCAGGCTCAGTAGAGTCTGCCGCCAAGATTATAGTAGTACATATGGGTGAACCCAAAAGTGCATACTGCAAATAAGGGCATGTAGTCCGCCCCGCTAATAATGTTAGAAAGAACACCCAAGAAATGCAATGAGGAAATGGGAAAAGCAAAACAGAAAAAAAAAAAACAATAAAGGACAATTACGAATGAGTGCACCAGCAACAATACCATATAAACAGTAAAGAGGTGATACAAAATGGTATAAAGCTCAACAATTTTTTATATCAAAATCAAAAACAGGGTGCGGAGAAGATGAGGAGGGAATCATCACAATATATCCATCAATTTGAGTCTTTTTGCCCCTTCTTTCTTCTCTCTTTTCACAAAAATTCCACATGTCCGTGATATTGGCGCTGCAAAAGCAGTTATGGATCCCTCGGAACTTAAAACAATCCCGCGCCACTTTAAAACCCACCACAATTGTGATGCGGGGTCTCTCAAAATACGTGGCATTGATATTCTCCATCTGGGGATTAGAGGGGGTAATTATAAAAAGATTTTAGCCCAGATGGAGACTCGTTGGATTGTTACATTGGACACCATGGCCCCCAAGGGCCTAAATGAACATCTTAGCTTTGCACCTTTTCTTTAAGTCCTAGTTCCTGTATAAATGGCTTATTTTTGCTATCTGTTGGTTCTATCATTGCCTTATGTCCTTTGTTTTATTCTTGTTTTTATTTATTGTTTTTAATGTATTTTTTGAACTTTTTGTGTGATTATAGGATTCCTTATCTTTAAACTCGTGATACATTCACAATTTTCAAAATCTGAAACGGCTGTGGAATTTTTGTGAAAAGAGAGAAGAAAGAAGGGGCAAAAAGACTCAAATTGATGGATATATTGTGATGATTCCCTCCTCATCTTCTCCGCACCCTGTTTTTGATTTTGATATAAAAAATTGTTGAGCTTTATACCATTTTGTATCACCTCTTTACTGTTTATATGGTATTGTTGCTGGTGCACTCATTCGTAATTGTCCTTTATTGTTTTTTTTTTTCTGTTTTGCTTTTCCCATTTCCTCATTGCATTTCTTGGGTGTTCTTTCTAACATTATTAGCGGGGCGGACTACATGCCCTTATTTGCAGTATGCACTTTTGGGTTCACCCATATGTACTACTATAATCTTGGCGGCAGACTCTACTGAGCCTGGGTGATTGCGCGCATCCGCGGTGGTGGGCGCCTGTGTCCTCTAGCTGCAGGGCGTCTTTATGCCCCCATGCGCAGCGGGACAATTCTTGTCCTGTTTGTGCATTGGTTGGCATGACGCCCGGGCTGTGAGGAGGGCCTGGCGCGCACACCGCGCATGCGCCGTTACAAATCACCGTCATTGGTTCTCTTGCATCACGTGACCCATCACATGAGCTATTTTAAGGTCCTATTCCTCACTACCTACTATCCCCTTGAGGAAGCAGGCTTCAGAGCCAGCGAAACGCGTGTCGGGGGTGGACATTAGGCACCTGGGGCTCCCTTTCTGGCTTCTCAGATCCTGGTAAGCGGCACCACTATTTATTCAATCTGGCCATTTGGGATATATTGCGGCGGTATTGTGGTCTATGTCAGGAACCTCCTGACTTGCCTCCTCTATATATATATGGTTTCTTTGGTCACTTGACCTGAGCATTTGCTAATAATAGGGTTGTTTTGCCAGAGGGGTGGCCCTTGTGCTTTGCTTATATGCTCCTTGGTGCACTATTCTACTTGGTATATTCATTTATATATTTTGTATGATTAATAAACATTTATATTTTTATATATAAAAAAAAAAAAAAAAAAAAAAAAAAAAAAAAAAAAAGTATCCTTCTTGTTATCACCGTGCACTCCAGTTTCTCTTGTTATGACATAATTCTTTGGAGTTGGTGTAATTGGTTGCTGGGAGGCTCACCAGGTGGTGATGTCATCCCGTGCATTTCTATGCACACTGATTTTGTTTCTAATGTTTCTTTCTGTGTTTTTCACAGTTTTTTTCAGTGTCAATATGGACTTCCGTGCACGTGACAATACATGGCGTGCTCAAATAAATGAAGTGCTCCAGGATAGTACAGGCAATTCTAGTGATAGTTCCAATCTAGCCATACAGGAATCTATTTCTCAATTTAAGGATCTCCTTAAAAAACGGACAAAGGTTTGGTGGAACCACGAGTTTTTAGATAGATATATTCAGTCTGATCTGATTCCAAGGGGACTACGTGTCCAGGTATTCCCTTCTTTCCCTATATCTGACGAAAATTTTAAAAACAGGTGGGAAGAATTAACTAATATATGTTCTAAAGGGTTCATGATCTTATTAAAGGAAATGAACCACAATACATTGGGAACCTTGGAAGCTGAGATTGATCAATTACAGACCGATTTGTGTAAAAATATGACAAGTGATTCCCTAAAAAAATTCAACGAAGAAACTGATATTGAACTGCAGAAATGGGCCCATGACATACAAGTGATTAAATCTAAAAAGTTTAAACGGGACATTTTGGATAAACAGCAGTCCCGTGTATATCATTGGCGTCATGGCTATGAACGTTCAAGATCAAGATACAGAAATACATCTTTTTCTAGATCAAGGTCTACCTCAATACGTTCAAATAAATCATTTGAGGGTGAATCCTCTGGTAAATTTACCTCTAATCAGGGATTGTCGCCCAGTAATTCTCTGAGTCAACGTATAGCCACACGCCAATTTACAAAGAGCAAGACATCGAGCGGGAGGTCTACTCAGAATGGATCTCATAATAAACCACAGGTACTGAATCTCTCTCAACATGTTTTGACGGAGGTACAGATTGATGTACTCAGTAGAGGTCTTTCGTTTTCACCTACTAACCAATTTGATTTTTTTACAGCTTTGAAAGATTTACAATTATTTTCTCGTAAATTATTATTGAGAAAATTACATCATCGTGGTCAAATGTCGGCATCTTTGAATACTCTTGAGATGGAGGCCTTACACAATCTTGAAGACCTACTTGAGGAACAGGCAGCACCTCAGACAAGTAGGTTCCCAGTTGCATTATTGCCCAGATCGGCAAGGTTCCCTCCCTTGTCTCTGAGTCCAGCTATTGAGATCTTCACAAAACTTGTTACGGATGATTTTAAGAAATTATCCACTAGAAAGAGATTTGATAATTTAACATTTAAACAGCGTCAGGCAATCCAGCAGTTGCAGGCTCTTCCTGACGTTGTTTTTAAATCTGCAGACAAGGGAGGGAACATTGTCGTCTGGCCTTGTGATAAATATGAACGTGAAGCCTTTAGGCAACTTAGGGATTCAAGTACTTACACTAAATTAACATCAAATCCCATGACTTCCTTCTCAATTGAGCTTCAAAAGATTCTATTTGAGGCTTATGAATCTAATATCATCTCCAAGAAGGTTCTTGATGGTTTGGTCGTTTCCAATCCAAAGGTGCCGACATTTTACCTGTTACCTAAGATCCACAAGGATGCCCTCAACCCCCCGGGGCGTCCTATTGTGTCGGGAATTGATGGCTTATGTGATGTGGTCTGCAAATTTATTGATTTTTACTTGAAACCTATTGTAGAGACCCTGCCATCTTTTGTCCGTGACACAACGGACGTTCTGGCACGGGTTGATGGCATCCTTGTGGAACACGAGACCATTTTTGTGGTTGCTGACGTGGAGTCACTCTACACTTGCATTGACCATGTCCATGGTTTGGATGCGGTGCGCCTCTTCTTGGGGGCCTCCGACTTGGACGGCCCTATGTGCGGTCTCATTCTCGAGCTGCTGCACTATGTTCTGTCCCACAACTTTTTTGTGTTTAAAGATGTCTTTTATCTTCAGAGGCGGGGCACAGCCATGGGCGCGGCCTGTGCGCCCGCGTATGCAAATCTCTTCCTGGGCTCCTGGGAGAGAGATATTTTTGGCGACGCGGGCGTGCCGGCCGCCTCCCATGTGCTGTGCTGGCTTCGCTATATTGATGACATCTTGATGTTGTGGGGCGGGACGGTGCGGCAGCTCGAAGAATTCATGAATCAACTTAATCAAAATTCTCTTAATATTAGATTGACTTACCATCATAGTAGTACTAGGGTGGACTTCCTGGACATATCTTTGGAGGTTGACCCCCTACGTCGGGTCAGGACGGATGTGTTCAGGAAACCCACTTCGGTTAATTCTTTGATTCATGCAAAGTCCGCACATCATCCAGCTACCATTAGGGCCGTCCCGGTTGGACAGTTCCTAAGAGTGAGGCGCATCTGCTCCTCTGATGTCCTTTTTGAGGCCCAGGCTGTTGATCTCAAACAACGTTTTCAGGCCCGGGGCTATAGTGGCAGATCTATCAAACAAGGATATGATCGGGCCAGGAAAACTCCACGTAATGTTCTATTGCATTCCAAGAAGGGTCATGATAAAGCTGGACTTGATGGTCCCACTCGTTTTATCACAACCTTCAACCATCAATGGACAAACATGCGACAGATTCTCATTAAACATTGGGATGTTTTAAAGGCTGATCCGATCCTTGAGTCTATTCTGGGTGACCTTCCCGCTATGACGTCTCGACGCTCAAAAAATTTGGGTGATCTATTGGTCAAGAGCCATTACGTTCCGGCAGCTCGTAGGACTTTTAGCTCTCGTGGCCCAATTCCGGGCTTTTTTCCGTGTGGCCACTGCCTCGCATGCGCCAATGTCCAACGGAGTACAAATTTTACCGCCTCGGATGGCTTGCGCACCTTTGATATTCGCCACCGTGTTTCCTGTGGCAGCACCAATGTGGTTTATTATGCCACTTGTGGCTGCCCCAGGATATACATTGGCTTGACAACACGGGAACTGCGTATACGGGTGCGTGAACATGTCCGTGATATTGGCGCTGCAAAAGCAGTTATGGATCCCTCGGAACTTAAAACAATCCCGCGCCACTTTAAAACCCACCACAATTGTGATGCGGGGTCTCTCAAAATACGTGGCATTGATATTCTCCATCTGGGGATTAGAGGGGGTAATTATAAAAAGATTTTAGCCCAGATGGAGACTCGTTGGATTGTTACATTGGACACCATGGCCCCCAAGGGCCTAAATGAACATCTTAGCTTTGCACCTTTTCTTTAAGTCCTAGTTCCTGTATAAATGGCTTATTTTTGCTATCTGTTGGTTCTATCATTGCCTTATGTCCTTTGTTTTATTCTTGTTTTTATTTATTGTTTTTAATGTATTTTTTGAACTTTTTGTGTGATTATAGGATTCCTTATCTTTAAACTCGTGATACATTCACAATTTTCAAAATCTGAAACGGCTGTGGAATTTTTGTGAAAAGAGAGAAGAAAGAAGGGGCAAAAAGACTCAAATTGATGGATATATTGTGATGATTCCCTCCTCATCTTCTCCGCACCCTGTTTTTGATTTTGATATAAAAAATTGTTGAGCTTTATACCATTTTGTATCACCTCTTTACTGTTTATATGGTATTGTTGCTGGTGCACTCATTCGTAATTGTCCTTTATTGTTTTTTTTTTTTCTGTTTTGCTTTTCCCATTTCCTCATTGCATTTCTTGGGTGTTCTTTCTAACATTATTAGCGGGGCGGACTACATGCCCTTATTTGCAGTATGCACTTTTGGGTTCACCCATATGTACTACTATAATCTTGGCGGCAGACTCTACTGAGCCTGGGTGATTGCGCGCATCCGCGGTGGTGGGCGCCTGTGTCCTCTAGCTGCAGGGCGTCTTTATGCCCCCATGCGCAGCGGGACAATTCTTGTCCTGTTTGTGCATTGGTTGGCATGACGCCCGGGCTGTGAGGAGGGCCTGGCGCGCACACCGCGCATGCGCCGTTACAAATCACCGTCATTGGTTCTCTTGCATCACGTGACCCATCACATGAGCTATTTTAAGGTCCTATTCCTCACTACCTACTATCCCCTTGAGGAAGCAGGCTTCAGAGCCAGCGAAACGCGCGTCGGGGGTGGACATTAGGCACCTGGGGCTCCCTTTCTGGCTTCTCAGATCCTGGTAAGCGGCACCACTATTTATTCAATCTGGCCATTTGGGATATATTGCGGCGGTATTGTGGTCTATGTCAGGAACCTCCTGACTTGCCTCCTCTATATATATATGGTTTCTTTGGTCACTTGACCTGAGCATTTGCTAATAATAGGGTTGTTTTGCCAGAGGGGTGGCCCTTGTGCTTTGCTTATATGCTCCTTGGTGCACTATTCTACTTGGTATATTCATTTATATATTTTGTATGATTAATAAACATTTATATTTTTATATATATAAAAAAAAAAAAAAAAAAAAAAAAAAAGTATCCTTCTTGTTATCACCGTGCACTCCAGTTTCTCTTGTTATGACATAATTCTTTGGAGTTGGTGTAATTGGTTGCTGGGAGGCTCACCAGGTGGTGATGTCATCCCGTGCATTTCTATGCACACTGATTTTGTTTCTATAATTTCTGGGTCTTGCAGCAACACAACAGGACAACGAGAAAAAATAAAAGTTACTTATCCTGAAAGGGCTGCTGAAGCTCTAGTTCAGGAAACTATTAGTAAGGTAGACAAAAATGACCAGACTCATTCCTTTGAACCCCTTAACCCCGGGAGGTATTTTCATTTTTGCCTTTTTATTTTTTGCTCCCCTTCTTTTCAGAGCCATACAATTTTTATTTTTCTGTCAATATGGCCATGTGAGGGCTTGTTTATTGCGGGACAAGTTGTACTTTTGAATGACATCATTGGATTTAACATGTTGTGTACTGGAAAATGGGAAAAAAATTCCAAGTACTGTGAAATTGCAAAAAAAAGTGCAATCCCACAGTTGTTTTTTGTTTTGTTTTTTCACCATGTTCACTAAATGCTAAAACTGACCTTTATGATTATCCAGGTGATTATGAATTCATAGGCACCAAACATATCTACTGTAGGTTCTTTTTTATCTAAGGGGTGAAAATAAATTCCAAAGTTAGTTAAACAAAAAAAAAAATTGCACAATTCTCGAATACCTATAGCATCTACATTTTTCGTGATCTCGGGTTCGGTGAGGGCTTATTTTTTGTGCCTCGAGCTGACGTTTTTAATGATACAATTTTGTTGCAGATGCGATCTTTTGATCACCTGTTATTACATTTTAATACAATGTTGTGGTGACCAAAAAATGTAATTCTGGTGTTTTGACCTTTTTTCTCGTTACGCAATCGGGTTCATTCTTTTTTTAAGTTGATAGATCGGATGATTCTGAATGCAGTGATACCAAATATGTGTATGTTTGATTTTTTTTTTGTTTTACTTTAAGGCTGTGTGCACACGTAACCGTTTTTTTCTCGTTTTTAAGCGTTTTTACCGGCAAAAACGCTTAAAAAACGCTTACAGGAAGCATCCCATTCATTTTAATGAATTCCGCACTTTTGTGCATATTACTGCATTTTTTCCGCAAAAAAACACATTGCAGTAAAAAATGCAGCATGCTTATTAATTTCGCAGAAAAATCCGCATTTCTAACTATATTCTATGAGACTGGGGATGATCCAATAAAAACCCACATAACAAACGCGCAAAAAGTGCGCGGGGAAAAAATGCTTGTTTCCTGGGAATGAGTCCGGTTTTTAGTCAGGAATTTTCTGCATACGTGGGTACATAGCCTGAATGGGGTGAATGGGGGGGTGATTAGAACTTCTATATTTTTTTATTTTTTTAATATTTTAAAAACTTCATTTTTTACTGTTGGTATGCTCTAATAGTCTCCGTGGGAGACAAGAAGCTGCCATAATCCAATCGGCTCTGCTACATACAGGCGATGATCAAATCACCTGTATGTAGCAGAATTGCTCTCTTGCTATGAACGCCAACCACCAGGCAGCACTCATAATGATCCGGTAGTGACAACCACAGAGGTCTGATGGAGACCTCTGGTTGTCATGCCAACCCATTGGTGACCTGTGATCATGTTCAGGGTCATTGATGGGCAGGATTTCCGATGCGTTTGCCGAAAGCGCGAGTTAAATGCAGCTGTCAAAGATTGACATTTAATGGATTAACAGCTGTGCCTGAAAAGATGTGGGCTCAGTGCCTGAGCCCACATCAAAGGAAGGCAGTCCAACATGGGCGTACTATTACACCTGATGTTGAAAACATTGATGAGCTCATAAACAGTGTATGCGACAACGGGATTATCTTTTTCCATTTCTATGAGATTGGCATCTAAATTTTGTAAAAATAGATAGGAGAGAAAGTTTTAAAATTCTTGATTATTTTTACAAAGTTGATTTAGGTTGTTCTGCATATTTTCAACTTTATTATTTTCAGAACATCCAGTCCACATACAGCACTTGCTGTCTCATATCTTCTAAACATCAAGTTTCTTCTCCTGACCCATTTTCTAACTTTTATTTTCAATGATGACATTGACCTAATCCTATGTGCTTAATATGTCATAATTAATCACAACTACATATAATATCATGTGTTCTGGTTACATTTTTAGGTTCAACAATCTATACAGATTGAGCTGGTTGAGTTTGGAAATATCACAAAAATCTGTTCCCTTAAGCCCCAGCCATTTTATTAATTACATTGTTTTCTCAAAGTATAAAATCTTAAAAGACGCCATAAGGCATGACTCGTGTTTGTTTTAGTTGGCAGCTTTATCAGAATAATGAGGTATGTCCGAATTTGAAGAAACAAATTATAAAAATTAACAAAACAAAGGCAAACAATTTTCACGCAAAGGACCTATAAAACTGACAATAACAAAAGATTTCACGAAAAAACAAAAACAAGTGAAAAAATTATAGTAAAAAAAATAGTCTACAGCAAAAAAAAAAAGAGGCCACTACGTCATCAGAGGTCATTCACGCAATGCATCCCTGGGAATAGAAGATGCCACCAGCACCAATGAGGGCGGGAAGGACTGCGGGGGCCGACAGAGGGTAAGTATATCCCTATTTTTGAACAACTGAACTAGAAGTGGCCGCGCTTAAACGCTGTGTGATGGATTAATGAAACAAACTGAAAGTGAAACTAAACAGTACTCACTATTGTGAAGACCGGCTGAAGCTAATCGTATTGTTCTTTGAATCAGGAAAAAAAACTGTAGACTCAAGCAGAACCAAGGAGCGTCCTCCCGTTTGTAAAAAGACACAGCTCCCCGCAAAGGAGCACGTCCCCCTGAGCGGCAGACAGCCACGGCCGATGGCGCCGCCGGACAGTAGCGTGGTGAGCAAGGGGCGTGGCCGGCGAGGGGCGTGAATGGTGGGTGGTGACGTCACCAGTCCGTACAAGACGGACATGTGCAAGGGCCAATCCTGACGCGTTTCGGGGGAGCCGTCCCCCTTCCTCAAAGGTATCTCTTTGCAAATATCCCTATTTTTATTTTAATTCTAATTTTTACAGTAATATGGTACTCAGGGTCTGGAGGAGAGTCTCCTTTCCTCTAGACCCTGGGTAATATCCTCACATGAAGCGCTCACTTTACGCATGGTGGGCATAGCCACATGCATAAAGTGAGCGTTTCAATGCAAGTCTATGGTGGCGGAATCGCCGCGATTCCGCAGAAATAATGGACATGCTGCGGATTTTACTGCTATGTGATTCCGCAGCTGAAAAATCCATAGCAAGGGTACAGCAATTGTGGAATCCCATAGGATTGCATGGGGATGCGTTTCATTAGCGTTTTTTAAGCGTTTCCGCAGTGACAAAAACGCGGCGGAAACACTTAAAAAATGCAACGTGGGCACACAGCCTAATGTTTCCACTCGACAAAGAATCATAATACTGCCAATGTAGAATTTACTGTGGCTTGCCATGTCCTTGCTATTAAGCTGGTTAATTAAAAATGCAAAAATCCCAAAAAAGTGATCTGTTTATCCAACTCCCACCTAAATAAACAAGCTTTCAAATAACTCCTTAATAATATGTCAGTGCTCAAATGGGAAAAAAAGTGCTGCATACTAAGAGATCAAAATGTTCATAAGAGTATAAGTTATCAATATGGGACCATTAAAGAGGGTCTTTAAAGGGAATCTGTCACCCCTTTTTTGAGATATCATATAATGATATCATTCAATTGTGTGTCACATAAAGATTCTCTTAGTACTTTTGCTTCCCCCTGACCCCGCACCTTTCATGCATAAATGCCTTTTTTATATCGGTTCAGATGTATGTAAACTGCCGCTGTCCGGTCCGCTGGGCGGGGCTTATTCACCTGCTCCCCCCTCCCTGTCTTGCTCTACGCATTTCTTCTTGTGTAGAGCAAGACAGGGAGGGGGGAGCAGTTGAGTAAGCCCCGCCCAGCGGACCGGACCGTGGCAGTTTACATACATCCGAACCGATATAAAAAAAGTATTTATGCATGAAAGGTGCGGGGTCAGGGGGAAGCAAAAGTACTAAGTGAATCCTTATGTGACACACAATTGAGTGATATCATTATATGATATCTCAAAAAAGGGGTGACAGATTCCCTTTAACCAAATATTTCTTGCTGAACTGGACAGAAAATGTAAAAACTGCACTGTCCCTTTCTGCACAATGACTCTTTTAGGAGCTTGGTCCAGGAGATTAGAGTTGTATTCTTACATCTCACACACTCCGAAACACTCTCTAAGATAGAGTGAGGATATGTTCTTCTTGCTTTTGAGTGTTGCTGCCTGCTTTTGATTGGTCAGCATCATACAGGGAAAAGTAAACACCCCCATTGAAACTAATAATACCTAAAAAAAAAAAGGCTTGTTTGGTGCCAAATACGTTGATTGCTAAAATCTCTACAATAAATAGGGAACAATTAAAAAAATTATTACAATTACATTGTGTGTCCCTTTCAGCTGCTATTACATCATGTGTTCACTTCAACATGAAAAATTTGGTGAAAGGTTCTGCTTAAGTGATACTGGTAAATATGGACAAAAATGCAAATAAAACATATCTGCATTCAGTTTCCACGTTTATCTCCTTATTTCATCTGTTCCTGAGCACAGACATATGAGACAAGCTAAGGTCCCCTTCCCACGTCTGTATAAAACCGGTACCGGAACAAACAGTGTTTTGAATCAGTTTGCCATCAGGGAGTCATCAGTGTGTTATTTGTGTTTTTCCAGCATGGATAAAGAAAGAATACCCGTAGAAAAAAATTCCTATACTTTGGAATGTGGAAACAAGTATAGTACACTAAAAGCGCATGAATGCCATCCGTGTGCTTTACGTGTTTTCCATGGACACATAGACTTGTATCGGCCCTTGTTACCAGTGCTGCGGAAAAAAAAATGGACATGTGTCGATGTGATTCACATGGATGCATAGCGCTTGTGAATACACGGACATGTGAAGATCAACATAGGTTATAATGCGTAGGTGTATCAACCGTGAAAAATTGGATGCCACATGTACTGCAAACACGAACATGTGAATGAGGCCTAAGACAACTAATAACACTATTAAATCCGTATATTCTGCTAATGGTTGCTCAGTGATGACAATTGCCATAGACTTTCAAGATTTCTAATCTCCACGCTTTTTCAGTTTCTCATTTTTGATTGATATAATCCAAAGATACTGTATTAAATATATACACACATATAATTAATCTATTTGCCAGATTACACTTTGCAAAGACTTTGAAATAGTTAAATGTACGTAAAAAAAAAATCCAAGAAAGAAAATACACAGTTAAATGGTTTTATGAGCATCTTCAAAATGCTGTCTTGGCTATTTAATGCAGAATGTAATTTGATTTGTTCCATTGAAACACTAAGAAAGGAAGTCTCAAACTGAGAAGCATAGATTTATTGCTAGGTCTTCTCCTTGTAACCTTGAGCAACTCACATTATCTCCTAGTGCTTCAAGCACTAAATATTTTATTATGAATTCAGCGGGGCGTCCATTGATTTAAAGAATTTGTGTTTTAACCATCTGCAAGGTGAGCTGCATTTGCTAAATAAGAATAGGGATAATGAATGAGATGATAGTAATAATAATAATAATAATAATAATAATATTACTATTATTCTCAGATTATCACTTTTTAGTGTTATTATTTTTAGGTGTTGAACAGAAAGCATATTTATCATTGTATGATTGAAATCAGAGTGCAGAGCATGTGACATTTTTTGTTCTCAAGCATTTTATCACAAAGAGCTGGCAGGTGGCAGTATTGTGACATAGATATCTATAGATAATGTCTTCTGTAGCTTGAAAATAACAAAACAGATATTTAGTGAGCTTAGATTTGTACTGAACACGACTTTTTTGTATGCTGACAGTCTTTAATAAGTTTGGCTGTGTCACATGCTGTTAATTTGAATGCTTTATACCCGTTCCACTGCATGATAACATTTATATATCAAGGCAACAATGTTTTTTTTACTACATTTTACTCTAATTAGTTATGAATCCAATATATAAGAAACATTCAAAGCATACTTTGTATTACCAGTGTGCAGGCGCTTCACCGTACTTGATATTTGCGAAAATAGGGCATGTTTTATGCAGTTTTGATTGGTGGAAAGTGATATACCTAGGCTATAGTTTGTCTCATAAAAGTCTACAGTGGATATGCAAGACATATAAATTACACAGGTGAGGAGTTACCAAGGCTTTATTTGTGTTCTTTGATCAGTGAAAAGTGAATACTTCTGTCACTGAAGACCTAATGACTGGGAAATCTGAGAAAGACTTCCTACTAGGTATGTGTTGCCGTACATCCCCAATTACAAGATTGCCATTGTTAAGCATTGCACTCCTAGCAACTAGCCTGACTATTCACCTCAATGTAGGAACAGAACTGTAGTAAATCAAAGAAAATAGATTGAAAACTGCCAATAGTCTCCCTACATCTGCATCATAGCCTATAGCATTTATCACACCTTTCTATTCATAAATTTGGTTCATAATCTCATTTAATTGTAGATTTACATTTTTGTAAACCTGTGCTTACCTCTTTGCGACTCCCGCCGTATGTGAACAGTAAAAGAATGGCATCAATATATAGAGAAAGGCTTAAGAGCTGTGCCCGTTCAGGGCAGCAAGAGTTCTGGTTGCAAGACGCCTGAGAGTCACTACTGCAATGAAGGCTAGCTCCAATCGCAATAGTTGAATGGAAACCTGTGATATGAAATATCACTATTAAACTGCAGATATGGGGTCAATCTGCAGGATATTAGTGTGCTGATGCCATGTGGCCGCTGAACAGAAAGCTCAGCTGCCAGACAGAAATTAACTTTAGTCCTCCTTCCAGCTTCAGCTTTCAGTCATAGGGGTCTAGAGATAAGCAAATACACTCACTGGCCACTTTATTAGGTACACCTGTCCAACTGTGTGTTAAGACTTAATTTCTAATCAGCCAATCACATGGCGGCAACTCAGTGCATTTAGGCATGTAGACATGGTCAAGACAATCTCCTGCAGTTCAAACCGAGCATCAGTATGGGGAAGAAAGGTGATTTGAGTGCCTTTGAACGTGGCATGATTGTTGGTGCCAGAAGGGCTGGTCTGAGTATTTCAGAAACTGCTGATCTACTGGGATTTTCACGCACAACCATCTCTAGGGTTTACAGAGAATGGTCCGAAAAAGAAAAAAAATCCAGTGAGCGGCAGTTCTGTGGCCGGAAATGCCTTGTTGATGCCAGAGGTCAGAGGAGAATGGGCATACTGGTTCGAGCTGATAGAAAGGCAACAGTGACTCAAATTGCCACCCGTTACAACCAAGGTAGGCAGAAGAGCATCTCTGAATGCACAGTGCGTCGAACTTTGAGGCAGATGGGCTACAGCAGCAGAAGACCACACTGGGTACCACTCCTCTCAGCTAAGAACAGGCATCTGATGGCTACTTTCAGCAGGATAATGCGCCATGTCATAAAGCTCGAATCATCTCAGATTGGTTTCTTGAACATGACAATGAGTTTACTGTACTCAAATGGCCTCCTCAGTCACCAGATCTCAATCCAATAGAGCATCTTTGGGATGTGGTGGAACGGGAGATTCGCATCAGGGATGTGCAGCCGACAAATCTGCGCCAACTGTGTGATGCCATCATGTCAATATGGTCCAAAATCTCTGAGGAATGCTTCCAGCACCTTGTTGAATCTCTGCCACGAAGAATTGAGGCAGTTCTGAAGGCAAAAGGGGGTCCAACCCGTTACTAGCATGGTGTACCTAATAAAGTGGCCAGTGAGTGTATATTCAAGTAGAATTTTATTCTATTCAAATGTTACAAAAATTCAGCAAAAAAGGAGATTTCTTGTCATTTGCTTCTGTGCAGATTCAACAGAATGGCAACTGGTTGGATGACATTTTTCTGAGCCATAAGGGCCCATCAAAAGGTTAAGTTAAAAAAAAAAGCATCTATACCCCCTTATCTTTCACCTCTTTGACATCTCCACTCTATATTTTTCCTCATGTGGTCTTCATTGCATCTTTGAATCGCTGCTCCCGAGTGCTGAAACTTCTGGCTCTAGTAAGGCCAGTGACATTACTGCGCACGCGTGCACAATGTCGCACGTCGGAAATATTCCAGACTTCATCACAGCTGGAAGTCCCAGACTAGCATGAAGTAGTCCAGGGTTTCAATGCTCATGGGCTGTTACAAGAAGATGCTCAGACGACCAGATGGTCGACAGTGAAGGGCGGAGAGGTTGGAAAGGTGAGCGGTAAAGGGAGTTTTTTTCAGCATTTTACATCTATTATACACTGGGATCTGAAGACACACCAGATCATAATAATGGTCATGCATTTAGGAAAGAATAATTTTTTTTTAATCAAACTTAACCTCTAAAAGCTACAGCTTGGCATATAGAAAACAAGCTCTCTTTAATAGCCTCCTTTTTCAGTAGATTGCATGGTAAAATGAATAGTGTAATTCAAAGCTACAACTCTTCTCACAAAACAACATGGTCTCATTTGGCTATGTCGACAAAAAGTAAAAAAAAGTTAAGTTTCATGGAAAGCGAGGAGGAAATAACTAAGGAGCAAATTAAAAAAAGTTTGCGTGTCCAAGGGGTTAGAAATTAATTACAGCAGAGATAAAGTTAGCATGGACTGATAGCGCTGTTCTCTTCAGAATGTAATTTTGCAACTAGAGAATGACAAACAAGCACAATATTGGCTTATCTGGGAAAAATTTTTAACAAAATTGAACAATCGGGTCACCTGATCGGGTTGTGTTCATACAACCATAGAAGAGGCTGACAGGTGCTGCAGACCCACAAGGAGAAATCAAGGAAGAATGGAAACAAATGGGTTAACCTGTGCTGCTGTCAAAACATGACGATAAGACAGGAATCCTCATACTGCAGTTTATTTGTCAAGACGTTTCGAAGTTTGAAACGATCGTTAAGGTGTTTCGATGTTTGATACGATCGTCAAGGTGTTTTAAAGTTTGATACGATAGTCAAGGCATTTTGAAGTTCAATACAATCGTCAAGGCGTTTCGAAGTTTGATATGATTGCAAAGGCGTGTCGAAGCTTAAAACGATCGTGGTTTGTCCTGATGAAGAAGTTTCAACCTTTCAAATGTGTTGACCAATAAACTGCATTACTTGGATTCCTGTCTTCTCATCATCTTTTGATGGCTCTGCAAAGGAATATGTGGATGTCGTCCGCGCTGCCCAAATGATGAAATTCCAGAAGGTTAATAAGGTTTGACAGTGGTTTATTCTACGCGTTTCAAGGTTTTTTGCAACCTCTTCTTCAGGAGATACCACCTTTGCAACCTCTTCTTCAGAAGAGGTTGCAAAAAACCTTGAAACGCGTAGAATAAACCACTATCAAACCTTATTAACCTTCTGGAATTTCATCATTTGGGCAGCGCGGACGAAATCCACGTATTCCTTTGCAGAGCTCTGTTTCAGATAGTCGGTGACCGACTTGTGGATCTGTAGCAGCCCTCATCTATACATGCTTTGAATACCTACTACCAGGTGAGCAGTTTTTTGTCAAACCGCTTACTTTATTTGTGGGATAAGACCCTATATTGCGCTTGTGTCTCCCTCTTTCCTCACAATACATCTTTTGATGGCAGCAGAGGTTAATCCATATGTTTCCGTTTTTTCCTCTTTAGGATGTAGATGCTATTGTGGAACCTTGAATTACTCCAGCTCTGTCAGAGGAATTGTGATAGACACATTTTTACTAAATCCTGTAGGCTCACCATGTAATATACAAACAACAAAGCACCCACCCAAAATGTTATTTATTAACCCTTATGGAGCATAAGGGTAAAGGTTGTATACTTGAGAGAACTACTTGACCTATATTGGGGCTAGTACACTAAATTAAGGTGTATAAATAGCTTCCGTTACTAGATGTGACAAATTCATTCGCTTTATATTTAGTCAAAAAGATACCATCTTTCAAACACTTTCAATAGCCTCTTTGAAAAATATATGATCTAGTGCTGTTAGACCTTCTTTGCCCTAAGGACAGCATGCATCCTTTGTAGCATGGATGCAACAAGCTGCTTCCATTATGCCTTGGAGATTCTCATCCATTACTTTCTTATGCATTTTTCCAATGTTCTGTTATGTATAGGTTCAGTGAGTGTATAAGGGGTTTAAACTTTAGGTCAGCAAAATTGACCCTTACTTTATTTTACATATTAAAAACTCAAGAGTGTGATACATATTGTCAGTGAGAAATATAGACTGTTAAAGGGAGAAGTAACAACTGCATTTAAAGGCCATTATTAAGATTAGATGTTCCAAATATATTTAATACATAATTGGAAGTTCAATAATTCTCACTCCAGCTCTTGGGAACACTAGACCAAGTGCTCTATATTCCATTACAATATAGTTGGCATCACTTTACATTGTAAATCAAAAGGCTGTTGTTAAAGCTTTTAGTGCACCAAGGTACTGCTTGCTATGCATTATTCCTGCATATGCACGCAACTTGGAATGGGAACATTTAATACAAGCTGTTCTAAATCCTGTAAGCAAGTTAATTGGTTATTATGTAATCTGAGTATATAACCAATAAAACGTGAATTATATTTTGCGTATTTTCAACCAATTGTTGACGATTAACTAGCTTTTTTCTCTGCGATTAACTAGTATATTACCAATTTTCTTTGCAAGCAAAAATCAAGGCAGGGAGATTCAATATTTTTTTTTTTCCATGGAGCATGGCATCTCAGTCAGTGTTTCTATGCAGAGTGTAGCTGTCAAGATGAGTTTGCATGGAATGCTGTGTTCTGCATAGGCAGTGACTGAGAAGACAAAGCTCTCAGTATGATAACGTGAGCTAAGTCATCTCATTTGCTGCCTATTAAAACTCATCTTGACTGCTGCGCTATGCTTAAGCAGCGCTTGAGATGACAGGCTATACTATGCAAAATGTAAAAAGCATTAACATTATAATAAACTTTACATTTTGACATGCTTATTTTTCTAACCAAGAATTAGAGTTAGGACTAGTGCTAGGGATAAGGTTAGAATCAGAGATAGAGCTAGGACTAGGGTTAAGGATAGGACTAGGGTTAGTGTTAGAATTAGGATTAAAGCTAATATTAAGATTAGGGTTAGTGTCAAGCTAGATTTATGTCAAATTTCAGCAAATGCTGATAATAACTAAAATGTTAAAGGGCAAACTACATCAGTATTTTCTTAAAATACAATAAATGTGCTTGGCAAAAAAAGTGTTCAGTAACGGACTAGTGGAAATGATCTAGGGAGTGCTAACAGTCCATGGTCTAAGAGCTGAAAAATGTTACTCTTGCCCTGTGCACTTGCAACCTACATTTTGCCACTAAAGATTGCTTCCTAATGGTGATGAACAAGTATACTCATTGCTCGGGTCTCCCAGAGCATGCTCGGGTGGTCTCCGAGTATTTTGGCCTGCTCGGAGATTTAGTTTTGATCGCCTCAGCTGCATGATTTACGACTGCTAGACAGCTTGAATACATGTGTGGAATGCCTGTTTGTTAGGGAATTCCCACATGTATTCAGTCTGTCAACAAGTCGCAATTCATGCAGCTGAGATGATGAAAACTAAATCTCCAAGCACACCAAAATACTCAGAGACCACCTGAGCATACTCGGGGAGACCCGAGCAACGATGCTACTCGCCCAACACTACTTCCTAAGGCTTCTTGTGGACAGCAGGTGTGCTTGTGCTATGCTTTCTGACCCCTAAAGAAAGCACCTAGATAGAATGCAGTGGTCTACCTAGGTTACCAATCTGCTCTGGTGACCTACAGAGAGTGCAGGGCTGTTTTTTTTAACTATGTCTCTATTCTTTCTCCATTGCTTCAAATTTATAAAAATAAAAAATAGAACGTTAAATGTCTCACTGGGTTAACTAAAATAGCTAATAATTGGTTAGTGACAGTAACTTCCTGCAAGGAGAGGACAGAATGATGATTTCTGTATTTCTGTTAAGAGTAAAGTGTTGTGGGTTGTTGAAACTTATGGGGGCACAGAGAATGTAACTTTAATGGGTAAACTTTGGCTTTCACTGGAAACACGGTAGATAACTATGCACAAACTCTTCCAGGACTTAAGAGTTACATACTGTACTGTATATACAAATCTTGTTTATACATCATTTTACTTAATTTATGTTTTTGTCACAGTCATATTCTGCTTGGAAATTACTTGAAAGACTCTAATGGAGTATATAGATATATATGTTTAAGCCAACATTTGTAATATTTATTGAACTATGTGTTATTTCACTAAATCCCTCTTTGTGGATGTTTTCTATAGAATATAGAAAGATGTATAACTCCTAATTTTATACTATTAGTGAATACATAATGCACATGTTGTACTCGAGCATCAAATAAATTACCCGATTTTTCTATTCATATGACCTTTAATGTATTTTGAATTGAATAGTCTTGAATGAAATGGCTTATATGACAAAAAGGTAATGTTATATTTAGTTGTACACGTTGTTTCATATTATATTTGAACCCCTCCTATACATCTACCCTTCATGTATGGTTCATATCGGGCTCAGGTGTATGGAGCAGGCTCAGAAGCTGAGCCTGCAACATACCTGGAAGGTGTCAGTTACGCAGCCGTTTTTTTCCCTATAACAGAGACCAGAGCTAGGATTCAATCACAGCTGGTAACCTTTGAAATGCAACTATAAATCAAAGTGGAATCAAAGGTGCATGATGCTGGGGGAACATTCTGGGCATTGCCCCCACTGAGAAAAGGTAAATAAAAAGTGTGGATTTCTTTCCAAAAAATCCTCATAAGAGTTGTACACAGTTTTTGAGCAATATTATTATATATCTAATTTATACCACAAAGCACTTTGCACTAAAAGTGTTTCCTTTACACCACAAACACAGCACAAGTTTATGTAAAATGTTGATTCTTACCAAGTATACACAATACATGCCAAAAATATAGCTTGGATTTAAATGGCATACAAAAAGTAAAAATGTTACCCAACTGTAAATGATATTGACAAAAGTAATGGTAATTCTATTTCAATTTTCCAGGTGAAAATATATATTAAAATCACAGTTGACCACTTACCATAAAGTTTAGACATCAAAGAGATTTAATACGGATATTAAATTCTGCATCAAAGAATAGTTTTGAGATATGTGCAACATTCTAATGAATAATTTATCCCAATTCTCTGCATACAGTAGATCTTGGTAATTGTAGAGCAGTTTAACACATCCTGCCATAGGCGTATATTTTATGAATTTGGCTATGCTGTGCGATACGTAGTTTAAGAGTCCCAGAAAGAACCCGAATCTCATCCCAGGGGCATACTCAAATGGGACTTTTAGTGTCTTATGAAAATGTATAGTATACACAGACAGACATAACATTAGGCAATAATTCTTATAAGAAACTTATCTTTCAAACACAGTTTTAAATCAGTAAATTTTTAGGACTGAAGTAGCCCCAGACAATTCCATCATCCTGGTCATCATAATTTCTTTGGTTAGCCGGTTGGTGAGCTGTATCAATCTCTTTTTCTTTATTGGTAAAAAAGTTTTAGCAAATATAAGTGGATGATGCCAATTTCGGAGTTCTCAGTTTTTAGTATAAAGGTCATTCAACAGGTTGTAAGTTGAAAACAGTTTTCTGGCATAAGTTTATATGCTGTGTTCTATTATCAAAGATACTGTATAATACAGTGGAGAGACACAGCAGAGGGAGATAAGCCAGAAGGATAGACTGTAATTACCATTAGAAAGGGTGATGCATGATATTATCTCATAGTCCATTAGTTTTGATGCATGTAATTAAGTTTTAACATAGAATTTGGGAAGCTCAATAAATCTTACTGTTTAAAATACACCAGGTTTGATTTCTATGTAAGTGGTGCTGTGCCAAATTTGGAATCAATCTTAGCTTGAGGCCATTGAATTTCAGCTCTAAACTATAACAAAATGGAAAATATTGGATAAATATAAATGTCATGCTATATTATGGCGCACAGTTTTTTTTTATCAGATTGGTCTCAATGATTCTATTCGGAAATGTGTATTCTAAGGGTTTCGGCAAAGAGAAATGAATGGCACAGTTTTAATATATAAAGTACACCATTTATCTTGTTGCTATTTATTGAGAAAATATAATTGAATTGCCTTTGGAAGTAAAGCAATCAGTTCACACAGAGTAGTTAAAGCAAGTCTCAATTCGGCAAAGCACTTCCTAGAATAAGCATTGTTAAAATGCCATCAGTACACCTGACACATAATAAGACTGTCAAGTTACAATTGGCATCTACATAAATAAGAGTTATTATTCCAGGATATTGAATAGCTGGAAGAAAATAAGAAAAATCTAATATTTACAAAGGTTGACGTTAGCAGTGCTGGCTTTTTATATGGACCATCAATGTGATTGTTGCCTTGTGCCATGCGCAGCTAACAGGTGAATACTTTGTTTACAGAGAGATACCATTCTCACTATTATCATTGATTCCGAAATACAGAAATCATACAACGTACGGAATAATTATGTCTCCACTGTGTTGTTAATGATGTAGTCACCTTTCTAAGGGATCAGAAAGGTTTCATTCCCTATACTCAAGTTATGTTCCAGTTCCAGTGATTATCGAATTCTTCATCTGGCATGGACTGTGCTCACTCAGTCAATTAAATCTCTTATTGTATCTGATTTGTCAGTGTCAATGTCACTGTTAATCTCTTAAATCCACATCAAATCAGAAGCCTTTAAATATTGCTTATATTTTTTCTTTTCCTTCTGTAAGAAGCACTGGCAGGAAAATGGCACCAGAAACATATTATAACCAACCTGCACATGATCCAAGCATCAGTGGAACAATATGCATTCTGCATTATTAAATAACATCCATATGTGTAATACAAGAGTGTCTATAGACAAGCCTCTAGAATGCAGCTCTTTGCCCTCGCATTACAGAAAGCGCTTCTGCATTGTTGCTTTTGTTCATCTACTTTGAATTCCTCGAAAGGTGAACAAGGCTACTGCAACTTGTCTAAGAACTCAAATAACTTATTACCCTGTAAATGTCAAATTATCTCCTATGCAGGAGGCATAGCTCATCCAAGGCTCACGTAAGACACTATATCACACTACACGTAAGGAAGTGGGGGTTTTTTATCATTAAATAACATAGAAAAATAGATTATTTTTTAACATCTTAAACACAGCTGAATGAAAAGATTAGTAAATGAAGAAAGCATTGTAGTGGCATGCATATAAAGCCTGAATGCTTGAAAATGCTGGAGCTAAGTCTTCCAAAAGGCACAGGGTTGTGCCAGCATTTTCCTCTGCACTATACACATCAGCTTGAATATCTAAGAGAAGACAAAACAGAAAAGCCTCTCTTACCATGCACAGAGAAAAAGCTATTCGTTCAGCTAGATCCAAGACTGCTGTATCCAGACGGGCAGCATGAGTGATCTTTGGGCCTCACACAAAAGCGAGATAATTGGCTCTCAATGAAGAGATGTAAACATCCATCATAATAGCAATGGTGCTGAAGCTGAGAGCCACCTCAGCTGTTCTAGCTACTCTGTGAGATGATGTCACAAACATCATCTTGGTGTACTCTCATTGGCTTTTGTTACCTGGAATAATATCTTAACCCTAAGCTTGCAGCACCATTTGAAAGGAGGATCAGTGCTACATTGCTTGCATACAGTATCTGGAATGAGAAGAGCAGCCCCGATAGAAATGTGAAGATACAGAGCTTTGATACTGTCACTTAAAGATAGCAGATTCTCTTTTCTGCGCATTTCTATACAAAATTGTTTAGTTCCTAATTCAGTTTACTGTAAAATTACATTCTACATTTTCTTAAAAAATATCACTGCAACTGATTTCTTATATCTGACTGATCAGCGATTAAGACAAGTAGAACTTTGACAATATAAAGTAATAAGTCTAATTTACGATGAAAAGTAATTAAAAAAAAGATTAATGCAAGATCTGCAGTCTATATCGCATTCATGTATCTCGTATACAGAAGTGTGAACACAGGGAAACATTTTTGTGCTTGTTCCAAAACATATATTACCGACTTTATTTTACTATCTATTAATTGGATCCTAACCTATTAATGTATTTTTGTGGGAGAAGGGTCTTTTCTGTTGCCTGATGGTGAAATTGCCTCCTATTCAAAATGTTCTTTATGAAAATTCAACGTAGACTATCGCCGTTTCGTCAATCAGATTATGACTCATATGTGAAGCAATAATTATGCCTGCAAAATTGTTTGCATTTTATGCAAATTATCAATTTATTTGTAAATCCATACAAAGGATATTGATGAATACATCAAATTTTATGTAAAATAGATGTATAATACTAAACAAATATTACAAATTGATATAATATCCTCAATTTTTGCACATACTCTCATGTGCCGCAAGCATCTTGTGTTGGTCAGGTAAAAAAAATCAAAAGTTTATCAAATGTAGAAACTCCAGAGAAATAAGAGACATTTTGACTAATGCCTGACCTTCATCAGTCTTTAGCAAATAAAAGCAGAAAGCCATAAAACAAAAGAAACTATAGAAATAAAACATCACTAAATGCATAACATTGAATAAAAAGAACACAAAAACATAACTTCACAGAATGCCATCAATAACATCAATACATCATGGTGAAAAAAGGATGAAACTTCAATAGAAAACTGGGGGGCATGGCCAGCGTGGCATCCTAGAGGCACATATGTCCTGAAACGGGCCGGACTGGGGCAAAAAAGAAGCCCTGCCACACAAACCCCACCAGCCCACATACTATAACACTCATCAGCCCCGACCAGTGAATTTTGGCTATACTTTGTCATCCCCAAATCACTCTCTTAAAGCAGTTATTGGAAGAGCTACATGTGAATGGCGCCACAGTGCATATGATTGACCACAGCTCCATTTACATGGTGCTCTTCAAAGCTATGTTTCCCAGGATTATGGGAGTCCCAGCGGTCAGTTCCACATCAAATAGAAAGTCATAACCTGTCCAGAAGATAGGGGATAACTTCCAAATTTGGATAACCCTCCATACAGTATTATGTTCTTTTAACATTTGTTAGGGCTCCCTCTCACTCCTACATTTGAGAGGTCCCTCCCTCATGCAAAGATAGTTAGCTAGATAGTGGAATGCATATTCCCCATCCCTTGTCAATGCCATTTCAAACATGCTTATTTGAATTTTGGGCTTTGCCCCTTATCACCACCATGTCCACCACAATGCGATTATGCGGACGTCGCTTACAATTTGCAGAGTGCCAGCAGCAGGCCCTGTATCATACATTTGGGAGATTGCTCACTCCTAAACTTGGGAGGTTCCTCCCTTATGCCAAATAGTTAGCAAGATAGTGGAATACATGTTCCCTATCCCTTTACAATGCCATTTCAAACATGCCCATTTGGATTTTGGGCTTTGACTGTCACCACCACATCTACCGCTATCTCATTATGTGACCCTCACTTCACATTTTCAGAGGGCCAGCAGGTGCTGTGAAACCTGCTTTTGTAAGGTTCACAGTTCATTTTTTCCACCGTATCCCAATGGAACAACTGTCATAGCAGGTAAAACTGCTGTAAGGTGAATATAATACAGGAGTTGGGGGGCTGTATGACCAATGTCAGTAAATTGGATTCTACCAGAAACCAAATGCATTCGAATTAAATTCTGAATACAGTGTATTCAAGTGAGGGTCTGTAATGTGGCCAGTCTGTCAGGCCTGAAACCCATGTCAGGAATATGTACAAGCCTCATTTTATTTGGAAGCAGCCTCAGGGGAAAGAGACAGGTGTGCCATTGATCAACCTGCACAAGCCTATGCAGTTCTTCTGTACACTACCAATCAGGCAGAATGTTTCTACTGCATGGAGTAATTGCAAGATATGTCCGAAAGAGTGTCAAGGTCTGTGGAGTGTATTACTCTGGTGACAGGAAGTACTACAGAGCTCAGGCAAAGGCCTTATTGTGGCATTTACCATGTTCCAATATGTGTAAGGCTGCAGCCTGAATAGGGCTGTGGAGTGTATTAACCCAGTCTCTTAGACATGTTTAAATGTACATAAACTGGCCAGTACCCCACCACCATTTTTTTGTAAGGACCAAAATTTAGAAAATGTAAGGGAAGCAACTGTTTAATAAAGAGAAATAACTCTAATTTAGGAGCCTTGAAAAGTCAGCAATGGTCTTTGTCTATCACCGTACAATGTAAAGAACTAATGAACATGTATGCCCTATCTAACTAACAATATGTGAACAGACATATATGCTGACAAGGGACAACTGAACGCTGTGTTGGGACAACCAGTTGGACATGGTTGCTGACTGTTGTGTCTGTGCAACTGCAGGTTATGAACAGGAGGCATCAGCATATCCTTCATGGACAGCAGATTGGGAAGGACATAACACAGGGGAAGGGCCAGTGGTTTCATTGTCAGATACAGATTTTGTACCCAGGCATTCCACCCATCTGCTGGGGTGCTGCTTATATGAGCAATATATGGCATATGCTAAGAGAGGTATTATGTTGAATTTCTCTTTAGGGATCTGTGGGTAAGATTTTTGAACTAACAGCATATATAGAGAGCATGTTTCATTACTCATATTAATATTGTTGTGTGTAAGATTGAAACCTAAAGAATTGTTAGAAGCATATTAATGCATTCATGTACCAAAATGTGTAGAACCAAAAATCAACATCAAGCTACCAGATACATGCTTAAAGAGACCGTGAGAAGGGGAACACAATAAAAAAATTATAATAATAGAATATATAGAGATTGAGAGTAGAAATTTGAACTTTGCACAATGTACAAAGGTTTCCAAAAATTAACTCAAGGGGTCTGTATCATAGACTCTAAAAGACACTGTGATGGGGACATCACAATGCACTTTGCAGTTATTACATGAGGTATATAAACAAATTATAATTTTCTATTTGTTTAATAAATAGCATAACTTTATCTAGCAGTTGTGTGACTGGCGCAAAGCCTTCAGAGATACGCAAACGTGACTACCTTTAATTTTTGTGATTTTGCAGTTGCCATGTGTCATAAAGCTGATATTTAAAAAAAGTCACACATTGTTAGATATAGTGAATTTGTACATTAAGGGCCTGTCACACTAAGCGATATCGCTAGCAATATCGCTATAACGTCACTGGTTTTTGTGACGTAGCAGCGATATTGCTAGCGATATCGCTATGTGTGATACTTACCTCCGACCGGCTCCCCCGCTGGTTATCGCTGATCGTGCGAGAACATCCTGGACCATTTCTCGTCATCAGTTCCTGCTGGGATTCCTGTGGCGCCGACGAGCGATGTGTGCACGCGGGCAGGAGGACGTCAAGATTGCCTCGTCTGACAGGTAAGCAATGACCCCCGACCACTACTATGTTGCTGGTGAGATCTGCCTGTGTGGCAGCTCACTAGCGACCACTTAGCGATGCACCAGTGATCCTGACCGCGTTATATCGCTGATTGGGATCACTGGTGCATCGCTAAGTGTGACAGTACCTTTACACCTCTGTGTAAAGCCAGAAAATTATTTTTTCATAAGCATAAAGCATTTAATAGAGAAAGAGTGATGTTAAGGGACATAGATGTGGTGATGCCACCAAGGCCATGTTACAGATCAGAATGTGACTGGATCTCGTTCTAGCTTCTTGTCAAAATATGGTCAGCGCGCTATGCCACTGACACACCCAGACAAGTGCAAGGATGTTGTGGGTTGCATAGCAGCAAAGGCTCCAATATGTTGACAAGCAGCACCACAAAGGCTTCCACATGGTCCAGTGTCAGCAGCCAATAGGCTTGCCTATGAATCCTCAACTTAGTCCTCCCTCCTCCCACCATCAAGCCTCCCAGGAGATAAATATGACCCCAATGCTGGCCACTCTGAGGAACTGTTTAAGTTCCATTGTAATTTGTCAGGCCTCTCAACGTGCACCATTAAAAGGGTCATGGGAAGGTGGAGTGCAGTGATGCCAAAACATTTGAGCACCCACAGTCAGAAGAAAGCCACATTGGGGAAGGTCAATTCTTATCTGAAGAGGTGCAGGATAATCATGACGCACAGTTGCCATCAGGTCATCCTAAAATCGCAACTCAGAAGGAGGATCAGATTGAGGAATTGGAAGATATCTTGGTCTATAATGAGGCCACTGATCCAACCTGGCATGGTGTAACGCCTAGCAAGCATAGCAGTGCAGACAGGGATGCATCCCTAGCACAAAAACAGTCAAGAAGAGGTAGCGGTTTGACCAGAGGGAAAACTCGGTCAACTGTTCAACAGAGCCCACTTTCGGCTAGATAATAGGCTGAAAGTGCTTTGTTCCCTTGTATGGCAGTTATTTTCTGAAATTGCTTCAGACAAAAGAACTGTAATTTGCAGGATCTGCCAAACCAAGCTAAGAAAAAGCAAGAACACTGCCAGCCTGAGCACCACCAGCATGCAAAAGCACTTGGCAGCCAAGCAACCCAGTAGTTGGGTGCAACACAAGGGTACAAAATCTGTGTCTGACAGTGAAACTGCTGCACCTTCCCCAGTGTTACGGCCTTGCAAATCTGCTGTCTGTGAAGCAGGCACTGATTCCTCCTGCCCACAACCTGCAGTTGCACAAACACAACAGTCAGCAAACAGGTCCAGTTCCTTGTACCAGCACAGCATTCACTTCTCCCTGCTCCAGAAAAGCAGAAATATCCTCCCACCCACTCGCATGCCAAAATGCTAAACACCCACATTGTCAAATTGCTAGGTCTGGAAATGTTGCCACTTTGAGTTGTGGAAATTGAGTCTTTCTGCAACCTCTTGGAAGTTGCAGACCCACAGTACTCAATTCCCATCCAACACTATTTTTCCCGGTGTGCTGTCAACATGTTATATAAGCACGTGTTACTCAATATCAGCCATGCTCTGGCCAATGCAGTCGCAGCGAAGGTCCACCTTACCACAGACATGTGGACAAGTTCTTGTGGACAGGATGCTACATTTCCCTTATGGTCAGAGGCTGAGACATCACACATCTTACCCACACCCAGAATAGCGGTCCCAACTTCCATTAGGGTTTCCTTATCCTCATATTACAGTTCTTGTCTCTCCTCCTCACCAAAAATACAGTGCCTTGCGAAAGTATTCGGCCCCCTGGAACTTTTCAACCTTTTCCCACATACCATGCTTCAAACATACAGATACCAAATGTAAATTTTTGGTGAAGAATCAACAAGTGGGACACAATTGTGAAATTGAACGAAATTTATTGATTATTTTAAATTTTTGTGGAAATACAAAAACTGAAAAGTGGGGCGTGCAATATTATTCGGCCCCTTTAACTTAATATTTTGTTGCGACACCTTTTGCTGTGATTACAGCTGTAAGTCGCTTGGGGTATGTCTCTATCAGTTTTTATATCGAGAGACTGAAATTCTTGCCCATTCTTCCTTGGCAAACAGCTTGAGCTCAGTGAGGTTGTATGGAGATCATTTGAACAGGGGGCCGAATACTTTTGCAAGGCACTGTAGCTTCCCCTTCACTCCCCAGTTGGGAGGTCTGCAGCACTACCTTGGCTAAGCAGCAGCACGCTCTGCTAATGCTCATCTGTTTAGATGATAAAGGTCACAATGCAGCTGAGCTGTTGAAATGGATAAAAGAAAAAACAGATCAATGGCTCTCACCACTGAAACTCCAACCAGATCTGGTTGTGTGCGATAATGGGTGTAACTTGATGTTGGCTTTAACCCCTTCCTGCCATCCGACGTACTATCCCGTCCATGGGACCTGGGCCCCTATGCCCATGGACGGGATAGTACGTCTAGCGTGATCAGCGGCGCCCACGTGGTGAGCGTCGCTGATTGCGGCCGGGTGTCAGCTGATTATCACAGCTGACACCCGGCACAATGTGTCAGGGGCGGTCATGGACCGCCCCCGACACGTTAGCCCCTTGCACACCGCGATCAAACATGATCGCGGTGTACCGGGAGTTAAAGGGAAGCATCGGCAGGGAGGGGGCTCCCTCCGTGCTTCCCTGAGCCCCCCACAGCAGCGCAATGTGCAGCGCTGCTGCAGGGGGCTCCTTTCCTCCAGGCCCCCGAATCCAAGATGGCGACGGGGGCCTTCGAGGGCCTGCAGGAAGCTGGCTTCCTCAGTGCCTGCAAAGCGCAGGCATGAGGAAGCCTTCGGCACTGCCTGTGACAGATCGCTGATCGGTCACAGTGATCAGCGATCTGTCACAGGACAGTGATGTCCCACCTGGGGCTATGTAATAAAGTAAAAAAAAAATAAAAAAAGTGTAAAAATAATTTTTAAAAAATCGCCAAATAAATTAGTAAAAAAAAAAAAAATATTCTCCAATAAATTCATTTTTTGAAAATAAAAAAAACAAAACAATAAAAGTACACATATTAGGTATCGCCGCGTCCGTAACGACCCGCCGTATAAAACTGTCCCATTAGTTAACCCCTTTAACGAACCCCTTAAAAAATAAAAATAAAAAACGAAGCAAAAAATAATGATTTATTATCATACCGCCAAACAAAAAGTGTAATAACGCACGATCAAAAAGACACATATAAATATCCATGGTACCACTGAAAACGTCATCTTGTCCCGCAAAAAACGAGCTGCCACACAGCATCATCAGCGAAAAAATAAAAAAGTTATAGCTCGCAGAATAAAGCGATGCAAAAATAATTATTTTTTATATAAAATAGTTTTCATTGCATAAAACCGACAAAACATAAAAAAAACCTAAATGAGGTATCGCTGTAATCGTACTGACCCGAAGAATAAAACCGCTTTATCAATTTTACCGCACGCGGAACGGTGGAAACGCACTCCCCCAAAAGAAATTCATGAAACGCTGGTTTTTGTTCATTCTGCGTCCCAAAAATCGGAATAAAAAGTGATCAAAATATGTCACGTGCCCGAAAATGGTACCGATAAAAACGTCAACTCGTCCCGCAAAAAATAAGACCTGACATGACTCGGTGGGTCAAAATACGGAAAAATTATAGCTCTCAATATGTGGTGATGCAAAAACTATTTTTACAATAAAAAGCGTCTTTTAGCGTGCGACAGCTGCCAAACATAAAAACCGCCATAAATAGTAAATCAAACCCCCTTTTATCACCCCCTTAGTTAGGGAAAAATAATAAAATAAAAAAAAATGTATTTATTTCCATTTTTCCGTTAGGGTTAGGGCTAGGGTTAGGGCTAGGGTTAGGGTTAGGGTTAGGGCTAGGGTTAGGGCTTGGGTTAGGGCTAGGGTTAGGGCTGAGATTAGGGTTAGGGGTGTGTTGGGGTTCGGGTTGGAGTTAGAATTGGGGTTTCCACTGCTTAGGCACATCAGGGGCTCTCCAAATGCAACATTGCATCTGATCTCAATTCCAGCCAATTCTGAGTTGAAAAAGTCATATGGTACTCCTTCCCTTCCAAGCTCTGCCATGCGCCCAAACAGTGTTTTACCCCCACATGTAGGGTATCAGCCTACTCAGGACAAATTGCAAAACAATTTTTGTGGTCCAATTTCTCCTGTTACCCTTAGGAAAATAAAAAATTGGGGGCAAAAATATCATTTTTGTGGAAAAAAATGATTTTTTTATTTTCACGTCCGAGCGTTATAAACTTCTGTGAAGCACTTGGGGGTTCAAAGTGCTCACCACACATCTAGATAAGTTCCGTGGGGGGGTCTAGTGTCCAAAATGGGGTCACTTGTGGGGAGTTTCAATAGTTTAGGTACATCAGGGGCTCTCCAAACGCACATGACACCCGCAGACCATTCCATCAAAGTCTGCATTCCAAAATGGCACTGCTTCCCTTCCAAGCCCCGACGTGTGTCCATACAGTAGTTTTCTCCCACATATGGGGTGTCAGCGTACTCATGACAAATTGGACAACAACTTTTGGGGTCCAATTTCTCCTGTTGCCCTTGGGAAAATGAAAAAATTGGGGACTAATTGATCATTTTTGTGGAAAAAATACGATTTTTTTATTTTCATGCCCGGGCATTATAAACTTCTGTGAAGCCCTTGGGGGTTCAAAGTGCTCACCACACATCTAGATAAGTTCCTTAGGGGTTCTCGTTTCCAAAATGGGGTCATTTGTGGGTGTTTCCACTGTTTAGGTACATTAGGGGCTCTCCAAAGGCAACATGACACCCGCAGACCATTCCATCAAAGTCTGCATTCCAAAACGTCACTACTTCCCTTCCGAGCCCTGACGTGTGTCCATACAGTAGTTTTCTCCCACATATGGGGTGTCAGCGTACTCAGGACAAATTGGACAACAACTTTTGGGGTTCAATTTCTCTTGTTACCCTTGGGAAAATAAAAAAATTGGGGGGGTTTCCACTGTTTAGGTACATCAGGGACTCTCCAAACGTGACATGGCGTCCGATCTGAATTCCAGCCAATTTTGCATTGAAAAAGTCAAACGGCGCTCCTTCCATTCTGAGCTCTGCCATGCGCCGAAACAGTCGTTCCCCCCCACAAATCAGGTATCAGCGTACTCAGGACAAATTGCACAATAACTTTTGCAGTCCAATTTCTCCTGTTACCCTTGGTAAAATAAAAAAATTGAACCTGAAGTATTTTTTTTGTGAAAAAAAGTTAGATGTTCATTTCTTTTTAAATATTCAAAAAAATTCCTGTGACACACCTAATGGGTTAATAAACTTCTTGAATGTGGTTTTGAGCACCTTAAGGGGTGCAGTTTTTAGAATGGTGTCACTTTTGGGTATTTTCTATCATATAGACCCCTCAAAGTGGCTTCAAATGTGATGTGGTCCTAAAAATAAAATGGTGTTGTAAAAATGAGAAATCGCTGGTCAACTTTTAACCCTTATAACTTCCTAACAAAAAAAATTTTGGTTCCAAAATTGTGCTGATGTAAAGTAAACATGTGGGAAATGTTAGTTATCAAGTTTTTTGTGTGCCGTATCTCTGTGATTTAAGGGCATAAAAATTCAAAGTTGGAAAATTGCGAAATTTTCAAAATTTTAGCCAAATTTCCATTTTTTTCAGAAATAAACGCAAGTTATTTGAATGAAATTTTACCACTATCATGAAGTACAATATATCATGAGAAAACAATGTCAGAATCACCGGGATCCATGGAAGCATTCCAGAGTTATGACCTCATAAAGGTACAGTGGTCAGAATTGTAAAAATTGGCCCGGTCATGAACGTGCAAACCACCCTTGGGAGTGAAGGGGTTAAAGCTCGGCAAGCTGGTAAACACTTTCCATGAATGCCCACGTGCTGAACTTGGTTGTACAGCATTTTTTTAAAACATACCCTGACTTGCCAGACCTACTTACCAAGGTATGGCGTGTCATCACACATTTCCGAAAGTCATTATCATTGCTGCAGAAATGCTTTAATTTGCCTTGTCACCAACTGATTTTTTACCTGCCCACACACTGAAATTCGACCTTTAATAATAATAATAATAATAATAATAATATTTTGTATAGCGCCAACCTATTCTGCAGCACTTTACTTTTTAGATGTGACTTGTACAGACAACAAAAAGCATTACAGAATAACAATAATCACATAAACAACAGATACCAAGAGGAATAAGGGCGCTGCTCGCAAACTTACAATCTATGAGGAAATATGGGAGACACGAAAGGTGGGTGGTAACAATTGCTTTCATAGTTCTGACCCCCCATAACGTAATAAATCGTGTGTTCATGTAATGCTACGTGAACCATTTACCGATCAGTATGTGTAAAAGTACAGACACAGAGGGTTATTAAATGTATAAAGCGTGTGAGAAAGTGATACAAGGAACCTGGTTATGATGAAAACTTTGAATGTGCAACACAGGGTTAGTTAGATAAGTGTGTTGAAGTGGTAGGCGGTTCATATGTTGGCAAGTTTTAGTGAGCAGCAGAGAGCAGTGTCTGAATTGCAGCTTCTCAATGCCCATCAGAGTAACACTCAGCCCCCACAAATAACTGCAGAGTGGGTGTGGATCGCTGACATATGTGAGGTTCTTCAAAACTTTCAGTACTGCACCAAGATGGTGAGCGCTGGTGATGCTATTATCAGCGTAACCATCCTGCTGCTCTGTCTACTAAAATGTTTGCTGCAGAATCTCAAAGAGGAAGCTTTGAATGCAGAGCAGGTGCCTATGGAGCAAGATTTTACAGTGGCTGATAACACACAGCCCAGCCTCACACAATATATTCAAGCCACTTTAGGTGATGACAAGGAACAGGAGGAGGATGAGGAGGGATAGGAGATAATAGGAGTTTTTGATCTGCGTTACAGTGGGGACTCACAATCCCATACCTTTAAAGTATGGATGTCCTGAAGAGGATGAGGAGGAAGTTATGTGTCTTGAGGAGGAGAGGATGGTTAGCATTCTTCCTGGTGAGGACACTGAACGTTTGACTCTTTGCAGCCTGCCACACATGACACAGTTCATGTCCAGATGCCTTTTCCCAAGACAATCATGTGAAACACATTTTGTCGAATATGAAATACTGGCTGTGCACCTTTCTTGATCCACGGTACAAGGAGAAATTTGATTCGCTCATGTTGGAGGCACACATGCCATTTTCATTGCATGCATGTCAGAAAAAAAGATCACCCACAGACAACGCTGCTGGCAGAGGTACTGGCTCTGTTCACACACAAGGATTACAGGGGTGGGCCATGCACACCAGGTGCAACTCAGGGGGAGGAAATGTCCACCAACTAGGCCCTTTTAATGAAACCATCACATCAGCAAGGGCTATCTGTGGGTGTAACTATGACATGGAGTGAGAAGTTGACCAAGATGGTGAAGGACTACTTAAGTTACCATACCAGGGTCCTTCCTAATTATTCAGTGCTTTCAACTATTGGTTATCCAAGCTTCACATTTGGCCCAACATCTGGCTTGTACACCTTGGAGTTGTCTGAGTGGGTTTTTAATTCGGCTGGTGCAATCATAATTGACAGGTGCACACGACTGTCAATGGAAAATGCAGATAGGCTGACTCTTCTAAAATTGAACAAGGGCTGGATTTCCAGCTATAAATGACAGCAATGTAATGTAAAAGCAGCCCAAATGTTTATTTTGGAAGTTGTCTTAACGTCCATCCTTTACCATCCAAACCCATTTTGTTCAGGAAATCACCTCCTTCTTCTTGGTCATGTATGCATACCCCACATGGCTAATGTTTTGTACTTTGTTAAAACTTGGCACATTTTGCAATGGTGAAACTTGTGCTCCCTATCTCTACATCTTGTATTAATTGCAAATTGTATTATGATGTCCCTATCATGGCATCTTTCAGCTAGTCTGATACAGATCCCTTGTGTAAAGGCCCTTTTACATTTAACGATGCACCAGCGATCCGACCAGCGATCCGACCCGGTCAGGATCGCTGGTGCATCGCTAAATGATCGCTAGTGAGCTGTCACACAGGCAGACCTCACAGTGATGCAGCAGCGACGCAGCGCACAATACTCACCTTTCACACACAGCGATCCTGGCGTCCTCCCGCCCGCCTCCATGTGTCGCTCGTCGTCACAGCAGGAAGCCCCAGCAGGAAGCTGACAACGAGAAATGGAGCTGGACATTCTCGCGCGATCAGTGATGGACAGCGGGGGAGCCGGTCGGAGGTAAGTATCACACATAGCGATATCGCTGGCGATATCGCTATAATGTCACAAAATCGGTGACGTTATAGCGATATCGCTAGCGATATTGCTAGCGATATCGCTATGTGTAAAACCCCCTTAAGTTTTGAAAAACTTTGCATATTGTGCAATGGTGAAACTTGTACTCCTTATTGATTGCCTTGCTGACACGCTAAAACAGCGGAGTAATTGAAATTATTGCCAAAACTAAATTGTGACATTTGATTATCTTTGCCCGGATTGCACCAGTCGCACAACTGCTAAATAAAGACACGCTATTTATTAAACTAATAGATTATTAGGATTGTTTTTTTAGATCTCCTTAGCTGACAGACTACAACAGTAGAGTAATGAAAATTATTGCTATTGCTAAATTGTCACATAAGATTAACTCTACCCAGATTGCGCCACTTGCACAACTGCTAGGCAAAGATACGCTATTTTTTAAACCAATAGAAAATTAAGAATTTTTTTACATTGCCTTGCTGACCCACTCCAAATGCAGACTAATGAAAATTATTCCCGCTGCTAAATTGTGACGTTTGATTATCTCTGCACAGATTGCAGCAGTCGCACAACTGCTAGTTAAAGATACGCTATTTTTTTAACAAATATAATTTTGGGAGAATTTTTTTACATTGCCTTTATGAGACACGCCAAAAGCAGACTCAGGGAAATTAATGGTAAAAAGTGATGTTTCCATAGCTCAAGAGGTTTTGTGCCAGTCGCACAACTGATAGACAAATAATAGGTATTTAAGCAATAGACAAGGAACATTATTTAGCAAATGGATTTTAAAATGGATGTTACTATAAGCTGGCACTGAGGAATATTATTTTGCGTTAAAAAAAAAGTTATAGGCTGACTACAAAGGAATATTATGTAGCTCCAAAAATTGATTTTGTATATGCTGGGTTATCTAATATTATTTGCCTCTACAAGTAGCTGATTTTTATATTTTGGTAGTGGATGAAACCCTCCCTATTTCATCCTAATCCAACAGTCTGTTCCTAATACTAACTACTATACAACACAGTGGAAAATAGCATAGATCTGCAGCATGTACTTGAAATGATGAGAACTCGCAGGTGCCTGCCTTTCACTCTCCCTCCTATTAAATAACCTAACCTAACCTAACCTAGCCTAACCTAACAACTAATCTTCACAATCTTCAGCTATTAAAAGAGCTTTTTGGAATGAATAACGCTCACTATAAGCTCCTATCACTCTCCCTATGGTCAAACTACGCTTTTCCTACACTGTTTCTGGCTCCAATGTGCACAAGATGACGCCGGCAGACTTTAAATATCCCTCATGATGCTGGTAGGCCAGCCAATCAAAGTATTACCATACCAGAGATGGCGCCGGCATTACTGTGATTGGCAAGCCAGCCCACTATGTTCATTGGCTGCAAATAAAGCGCCAAATATGCTGGGCGGTTCACTCGAATAGACCGAGGCAAATACCTAATTACTCGCCAAGTAATGAATAGCCCCAACACGGTACTGTTCGTGCGAGTAACGAATAGTACCAAATGTTTTCACTATTCTTAATCCTATTTTTCAAATAAGTCAGCTTGTTTGGTCTTGTATAGAAATCAAGTTGCGTTTTAATGTTACTAACTCGTTCTTTGGTTGCAATAATCGACTTCTGGAGATGCTCAACAGTTAGTGTCATCAAATCAAATGAACACTTATTGAGAATGTATTCAAATTTTTTGCAGCATTCCAGTTGGTCATTCAAGATAGTAGGTCATAGTGAGACCCTAATACCCCTGGGGATTTGGGTATGCATTAGACCTTAAGGCATTTTGGTGAGTGCAGCACAATAAAGCTCCAAGTTGACTAGATGCTTGGATTACCTTTCCAAGTCACGCCCTCATACTGCTGTTAGTTGAAACCTCAAGAAATCAGTGAAGAGATTAGATTGTGAGATGATATTGTTGGTCTGTTCAATGTTTCATGAAAAGGAAGACTAAGAGGGTTAAGAGGGGCATTGTCCTGTGTTATTAGCAGTCCCTAGTTCACATATAGAAATGGTAGGAAGGGCCTTGCACAGTGGTATTGTTTGAAGCAATAGAAAAAGTGGATGAAAAGTGCCCAGCTAACCTGAAAAAAGCAAGACAGGCAGACAGAAGGGTAACAGTAAAAAGTTTCAAGGGCCAAAGAGATGGACCAGCCGAGAAGGAGTGGCTGACCACCATTCAATTTTGAAGAAAAGAAAAAAAGTTATTTTTCATTCAAACATGATTAGCAAATGCATATTCAAAGCACTAAATCCAAGGTTAAAGATAATAAAATAATCAAATAGTATTATTGAACATTAACTTATTAAATGCATAGTTTCCATTGGTGGATCATGAATGGCAATTATGTATTTACTCAAACGCAATATCACCTTTCAAAATATTAAATAAAATCAGTAGAAAAATGTATATTTATAACCCAGAAATAGTCATTGCTAATATCGTTTTATATCCAATTCCCTCTTAAAAGTAGTACAAGGGTTCAGTGAATGAAGCAGGTCATGTGTTATTTTCCAATCAATTCAAACTCTTTCATTCACAGCCTTTTGTCCAGTCAGGATCCACCCTTGGAAAGTTCATTTATGATGAGTTCAATATCAAGTATGTGGCATGTGTGACGAGAAGTTAGATGTATTTTCCTGTATCTTCCTGTGGATTAACAAGGAAAGAAATTATTAAGTATTAAATTATGTGAATTTATTGTAAATGTTGACAATTTGTTTAAAGAAGCTTGAATATACACTATTATACAAAGCAGCGTTAATCTGGCAGATCACAGTCGGAGGTTTGCAGGTACACACTGTGATTTACTTTTTTTATGGGCAAAAATGCCCGCTATAACTTTTAAGAACATTCTCAGATACAGACTTTATATATGAGATCTAACTCAGCACTGAGACATTATCATGGCCACCCCTGTTCAAAGAAGAGTAAATCACTATGAACTCAATGCTAACCCTTGACTGCTATTAACCAAAGCAAAACTGGTGCTAAGAACCAGTTTCACTGTAATACAGACATACCCACTGCCTGATTCATTCACTAAAGCAGAATCTTTGCAGGCATGTCTCTTAAACCAAGGCTGTCCATTTCTCTGCACTTTTCATGCTATATAGTTTGCTGTAGACAACTGCGGCTGCACTAAAAATTATTAACAAATGGGAGCATTTTTTTTCACTTGGACAATGAATAAAGTTGTGGTCTGGTGAAAATAAGCAATCACCTATCCACAGGATAAATGATAATGATAATGATAATGACCACGAGAAGTGGTGAGTTCTCCTTCAATGGAAGTCTTCAAACAGAGGCTGGACAGACATCTGACTGGGATGATTTAGCGAATCCTGCTTTGAGCAGGGGGTTGGACCAGATGGCCCAGGAGGTCCCTTCCAACTCTATGATTCTATGATTCTATGATTCTATGACCTATTGTAGGTGAGGATCTGACATTTATCCCCGTTAGGTTGGAGCATCAGCATGCATGCCCACCGACCACTCCATTCATTTCCTAAGGGGTTGCAAGGCTCGGCAGTGCGTGCGCTGCGGGAATTCAATTTAGAATGGACAACTCCTTTAATAATAATGATTCCCTATAGTATCATCAATAATATTACCACCTTAAATTGGTCACAAATTAAGCATTTCATATAAACAAATCCAATGCTATGACAAATCCATCTCTATTTTAGAGATCACATATGTGACAGATAGAAGATGCACTGTTGATTTAAAATCATTCAGCAACAATAGGGGTTAAAATCATTATAGCAGACAGTGGCACATTAGTTCAGCACCAGGGGATACTGGGAAAGTTGTTACTATGGGAGGAGCATCTCTATTACCTCAATGCAGAAGAGAGAGCTACAGCACCGGACTCATCCTTAATAAATGAGAAAGATACAGTTCTGCTTAGGTTAAGATATTGTGTGTGAAGACAAGTTATCAATGAAGAGACTTTCACATATGTTAATGAAACATTGCATGAAGAGAAGTGATTCAGTGTGATGAAAAGAAGCTTGAAAAATACCCTGTGATCAACTTCAGCTCAGAACCGTGTTATAGCTGTGTGCTTGTAAACCGTTACCTACCCTCTACTGTAAAGAATTATAATTAATGGTCGCCCTGAGAAAGATTTCCCCAAGATTCCAAAAGAACTCATGTTTTCTTTGTATCACCTTCATATAGTGAGTGGTTGACAAGCAACACATTCCTCTTCTCATGTAATCTTATCGACTTCATGTTAGATTCATCCTCTCATAGGTTACAGGATGGAAGTTGACTGTGGCTTAAAAGGATGAACTGCAGGGATTGGTGCCACAGGCACTTTTGTCCAGCTGCAATTGCACCTGCAGATTCAGGTCATCAGGCAAAACTCCTGGGCCAGGGTATATGTCTTAGGGTGTGTGCACATGCTGCGGATTCTACTGCGGATCCGCAGCGGTTTTGGTCCTGTGTACAGTACCATTATAACCTATTGAAATAGAAATCCACAGTGCACACTGTGCGGAATTTTCCGTGCGGATTTGCTGCAGTTTCAAAACCGCATGTCAATTCTTTGTATGGATTCCGCTCTGGTTCGGCACCTGCTCCATGGCAGGTGTCAAACCGCAGGGGAAACCCGCAGGCTAAACCGCAGAAAAACTGCAGATAAACTGCAGGTCTTTTGACCTGCGGATTTACCTGCGGTTTTTGACAAATCCGCACGTAAAAATCCGCAGCGTGTGCACACACTCTTAGATGACCATTGTTAGCAGCGTCAAAGAGCTAAGTGCAGGTTCTGTGCACAGCACTCTGCTAAGAGCATGAGGTCTAACAGGAATATTTAAATACAAGAGCCCGGCGTTGCCTGAGCATAGTAACCAACTGTGGTTAGTTATAACAAATTACAATTATTATATTGCACATAAAAACCACGCATCTATTCCTATCCTGTGTGATACTGACTGCTGAGCCGTGTATCTAATCCTATTCTGTGTGATACTGCCTGCTGAGCCGTGTATCTAATCCTCTCCTGTGTGATACTGACTGCTGAGCTGTGTATCTAATACTATGCTGTGTGATACTGACTGCTGAGCCGTGTATCTAATCCTATCCTGTGTGATACTTGGCTCCCCCTGAAGTCTGTGTCAGAGGGTGGTCTGTGTTGGCACGGTAATAAATTGTGTTATTTCCAGCTTTACAGAAGGACGATAACACCATAGAAATGATACGAATAATAGTCCTCAGTTACCACAACTGACTACAAAGAAAACTGTTGCTGATAGCAACCAATCAGAGCTCATTTTTCATCTTTTAAACAGCTCTGAGACAGTGTGGCGAGTTTTGAGTGGCGACTTTTGTGTTTCGATTTTTATGTGGCGAGGTTGGTGTATGTGTGATGAAATGTGTGCTGAGGGTGGTATATGTGTTGAAGCACATGGTAGTGTGTGGCGCATTTTGTGTCTGGTGAGTATCCCATGTCAGGGCCCCACCTTAGCAACTGTATGGTATATACTGTTTGGCGCCATCGCTCTCATTCTTTAAGTCCCCCTTGTTCACATCTGGCAGCTGTCAATTTGCCTCCAACACTTTTCCTTTCACTTTTTCCCCATTATGTAGATAGGGGCAAAATTGTTTGGTGAATTGGAATGCGCGGGGTTAAAATTTCGCCTCACAACATAGCCTATGACGCTCTCGGGGTCCAGACGTGTGACTGTGCAAAATTTTGTGGCTGTAGCTGCGACGTTGCGGATGCTAATCCCAGACATACATACATACATACACATTGAGCTTTATATATTGATGCAGAGTATTTACTTAAAATAAAGGAAAATTCAAATGGCTGCCAGTGTTACACTAGTGATGGTTCTGTATAATGCTTTTGCTTGGAAAAAGCTTTGCCAAATTTTGTATTACAAAAAAACACATGAACTGACATTTTTATTCTTAAATGAATAATATACTGTAAGACAATTTCACTTTATCATACATGTAGCTAAATTTTTTGCATAGCTGTACTTTCACCATGCTGCCTCATTTTATCTTACTGTATAAAATTGCACTTGTTCAGCTTATTTTACGTTTCAGTGCACAACCAGATACAATGTTATCTCATGTACAATAGCCATATACCAAGATTTATTTGCAAAGGATCACTACCTTAATATTTGCAATAAGCATTTATGCTCAGACAGTTGTATTTGTGACTCTGACAATTACAGCTTCTACGTCCAAAAGTGAACCTTAACCCCTTTCTGTCATGTGACGTACTATCCCGTCCATGAGCCCTGGAACTTAATTCCCAAGGACAGGCTAGTACGTCACAGCGATCAGCGGCACCCACGTGGTGAGCGCCGCTGATCGCGGCCGGGTGTCAGCTGATTATCACAGCTGACACCCAGCACAATGAGTCAGGGGCGGTCACGGACCGCCCCGACACGTTAACCCCTTGCACACCTTGATCAAACACAATTGCGGTGTACCGGGGGTTAAAGGGAAGCATCGGCAGGGAGCTCCCTCCATGCTTCCCTGAGCCCCCCACAGCTGCGCAATGTGCAGCGCTGCTGCGGGGGGCTCCATCCCTGCAGGTCCCCAAATCCAAGATGGCAACGGGGACCTTCGGGGGCCTGCAGGGAGCTGGCTTCCTCATGCCTGCAAAGCGCAGGCAAGGAGGAAGCCTTGTGCAGTGCCTGTGACAGATCGCTGATCTGTCACAGTGATCTGTGATGTGACAGATCAGCGATCTGTCACAGGACAGTGATGTCCCACACCTGGGACAATGTAATAAAGTTAAAGAAAAAAAAAAGTTTAAAAATAATTTAAAAAAAATGGCTAAATAAATTAAAAAAAAAAAAAAAATTCCCTAATAAATTCATTTTTTGGAAATAAAAAAAAAAAAATAAAAGTACACATATTTGGTATCGCCGTGTCCGTAACGACCCACCCTATAAAACTGTCCCATTAGTTAACCCCTTTAGCGAACACCTTAAAAAATAAAAATAAAAAACGAAGCAAAAAATAATAATTTATTATCATACCACGCGATCAAAAAGACGCATATAAATATACATGGTACTGCTTAAAACGACTTCTTGTCCTGCAAAAAACAAGCTGCCATACAGCGTCATCAGTGAAAAAATAAAAAAGTTATAGCTCGCAGAATAAAGCGATGCAAAAATAATTATTTTTTATATAAAATTGTTTTCATTGCATAAAAGCACCAAAACATAAAACATAAAAAATGACCTAAATGAGGTAATGCTGTAACCGTACTGACCCGAAGAATAAAAGAGCTTTATCAATTATACCGCACACGGAACGTTGTAAACGCACCCCCCCAAAAGAAATTCATGAAACGCTGGTTTTTGTTCATTCTGCGCCCCAAAAATCGGTATAAAAAGTGATCAAAAGATGTCACGTTCCCAAAAATGGTACCAATAAAAGTGTCAACTCGTCCCGCAAAAAATAAGACCTCACTTGACTCAGTGGGTCAAAATACGGAAAAATTATAGCTCTCAATATGTGGTGATGCAAAAACTATTTTTACAATAAAAAGCATCTTTTAGCGTGTGACAGCTGCCAAGCATAAAAACCGCCATAAATAGTAAATCAAACCCCCCATTATCACCCCCTTAGATAGGGAAAAATAATAAAATAAAAAAAATGTATTTATTTCCATTTTCCCATTAGGGTTAGGGTAAGGCCTGAAATCCGCCAAAAGGGGGAAAAAACCACGGACTACGGATCCGTGAGCGGCGTCAATTAAAGGGACCGCGGGTTCGGGGAGGCAGTCAAGATCACGTGAGGAGGCGGACAAGATCGCACAATGGCCCGGCAAGGGGAGAGAGAGATTTTTATCCAGCAGCCAGAAAGGATTGGGGGTTAAAAATGTTTACAAGCACAAAATAGTGGATCCGGGCACTGAAAAAACGTTGTAGGGTCCGTCCGGACATGTTAGCGGACGCCAAAATCTTGGCGAATCCGCTGACATGCGGATGCATCGGATCACCATCAGTCAAAATCCGCCGATAATGCAAGTCAATGGGGAAAAAAATGGATCCGCCAAGAAAAATGGCGGATCCGTTTTTTTGCAAAACGGTGGATTTTGACTGATGGTGACAAACGGATGTGTGAAACAGGCTTTAGGGTTAGGGCTAGGGCTAGGGTAAGGGCTAGGGTTAGGGCTAGGGTTAGGGCTAGGGCTGAGATTAGGGTTAGGGGTGTGTTGAGGTTAGGGTTGGAGTTAGAATTGGGGGGTTTCCACTGTTTGGGCACATCAGGTGCTCTCCAAATGCAACATGGCGTTTGATCTCAATTCCAGCCAATTCTGCGTTGAAAAAGTCAAATGGTGCTCTTTCCCTTCCAAGATCTGCCATGCGCCCAAACAGTGTTTTACCCCCACATATAGGGTATCAGCATACTCAGGACAAATTGCAAAACAACTTTTGGGGTCAAATTTCTCCTGTTACCCTTAGGAAAATAAAAAATTGGGGTAAAAATATCATTTTTGTGGAAAAAAAATGTTTTTTTTATTTTCACGCCGGGCGATATAAACTTCTGTGAAGCACTTGGGGGTTCAAAGTGCTCACCACACATCTAGATAAGTTCCTTAGGGGGTCTAGTTTCCAAAATGGGGTCACTTGTGGGGAGTTTCAATAGTTTAGGTACATCAGGGGCTCTCCAAACGCACATGACACCCGCAGACCATTCAAAGTCTGCATTCCAAAACGTCACTACTTCCCTTCCAAGCCCCGACGTGTGCCCATACAGTAGTTTTCTCCCACATATGAGGTATCAGCGTACTCAGGACAAATTGGACAACAACTTTTGGGGTCCAATTTCTCCTGTTACCCTTCGGAAAATAAAAAAAATGGGGACTAAATAATCATGTTTGTGGAAAAAATACGATTTTTTTATTTTCATGCCCGGGCATTATAAACTTCTGTGAAGCCCTTGGGGGTTCAAAGTGCTCACCACACATCTAGATAAGTTCCTTAGGGGGTCTAATTTCCAAAATGGTATCACTTATGGGGGGTTTCCACTGTTTAGGTACATTCGGGGCTCTCCAAAGGCAACATTACACTCGCAGAGAATTCCATCAAAGTATGCATTCCAAAACATCACTACTTCCCTTCCGAGCCCCGACGTGTGCCCATACAGTAGTTTTCTCCCACATTTGGGGTATCGGCGTACTCAGGACAAATTGGAAAACAACTTTTGGGGTCCAATTTTTCCTTTTACCCTTGGAAAAATAAAAAAATGGGGACTAAAAGATCATGTTTGTTGAAAAAATACGATTTTTTTATTTTCACGCCCGGTCGCTATAAACTTCTGTGAAGCACTGGTGGGTTGAAAGTGCTCACCACACATCTAGATAAGTTCCTTGGGGGGTCTAGTTTCCAAAATGGTGTTATTTGTGGGGGGTTTTCACTGTTTTGGTACATCAGGGGCTTTCCAAACGCGACATGGTGTCCAATCTCAATTCCAGCCAAAAACATCAAATGGCGCTGCTTCCCTTCCGAGCTCTGCCATGTGCCCAAATAGTGGTTTACCCCCACATGTGGGGTATCAGCGTACTCAGGACAAATTGCAAAATAACTTTTAGGGTCCTGTTACCATTGGAAAAGTAAGAATTGAGGGTGAAAAGATCATTTTTGTGGAAAAATATGATTTTTTAATTGTACAGCTGTACATTATAAACTTCTGTGAAGCCCTTGTTGGTTCAAAGTTCCCACCACATATCTAAATAAATTCCTTGGGGGGTCTAGTTTCCAAAATGGGGTCACTTTTGGGCGGTGTCCACTGTTTAGGTACATCAGGGGCTCTCCAAACGTGACATGGCGTCCGATCAGAATTCTAGCCAATTTTGCATTGAAAAAGTCAAACGGCGCTCCTTCCCTTCTGAGCTCTGCCATGCAGAGTTAATAAACTTCTTGAATGTGGTTTTGAGCACCTTAAGGGGTGCAGTTTTTAGAATGGTGTCACTTTTGGGTATTTTCTAACATATAGACCCCTCAAAATGGCTTCAAATGTGATGTGGTCCGTAAAAATAAAATGGTGTTGGAAAAATGAGAAATCGCTGGTCAACTTTTAACCCTTATAACTTCCTATGAAAAAAAAATGTGGGTTCCAAAATTGTGCTGATGTAAAGTAAACATGTGGGAAATGTTACTTATTAAGTTTTTTGTGTGCCGTATCTCTGTGATTTAAGGGCATAAAAATTCAAAGTCGGAAAATTGCAAAATTTTCAAAATTTTCGCCAAATTTCCATTTTTTTCACAAATAAGCGCAAGTTATATGAGTGAAATTTTACCACTAGCATGAAGTACAATATGTCACGAGAAAACAATGTCATAATCACAGGATCCATGGAAGTGTTCCAGAGTTATTACCTCATAAAGGGACAGTGGTGAGAATTGTAAAAATTGGCCCGGTCATGAACGTGCAAACCACCCTTGGGGGTTAAGGGGTTAATGGTTTATTATCAAATAAGGTATAAAATGCAGCAAATCTTTTATTAGGTTTTTAGATTATTATTAGGGCTATAAAGAAACCACTGGAGCCATAGGCGGAGGAGGACATGACTTGGGGATGGGTGGACCTTTACTCCTGCAACTTTTTTGGCACAGTGGTGTAGATTTTAAGCAAGAGTGATGTTGTTTTCAGAGTAAGAAGCACAGTATGTATGTGCCTGGTGGGTTACTGTGAGGAGGGTGGGGCTTATATAGAACTGGAAATCTGTCTCTCTCCCTCTTTCTTACACAGGATGAACAGGAGGAAGCATTTCCCGCCCTCCCGCCCATGTTTATAATCATTGTCCTAAAATGTTTTAATTATTGCTTGTATGATGAATGCTTTATTGTATTTTTGAAATTACCATTGTATATTTTGTTCCAGGTTCAATTTTATCATGGCTATAAAGAGTTAACAGCATTAACCTTCTAAGCTCAAGGGAAGGGCAGTCCTTCAGCCATTGTTCCCTACAGGTTTCCTCCACATGAGGTTTTTCCTCTCCTGAGCGCTGTAGGATGACTCTTTGTGAGTCAGAGGTTTGCCAAGTTAGTCCCCTTAATGCTTTTGCAGGGACTTCTAGTTTATAAGTTTACTAAAGTGATTTATTAAAAAAAAAAAAGGTGTCAAATGTGAATTTATCACCCATCACAGCTTTGCGGTTTAGGAGTCAGGTGGAAGTTGCAGACAAGTTAAGGTGGACTCATTTTAACTAATAGAGGATGTAAAACCTCATGTGGTGAACAGGCTCGGCTTTGGTGGCCAGCCTCAAGGACGTTGTAATGGTAACGTCAATCAGGGGCGGGCACAGTGGTTAAGCACAGGAGTGAGGATAATAGGGTCATTGGTGCCCTGAAAGTTTACTGGCTCTGCTTGAATGGCAAGCCAGTGCGTGCCGCCCCTTTATGGCTGTCTGTCCTGGTTCTGTATGTCAGACAGCTGGGGATATCACAGTACTTGTGAATCCCAATGTACTAGCACTTCACCTGACTCCTACTGTGATTGTTTTAATCCTGTGATTTAAATAAAGCTGTGGTCATTTTGACAACCAAAATAATGTGTTGTGTATTTATTCTAGTGCCTAGGTTTACTGTAGTTATAGTGATTTTAAGATGGAGTAGGGGTCCGCCCCATATCCATAAGTCATGGATGAACACATTAGAAAAAGTGTGATTAAATGTTTTATTCACATAAAGTGTTAGGCCTCTTTCACACATCAGGTTTTCGCCGTCAGGCGCGATCCGGCGCTTTTGACAGAAACCGGATCCGGCGAAATGCAATGCCGGATCCGGGTTCCCCCCATTGACTTGCATTTGCGCCGGATCGCGCCGGATGGCCATGCGTTTCATCCGGTTTTCGCCGGATCCGGCAATGTGTCGCGATCCGGTGTCTGGAAAAAACGGCTACTGTAACGTTTTTTGTCTCCGGCGTAAAAGCCGGACACGCCGGATCCGGCGCGTCCGGCTTTTTCACACAATGAAAGCCTATGAGCGCCGCAATGCGCCGGATCCGGCGAAAGCCGGATCCGGTGGCTGGATCCGTTTTTTTTGGTCTGAGCATGCTCAGTAGCTCTGCCCAAAAGACATATATAAAAGCAAGACAGTGGGACCCACAGCCACACCCAACATGCCACCCAAGAAAGCAACCAAGTGCAGCAGGAGAAGGCAGGAGACCACTGCAGCACCATCAGCACCACCACCACCCCAAATGGAGCCGCAAATGGAACATGCTGAGGAGGGGAGGCCAGCAGCAGATGAGAGACGGTAATTATCAAATCCCCCATTCCTCCAAACTAGGGCTATTGAATATCAAGATATTCATTGGCCCTTTGTTTCTCTTTATTCAACAGCCGCCCAATAGATGCAGCAGCAGCAGCAGCAGCAATGGCAGCAGCTGGAACACCACCCACAGGCATGGAGTGTGTCCACCAGGAAGACAGCACATCATCTTCTGGGAGCCCTCCCTCGCATCGTCAGCGTTTGACGGTAAGTTTTTATTTCCAAAATCCATCATCTCTGTAATATATGTCTATTCATTGCCTTTTATTTCAAAACAGGATTCACAAGATGAAGAGGAGCTCCCAGAAGAAGAAGGAAGGGGTGGACAGACACCTGGAGTGGGCTCACAATTGGTAAGTTTTTTGCATCAAACGCAGAAACACAACATCACACTACACACAACACATAGAAAACAATGTTCTGCAGACCACACACAGCAAACAAATGCCTACATCCAAAGACATAACATTTTTTGTTTTCTTCTCTAGTCTTCCCAATCTGGTGCTCGGCAAAGAGGTCCTCGCAGTGCCTCCCAGGGTCGTCGGCGACAGCAACGCGGCGGTCACCAGCGTGTAAGTATAAATATTTTTGCTTTGTTTTTTTGCACTTTTTATTTCATTTCTTTTGTGGAGGCTAATTATGTTATTTTTGTCTTTTTCTTTAACAGCCTTCACAGCGTGCTCCCGACTCTGACGGTGAGGATGGAGGACTCGATGTTGACCACCTCATCGATCTCGTCAGAGAAAGGGAGCCGCTCTGGAATATGGCTGACCGCCGCCACGCTGACCTTATCGTTACCCGACGACTCTGGGAGGAAATCTGTTCGCTCCTTGTGGGCCGCTGGGAGGACCTCGATGTTCGGGCCCAGATTAAAGAGCGTAAGTATATACAGTACCGGTTGCTTGATGTAAACCAGTGTTTCACGAACTCCAGTCCTCGTGGTCCCCACGGATCATGTGTTCAGGATTTCTATTTACTATGGAAATCCTGAAAACATGACCCCTGGGGACCATGAGGACTGGAGTTTGAGAAACACTGATGTTGTATACTAACCACTTTGTCCTTTCTCGTTTCAGGGAACAGAATTGTGAATCGGTGGCGGTCTGTTTCAAGAAAGAGTTCAATAAAGAGATGCGGGCCCCGAGTGGATCTGGAGGACGCAGGAGCAAGTACAAGTACGCAGAAGCCCTGTCGTTCCTCCGGGAAACAATGGTCACTAGAAGGTAAATATTATACACCACATGTGAAAAAAAATGTTAGATGTAAATTTTTTTTTTCAGCCAGGGCCATACCATGTCAGTATTTTAATTGTTTTTTTTCTCTTTATTCCACAGCACGGTGAGCAGCACTCGGGAGCCTGCACGATTGGACCCTTCTGAGGCGATCCCTGAGGAGACCGGCACCGAGGGACACTTCGACCGCCCCGGTACATCTGCACCTTCCCAGCCTTCCCACACATTCGACCCATCTGTCCCATCCACCAGCACAGGAGCATCGTGACCGCCTACATTACATGAAGCTGCTGGTGAGGAGATCGCTTTCCCTTTACCCCACCCTTCTGCCCCTGCCACCTCTAGTACACCTGCGGGTACTGGGCGGCAGCGGCAGAGGGGTCAGGAAAAGACTTATGCGCCAGAGTTCTTGCATCTGAATGCATCTTTCCAGAACTGTCTAAAAGTCTTGTCAGAGCAAATCTCCGCAGGCTATCAGCAGATCAACTCCAGCATTCTGGAGGTGAAGACACTTCTGCAAACCATGCATTCAGAAGCAAGATCTTCGCCAAACCACACCTTTTTCAGGTCTGTTGTGGAGCGCATGGAAACGCTCTCTCCTGCCCAGCAGATGCATGTAATGCATTCATGCCACGCTGCTCTCCAGCAAGTTACCTCCCAACCTCCTCCTCCCACCACAGTAGTTCCTCCACCTGCACCCCTTCCAGCCACTTTCCATCCTCCCCCTCCTATTACATCTACACCCCCTCCAGCCACTTTCCATCCTCCCCCTCCTATTACATCTACACCCCCTCCAGCCACTTTCCATCCTCACCCTCCTATTACATACCATCCACCTCCCCAGCACCATCCACCTCCCCAGCACCAGCAACCTCCCCAGCACCAGCAACCTCCCCAGCACCAGCAACCTCCCCAGTACCAGCAACCTCCCCAGTACCAGCAACCTCCCCAGTACCAGCAACCTCACCAGTACCTGCAAACTCCCCAGTACCAGCAACCTCCCCAGTACCAGACATCTCCCCACTTCCAGCAACCTGCCCCGTACCAGACGTCTCCCCACTTCCAGCAACCTGCCCCGTACCAGACATCTCCCCACTTCCAGCAACCTGCCCCGTACCAGACATCTCCCCACTTCCAGCAACCTGCCCCATACCAAACTCCTTCCCCATACAACTTGCCATCAACATCATCTGCTCCTACAGTCCCTGCCCAACCCTCCACTCCACCACCCACCACCTCTTCTGCTTCCCACATGTCCACCCATTCTGTAGTTTTTTCCACACCTTCACCTCTAACTGTTCCTTCCCCACCACGATCCCAGTCCTCTCTCCACACTCCCAGTGTCGAAGTGTCCCGCAGCCCCTCCAGCAGTATTTCCACCACACACTACACAGATTTATAATGTGTGTATTTAAATAAAAATGACCAGTTTTATGGTTTCAAAGCTTTATTAAACAAGTTTATTAAAATTTTAAAAAAGTTTACTAAAAAAAACATTTTTCAATAAAAGTTAAATTATTTTACACTGGTTGTCTGTCATTTCTTTCTGCGGCGAAAAAGGTTAAATACAGGGTATTTAAAAGGTGAAATGGTATTCAAAACTAGGTATATAACTGTGGGTAAATTTTAGCTTTTTGCCACAGTTGTTTTCCTGGTTGTGTTTGAAGCAAAGTATTTCACCTAAAAAGTTGTGTTTATTGTTGGTGATTTCCTAACAATGTACACAACTTTTGTTAAAAGGTGAAATACTTTGCATAAAACACAACCAGGTACACACCTGTGGCCTAAAGCTAAAAATAGTAAGACCATGACAAGATAGCCAACTTTGGTTGGCAAAGGTATATACTGTTGGTACAGAAGGTACACAAGTTTGGTTAGGGCACAAATCTTTCACACTCTGTCATCCTGCCAGTGTACTCTGCCTTGAGGTGACATAAAGTATATTGCAAAATTGTCCCTCATTACTGAAACCGTCACAGAACTTCTAGTGGTAATGTCATGGTAATCTTGCAAGGTGGTTTCTTCAGAGGTGTCCTCAATGGAAATGGGTTCCTTGCAGATAACAAAATTGTGGAGTACCACGCACGCTTTGATCACCTCGTCCACAGTTTCTGTCTTGAGGTTGATCGCAGTCAATAGGACCCGCCATTTGGCTGTCAGAATACCAAAGGTACATTCAACCATTCTTCTTGCTCTTGTGAGGCGGTAATTAAAAATGCGTTTTGGTCTTGTCAATCCTCTGCTAGAGTACGGTTTCAAAAGGTGTTCTGACAGCTGGAAGGCTTCATCCCCTACACAGACAAATGGCATAGGTGGACCAGATGTTTGCGGCAGCGGTCTAGGTGGTGGGAACTGGAAGGTGTTTCCATACAGTTTATGCCCCATGGCAGACAGTTTGAAAACTTGAGAGTCATTGGAGCGGCCATAGGCCCCAATATCAACCGCAATAAATTTGTATTCCGCGTCAGCGATGGCCATGAGGACAATTGAAAAATATTTCTTGTAATTGAAATATTCCGATCCCGATCCAGCTGGCTTTACAATGCGGATATGTTTCCCGTCCACAGCGCCCAAGCAGTTGGGAAACTGACATATCTGTTGAAACTTGTCAGCAATTTCAATCCACCTCTCTGTTGTGGGCTCTGGTAAAAACTCTTCAGCTAAGGAGTCCCACAGTGCACGGCATGTGTACTTCACAATTCCAGATATGGTGGAAATCCCGAGTCTGTACTGGAAATGCAGTGACGAAAGGGATTCTCCAGTTGCAAGAAATCTGTGGGGAATTAAAAAACAATAAATTAGTTTTAAATCACAGCATTACATACCAAAACTGACCTATAACACTTGGAGATACAAACTACCACCAACAAGATTGCAGTGAAAGTGTGCTCTGATGCGAGCATATCCAATAAATGTGGCTTACCTTAAAGTCACCATCAGACGCTCTGCGGGTGAAACAGAAAAGCGGCAATAGGTGTCCGCTTTTCTTATGAGGTGTGCAATGCGCTCCACCAAGTAATCAAAATTCTCCATTTTCATCCTAACATATCCAAAAAATGTATCCGGGTTTCGTCGAAGGTCCATGCAGAGTGTAGAATAGACCCCACGCGTCATTCTCTTGGCTGTGATGGGGTGGATCCACAAACGTCGTCTACGATGCCTGATGCGCTGCTGTCTCGCTCTCTCCTTCTCCAGAACAATCACCCTCAAACGATTCGCCTCCGCTATAAAATCCGCCAAATTCTTCAAAATATTTCCAATGACAACATCCATCTTTGCCAGTAACTTGCTCTTCTCTCCAACCTGCACTTTCTCCTCTACAACCTGTCAAAGAAGGGCTGTAGGAACATGCTATATATAGTTTTCCAGTAGCCAATCCCGTTCGGAAGGCCACAAGGGTCAATTTTAAAAACCGGATCCGGCGTAATCCGTCGAAAAACGGATAGAAAAACGGATGAACCGGATGAGACGGATCCGGTTTTGTCTGTCAAGAAAAAGACGGATCCGGCAGAAAACCGGATCCGTCACATCCGGTTTTACGAAACATTTGCTGGATCCGGCGTTCCGGCACGACGCCGGATCGCGCCTGACGCCGAAAACCTGATGTGTGAAAGTAGCCTTAGAAAGCTAGTTTAGTAAGATCAATTTGTCTTGATTTGGATCTACTAATAGTTTAGGATTCTTGCAAGAGGTCCAATTGTTGTTAAGCAGATGTGTTGGTTGCCTACCCCTTTAACCATTTCCCTGCCAAAGACGTATCTTATAAGTTCTTGCGGTAAGACACATCAGTACTATAAATGGCTACAACAGGCCATACTTCTGGCTTTGTTGCAGCTATGAATCTCAGCTGGAAAACAAGACATGGATCATGGCTCTAGCCTCTTAACAGTCTGAGATATCAAGAGATAAAGTGAGACTTGCATGTGTTATGGCAGCTTTTTATTTTTGACCCGATTTTAAATGATTTTATCTTATGCTTCAGAGGAAAGCAATTAGTTTTCCTTAGGGACCCCATGAAGAATATGACTGTTTTTAAGAGCCAAATCGATAGGCTGAAATGAATTCTTCACAATATTAACATTAACATATTGTCATTATTATTTTAATTAGAGTTTGGCAAATTTGAGTATTATTTAATTGTATAAGATGTACAATAAAAAAATTATATTGTGGTACCGTGTTAGCCAGGAAAATCTTTGTAAATACTTTTATGCCCAAAAATGACAAAAGTATTCTCGGAGTGATACCTTTATTTTCTAACCAGAAAAAATATACCGTATATACTCATGTATAAGCCGAGATTTTCAGCCCATTTTTTGGGGCTGAAAGTCCCCCTCTCCGCTTATACACGAGTCATATACGGGGGTCGGTGGGGGTAGGGGAGTGGGGGGTATCAGAGACCATACTCCCCCCTCCTGGCATGGTCTCTGCAGCCCCCCTGCTTCCCCCATGACCTCAGTGTCCCAGCTGTTCCTGCATTCAGCGGTCACGTGGTACCGCTTATTAAACTCATGAATATGTGCATATTTAATGAGCGGTACCAGGTGACCGCTGAATGCAGGAACAGCCTGGGACGCCGACATCATGCTGGAAGCAGGGGCTGAAGAGAGCGGGTGCCAGGGGGGCGGTGAGTATGATGGGGAGGATGGGGAGCTGAGCAATACTTACCACTCCCCGTTCCATCGCTGTCTCTGGGTCCTCTGGCTGTGACATTAGCGGAGGGTGCGATGACGTAGTCCATGCGCGCCCTCTGCTAACGTCACTGCACTGGACCCAGAGACAGCGATGGAACCGGGAAAGGTAAATATAGCCAGTGCCGGGGGCCTGAGCCAGCCGCTACACCAGTGCCTGGCCCCCAGCGACGGAGAGGTGAGTATGTGTTTTTTTATAACAGCAATGGCAGCACGTGGGTGGTGTTTATATATGGAGCATCTACTTGGGCCACTATTAACCCTTGTGCAGCATATGTGGGGTGTTTATACAGTTGTGGCCAAAAGTATTGACACCCCTGCAATTCTGTCAGATAATACTCAGTTTCTTCCTGAAAATGATTGCAAACACAAATTCTTTGGTATTATTATCTTCATTTAATTTGTCTTAAATGAAAAAACACAATAGAGAATGAAGCAAAAAGCAAAACATTGATTATTTCACACAAAACTCCAAAAATGGGCCAGACAAAAGTATTGGCACCCTCAGCCTAATACTTGGTTGCACAACCTTTAGCCAAAATAACTGCGACCAACCGCTTCCGGTAACCATCAATGAGTTTCTTACAATGCTCTGCTGGAATTTTAGACCATTCTTCTTTGGAAAATTGCTCCAGGTCCCTGATATTTGAAGGGTGCCTTCTCCAAACTGCCATTTTTAGATCTCTCCACGGGTGTTCTATGGGATTCAGGTCTGGACTCATTGCTGGCCACCTTAGAAGTCTGCAGTGCTTTCTCTCAAACCATTTTCTAGTGCTTTTTGAAGTGTGTTTTGGGTCATTGTCCTGCTGGAAAACCCATAGCCTCTGAGGGAGACCCAGCTTTCTCACACTGGGCCCTACATTATGCTGCAAAATTTGTTGGTAGTCTTCAGACTTCATAAAGCCATGCACACGGTCAAGCAGTCCAGTGCCAGAGGCAGCAAAGCAGCCCCAAAACATCAGGGAACCTCCGCCATGTTTGACTGTAGGGACCGTGTTTTTTCTTTGAATGCCTCTTTTTTTTCTCCTGTAAACTCTATGTTGATGCCTTTGCCCAAAAAGCTCTACTTTTGTCTCATCTGACCAGAGAACATTCTTCCAAAACGTTTTAGGCTTTTTCAGGTAAGTTTTGGCAAACTCCAGCCTGGCTTTTTTATGTCTCGGGGTAAGAAGTGGCGTCTTCCTGGGTCTCCTACCATACAGTCCCTTTTCATTCAGACACTGATGGATAGTACGGGTTGACACTGTTGTACCCTTGGACTGCAGGGCAGCTTGAACTTGTTTGGATGTTAGTCGAGGTTCTTTATCCAACATCCGCACAATCTTGCGTTGAAACCTCTTGTCAATTTTTCTTTTCCGTCCACATCTAGGGAGATAACCACAGTGCCATGGGCTTTAAACTTCTTGATGACACTGCACACGGTAGACACAGGAACATTCAGGTCTTTGGAGATGGACTTGTAGCCTTGAGATTGCTCATGCTTCCTCACAATTTGGTTTCTCAAGTCCTCAGACAGTTCTTTGGTCTTCTTTCTTTTCTCTATGCTCAATGTTGTACACACAAGGACACAGGACAGAGGTTGAGTCAACTTTAATACATGTCAACTGGCTGCAAGTGTGATTTAGTTATTGCCAACACCTGTTAGGTGCCACAGGTAAGTTATAGGTGCTGTTAATTAAACAAATTAGAGAAGGATCACATGATTTTTTGAACAGTGCCAATACTTTTGTCTACCCTCTTTTTTATGTTTGGTGTGGAATAATATACAATTTGGCTTTAGAACAATTCTTTTTGTGTTTTTTCATTTAAGACAAATTAAATGAAGATAATAATAACAAAGAATTTGTGTTTGCAATCATTTTCAGGAAGAAACTGAGTATTATCTGACAGAATTGCAGGGGTGTCAATACTTTTGGCCACAACTGTATATGGAGCATCTACTTGGGCCACTATTAACCCTTGTGCAGCATATGTGGGGTGTTTATATGTGGAGCATCTACTTGGGCCACTATTAACCCTTGTGCAGCATATGTGGGGTGTTTATATGTGGAGCATCTACTTGGGCCACTATTAACCCTTGTGCAGCATATGTGGGGTGTTTATATGTGGAGCATCTACTTGGGCCACTATTAACCCTTGTGCAGCATATGGGGGGTGTTTATATATGGAGCATCTACTTGGGCCACTCTTAACCCTTGTGTAGCATATGGGGGGTGTTAATATATGGAGCATCTACTTGGGTCACTATTAACCCTTGTGCAGCATATAGGGGGTGTTAATATATGGAGCATCTACTTGGGTCACTATTAACCCTTGTGCAGCATATGGGGGGTGTTAATATATGGAGCATCTACTTGGGCCACTATTAACCCTTGTGCAGCATATGGGGGGGTGTTTATATATGGAGCATCTACTTGGGCCACTATTAACTCTTGTGCAGCATATGGGGGGTATTTTATGTATGGAGCTTCTACTTGGACCACTATTAACCCTTGTGCAGCATGTGGGGGGTATTTATGTATGGAGCTTCTACTTGGGCCACCATTAACCCTTGTGCAGCATATGGGGGTATTTATGTATGGAGCTTCTACTTGGGCCACCATTAACCCCTGTGCATCATATGGGGGGTATTTATGTATGGAGCTTCTACTTGGGCCACCATTAACCCTTGTGCAGCATATGGGGGTATTTATGTATGGAGCATCTACTTGGGACAACATTAACCCTTGTGCAGCAATATATGGGGGTATTTATCCTTGGAGCATCTTGTTGGGCCACCATTAACCCTTTTGCAGCATTTTATGGGAAAATTTATCTATGGAGCATCTTTTTGGACCACCATTAACCCTTGTGCAGCACCACCCTCAGTTTATACACGAGTCAATAAGTTTTCCCAGTTTTTTGTGGCAAAATTAGGGGGATCGGCTTATACACGGGTCGGCTTATGCACGAGTATATACGGTATTTACAGGCTTTCAGAGCACATGGGCTCCTTCTTCAGGCTTTCTTTAGATGCAAAAAAACTAAATATCAGCAGTGCAGTGTCGCAGTTAGAAGGCCACATGGAAAAATGCGAAGAGTTCAATGTGTTGAATAAAATTCAAAGTCTTTATTGAAGATATTTAAAAAGGCGCACCGGTGTCCATGGGTAAGAAAAACAATGTGCAAATATAGCAAACGTGTTTTGAAATTCATTCCTTATTCATTGCATACTATTTTAAACACTGACTAGCTTTATATGTCATATCCTGTGTGATCATGTGGTGAGGACCCACGAATCACATAACATCAAGATCGTAATCATACAAGTAAAGGTTTGAAGATATGTATAATGCATATTAAATGTTTGTCAATATGTTTAATCTATAATATAGTTAACATACTGGAGATCTTAGTAATATTCAACAATCAATATATCTCCTCATTATTCCTTCTTTTTTTTGTTATTTGTATTGATTTTGGTCTCACTAGCAAAATCCAATCCAGTCTGTGGAGATTCACTTATCTTGCAGGGCTAGAGCGAAATCTATTTAATTAAACACCATGTCACAATCAAAAAAACATAAAATATGAATAACAATTAGTATAAATAATTATTTTGTATCAAATACACTACTGCCACACAAGAATTCATAGTAATGGCAGTGGAGTATTTGCTTCTCGTTTAATAATACCTTCTTTCAGAAACAAGGTGTTAGATCCCAAGCCTTGTCAGCTTCTGTGGTCTCCCATTCTGCTTCAGCAGCAGTGGGTGCTGCTGAGCAAAGATGTCAGTCCAAGTGCCTTGCCCAGGCTTGTGCTGTTCGCTTGGTTACTGCTGACATTCCAGCCAAGTCTATGGTAACCAGCAATAGGCAGCGGCAAACGGACGCTCTGGAGGCTAAGTCCAGAAATCACCCTACTGAGCATGCTCGTGACATGGTGACGTCTCATTGGTGGTCGGTCCTTAGCTGATCTGGTAATGTTGCAGCTCCGGATTGGTCCACAAGTAAGGTCCTGTCTGACTGGACATGACCTGAACATAAAAAAGGTCCTCTGAAGCGCACGCCAACAAGCTAGTGTCTTTTGCGGTCGTGTGTGTCAGTGGAGACTCTGCCGCTCTGTCGGCAAGTATGAGTGCCTAGCTTTCCTTAGAGAGGCAGGTTTTTCTTTTGACTTGGCCTAGCGCCTGTCTCGGCCACATGTGTGGTTAGCACGGGTCAGTTATGGAGCACAATCAACCCACGTGCTTAAAGGGAATCTGTCACCCTTTTTTGGACTATCAGCTGCCGGCATTGACATCAGGGGCTTATCTACAGCTTTCTGCAATGCTGTAGATAAGCCCCCAATGTAACCTGAAAGATTAAAAAAATGTTAGATTATACTCACCGGAGGGGGCGGTCCGGTCCGATGGGTGTCGCGATCCAGTCCGATGCCTCCCATCTTCATACGATGCCATCCTCTTCTTCCCTTCCTGTAGTGGCTCCAGCGCAGGTGCACTGCTCTGCCCTGTTGCTCTGCCCTTTCCCGATGCCTGCGCACTGCAGGACTCTGCTCTGCCCTCAATAGGGCAGAGTAGTGTGCCTGCGCCGGAGCCACTACAGGAAGAGAAAAAGAGGACAGCATCGTATGAAGATGGGAGGCATCGGACTGGATCGCGACACCCATCGGACCGGACCGCCCCCTCCGGTGAGTATAATCTAGCATGTTTTTCTTATCTTTCAGGTTACATCGGGGGCTTATCTACAGCATTACAGAATGCTGTAGATAAGCCCCTGATGTCAATGCCGGCAGCTGATAGTCCAAAAAAGGGAGACAGATTTCCTTTAAACCTTTTTGTTTTCAACTGGGTATTGCACACACCTCATTTTGTACCGCTCGATGGTTAGCTGAGCTTGGTACTCATATTTTTGCACCAATTGATGGACAGCTGAATTAGTTATATTTTCTTTGCCACTTGGCAGTTAGCTGAGCTGGTAATCCACTTCCAGTGCATACCTCTCTGAGACATTATCAGTCTGGTATCTTGCGGTCAGTTCACACTTTGTAGAGTTAACACAGTGTATTTCTTGGTGAACACTCGCCACATGGCTCCATCATTGTTGCTAGCAGCATGATGACATCTCTGCACAGTGGACCCCGGGTTGCGATCACGCTTTATTAGTTATTCTTATTTAGCTCAATCCGCCAACCCTAACACAAGGTGTCCCTATGGGAGCAGGCTTTTCACCATCTTTAGCTAATATCTACATGTCATAGGGGGAATTATATGTGTTTTCAGATGGTAATCCTTTTTGTTCCCATATCAGGTGCATGGGTCTATTTATCGATGACCTCCTCCTGATATGGGAGAGAGACTCCATCTTAGCAACAACGTTTGTCAGCTATGTTAACAGTAATGAAATGAATTTAAGATTTACTTTGAATCGCCAATTAAATTAGGTTAATTTTTTAGACATCTCTTTAAGTAATAACCAGGACATATTTATTAAGGTCAGAAAAAATATGTCTACAAGCACTACATTATTAGCTAAATCTTGTAACTCTAAACAAGTGATCAAAACTATACCTATAGAGGAGATGATCCATATGAAGAGGAATACTTCCATAGAGCAGGATTGCAATATGGAACTATATAATAATGAAAAATAGTCAGCACTCCAGTCGTTATCGTGATGCACGTGGAAGGAATGATTTATCCAAGAAAACAGGAAATCACGGAACTCACATGTGTTGATTTAATTTGCTTTATTCCACATTACAGCAAAACGTTTCCGCTCAGGAGCAAAGGCCCTGGATGAGCTGAAACGTTTTGCTGTGTTGTGCAATAAAGCAAATTAAATCAACACATATGAGTGCTGCGATTTCCTGTTTGGATGCAACATGGAACTGACTCAAACAATGGAGGACTTGAAGAAAGACAATAACCTAAATGGATGCTAATACGAGCATCTAATATTGTAGACAATATCACCAGACATTACATTTGAGAGACAGAAATATAAATAATAAGTCACACTTACAAAGTGACCATAATATTAATTTCATTACAACATATAGTCCTCAATTTCAACAAAACAAGAGAACTATAAATAAACATCTACCAATCTTATACCAAGAGGAGAACGTAAAAATGTTTTCTTAGGCTACTTTCACACATCAGGTTTTCGTCGTCAGGCGCGATCCGGCGTCGTGCCGGAATGCCGGATCCGGCAAATGTTTTGTAAAACCTGATGTGCCGGATCCAGTTTTCTGCCGGATCCGTCTTGTTCTTGACAGACAAAACCGGATCCATCTCATCCGGTTCATCCGTTTTTCTATCCGTTTTTCGACGGATTACGCCGGATCTGGTTTTTAAAATTGACCCTTGTGGCCTTCCGAACGGGATTGGCTACTGGAAAACTATATATAGCATGTTCCTACAGCCCTTCTTTGACAGGTTGTAGTGGGCAGAGCTACTGAGCATGCTCAGACCAAAAAAACCGGATCCGGCCACTGGATCCGGCTTTCGCCGGATCAGGCGCATTGCGGCGCTCATAGGCTTTCATTTTGTGAAAAAGACGGACGCGCCGGATCCGGCGTGTCCGGCTTTTTCGCCGGAGACAAAAAACGTTACAGTAGCCGTTTTTTCCAGACGCCGGATGCGACACATTGCCGGATCTGGCGAAAACCGGATGAAACGCATGGCCATCCGGCGCGATCCGGCGCAAATGCAAGTCAATGGGGGGGAAACCGGATCCGGCATTGCATTTCGCCGGATCCGGTTTCTGTCAAAAGCGCCGGATCGCGCCTGACGGCGAAAACCTGATGTGTGAAAGAGGCCTTATTGAATCCAGTCAGATTTTCAGGCAGGAGAGCACCTACTCTGGGAAGTGTTCTATCTTCTAGCCTACAGTTGTGCTCAAAAGCTTACATGCCCTGGCAGAATTTTTGCTTTCTTGGTCTTTTTTTCAGAGAATATAAATGATAATGGATCACCCGCCAGGGCAGTGGGGTACTCGGTACCGGGCCGGTATCTCAGAGGGAAGTGTCATAGTAGCGGTGACCTGGTCCGTGGCCCTGTCCGTCCATGTAAAAGGGGTTAAGCGTGGCTGATTAAAGTTTATAAGTGGATGATACGTGACGCCACCTGTGGTACTCGGCCATGAAGGGGTTAAGCCGACGCTGCAGGCAGATCCTCTGGGACAGATGGTATAAGGCAGCAAGATATAATAGCTCCCCACAGGTAGAGCTGTAGTCCCAGGGCAGTGAGAATAGGTGTTGAAGAAGAGGGTGCAGTGTTAGGCACAGAGATGTAACAGTGCTGAAGGGGTTGCAGGAAGAAGGCAATGACACAACAGGGTGCAGTTTCATTTACCTTCTCTTTGCTTTGCAAGTGCAGTCCAGGATCCAGATTACAGATGGAACAGGAGTTGGCCAGCCTGGAAGCAACTTAGGAATCTCTCTATGCAGATGGTTTGTGTAGTCTCCTTACTAGCGCTTATCTGAGGTACTTGCAGTACTGAGTTACACTGAAGTTCCTCTTGCTTGCTCTCTTTTAGAACCCCCTCGTATGGCAGACAGCTATAGCCTCCTTCTTCTGGCTCACCCGTTGCTGTTGTGCCTCCGAGTCTTATGTGGGAACAGAGCATTTGCAGCTTCCTATTCCTCCGGTTTCTGCTGCAGGAACATCAGTATCCATACAACCTCCGATACTGGAATCCGGAACCATGCGCCACGCTAGAAGTGAGCCTGAACTCTGCTCAATCCTCCAGCTATTCTCCTCTCTTCCAAACACTTCGCCCTCCTCACATGAACTAACTAACTTCCCCTTCCTGGCCCCCAGGGAGCAGCTTCTCCCCCAGTTTTGGTTCAGAGCTCCCTCTGCTGGCCTGGAGTAGGAACTGTGCTGTGTGTTGTATTTACCTGATAGAGAGATCCTTCATTGCTTCCAAGCATGACATCACACTCCCTAGGAGGAAGGTAATGCCACTGTGGTGACCATACTTCTGGGGGCGCCACAATAACACCAAAACTTTTTCTCCACTCATGATTGGTGGTTGGGTGAAGTCATTTATTGTCAAACTACTGTGTTTTTTCAAAATCATAAAAACAACCCAAAACATCCAAATTACCCTGAACAAAAGTTAATATACCCTAGTGATTTTGGCCTAATAACGTGCACAGAAATTGACACAAATGAGTTTGAATGGCTCCTAAAGGTAACATGCTTACCTGTGACCTGTTTGCTTGTAATCAGTTTGTGTGCATAAAATTTGAGTGAGTTTCTGGGATCCAGACAGACTCTTGTTGAATCTTTCATCCAGCCACTGACAGTTCTGGATTGCGAGTCACGGGGAAAGCAAAAAAATTGTCAATGGATCGACATGAAAAGGTAGTTGAACTGTACAAAACAGAAAAGGGATACAAAAAGATACCCAAGGAATTGATAATACCAGTCAGCAGGGTTCAAACTGTGATTAACAAATGAAAAATTAGGGGCTCTGTAAAAACAAAACCATGGTCAGGCAGACCTACAAAAATTTCGCTCACAACTGCCAGGAACATTTAATGCAAAGAAAAACCCACAAATAACATGAAATGAAATACTGGACTCTCTGAAAACTAGTGGTGTGGCTGTTTCAAGATGCACAATAAGGAGGCACTTGAAGAAAAATGGACTGCATGGCCGAGTCGCCAGAAAAAAGCCATTATTGTGCAAATGCCACAAAGTATCTCGCCTACTGTGACGGAGTCAGCTATCGCTGAGTCATTTTCTAGAATGGACCCTCTGGGTTGTGGCACCCACTGAGGGCGAGCTGACCTTGTGAGGAACCACCCCCTATACAGGGAGTGTCAGTGGCAAGACCAAGGGGGTGAGCCACCACGACTGCTGGAACCAGTCGGCCGTCTCAGGTAGACACAATGTGTGTGTGTATCAGACGACAAGGGACGTGCAGGAAACAAGACAAGACAAGATGTGGTTTCAAGGTATCTTCATTAAGGCAAACTCAGGATAACATCAGGTGCAAGACGTGATAACAGGAAAAACACAGCAAGGTACGTGCGAGGGCACGCCAAGGTCCATGACAGGGTATGGCCAGGTGGCACGTGTGGGTACAGGCAAGGGCTCGATGGCATCAGACTCCGGACAACTTGCAACAATCAACATCATCAGGGCATCAGGCTGCGGACATCAGCTCCGGCATCAGGCCACAGTCTTACGATCTCTGGCAGCGATCAGCAGGTTACAGGCATCCGGCAGGCAAATCAGGGTTCAGGCCAAGATGCACGACAGATCTCCAGACATGGTGCGTGTTAGGGAACACGCCAATGTCCAACGCAAAGTTCCAGGCAGGGTGCGTGCTAGGGGCACACCAGGGTCCATGGCAAGGTGCAAGACAAGGTGTGTGTGTAGGGGACACGCCAGGGTTCAAAGTATGAGACACGGTGCGTGTGTAGCGGACACGTCAGGGTTCAAAGTACAAGACATGGTGCGTGTGTAGGGACACGCAAGGGTTCAAGGTCCTGGGTGCGCTAGAGGAGCCGCCAGGGCTCAGGCTAAGGTCCTGCATGTGCAGAGGGGCATGCCAGGGTTCAGGCTAAGGCAAGGGCCTTCGCGTGCTAGGAGACACGCCAGGGTTCAGGCTAAGACAAGGGCCTGCGCATGCTAGGAGACACGCCAGGGTTCAGGCTAGGGCCTGTGCGTGCAAGAGGGCATGACTCAGGGCCGGACAGGGACAAAAACGCAGCACTACCACACAAATCCCACCAGCCCACAAACTATAACACTCATCAGCCCCGATCAGTGAATTTTTGCTATACTTTGTCCTCCCCTCATCACTTTCTTATAGGAGTTATTTGAAGAGCCACATGTGAATGGCACCACAGTGCGTATGATTGACCACAGCTCCATTAACATGGTGCTCTTCAAAGGTATGTTTCCGAGGATCATGGGGGTCCCAGCAGTCAGATCCACAACAAACAAAGTCATCCCCTATCCCACATAATGCTCCATACAGTATTATGGGCCCCATATAATGCTCCATGCAGTATAATGGGCCACATATATTACTTCATACAATATTATTTTTAGCCCCATATATTACTTCATACAGTATAATGGGCCCCATATATTACTTCATACAGTATAATGGGCCCCATATATTATGGCATACAGTATAATGGGCCCCATATAATGCCCCATACAGTATAATGGGTCCCATATGTTACTTCATTACAGTATAATGTGCACTATATATTACTGCATTCAGTATATTGGGCCCCATATACTACTTCATACAGTATATTGGGCCCCATATATTATTTCATACAGTATAATGGGCCCCATATATTACTTCATACAGTATAATGGGCACCATATATTGCTTCATACAGTATAATGGGCACCATATATTACTTCATACAGCATAATGGGCCCCATATAATTCTTCTCCCCATACCTTGCTGCTCTGGTCTCCTCAGTGTATTCTGATCCTCCGCACTGCTTGGGACAGGTACATTATTAACTTTACGTATATAATTGTCCACTTGGACTGATAGTAATAGTGAATTGTTTGCACCCTGTTGTCTGGGGCTGGCCCACTTTATGAGCATGCTCAGGGCATATGATTATACACCAGTAAAAAGTATGACAGGCTCAATGTGACCAGTGCCACCTAGTTTCCTACCCCTCTTATTCTCTTCCTGTTGTTGTAGTTTGTGGATATTTATGCCAATACCTTTTGTATGTGAGTAATTGAATAATAAAGACTCTTGTACATTTTTATACTGACTTTGTCAATTTTATATACTATTTTCTTTTGAGCTATGTGCTCCTGTTCTCCATTTTGTTGGATGATATGCTCACTGTACATTATGTAGGTCAAACTGCTGCGCTCTTTATATATTATATGAAGTAGGTGATACTGCACAGTATTTCTGATATATTGTATATACAGGAATATCACCTATATATTGTATATACAGAATTCTGTACACATTATATAGGCAATACTGCAATTATACAAAGCAGCTGCTGTAATATAGATAGACTGCTGTGTATAATTGCAGTGTCATCTACATGACATATACAAAATAGTCACAGTATCACCTATGTCTTAGAAATTTAAATGATGGAGGCAACATGACGCTCACTGTATCCCTCTGCTAGTAAAGCCAGAATTGAGGCCTTCTTTTCAACTCTTGGCATGGCTAAAAGTTTTCATTCTTTCATTCCTATTACTTTTGGGATAGCCCATATTTTGTCATCCAGCTTGTCCTATTGCAAGAGGATTGTGAACACCACAGCAGGGTTTTTTTTTATACTTTCCTTCGTTAAATAAGATTTGGTTCAGGTGATCTCACCTAATCAGAAGCACATTAAGTAGAATGAGGTGTCCTCTGGTTGGAATTCAACTGACACTGGAGTGGAATGGCTGTCAGACATGTAGAGAAGCTGATTTTTATAATATTGTGCAGTGGTCTCTTAATTTTTGCCAGAGCTGTATATATTAGGACAATTCCCAATGTCCAACTCTCACAGAGGGATGGAAGTTATAGCCCACTGTATAAGTATATATAGGGATCTATTGTCTTTAGGGCCTTTCCAAATACTGACAATTTTGTCATGTGAGATCAAGCTCCTGCGATGTGATCATCCCATGTGGACATCTGAAGGATGGGCTATACTGTATGGCGATAAAAAAGTTACATCAGTCTGAAAATGCTTCTTGCAGTCATGGTTTGGCTTTTTTTCCACTTATTTCAATGGTTGAGCATGCTCACCATCCCATACGTGTGCTCCAAGACATGTATGTTTAACACATGATGAACTATTCTAATCCTCTTCACTGTACAGATGGAGGTTCAAAGGACTGCGAACTGCAGATCAGCTCCTATTCTAATCAATGGAAATTGGGCTGCAGTTCTTGGCTTTGTCCATTACACAGTAAATGGAGATAACTGCTAATTAGTGGGGGAGAGGGTGCAGAATCTCCTCCAATCTGATAACATTGCTGTATCTAGGAGCCCATGTAAAACAGTAGTTGGCAGAACAATAGTTTGGCAGGCAGCTTTCTCTCCCAACTCCTACATACACTGTGTTCACTATGAGAGAGACACTGCCAGACTACACTAACAGTGGCCAAGAACAAGAAAATCTGTCATGAACTCATTTTCTGCTCCACCAGTTGAGAGTTCCCCTTCCGTTCTCCCTCTGGTGGTGACAGGAGGTAGTGCGGTTGGTCTAAGTGATAGTGATCTGCCACCTGATGAGGAAGATAACGATTGGATCTCTGGAGTATCAGACTGAATATAAGACAGCCGATGCCCTATCCGGGTGCTGGTGATTCAGTCTGCTTCTCAGGTCCTGGACTTCAGCTCTCTTCCAGTCTTCTCAAGTTAAGATTGTTTTTTGCTAATGTTCACACTTGCTCTTGTTGGTCAATTCAGTTTTTTGTGCAATCAGCCTGCCCCTGCTGGGGCTATGCTGAAATTCCACTCCTATTAATCAGAATTTGCCAATCTGCTTTTTGGTCCCTTATTAGATTGGCCTCTTTTTTGCTCTGTCTCAGAATATTTTAGAGTGCTGATATAGGTTTAGAAGTCTAGTGACTTCAGGGTTAATTTTGCTATCAGAAGTGTTGGACAATATTTTTGTAGGTTTTTTTGGGCAGATTGCAGACAGTGTCTTTCCCTTTCTGTCCTTTTTAGTTAGCCGGGCCCCATCATTTGCTCAGCCTATTTTCCTGCCTTTGTTTGTATTTTCATCTTGTTTCAATACATGTGGGGGGCTGTCTTTCCTTTGGGGTCTGCTCTGGGGCAGTTAGTTTTCCTCTTTTCCTGCTTTAGGCTTATGTAGTTCTCCGGTTGTGACGAGGCGTCTAGGACCAATGTAGGAACGCTCCACGACTGCTGCTAGTTGTGCGGGTAAGATCAGGGATCTGCAATCTGCATAGTTACCTACTTCTCTAGTTTTCTGAGACTTATCTTGCTGTCTTTTTTTCCTCCTCGGTTTCCCATTCATAACAGAATCACCAGCCATACCGCAGATTCTAGGGTACTCAAAAGCAGGAAAGAATTGTTAGAGAAAAAAAAAAGTGTCAGAATTTTTTTTTATTATGTATTTTTTCCTCTCTCTCTGGGGCTGTAGGAGGATTTTTTTCCTAATGGAGATTAAGCAACTGTCTGATCGTGTGGAGCAGCTTGCTGCTAAAGTACAGGGAATTTCCACCTGCCTTATTCAGTCACATGCTGCTGAATCCAAGATTCCTACTCCTGATGTGTTTTCTGGGGATCGGTCTAAATTTCTGAATTTTAAGAATAATTGTAAATTATTTCTTGCTTTGAAGCCTAACTGATCGCAATGTGATGGGGTTTTGTCTAGGGCACAACGTCGGGAGTTTAGAAGGCGTAATAAGCTGTGTTTTTTCTGTGGAGACGCCTCTCATACTATTTCTGTCTGCCCTAAACGAGAGAAACGTTTTGCTGTGGGCGGTATACAACCTAAGTTCCTTTTGGCAATTACTCTGATCTGCTCATTGTCCACATTTTCCACTAAGGCTTTTGTGGATTCAGGAGCAGCTCTGAATCTGATGGATTTGGACTTTGCTAAATGTTGTGGTTTGTCTATGATGCCTCTGCAGATGCCCATTCCTTTGAGGGGTATTGATGCCACTCCTTTGGCGAAGAATAAACCCCAGTTTTGGACCCAAGTGATAATGCGAGTTGCCCCAAACCACCAAGAAAATTGTAAATTTTTGGTGCTGCATAATTTGCATGATACTATTGTTCTGGGGTTCCCCTGGTTGCAAACTCATAACCAAGTTTTGGATTGGAAATCTGTGTCTGTGGTGAGTTGGGGTTGTCAGTGTGTTGTTAGGGACGCTCCTGTTTTCTCCACCTCTCCTCAGTCTCATGATATTCCTGATTATCTGGCTGATTTCTCTGATGTTTTTAGTGAGAGTAAGTCTGCGTCTTTCCCTCCTCATAGGAGTTATGACTGTGCAATTAAGTTGATGCCTGGGTGTAAATTTCCCAAGGGTCGGCTTTTCAACTTATCTGTACCCGAACATGATGCTATGCGATCCTATATTAAGGAGTCGTTGGAGAAGGGTCATATTAGACCATCCCGGTCACCGTTAGGGCAGAGCAGTGCGCCTGCGCCAGAGCTACTACAGGAAGGGAAGAAGAGGACAGCATCGTATGAAGATGGGAGGCGTCGGACCGGACCGCGACACCCATCGGACCCGACCGCCTCCCCGGTGAGCATAATCTAACGTGTTTTTCTTATCTTTCAGGTTACATCGGGGGCTTATCTACAGTATTACAGAATGCTGTAGATAAGCCCCTGATGTCATTACCGGCAGAAAATAGGGTGACAGATTCCCTTTAGGGTGTGTGCACACTCTGCGGAATGCTCTGCAGATTTGTCCACGCGGATTTCGTAAAATCCGCAGGTAAAACCGCAGGTCAGAAGACCTGCGGTTTATCTGCAGATTAGCCTGCAGTTTTGCCCTGAGGTTTATCATCTCTACAATGGAGCAGATGGCAAACCGCAGCGGAATCCGCAGAAAGAATTGACATGTCAATTCTTTCTGCGGTTTTGAAACCGCAGCAAATCCGCACGGAAAATTCCGCAGCATCTGCACTGCGGTTTTCATTTTGCATAGAAAATAAAGGTACTGTACAATGCAGCAGAAACTGCTGCGGATCCGCAGGGCCAAATCTGCTGCGGGTCCGCAGCAGAATCTGCAGCGTCTGCACACAGACTTTAGATAAGCATGTAAAAGGATAAGTGTAAGGGTACCGTTACACTAAGCGACGCTCCAGCGATCCCGACAATGATACGACCTTGTAAGGATTGCTGGTGCGTCGCTAAATGGTCGCTAGTAAGTTGTCAAACAGACAGATCTATCCAATGATGCTGCAGCAATCTGGCGATCCGTATAACCACCTCGGCGGTCATTGGTACCTTGTCACACAGCAGCTTTTCTGATGATTCCCGCCTGCATCCATGAGTTCTGCATTGCCAACAAGGTCGCTCGATGGCATCAAACACAGCGATGCATGCTGGCCAGCGGGACACCAGCGATCAAAAAATAGCTCAGGACATTCGAGCACGATCAGTGACATCACAGCAGGGGCCCGGCCATAACTTAAGTTGTCCCCAGCCCTACAACTTTTTGGATCCAATCGTTTGGCTCTCAACAGTTCAGCTAATGCGAAACCATGACAGATCAGACATACTGATACAAATCCATCACAATGGAAAGTAACACACTCTTTAAAATGCTGTGAGTACTGAGGCGCTCTCCCCTAGGAGCACTGAGCCTGTCTGACAGCACAGGGAGGGCAGTAACTTTGTATTGCGCCTCCCCACTTCGCATGTATGAGAACTCCCTGTTTTTAGAGGAATTTACTAGTTTGTTCTCTGTTCAGTCTTGTGAAATTCCACATTATGGAGCAGCTCTGTGCTGGAAATGTTTCACGTCAAATTGTGGTTATTTCCCGTCCATTGGTTGCACTTGTTTCACGTTCTGCATCTCGTTCACACTTGTGTCTGGTTCATTATGGGCACAGTTGGCTGTTAGCACCTGGACCTAAATATCCACACTGCAGAAGTAACACCGACGCTCGGACCCCACTGTAATCCAGTATGGAAGGAGGAACATACGACTTCAGACAAGAAACAGAAACACAAATATTTGGGGCCATCTACACTATACCAATGTTCTCATCACCAGAGCCAACATTTTATAGAGACCACAAAGTAAACTCCCATCTGGCAGAAGAGCGCAAGCAGCCTATGCAAGCCATCAGCCAAAACCCAGGGAGAACTAGAAGTGCCAGCCAGCGATCCGCACCCCCCTCTGTACCACTGGCATGCACATGTAGCAGAGCTCAGCAGGTCACACCACTCGCTTTTCATTAGCATCAGTCTCACCTTCAGTGTATAAGGTGACTATGGGGGAAGTTGCACCATTATTTATGTAGAGCTCTATAAAAAGGGAGAAACAAGTAGAGGCGGAATCCCTCATATTGGAGGGGGAGCAGAGAAATCTCATGAGACCCCCAAAGGGAATAACCAACATTGTCATAAAACCTAATGGACAGGTGAAGGAAATGGCAGACTACAAGTAGGATATATGCAGTCCTATGTAAACCTTGCAGTCCTATGTAAGCACTGTAGTTATACAATGAATTTTACAGGACATCTGACAAACTTCTCAGCTGCAGATACTATAGAGCCTCCACTACATGGATATGATGCCTCTGCACTATGTAACCCCCAGACTCTCCGTGCAGGACAGGAGCACAGCCCTGCAAACACCATGACCATGACACCCAGTGTAGTGAGCATTCCAGGTGAGCAGTGCCCGCCATGTCCTCCCGCTGCTCACCTGTGTTTGTGGTGCAGTCTGCTCTTGCACAAGTAGTGCGTTGTCTCCTCACACATGGCTCCTCTGGCAGCACAGTGCTGCCACCACATTCCCAGCTCCTATCGGGAGGGGGTCCAGACTCCAGGCATCCTGTGCTCGCCGCGGCGGGCTTTTCAAACATCTGCAGAGGCCCTGGTGCGCGCTCTCCTGCTTGCCTGCACTGACGAGGGCCGAGCTCATGAGCTGACGGGGGCCACCGCGGCCCTGGTCAGTGCGTGCACTGATAGAGTATGCCGCACCAGGGCCTGAGCAGTGCAGAAGATTTAAAGGGCCGGCGGCCCATTTTGAAGCTCTGAGCCGTCGGCCCAGCGGGCATCTGCCCGGTTCGCCAGATTATCAATCCGGGCCTGGCACGACAGGGTAGATGGCAAGACCTGCGCATACTTTTGAGAAGCACGGGGAGTTATGCCAAGAAGCAGGCTATGGCCTGTCCGTGCTAAGAGGGCACGCAAAGCACAGTGCAGAGACAGCGTGGGTGCAAGGAAGCACACAGCACAGCTGGGGCACTGGCTAGCTGGTCGGGCTGAGGAACAGACAGACTGGCAAGACTGAGGTGAACCGGGCTGAGGCATAACAGGCGACACAACTGTCACTGGCCGACGAGCATGGCTGAGGCACAAGCAGGCGGGCATGGCTAGGGCGGGCGCGGCTGAGGCACAGACAAGAGGCTAGGGAAGGCCAGGTGCATGCAAAAGGCACAAGAAGAAACAAGTCAAGGCAAGAAACAAGGCAAGACAAGGCTAGGCAAGGTACAGAGCAAGGAGCGGAACGTAGGCAGTAGCACAGAGCTGGGTACAAGAGAAGAGAAGCGGAGCATATGCTAGAGCCCAGAGCCGGGTACAGAGACAGAGCTAGCAGCGAAACATAGGCCGAAGCTCAGAGCCGGTTCAGAGAGAGTGTAGGGCTAGCAGCGGAGTGTAGGCCGAAGCCCAGAGCTGGATCAAGGGAGAACCTTGAGACTAGCCAGGAAATGTGCTAGAGAGCACCATAGGACAGAGTCTATCAGCGTAGCATAGGCCGAAGCCCAGACCCAGGTCAAGGCAGAATCTTGAGACTAGACATGGAATGTGCTAGCAAGCACCAGAAGACAGAGTAAGGAAAACCAGGCAAAGTCAGGGAACATGAGAAGTACTACAAGGCTCAGAATAGCAAAGACCAGACATGGTGAAACAGGCAAGGCAGAGAACATAGGAAGTACTACAAGGCAAAGCATAGCAAGGACACGACATGGTGAAAACAGGCAAAGGCAGAGAACATAGGAAGTACTACAAGTCAAAGAATAGCTTAGACAAGACAAGGCGAAACAGACTAAGGCAGAGAACAGAGGAAGTACTACAAGTCAAAGCATACCAAGGACAAAACACGGCACGAGAGACAACACAAGACAAGCAATGGGACAAGAGGCAGAAAACAAGCACAGAGTGTGTGCAGAGACGCACTACAGGACAGAGTGCAGGGGAACAGAATACAGGAAGCGACCGAGCAGACAAAGCAGCCATGCAGGGAAGCAACACGATACTCAGGCCCCGACCATAGGAAGGGGCAGTCTGATATAGGGCATTAGCACCTGCACTTCCGGGTCAGGACCAGGAGAGGACTTCCGGTTCAATCCTCCAGGATCATAGAGAGGCCAGCTAGATCAGACTCTGCTGGACCATAGAGAGGGTCACATGATCAGGGCCTCCAGGACCATAGAGAGAATTGCTGGATCAGATTCTGCTGGACCATAGTGACGATCACAGCAGGCAGAGCAGAGATGGGCGCGCACACAGCCACGGCATGCAGCCATGAGATGAGATGCGCATGCACACTGCTCCAGGAGTGACGCAGCACAACAGTCATGAGGTGCATGTGCATACTGCTCCAGGGATCATGCAACATAATAGTCAGTGGTGCGTGTGCACACTCCTCCAGGGGTCATGTAGCATAATGGACATGACAGATATAACAGTGAGGTGCGCGTGCACACTGCTCCAGGGTTCATGCAGCACACCAGATATGACGGGCAAGACAGTTAGGTGCGCATGCACACTGCTCCAGGGGTCATGCGGCATAGCAGACATGGCGGGCATGACAGCTAAAATATGCAAAACAGCACAGAGACAAGCCTCTAAACTGCAGGATCAAGGTAATTTGGAGTGATGAGACCAAAATTGAACTTTTTAGCCACAACCATAAACATTATATTTGAAGAGAGGTCAACAAGCCCTATGATGAAAGATGCACCATTCCTAAATCACAAAGGTGGCTTGCTGATGTTTTGGGGATGTGGGAGCGACAAAGGTACAGGAAACTTAGTCAAAGTTGAATGAAATATGAATACAGCACATTATCAGCAAATACTGGAGGCAAATTTGCAATCATCAGCCTGAAAGCTGCACCTGGGACATACTTGGAAGTTACAACATGACAAAGATCTAAACGTAAGGCCAACTCAACCTGTCATTGGCTACAGCAGAACAAAGAGAAGGTTCTGGAGTGTCCATCTCAGTCTTCTGACCTCAGTATCATTGAGCCACTCTGGGGAAATCTCAAATGGGCAGTTCATGCTAGATAGCCCAAGAATTTACAGAACAGGAGGCTTTTTGCCAAGAGTGGGCAGCTTTACCATCTGTGAAAATAAAGACCCTCATCCACAACTACCACAAAATACTTCAAGCTGTCATTGATGTTAGAGGGGGCAATACACAGTATTAAGAAATGGAGTATGTGAACTTTTGATAAGGGTCTTTTGGATGTTTTGGGTTGACATTATGATTTAAAAAGAGAAAACACAGTAGTTTGACAAGAAATGGCTTCAGACAACCATTAACCATGAGTGGAGAAAAAGGTTTGGTGTTATCATTCATATTCTCTGAAAAAAAAGGCCAAGAAAAAAAAATTCTGCCGGGATAGGAGTATGTAAACTTTTGAGCATAACTGTACATACCGTATCCATAATGCCGAATCAAAATCTCCATGGCTCCACACAAGAGGGTTTTTTTTAAACGTCGTCATAATATCTACAACTGGTAAAAGCAATTAAAGAACACCACATTTACCTCAACAGCAACAAGTAAAACATATCCAATTAAAACCTTTATTAATTATAAGAGCACATATACAGGTGCATCTCACAAAATTAGATTATCATTAGGGATGGGCGAGCACTAAAATGCTCTGGTGCTCATTGCTCGGGTCAAGCAAATTGAAATGCTTGGGTATGCGACCCGAGCAAATAGCCCAATTTAAGTCTATGGGAAACTCGAGAATTTTTCCGGTGGCCACCCCCCAGCCGTCTGCAGAGGGACTAGAAATTGTTGAAGTCAATGGGAACAGTGCTCAAAAGACATGGGAACAGCATGGGGAAGACCCCTGAAAGCATTTCTGACTCCCAGGTCACTGTTGTGAATAATGTTTTCAGAGTCTTTCACCACTTTTGCAGACTTACAATAAAACACACAAAAACGAAACCAAAATGAATTTTCCTGGGAAATATGTTAAGTAACAACATCCCTTCCATGGTAATGACTTGTATATAAGGCAAGATAAATAACCAAAGCAAAGCGTTTTTGAACTTTAGCGTTGCTTTCAACCAAGACAAATGCATTCACTGGGAAATGTCATTTCAACATTTTACAACCTTATCTGGCCACGTAAACATCATCAGACACATCCTGTTTCATTTATGAAGGAAGGACTCTGAAAGAAACAAAGCCTATTTTTTTAGGGCCATCAGGCAGCCTTTACTATTATTCAGCAGTTGCAAATGGAGGAATTGGAGAAGTCGGAGGAAGAGAAGGACAAAGCGAGCCATTTTGCTGGCAACCTATGTGTCATCAGGGCAAGTTGGTACAAAATCCTTTGAAACCCATTCATGGTTCATTTTAATGAAGGTGAGATCACCTACATTTTGGGTCTACAGCCGGGTCTTTCTTTCTGTCAGGATTGATCCAGCAGCACTGAAGACTCTTTCTGATAGCACACTACCAGCAGGGCAAGCGAACTCCTGAAAGGAATATTGTGCCAATTCAGGCCAGGTGTCCAGTTTACAGGCCCAGTAGTCAAAGGGAAATGAACTGTGAGGGAGAACATCGATAAGGGAGGAGAGGTAATTTTGAACCATAGTTGACAACTGCTGTCTCCTGTCTCTTGAAATCGATTCTGTATTACCAGTTGTGTGAGCGGTAGTGTTGAGCAATACCATCCGATATCGTGAAATATCGGATCGGACCGATACCCAAAAAGTATCGGATATCGCCGATTCCGATACCGGAAACCAATGCAAGTCAATGGGACAGAAATATCGGAATTAAATAAAACCCTTTCTTTCCTTGTAGGTTAATTCTACATGAAGAAAAACAACTAATAATAATGTAGAATGTATTGGGGGAGGTGGAGAAGACATTAAAGGCATAGAGGTTTAGCCCAATCAAATGGAATAGCAGGAATAATTTTTTTTTTTAAAGACGTTCGGAGTTACAAAGATATTGACTATGTTAACCTTTTTTATATTTTGTCAGATATGTATGTTTCACTACTTCCATGCTCTTCACCTTCTTTTTTACTTCGCCCACACTTTCTCCTTCATGATCCTCAGCAGCAGCATCTTTTTCATCAACTTCTTCTTCTCCTTATTCATCTTCTTCTTCACCTTCTTCCTATTATTCTTTTTTTTACATTCTTCATATTCTCCTTATTCAACTATTATTCTTCTTCATATTCTACTTCTTCATCATATTCTTATTTGTGACAGTCATTCCTGTAGTTGTTATCTATAAAAGTTTGAAGATTACACCTTCCGCTCTGCCTGTCACAAAAGATTTACAACAGGATTTGTCCGCGTTCAGTTTGGCCTGCAGCAGCAGGCATTTTCCAGGGGCACCACGAGGAGGAACGGACTCACCCCCATACACTGCTTAGTCTTCTTCTGCTTATAATTTAGATAATATCTTTTGCTCTGATTTTTAGTCTTATGCTTAATGCTCTTCTGCTTTTTGTTCTTCTGCTTCTTGTTCTTCTGCTTCTTGGTGGTTGTCTTCATGTTCTTTGTCCTCTTGGTCATCTTCTTCAGGGTCATCTTTTTGGTCTTCTTCAGGGTGGTCTTTCGGGTCGTCGTCTTCAGGGTCATCGTTTTCGTGGTCGTCGTCTTCTTCGGGGTGGTCTTAGGGTCGTCGTCTTCATGGAGATCCAGAGTGATAACCAAAAACCATTTCCAAAAGCTTGAACTTGGAAATGTAGCAGAAGGAACAAGAAGGCTGAGGAACTGCCGAGAACCAGCTGACGGTACTGGAACCCAGATGGGTAGAAGAAGGAACAAGAGCCAATGGCACTACCGAGGACCAGCTGACGGTGCTGGATCCTGGTTGCTAAGCAGGAGGTACCTGTGCTAGAAAACACTACCAAGGACCAGCAGACGTTGCTGGAACTCAGATACCGAGAAGGGGGCACCTAAGCCAAAGGCACTGCCGAGAACCAGCTGACGTTGCTGGAACCCGGATGGGTAGCAGAAGGTACCCATGAAAAACAAAGTTGCAAGGCCGCGAGCCGGCCGCAGTTACCGAAAACCACAGTCCTACAGGGGGTGCTTGTCCTATTAGCACTACGGAACCAGCCTTTGTTGCCAGATCCCACAGACCACAGAGGAAGCCCATAAACTGCAGGCACCATACATTCGGCTAACCCGACCGCAACGCGACAGGACAACGTATTGGTGGCAAAGTGACATTGTCACTACCCGGAAACAGCAGGCGTGCTGGAACCAGGCTGGGCAGGAGGGAGTACCCGTGCCAAAGACACTGCCGAAAACCAGCTGACGGTGCTGGAACCCGGATGGGTAGCAGAAGCTGCAAGAGCCAATGGAACTAGCAAGGACCAGCTGACAGTGCTGTAACCCGGAGGGGCAGCAGAAGGAACAAGAGCCAATGGCACTACCAAGGACCAGCAGACGTTGCTTTGACTCGGATACCGAGAAGGAGGCACCTAAGCCAAAGGTACTGCCGAGAACCAGCTGACAATACTGGAACCCGGATGGGTAGCAGAAGGTACCCATGAAAAACAAAGTTGCAAGGCCACGAGCCGGCCACAGTTAGTGAAAGCCACAGTCCAACAGGGGGTGCTTGTCCTATTGGCACTACGGAACCAGCCTTTGTTGCCAGATCCCGCAGCCCACATAGGAAGCCCATAAACTGCAGGCACCATAGACTCGGCTAACCCGACCGCAACACGACAGGACAACGTATTGGTGGCAAAGTGACATTGACACTATCCGGAAACAGCAGGCATGCTGGAACCAGGCTGGGCAGAAAGGAGTACCTGTGCCAAAGACAATGCCGGGAAACAGCTGGCGGTGCTGGAACCCAGGGAAAATACTACAAACAGAGTGGAGAAAGAGGCCTAATTGGAGCAAGTTTAAAATCTGTAGTTGTGAGAGTGTGGACAGAGCAGGAGAAATTGCCGGACACACAGCTGGGGATCAGATGACATTTCTGAACCCCAATAACACTGGAGCATATGTTGACTGTGCAGACGGCACTTCTGAGCAGCAACTGGCGATGTTGGAGCCCATGGTCAATCAGGGTGTAGGCTGAGGCCTAATTTAACCAAGTTTAATACTGTATCTGTTGTAGACTACTACTGATTTTAAACGTGCTCCAATTAGGCCTCTGGCTCCACTCTGCCTCCAACACAGCCAGTTGCTGCTCAGAAGTGCCGTCTGCACAATCAACACTTGTTCCTGTGTTACTGGGGTTCAGTAATGTCAGCTGATCCCCTGATGTGTGTCCAGCAATGTCTCCTGCTCTGTCCACATTCCCACTACAAACCACACAAAAACTGAGTTGACCAACAAGAGTAAGTGTGAACATTAGCAAAAAACAAACTTAACTTGAGATGACTGGAGCAGAGCTGAAGTCCAAGACCTGAGAAACAGACTGAATCACCAGCAACAGGATAGGGCGTTGGCTGTCTTATATCCAGTCTGATACTCCACAGATCCAATCACTATCCTCCTCGTCAGGTGGCAGACCATTACCAATTAAACTAACCTCACTACCTCCTGTCACTACCAGAGGGAGAACGGAAGGAGAACTCCCAGCTTGTGGAGCAGAAAATGGGCTCATAACAGTTTAGGCTGAGGCCTAATTGGAGCAAGTTTTATATCTGATGTAGTTTGAATGTGGAGGCAGCAGGAGACTTTGCCGGACACACAGCAGGGGAGCAGCTGGCGTTACTGAACCCCACTAACACTGGAGCATGTATTTTTCTCTGTGAAGACGGCACTTCTGAGCAACAACTGGAGATGTTGGAGCCCAGGGATTACAGTTCAGGTGGTAGAGACATCCTCCTCACAAAGTGTCCCCTGCCTAGGCCTTTGTGAGGAACCACGTTCCGCAGACTGTCCAGAAGCAGATGGCATTTGTGACTCCTCATCCTCCACCTCTTCCAAAACCTCCTCCCTTAGTGCTAGCAGTGTTTTTTGAAGCAGGCAGATAAGGGGGACTGTCATGCTGACTAGTGTATCATCTGCACTCGCCATCCGCGTGGAATCATTGAAGGCACGCAAAACGTGGCAGATGTCCTTCATAGAGGCCCACTCAGTGGTGCTGAAGTGTGACCGGTGCACAGTGCGACTTGTTTGCGCATGATACAGCAGGTTCTCCATGACTGCTGCCTGCTGCTCACACAACCGCTCCAACATATGTAATGCTGAATTCCACCTGGTGGGTAGGTCATATATGATGCGATGTTCCGGAAGGCGTAATCGGCGCTGTAGAGCTGCAATGCGCGATCTTGCCGTGCTGGATCGCCGCAAGTGAGCGCACTCTATGCGGACCTTGTGCAGCAGTGCATCAAGATCCGGATAGTCCCTCAGAAAGTTCTGCATGACCAAGTTCAGCACATGTGCCAGACATGGGATGTGAGTGAGGTTGCCTAGGCCCAGAGCTTCCACCTGATTTTGGCCATTGTCACACACTACCAAGCCTGGCTGGAGATTAGCTGGCAGAAACCACACGTCGCTCTCCTGCTTGATGCCATTCCAGAGCTCCTGCGCTGTGTGGCTTCGATTCCCCAAAGAAATTAATTTCAGTACGGCCTGTTGACGTTTGGCCATGGCTGTGCTCATATCGGTCGTAACAGGCTCCTGCAGCACTGATTCAGAGGAACTTGAGTAGGAGGAGGAGTCAGTGTGTACAGACTGGATTCCTGCAATCCTTGGAGTTGGCAGAACATGTACAGCGCCACTCTCAAGATCTGTACCCAACTCCACAACATTGACCCAATGGGCAGTGAGGGAAAGGTATCGTCCCTGTCTATGGTTACTGGTCCACGCATCGGTAGTCAGGTGGACCTTGCTACTGACGGCGTTTAGTAGCGCATGTTTAATTTTTCCCTCCACATGCTTTTGCAGAGCAGGGACAGCTTGCCTGCTGAAATAAAAGTGGCTGGGCACGGTGTATTGTGGGACTGCCAATGCCATGAAGTTACGGAAGGTGTCAGTCTCCACCAGCCTGAATGAGAGCATTTCACGGGCCAGTAGTTTTGCAATGCCAGCATTCAGAGCCTGTGATCGGGGAAGGTTTGCCGAGTATGGCAGCCTTTTCTCCCATGCCTGTGCTACCGATGGCTGTAGAGTGGCCTGGGAGTGTGAGGATGACAGGGAACGTGGTGCTGTGGGTGGAATGTCACTGCGTCTCTGGACAACAGTGCTAGAGGTTCTTCCATGGCGATCCTGTGAGGAAGCCGAACCAGCTGTGTGTGAGCTGGAGGAAGAGGCTACAACACGAGCTGAAGAGGTGGTAGGTAGTGCTGTAGGTTGGCCTACGTCTTCAGTGTGTCTTTGTAACTCTACCACGTGCTTGGTCCGCACATGTTTCCACATATTTGTGGTATTCAGGTTGCTGACACTTTTCCCTCTTTTGACTTTATGATTACACAGTTTGCATTTGACAAAGCAAATGTCATCTGCAACTGTGTCAAAAAAGTACCACGCACTGCAAGTCCTGGGAGCGCCCGTTTTGGGTTTTGGAAGAGGAATGCTCCTAACGGGTGCTGAAGTGGAGGCTACAGGCAACCAAGTCTGCCCCATCCCTCTCCCTCCTGTTTGGGCCGTTCGGGGAATCTCTTCCTCAGAACTGCTCCCACCACCTTCCTGTTCCTCACGCCATGATGGGTCAAGGACCTCATCATCTACACTCCCCTCTTCAAACACTTGCTTCTCCTGGGTAGTCTCGCCAGCACAGTACGCACCAGAAAGTGGCACCTGAGTCTCATCATCTGATGCGTACTGAGGTGTGCTGACCATAGGCACTGGCCCACCCGCCTCTTCAGATTCAGAGGGAAAAAGCAGTTGCGCATCACTACATACTCCCTCTTCACATTCTAGAATGCTGCTTGGCTGGCCCCCTCTTTCCAAGCCAACAGATTCAGGGAACAGAAGTAGAGATGGCTCCTGTCCAGGGCTCTCTGACTACTTGGGCAATTTGGCAGGTGGTGAAGAGACAGATGGTTGCTCTTCAGTGCTCTGGCCCTGAGAGGATGTGGAAGTAATTGAAGTCGATGCGTTAGCTGCCATCCATCCGACAACAGCTTCAATTTGTTCATCCCGCAGCAGTGGGGTACGGCGAGGTCCTACAAAGCTGCGCATAAAGGACTGTCCCCTGGTAAAACTGGGGGATGCTGAGTCACTGATGCCCGCAGCAGGCACAGAATCCCCACATCCTCTCCCTGCTGAAACTCCATGCCCACGACCATGTGCCTTACTCCCTGCCTTCTTCATCTTGGTAGACTCATAAAGATAGGCAGAAAAGTACAAAGAGGGGCTTAGTATGCTTATTCCTGAACAGCTGCTAACAGTTATAAGAAACACTAATTTTATAAAGTGTGTGGACTACACTTTAATATGAGCTAATGTGGCCTACACAACTGGCAAGTGGAGTGTTTGGTGAACTTTATTTACGTGTTTTTTTTCAAAAAAACAAAAAGTATGTGACCGAAGATGTGAAAGCGATAGTATCACAAACTTTTTGGAGCTATTACAATGCAGGAAGGTAACCTACAATGCAATAGATGAGGCTCCAAAAAATAGGCTAATACTAATTTGGCTGCGGCTGCAGGGCACAAGCCAGCAAAAAGGCTCCTCTATCTACTCCTATATAGTGTTTGCAACCAACCAATGTAGATGGATACGGATGGAAGCACAATAATAGGAGAAAAAAATCAGGAAAAATGAGCTGCAATAAAACAAAAAAAGGACTATGTATGAGGCAGTGATGCACGCTGAGCCGACTACAACCAGAGGTGGCTGCAGGACACACTACAGCGTGAGCTGCACTCACACACAGAGACCTCACAGACAGCCGTGAACAGTGCAGAGAACTGGGCACTAGCACTAAAAGGCTGCAGAAGGGCTCCTCTGTCTACTCCAATAGTGTTTGCAACCAATGTAGATGGATACGGGTGGATGCACACTAATAGGAGAATTAATGAAAAATAAGCAGCAATAAAACAAAAATATGTATGAGGCAGTGAGGCATGCTGTGCGGCCTACAACCAGAGGTGGCTGCAGGACACACTACAGCGTGAGCTGCACTCACACAGACCTTGCAAACAGCTGTGAACAGCGCTGCAAGGCAAAAGAAAGCTACAGTGATTGATAATATAGCCTGGGTAAAGCACAATATTATATAGCAAATCGCTATCTCTAACTGTCCCTCAGAGTCTTGAACAGCAGCCTGTCCCTAACTGAATTCACAGCAGAGTGAACCCTAAATGGCGGCGGCGGCTTTTATAGTGCATCATGACATCATTTCAGCAGCCAATCACAGTCATGCCATTAGTTAACATGCCTATATGCCTAACAGGATATGCCCACACTTCTTTGGATTCCTCATTGGCTGAATCAAATCAAACTGGCTCATTGCATTATGGGAACTTCCAATTCCGGTATTCGATATGCAAAAAGTATCGGAACTCAGTATCGGAATTCCGATACTGCGAATATCGGCCGATACCCGATATTTGCGGTATCGGAATGCTCAACACTCGTGAGCAGTACTCGAGAAATCAGTCCACAACATGGTCATGAAACCCCTGTCTCCAACGCCACTTTGGCTGTGTGCACCACGAACACCTCTTCCATGTTGCCCAGTACGGCTCGTGGTAGAACCTGCACTGCTGCTGTGTGCTGGGAATGCCTCTAACAAACGGTTTACCAGAGTTGCTTGTTTGTTCGCCAATATTAGCTCTAGGTTCTCCTGTGGCATGATGTTCTGTAATTTGCCTTTATAGCGTGGATCGAGGATGCTGGCCAACCAGTAGTCGTCATCCTTCATAATTTTGGCAATGCGGGGGTCCCTTTTTAGGATCCGCAAGAAATAATCACACATGTGGGCCAATGTTCCAGGTGTCTATCATGCACTGCCAGTGGTGGGTGGAGGAGCACTTTCTGCCAAATCCTCATCCCTCCAGTCACGCACAAACCCTGTACCTTACCTTGGCAAGCCAACATTTTCTCTTGCCCCCTGAGAAGCATCCTCCTCCCCAAAATAATCATCCCCCTCATCCTCCTCCTCTTCCTCTTCTTCCTCCACCTCGTCCAGGACCTCCTCCTCCTCCTCCTCTGCAGACGCCTGATCCTTAATGTGCGTCAAAGTTTGCATGAGCAGACGCATAAGTGGGATGCTCATGCTTATGATGGTGTCATCTGCGCTTACCAGCCGTGTGCATTCCTCAAAACACTGAAGGACTTTACAGAGGTCTTTCAGCTTTGACCTCTGCACACGTGACAACTCGATGTCTGCCCTCAAACTGCCTGCCCGTGTATCCTCTCACAAATGCATTACAGTATGCCTGTGAGTTCATTTTCTGGTCTACCAGTTGTGAGTTCTCCTTCCAGGCTCCCTCTGGTGGTGACAGAAGGTAGTGAGGCTGATTTAATCAGTAGAGATCTGCCACCAGATAATGAGGATGACGATTGGACCTCAGGAATCTCAGATTGGATTTAAGATAGCCGATGCCCTACTCTGGTGCTGGTGATTCCTTCTGCTTGTCAGGTCTTGGTTCTCAGCTCTGTTCCAGTCAGCTCAAGCTAAGTTTTTCTGCTAATGTTCACACTTGATTTTGTTGTTCTATTCAGTTTCTGTGTGGTCAGTTAGCCACCGCTGGGGCTGTGCTGAATTTCCACTCTTATTTATCTGTATTTGCCAAATTGCTTTTTGTCCCTTATTAGATTGGCCTCTTTTGCTCTGTCTCAGAATATTTCAGAGTGCTGATATAGAGGGAGAAGTCTAGTGACTTCAAGGTTAATTTTGTTATCAGAAGTGTTGGACATTATTTTGCAGGTTTTGGGCAGATTGCAGACAGTATCTCCTTTCCTCTCCTTTCTAGTTAGCTTGGGCCCCATCGTTTGCTCAGCCTATTTTCCTGCCTGTGTTTGTGTTTTCATCTTGTTTCACTGTCAATACATGTGTGGGGGCTGTCTATTCCTTTGGGGTCTGCTCTGGGGCAGTTATTTTTCCCCTTTTCTTGCTTTAGGCTTATTTAGTCCTCCGGCAGTGACGAGGCATCTAGGTTCATCGTAGGTACGCTCCACGGCTGCTGCTAGTTGTGTGGTTAGGATCAGGGATCTGCAATCTGCATAGTTACCAACCTCTCTGGTTTTTCTAGGGCTTAGCTTGTTTTAGGTTTTTTACTCCTCGGTGACCCATACGTAACAGAATCACCAGCCATACCGCAGATTCTAGGGTACTCAAAAGCAGGAAAAGGTTGTTAAAAAAAAAAAGTCTCAGAATTTTTTTAATGTATTTTTTCCTCTTTTTCTCTGGGGCCGTAGGAGGATTTTTTTTTTTCCTAATGGAGATTAAGCAATTGTCTGATCGTGTGGAGCAACTTGCTGCTGAAGTGCTGGGAATTTCCACCTACCTCATTCAGTCACATGCCGCTGAACCTAAGATCTCTACGCCTGACGTGTTTTCTGGGGATCGGTCTAAATTTCTGAATATTAAGAATAAATTTTAAATTATTTCTTGCCTTGAAGCCTACCTTATTGGGGAGCTCTGCGCAGCAGGTTAAAATTGTCATCTCCTTGCTGCGCGGCGATCCCCAGGATTGGGCTTTTTCTCTGACACCTGAAAATCCTATTCTAACTAATGTGGATGCATTTTTTCAAGCCTTAGGGTTGTTGTATGATGAACCTAATGCTGTTAATCAAGCTGAGAGAACCCTGTTGGCATTAAACCAGGGTCAGGATTCTGCAGAGTTATACTGTCAAAAATTCCGAAAGTGGGCGGCCTTACTACATGGAATGATAGTGCTTTGGCAGCTCTCTTTCGGAAGGGTTTATCAGAGATCGTAAAAGATGTTATGGTGGGATTTCCTGTTCCTCCTGGTCTGGATGATTCTATGTCATTGGCCATTCAAGTTGATCGGCGTTTACATGAACGTAAAACTCTACGGGAGGCGCTGCCACCTTTTGAACAAACGTCTGAACCTATGCAATGTGATGAGGTTTTGTCTAGGGCGCAACGTCTATTTCTGTCTGCCCTAAACGAGAGAAACGTTTTGCACACATTTGCTGTGGGTGGCATACAACCTAAGCTCCTTTTGACAATTACTCTGATCTGCTCCTTATCCACATTTTCCACTAAGGCTTTTGTGGATTCAGGAGCAGCGTTGAATCTGATGGATTTGGACTTTGCTAAACATTGTGGTTTTTCCATGATGCCTCTGCAGACGCCTATTCCTTTGAGGGGTATTGATGCTACTCCTTTAGCGGAGAATAAACCTCAATTTTGTACCCAGGTGATAATGCGAGTTTCCCCAGACCACCAAGAAAATTGTAAATTTTTGTTGATGCATAATTTGCATGATACTATTGTTCTGGGTTTTCCCTGGTTGCAAACTCATAATCCAGTTTTGGATTGGAAATCTGGGACTGTGGTGAGTTGGGGTTGTCAGTGTGTTCTTAGGAGCGCTCCTGTTTTCTCCACTTCTCCTCAGTCTCATGATATTCCTGATTATCTGGCCGATTTTTCTGATGTATTTAGTGAGAGTAAGTCTGCATCTTTGCCTCCTCATAGGAGTTAAGACTGTGCAATTGAGTTGATGCCTGGGTGTAAATTTTCCAAGGGTCGGCTTTTCAACTTATCAGTACCTGAACATGATGCTATGCGATCCTATATTAAGGAGTCATTGGAGAAGGGTCATATTAGACCATCCACATCACCTTTAGGTGCTGGGTTTTTTTTGTAGCCAAGAAAGATGGTTCATTAACACCGTGTATTGATTATCGTTCCCTTAACAAGATGACGGTTAAATATCAGTACCCGTTACCTCTGATGTCTGATTTATTCTCCAGAGTTAAGAGTGCCTGCTGGTTTACTAAGCTTGACCCCAGGGGGGCGTATAATCTTATTCGCATCAAGCACGGGGATGAATGGAAGACGGCATTTAATACTCCAAAGGGACATTTTGAGTACCTGGTGATGCCTTTTGGGCTCACTAATGCCCATTCTGTCTTCCAGTCCTTTATGAATGATATTTTCCGTGACCTTGTGGATAAGTTTTTAATCATCAATCTGGATGCTATTTTGATCTTTTCTAGTGATTGGGATTCTCATGTGGAACACGTCCGGACTGTGTTCTGGATTTTGAGGGAGAATTCCCTGTTTGTTAAGTGATTGAAATGCCTCTTTGGTGTACAGGGGATTTCATTTTTGGGATTTATCTTGTCTCCATCGACTATTGAAATGGACCCGGCCAAGGTACAGGCCTTTTATGATTGGGTTCAGCCTACTTCTTTGAAGGCCCTCCAGAAGTTTTTGGGTTTTGCTAATTTCTATCGTAAATTTATAGGTAATTTTTCTGGTATTGTCAAACCACTGACTGATCTGACCAAGAAGGGCGCTGATGTGCTGAATTGGTCTCCTGAGGCTGTCTCAGAATTTCAGGAACTTAAGCGGAGATTTACTTCAGCTCCGGTTTTACGGCAACCTGATGTCTCACTTCCATTTCAGGTGGAGGTAGATGCTTCTGAGATTGGTGCAGGAGCTGTTTTGTCCCAAAAAGACCCTGTGACTTCTAAGATGAATCCCTGTGCCTTCTTTTCTCGAAAGTTCTCCCCATTTGAACGCAACTATGTCGTGGGTTATTGGGAATTGTTGGCCATGAAATGGGCATTTGAGGAGTGGAGACATTGGTTGGAGGGAGCTAGACATCAAGTTGTGGTCCTCACCGATCACAAGAATTTGATTTATCTGGAGTCGGCCAAATGCTTGAATCCTAGACAGGCTAGATGGGCTTTGTTTTTCACGCGTTTTAATTTTGTGGTCTCTTTTCTTCCGGGTACTAAGAACGTTAAGGCAGACGCCCTTTCTAGGAGTTTCTTTGCCGATTCTCTTAATGTGACTGAGCCTACTACCATCCTAGGTGAGGGGGTAGTTCTTTTTGCCATTTCGCCCGATTTGAGACGCGCCCTGGAGGAATTTCAGGAGGATAAACCTGAGCGTTGCCCTATGGGAAAATTGTATGTTCCTGACCAGTGGAGAAAGAGAGTGATGTCTGAAATTCATTGCTCCGCATTGGCTGGTCATCCTGGTATTTTTGGTACCAGAGATTTGGTGAGTCAGTCCTTTTGGTGGCCAGTTCTATCGCCTCCTCTACTGAAGTTTCAAAAACTGCAAGCACTAAGTCGTCAATGCAGGCTTCTGGTCAGGTCCAACACCTTTCCTTGTGCCCTTCACCCCCATCAAAAGTGAATGATATGGCTGGCCACACTTCAGATTACTCCCTGGGGCTCTTTTCACATACCATGCCTAAGTTATCAAGTGAAATCCTGAATTCCTCAGTCCAAGATGAATATGACATGGAGTGCACTGATGCACAGCCAGTGCTATATGATTCTGCTGGTACATTCACCCAGAGCACTGCATTGCCCTCGCAGTCTACTGAGCCAGATTCTGACCCTGATGAAACTCAGGTGCCCCTTCCCGCATTCTATACCACCTTACACGGTGACACAGAAGAAGGTGCAGATGAAATTTAAGAGATGGATGACTCAATTGTTTACCCGGATTGGCATCCATTGGGGGAAGAGGGTGTCACTGGCAATAGCTCAGAAAAGGAGGAGTATCCACAGCAGGCATCGACATCGCAGCTGCGGTTATCTGGCAGGCCTGTAGCAGTCCAAAAGCGTGTTAAAAAAAAAAAAAAAAAGAGTTGCAGGACAGCTTGGCCAGATGGTCAAATTAGCACAGCGTACAATGCCTGAAAATTTTTCCTATAATAGGAAGAGTGCAGTATGGCACTTTTTTTTACCAAAATCCTATTGATGAGGCAAAGGTTATCTGTAAGAAGTGCGGAAGGACCTTTAGCAGAGAGAGAAATCTCCGAAATTTGAATACCAGTTGCATGCTTAGACATGTAGACACCATGCACTTGCAAGCGTGGATGGACTACAAAACCTCAGGTAGCACACGTGCACCTGCTCCAACTGAAGGTAGCCAGCATCGCTACATCGCTTCCCCCACTGTAAGCCCACCAGTTTGCACACCACCAGCAAGAAATGTTGAGGTGTCGTCGCAAGGCCAAAGCAGGCAGGGAAACACAATGTTTTCCCAACGAAAGACTGCATCTAGGCCATCACCACCACCACCACCTTCACCATCACCAACCCCCACTCAGTCCGCCATGTCCACCACTAGTTCCACTATATGCAGTTCTCAAGTCCAACTCACCCTAGTAGAGACTCTGAGTAAGACAAGAAAGTACTCATCCTCTCATCCGCGTACACTGGCTTTGAACGCCTACATTGCCAAACTGATCTCATTAGAAATGATGCCCTTTCATTTAGTTGAAAGCGCAGTGTTCCCGAGAGCTCATGGCCTATGCTGTCTCACGCTATGACCTACCCAGTTGGCACTTCCTTTCTAGAAAAGCCATCCCTGCTCTCCACCTGCATGAGTGCATGGACAATGCAGTCTTTCACAAACAATCAGGGAGTGGAAAGGTGCACCTCACAACAGATGCATGGGCCAGTAGGCATGGCCAGGGCCGTTACGTGTCCATCACTGCACACTGGGTTAATGTGTCGAATGCCGGGTCCGCAGGGGACAGGGGCGGTGGGACAGTGCTGCCTAGCCCACGGTATAGGCAACAGTTGGCTGTAGGCGTTCGACAATCTGCCTCCTCCTCCTCCAGAAGCGAAACCTTGTCGACAGAGCACAGTCACATGAGCACTCCATCCGCAGCTGCCAGTGCACATGAGGGGTCCCACTGTAGAACATCTAGTGGTAAGCGTCAGCAGGCTGTTTTAAAGATGATGTCTTTGGGCGACAACAGACACATCATGGAGGTACTGACCGACTACTTGCAGCGAGAAACTGAGTCATGGCTGGGCAGTCTACACCTTTAGCCAGGCAAGGTAGTCAGTGATAACGGACTTAATTTTGTGGCAGCCATTGCGTTGGCAAAACTCAGACACATACATTGCCTGTGTTAGGGCTAGCGGAACGCACCAAATAATAAATTAATAGAAAGGTGCGTTCGCAGCCCGGGGTCCACCGTGCAGGGGTGGTAAACTGCTGCTTAGTAATGGCGGAAGTATAAAGCGGTGTACAAAAGGTCACATGTGAGTTAACGTCACCCAGTGTGAACAGAAGCTAACTCTGTTAACTACCGCAAAACATAAATGCCGGTGCCTGTTTAGCTCACAGAGCCCGGCCACGGAGTGCACAGAAAGCGGTCACAGAACTCTGCCCCAAGGACACGGGGTCAGAGTCCCTCTAGACCTTCTGAGCATGCGGCGTTGCACCTGCGGACGCCACTATAGACGCTGACTATGGAGTGTGCACTGTGGACACTGATGCCTGTCTCAGACTCTGTCCTACCTACACCTAAGCTTGGGTGCTTAACAGGCTAGGCTGCACAACACATGCGTACCAAGGGTAGGGGTTTCTTAATGAGTCATTCATACATGCATACGATACTCACTCCTCATAGTCTGATAATGCAGTCTATACTAGAGCATGGCCGAGTGGCCATGCAAACTTTTTATAGCAGTGTCCTTCCGGGACCTTCCTGATCTTTCTTTCTGATGGTCCAATCCGAGCTGGAGAAGGACCTGAGCATGTCCCTGGAGTAGTTTGCTGCTGACCAGAGGTGGCAGCAGCAACCAAACCCACAGAGCTGGTTTGAGCAGCGCGCCGGGATCGACGAGTCTGCTATGCAGGTTCCTCAACGGCCGAAAAGGTATGGTAGACTGCCGGATGCAAGGCTCGGGATTCTTGCTGTGCAGCGACAGGAACCCGACGCCTAACAGCCTGGCTCACACCTTGAACCGGGTGGTGCAGTGCTTCATAAATAATTATCAGGAGTTACCAGCCCTGCTCCATAAGGTGCGAAGACTGTGCTCGGACATCCGTCGCTTGCCCTTAGACTCCAGTCGTATGCAGAGGCTTCAGCGATCGCTCCACCTCCCAAAGTACCGCCTAATCATAGATGTTGCAATAAGGTGGAACTCCACATCAATGCCCCTCAAAGGGATAGGAGTCTGTAGGAGTATCATGGGAAAACCACAACTTTTAGCAAAGTCCAAATCCATCAGATTCAAAACTGCTCCTGAATCAACAAAAGCCTTAGACAAGGAGCAGATCAGGGTAATCGCCAAAAGGAACTTAGGCTGTACACTGCTCACTGCAAATGTGTGAGCAAAACATTTTTCTCGTTTAGGGTAGACAGCAATAGTATGAGAGTCGTCCCCGCAGAAAAAATACAACTTATTATGCCTTCTAAACTCCTGACGTTGCGCCCTAGACAAAACCCTATCACATTGCATGGGTTCAGAAGTTTGTTCGATAGGTGGCAACGCCTCTCGTGTAGTTTTACGCTCACGTAAACGCCAATCAATTTGAATGGACAATGACAGAGTAGTCAAGACAAGAGGAAACAGGAAATCCCACCATAACATCTTTTACGGTTTCTGCCAAACCCTTCCGAAAGAGAGCTGCTAGGGCATCGTCATTCCATTTAGTAAGTACCGCCCACTTTCGGAATTTTTGACAATATAACTCTGCAGAATCCTGGCGCTGGTTCAATGCCAATAAAGTTTTCTCAGCTTGATCAATAGCATTAGGTTCATCATACAACAACCCTAAGGCTTGAAAAAACGTGTCCACATTAGCCAGAATAGGATCTCCGGGTGTCAAAGAAAAGGCCCAATCCTGGGGATCGCCGCACAGCAGGGAGATGACAATATTAACCTGCTTGTGCAGAGCTCCCAGATGAGTTAGGTTTCAAAGCAAAAAATAATTTAAAATTATTCTTAAAATTCAAAAAATTAGACCGATCCCCAGAAAACACATCAGGAGTAGGGATTTTTGGTTCAACAGCAGATGATTGAGTGAGATAGGCAGAAATTCCCCGCACTTCAGCAGCGAGTTGCTCAACATGATCAGACAATTGCTTAGTCTCGATTTAGACAAAAAAATATCCTACAGCTCCAGAAAAAAAAGAGGAAAAAATATATGAAAAAAAAAAATTCTGACACTTTTTTTTTAATTCCTTCCTTATTTAGAGGACACTAGAGTCTACAGTTAGGCTGGTGATTCTGTTATGAATGGGTCACCAAGGAGGATAGCAGGCTAGACTAACCACAGAAAACCAGAGAGGTTGGTAACTAAGCGGATGCAGACCCCTGATCCTGTCCACAACAATATATGGTCAGTGAGACAAGATGAAAACACAAACGCAGGCAGAAAAATAGACTGAGCAAATGATGGGGCCCACACTGACTAGACAGGACAGGAAAGGAAAGACACTGTCGGCAATCACGCAAAAAACCCTGCGAAAAGTCCAACACGTCTGATGCACAAAAACACTGAAGTCGCACGACTTCGCCCACTATATCAGCACTCTGGTAAATTCTAAAAGCAAAGCAAAAATACCAATATAAAAGGGGACAAAACAAGCTGGCACATGCAGTAACATATGGGCGGTGATTCAGCACAGACCCACCCGGAGCTAGCTGACCCACACAAAGCAGAGATAAAGAAAACCAGATCAAATGCAAACAGAATAGCAAATTAACCACTTAGCTGTACATGCAGGGAAAGAGCAGGAGACATCAGACCTCAGGAGGCACAGGAAGAAAATCACCAGCAGGGATAGAGGGAGTCAGCTGTCTTAAATTCCAATCAGAAACCCCAGATCTCCAATCGTCTTCCTCATTATCAGGTGGCAAGCCTCTGTCGATCAGATCAGCTCCACTACCTCCAGTAACCACCATAGGGAGCCCAGAAAGAGAACTCTCAATCTGACCAGCTCCACTATCTTCAGTAATCACTAGAGGGACACCAGAGAGAGAATTCGCATCACTTACTCAGTCTGTATTTGACCGTAATACAAACAGCAGATATACGGTACTGTATGAGGAGTGTACAACGGTGTAGGGGAAAATTTAAATCTCTGTATATATTTCCAGAGTCACACTCATATAGTCAGCATGTATTTGTCTGTGATACCAGCCTGTACACGGTAGTGTGTGAGGATCGTACAGCTCTATACGGTGTGGGAAAAAATGAACTGTCGGTAACTGTGCAGAAAAAAAGAATAAAAGTATTAGTGCTGTGTAAAAAGCAGTCTGCACAGCAGTGTACACACAGCAATACAGCTATCAGGCAGCCTAATAACCAGCGCTGCTGCACACAAGAAAATCCTCCCCTCTCACTGTACACTAACCGTACAGCACAATTGCTATCAGCACAAGTACATAAGAACTTCTTCTTACATCTTTACAGCCCTAACTCTCTCCCTACTGATAAACAGCAACCTCTCCCTACTGTTAAGATCGGCAGAAGTAAAATGGAGGTCGGCGGTCAGGACATTTATAGACAATATGACGCCCCCCAAAGCAAGCCAACCACTGCAATGCCCTTCCCCACGATGGAGGTGGACGCTTCACATGTCATCTCGTTGCCCACAGTGTACGTCCTTGCTCATTGGCTGAAAATAAGGCACCTGGCATTCTGGGAAATCCAACTTTGGCGCTCATTTTGCAGACCGCATGGCCGACTTCACGCTATGGTCGGGTTTCGTTCGTCGAAACCCGACTTTGGCATAAGTCGGCGACTTATGAATCTGGCTGACCTGTTTCGCTCAAATCTAGTGTTTGAGCTTGCATTGCCTCAGAGCCGCCAACAGGTTTAGGCCATTGTCACTCAAGACCATGCCTGGCTGTAGTTTCAGCGGATTCAGCCACAGATCTGTCTGCTCTTTCAGAGCTGTCCACAACTCTTCAGCATTGTGCGGTTTGTCACCAAAGCATATTAGCTTCAGCACAGCCTGTTGCCGCTTGGCTGACGCAGTGCTGCAGTGCTTCCAGCTTGTGACTGATGTGGTCATTTTGGAGATGAAGGCTGAATAGATGGAGGAGGATGAGGTGCAGGGGCTGTAGACTGGGGGGGCAACTCTGATTGACCCAGGGCCCGCAATCTTCGGCGTTGGATGTGTTCCAACCCAAGGTCTGACTTGGTCCCAGCTTCCACTATGTTAACCAGTGTGCCGTCAGTGGGATGTACCATCTCTGCCCACAAGCACATGTCCACGTGTCCGTGGTTAGGTGGACTTTCCCAGTAACTACATTGTTGAGGGCATGGCTAGTGTTGAGGGACAAGTGCTTGTGTAATGCGGGGACGGTACATTAGGAGAAATAGTGGTGGCTGGGGACCGAGTACCGAGGGACGGCCACCCCCATCAGGTTGACGAAAACTTCCATCTCCATGAGCCTAAAAGGCAACATTTCGAGCGCAAGCAGTCACAAAATGTGGGAATTTAGTAGTGTGGCCTGTGTGGTGTTGGCTGTGTATTTGCGCTTGCGTTCCAAGTACTGGGGTATGGACAACTGAATCCTGCACTCTGAAAAGGATGTAGACCTGCTTGCTGATGCTGCTAGTTGAGTGTGTGCAACGAGAGGTGCAGGGCAGAAGGCATCTTTGCATGTACCATGAACTGGGGATTGGCTTTTACACACAACAGTGGAAGAAGCAGTGGTGTCACCCGCAGATACCGTTTCTGTTCTGGACCCTGGGTTTCAGCCCACAAAGTCGGGTGCTTTGCTGCCATGTGCCTGATCATGCTGGTGGTGGTCAGGCTGGTAGTTTTGCTACACCTGCTGATGCTGACCTGGCAGGTGGTGGAAATGGCCTTTTTGGGGTTATCGGCAGAGTCTTTAAAAATCAACCAGACTCGGCAAGACCTAAGAGTTGTACTGGCAACTTCCATTGTGCTGTTGTTACGGGAAATGGTTGCTCGCCTTCTGTCTGTGGCCACTACACTGCTTCTTCCTGCCTGTCCTCACTCTGCATGTACTCCTGCCAGGCTGGGTCAGTTGCTATGTCATCCAACACCTCCTCTTCCACTTCACCACCATTGTCCTCCTCCTGACTTTCTGGCAATTGTGTCTCATCATCATCCACCTCTTGTGACACTTTCCCACTGTCAACTTCATGTTAACATGGCTGCTCAAATATTTGTGCATCGCTACATGCGACCTCCTCTTGCCCCACTTCAAGTGGACTGGGTGAGAGGCCCGAATCTATAAATGGAAAAGTGAACAGCTCTTTGCAGTGTCCAAGTGTAGGATCAATTATCTCCTGGCACTCGTTATGGTTGGAAGGAGGAGGATCAGGGTGAGGAATGTGACGTCCAGACACAAGACTGCTGAGACTTGACCACGTGGAAGATAGGGTGGTGGTGGGTGTGGCAAAGTGACTGGAAGCATTATCTGCTATCCAACGAACAACCTTTTGATACTGCTCTAGGTTCAATAGTGGTGTGCTGCGGTCCCCTAGTATTTGGGACAGGAAGGTCAGGCAAGAAGATGTGGGTGTTTGTTGTGGCAAAATTTCAGCTTGCCCACAGCCTCGGACTCTGCATGCACCATCACCATCACCATCTCATCCAGTCCCCACTCCGTGCCATGCACCTTGCCCCTTTTAAATGGAGGATAATATTTTCCATGTTCATTACAAGTGGCTGAATTTGGAATGAACTTATATGTGATCCGTGTGATGGAAAACCTCAGTTTTAAAAAGCTGGCCTGTAGGTAACTATTTTTAACAGCAACCTGGTGTCAATAACTTTGCTAGCACACTGCAACAAAATTTAAATGAAGGCCAGATATCGCAGGATTTTGAGCACACTTATATGTGATCCATGTAATGGACAAACCACATTTTTAAATAGATGAATTTTAGCACTGTAATATGGAAAGCATATGGCTGTATTCTGCAGTGCCAACAAGCAAATGGATCAGAAAAATGGTGTTCTCTGGATTGCTTTTTGAGCAAATATTCAGGCTTAAGATCCAAAAAAAATTATTCCTGGCCCCTGATACCTGGGGCTATGTCTAGAAATATCTGTAAAAGCAGCAGCAGACAGAACTGGAATGGATCCTCTTGCTATATGCACTGCAGTCTGCCACATACACTGCCTGCCTAGCATTGATATCTATATAGCTGGATTAGTCCTCAGAAGGACTGTTAGTTGAGATGGATGTATGTATAATATATTGTGGTATACCTACACTAACTAAGAAACAAGCAAATTTCTCCCTAGCTCAACAGCACCTCTACCTACCCTGCCTGATTCTGGAGAAGACTGACGAGCATGGCGGTGCCAGGTCTGATGTAGATCTGATGACTCTGTGCGGCCAGCCAACCACTGTAATGCCACAACTAACATGGCTGCAGCATTACAGTGTGTGGCAGACAATCTCAGCATGTTCACTCGCTCTCTAAAGAGCATCAAACATGCAGGGCGGGAACTCAAGTTCCCGCTGAGCAACCTCGCAAATAATCAGCACGCTCTGAGCATCCCAAGCAGTGAGATGCTCGGGTGAGTAGCGAGTAGTGGCGAACATGCTTGCTCATCAATACTTGTATTCAAAAGCAATGGTGCAGGAGCAATAAAGGGGGCCTGTAACTTTAAGGTCTGTCGGTCTAAGTACAGGGCACTTGTACTTGGACCGGCGGACCTTAAAAGTACAGGCCCCCTTTACTGCCCTTTCACCATTGCTTTTGCACATAAGCACTTTATTGTGCTTTATTGCCCCTGCAGTATTGCTTTTGCACACAAGCACTTTATTCACAATAGCACCTTTGTTGTGTTTGCTCCACTTCTTTATATTTACTACTAGCTGAAGAGCCCGGCGCTGCCCGGGCATAGTAACTAACTGCGGTTAGTTATAGCAAATTATAATTATCCTCCATCCCATAGTCCCGTGCCCATATACCCATCATACATATCCACGATCCCATAGGCCCGTGCCCATATACCCATCACACATCCTCCATCCCATAGGCCCGTGCCCATATACCCATCACACATCCTCCATCCCATAGTCCCATGCCCATATACCCATCACACATCCTCCATCCCATAGTCCCATGCCCATACACCCATCACACATCCTTCATCTCATAGTCCCATGCCCATATACCCATTATACATATCCTCCATCCCATAGTCCCATGCCCATATACCCATCATACATATCCTCCATCCCATAGTCCCATGCCAATATACCCGTCATACATATCCTCCATCCCATAGTCCAGTGCAAATATACCCATCACACATCCTCCTTCCCATAGTCAACCATTATGACATCATAATGAGTGGCGGGGCTTGCAACCTATGATGACATCAGCATCGCCATGGCAACCATTATGACATCACAATGAGGGGCAGGGCTTGATACACACTTTTTCCCCATTATGTAGATAGGGGCAAAATTGTTTGGTGAATTGGAACGTGCGGGGTTAAAATTTCGCCTCACAACATAGCCTAGGACACTCTCGGGGTCCAGACGTGTGACTGTGCCAAATTTTGTGGCTGTAGCTGCGACGGTGCGGATCCAATCCTGGACATACACACATACACACATACACACACTTGAGCTTTATATAGTAGATTGTTTTCTTGTTTATGCACTGCTGCAGGGCTATATATTTGGGCACATGCCCGCTACATCTATCTATTTATATTCCTTTTGGACTTACTTTTAGTTCATTTACTTGAGTATTCTGCGTTCTTTTAGGGAGTTGACAATTTTTTCAAGACATACACAACCCCCCTTCTCTCTTTTAATTTCTTTAGGGCCTTATTATTGTGGCCATAAGTTAGCTGATATGTGATTATTTATCATTTTATTTTTTTTTTTTATTTTTGTTCCACCCTCCTTCCTTTTTATAAGTTTTTAATTATACTTTTTTGTATCATTGATTTTATATTCCAAGTACGGGCACATTTTTGATGTACATGGTGGGCCATTTATATGGATACATCTGAAACAACGGATACTGGAAGCCTGTGCTAGCATTTCTTCTGTGGTGTTGCTATCAGTGTTTCAAGAGTATGAGAAGAGGGTTGCATTGACAATCCAACACAATGGGCAGCACTTTGAACACATTTTATTAGTGGTCATAAACTTGTAAATATCTTATGAAAGTATAAAGTTACATTAAAACCAAGCACACCATTGTTTTTCTTGTGTAATTCTCAATAAGTTTTATGTGTCACATGATCCTCCTCGCATTGGAAAAAATAAAGTTGAATCCAAAATGGCCGACTTCAAAATAGCCACCATGGTCACCACCCATCTTGAAAAGTTCCCCCCTCCCATATACTAATGTGCCACAAGCAGGAAGCTGAGATCACTAACCATTCCCATTTTATTTAGCTGTATCCATAAAAATGGCCCACCCTGTAGTACTACCGTTTACCATTTCTGTTTAATAAAGGTATTTTATTCAAATATTTGTCAGTCCTGATATTTCCTTTTTTGGAGCATAAATTCAAAGTTTTCTTATTCGGTTTGTCCCAGTTGCAGACTGTACAGACTAAGTGATGTTGTAGTTTTTAGTGTGATGCATTGATCTTAAGTAATTGCAGTCTGTGATACACACTAAGTGGCTTCTGTGCCTGCTGTTGCTGATGCTGCAGATGTTAATGCTAATTTGTGGAAATGTGAACATTTCTGGTCAGGTCTGCATCTGCTGGTTGGCTGTAGTAGAAAAGGTGTTGGTAATTATGCTACTGTTTCTACTCTGGTGAAATTGATGCCACTTCGGTGGTGTCAAGCATTAATTTTTGGATATTTGAAGACTCCTGATTTGGTCTCCATCTGCTGGGTTGGCTGTAGTGGAAAAGGTGTCGGTCATTATGCTACTGTTTCAACTTTGCTGAAATTGATGCCACTTTGATGGTGTCAGGCCCTAATTTTTGGAAATGTGGAGACTTCTGATTGTGTCTCTTCAGCTCTTCTGCCTTCTGCTTCACTCTCCCAGCAGAGATGCCAACTTTATAATTACCACAGCCCCCTGTCACACACTTTTCTTTCTTTCTTCATGTCTGTCCAGGTCTGGGGTGCCTTCTATTTAAGGCTCCTCCTCCAGTATGGAGGTGCCTGAGCAATGTTATTAGTTTGCATGCTTGCTAGATGTAAGGTTCCCCAGGTCTGCTGTCTGCTTGTCTACCCTGTATCTGTATGTTCGTAACTGTCTTTGCTCTTTTGTCCATCAGCTGGTCCAGCCTGCACCTTGAAGTTCTCCTCTGTCTAACACCTGGTCCAGTCCAAAACTGTCAGAGCTCTCCTGTTCCTCAGCTGGTCCAGTCCACACCTGCCATTGCTCCTCTAACAGCCAGTCCAGCTTGAACCTGCCATGCCCTTCTGTTCAACACTCCATCCAGCCTGATCCTGTCAGTGCTCCTCTGTCTAACACCTTGTTTAGCCCACACCTGCCAATGCCAATTTAGTCAACAGCTGGTCCAGTCTGCACCTGCCAGTCAGTGGCATAGCAACTGTTTGTGGCGCCCGGGGCGGTCGAAAAATTTGCCGCCCCTTTGGTCGTTGATAATCCGGAAGCATCCGAAGAGCCCACACTACACTCCAAGATCTAATTTTTAGTCTGCTACTAACTCTGCTGTTATTATTTCTAGACTTTCATCTTCTTGCAGTTCTCTCTCTCTCTATATATATATATATATGTATGTATTAGCTTGATGATGCTGGATGAAGACCTAATGGCTTTTTTAATAATAATTTTTAATAATGTGACAGACCTTACATATTGGATTATATAGAGCCCTGTTTTTTATTACATACCGTCCTGTCTTGTTAGCTGTATAATGCAATGATGGCTGATGGAGCATGGGAAAGCTTCCTTTCTAATGGAGGAGCTGATGGACTGGTAGTTTGGTCACCGGCTCCTCGATCAGCAGTCATTTTATATCTAAAAAGAGAGGGGACTATGTAATAAAAGAGGGCACTGTAAATAACAAAATTAACAAGAATACTCCATGTAAGAGACAGCACTATACATAACAGCAGAGGAAGCTATATAATAAGGGACGGCATCATATATAACTAGAGAGGATGGTACGTAATAAGGGATTACATTGTCCTCATTGTCCTCCTCCTCTCGCATCCCATTATTGTCCTCTCCCCCACCCCATCATTGCACGCTTCACCACCTCCATCATTTTCTTCTCCCCCACCACTATCTTTGCTTTCTCCCCCATCACTCCCATCATTGCCCATTCCACCACCTCCATCATTTCCTCCTCCTCCACCACCCCCATTTATTGCCCTTTCCACCACCACTGTCATTGCATTCTCCCCCACCACCCCATCATCATTTAATTTCCCCCACCACCCCATCATTGCCCTCTCCATCACCCCCATCATTGCCTTCTTCCCATCACCCCCACCCCTGCCTTCTCCCCATCATTGCCTTCTCCTTCACCCTATCACTGTCTTCTCCCCATCACTCCCATCATTGCCTGCTCCATCACCCCATCATTGTCTTCTCCCCATCACTCCCATCATTGCCTGCTCCATCACCCCATCATTGTCTTCTCCCCATCACTCCCATCATTGCATTCTCCATCACCCCATCACTCCCATCATTGCCTGCTCCATCACCCCATCACTCCCATCATTGTCTGCTCCATCACCCCCATCATTGCCTGCTCCATCACTCCCATCACTGCCTTCTCCTTCACCCCATCACTGCCTTCTCCCCATCACTCCCATCATTGCCTGCTCTATCACCCCATCATTGCCTTCTCCATCACCCCATCACTGCCTTCTCCCCATGACTCCCATCATTGCCTGCTCCATCACCCCATCACTCCCATCATTGTCTGCTCCATCACCCCATCATAGCCTGCTCCATCACTCCCATCATTGCCTTCTCCTTCACCCCATCACTGCCTTCTCTCCATGACTCCCATCATTGCCTGCTCCATCACCCCATCATTGTCTTCTCCCCATCACTCCCATCATTGCCTGCTCCATCACCCCATCATTGCCGTCTCCATCACCCCATCACTGCCTGCTCCATCACCCCCATCATTGCCTGCTCCATCACTCCCATCATTGCCTGCTCCATCACCCCATCATTGTCTTCTCCCCATCACTCCCATCACTGCTTTCTCCATCACCCCACCACTGCCTTCTCCCCATGACTCCCATCATTGCCTGCTCCATCACCCCATCATTGTCACATGCCAGTGATCCTATGAATAAAACCCAAATCTGCAAGTGCTTATCAGTTCCACACTCGGTCCAGCCTGCACCTGCCATGTCCATCTGTCTAACACCTGGTCCAGTGCACACCTGCCAGTGATTTCCTGTTCCTCAGCTGGTCCATCTCCCACCTGCCATTGCTCATCTGTCTAACTGCCAGTCCAGCCTGCTCCTGCCAGTGCTTTACTGTTCCTCAGCCAGTCCTACTATATGATTAGGAAAGGATGGGTGTCTTATAGATGCCTCTCCATTACTAATCCATAAGCCATGGGCTTGATGTCACCAGGCAATACAAAGGTGACATCAGCAACACAAATAAGAACCCTATTTGCCACCGCTACAGGGCAAGGGAGAAGAGTCGGGCACTTACCAGAACTGACTCATTTAACAGATGTGCCTTTTTTGGGCAGCTGCAGGTTTCTGTTTTTAGGCTCAGGTGGCCTATATCCATGGCCGCTTAAAAGCCTGTGAGTGCCAGCCCCCAGCTGTTTGCTTTTGCAAGGTTGGTTATCAAAAATGGGGGGACTACACACCATTTTTTAAAATTATTTTTTCTTAAAATAATTTAAAAAACAGCTTGGGGACCATTCTATTCCTGATTACCAGCCCTGCTAGCGCTGACATCTGAGGGTTGCAGCCCCCAGCTGTCAGTTTTGCCTGGTTGCTTATCAAAAATACATGCCACTTTATTTATTTATAGCTCAGGCGGCAGCTGATGAATACTCCCATCAGGCTACAGAGTGCACTCCCTTCCTTGGCTAGTGTTGGCGTATACCGTGGACGTCTTTACTATTGGTGGCTCGACCATGTTAACCTATGTTGAACATTAGATGAATTCCTGTCTCTACAGTTTAGGACCTAACCTGATACAGATAAAATCTTGATAAAGGCTAAAGAGCTGAAACATCGATAATCAATTATCTGTATACAATTTTTTTGGTCCAGTTGATTGTTCTTTTCCTCTTTTTGGAGTAATAAAGATTGAAATTATTAAATATCGTGTGCCGGGGTTTTTCTAGACTTGCTTTTTATCCTCTGAGCACCGAATAAGCAGTGAGCACCCCATTATCTAATATTATACTTCCATCAGCTGCCACATGCTCTCACTTTAGTCAAATCAGCCACTGACTGTTCTCACTGTTATGTCTTGAATACATGCTTTTTTCCTGTACCAGTTTTCAGGTACTGGAAATATCAGGACGTGTAAAACAGGCCTTACTGCTCAAGATTCCTTATCCCATTACCATCAGCAAATGATTTAATGGAACTTTTAGTGGATTTTATGTGCTGCTTAATGGGTCGCACCTCACACCCAGGGCAGCGGAGTACCCGGTACCGGGCCAGTGTCAGGGGGGAATGTGTCACAGCAACCGTGTCCCGGTCCGTGGCCCTGGGCGCCCAAGTAATGGGAGATGTAGTTAATGGTAGAATAGTTCGTGAGTGACGCCACCCGTGGTGTTTGGCAAGTATGATGTTAGGCCAACGCTGCATACAGATCCGCTGGGACTGATGGTAGGGTGCAGCAAAGATGTAAAAGCTCCCCACAGGTGGAGCTGTAGTCCCAGGGCAGTGTAGATGTAACTAGCATGGGGATGTAGCAGTGCTGGAAGCGTAGGGAACAGACAAGACACAGTGGGGTGCAATTTCTGTACCTTTACTGAATATATGCAGTCCAGGGTCCTGATTACAGATGGTGTTGGAGCAGGTTAGCCTGGAAGCAGATCAAGATTCTCTCTCAGCAGAAGGGCTGTGCAGTCTCCTTACTAGCGCTTGGTGGTGTAAAGCACACCAGTACTTAGTTACTCTGGAATGCCTCCCTTCAGATGTTCCTAGAACTATACTTGTATGACAGACAGCTGTAGCCTCTCTCGGGGACTCCTCTCCTGAGTCCTGGCTCTCTACTCAATTGCTGTTGTGTCCCCAGTCTCTGATGGGAGCAGGGCATTTACAGCCTCCTACTCCTCTGGTATATGTGGCAGGACCATTAGTATTCGTACCACTGTGGAGACCAGGCTCCAGTTCTTACGCTCTCAGCTGAGGGAGCTCACCTTCCTAGCTCAACCTCCAGCTTCGTTCCACACGTCTGCACACGTGGACCTCCTTCAACTAACTGACCACTCCTTCCTCTCAGCCCTCAGGGAGCACCCCCTCACCTTCATCCTGGTTCAGCGTTCCCCCTGCTGGCTTGGAGTGGAACTGTGTTGCATGCATTAGGTTAACTGCTGGAGAGACCCATCACTGCTTCCAAGCCTGGCATTACCCTCCCCTGGAGGAAGGCAAGGCCAGTTTGGCGACCATACCCCTGGGGGCGCCACATTCCCCTCTAGTGCAAGTCAGCACTCCTGGCTGAACAAAAGAAAACATGAATAACATATAAACAATTGAACAATAATAATTTGTACAAGATTTGAAAAAGAGAAAAATGTACAAAAACCAAGAGCTCAAAAATGGTCCTATGATGATAAGTCCTGCATCAATGTCCATGGTCCATTCCTGGGCAAATGGTAAAAGTTTTTGACCACACACAAGTCCTGTGGTTCAGTGTCCATGAAACAAACTCCAAAGGAACTCTTACAGGTTACCTGTAGGCACAAAACTTGAAAAACAGTTACATATTTACACAATTTCAACAATTACATTACTTTATATACGGTATTTAACTGGTAGTATGCCTTGTGTGGTGCGGGTAGATCTGCGTAAGATTGGTGCAGTGGGTAATGTACTGGATACACTACTGGGTGTTCCACATGGCACAGGGATTCTAGACTGTCTAGTAACTCTTGGACTCACCATGGGCATAACAGGTTCACCACTGGCAGGGCGAGGGTTCTCTGGCTCCACTGCTGGTGTGGTATCTGCTACCCGATTTTCCCGATTCTCTTGAGTCACGTCTTCCTGTGCTACCAATTGGGGAAACAGCAACACTGGCACCACTATAGCATCGTTCACTCTAGTCCAATTCGCAGGGAATTCTCCAAGCACTGTGCTGACCTTCTCTTCTTCCACCATGGGTTGGATGTTATCTGGTTCTTCTTTCCTTTCTTTCAACTGGTCAGGACACATCTTCAAGTGATCTCTTGATACCGCTGCCGAGGTCTCCCCTCCATCTTTACTCACAAGGCACACCTTAGTATTATCAAAGTTTGAGGGCAGGATGGTATAAGGTTCAGCTTCCCACTGATCATCCAATTTGTGCAGTCTTCTCTTTCTTTTCAAGACTTGCTCCCCCCGGCAACAAAGGAACGGCAGGTGCATTTTGATTGTAAATCTTCTCCTGCTTTTGTCTTGCCTGGGTCAAACTCTTCTCCTCACATTCTTGAACTCTTCTGTACTGTTGCTGCCTCTCAGTGTCCCAATCAGCATCTGGGGACGTCACTTCAGGTGTCAGGACTCCCATGTCCAAGTCAATAGGCAGCTTACCAGGTCTGGCTCTCATCAGGTATGCTGGAGTACAGTTGGTAGAGTACACAGGAATATGGTTGTAGAGGTCTACCAGATCTGGCAACTTTTCGGGCCACAGATTCCTCTCCTCCAAGGGCAATGTCTTCAGCAGGTCAATCACAACCTGGTTCATCTTCTCGCACATGCCATTGGTCTGTGGGTGATATGGTGTTGTCCGGATCTTCTTACAACCATACAGGTTACAGAATTCATTAAACACTTCTGCCTCAAAAGCCGGACCTTGATCAGTAAGCACTCTCTCAGGGTACCCATGTGGTCTACAGAAGTGCAGTTGGAATGCTCTGGCCGCTGTTCTGGCAGTCTGATCCTTGACAGGCACAACCACCAGGAATCTTGAATAGTGGTCCACAATGGTAAGGGCATAGAGGTAACCTGACCGGCTAGGAACCAGCTTCACATGGTCCAGGGTCACCAACTCAAGTGGCTGTTTGGTGATGATGGGCTGCAGAGGAGCTCTCTGGCTGTCTCTATCCTTTCTGCGCAGGTTACTCTGTCCACACTCCCAGCACCACCCCTCAATGGCTTTCCTCATGCTAGTCCAGTAGAACCTCTCTCGGAGCAACGTTTCCAACTTCTTCCATCCGAAGTGTCCAGCTCCATTGTGGTATGCTCCCATGACCATTGACGCATCTCTCTTTGGGACCACCACCTGCCAGACTAGCTCATGAGTGCGGGCATTGATACTCCTCCGACATAGCTTACCTTCACATATGAACAGCCGGCCTTTCTCCTTCTACAACAGCTGGGTTTCTTCAGGAGCACTCGAACCTGGGCGTGAGTCAGCTTGTAGCAGTAGCTCCTTCACCAGGCGGACTGTCGGGTCATTATCTTGCGCTTCGGCCCAGTCATAATGGGGCAATGGATTCAGGGTGACTTCCTTCAAACCAGACGGCCTGTCTCTCACCCCCTGAGCATGCTGGGCCGCCAGTGGTCGGTGGAAGGGAGGCATCTCTATCTCTTCCAGAGCCTCTGGGTCTTCTCCTGCATCTGGAAGGTTAGGCATCCTGGATAGCGCATCCGCATTGGCATTCTTGTGCCCTGATCGGTACTTGATAATAAATTCGTAGTTAGACAGCCGAGCCATCCACCGCTGCTCCAGGGCACCCAGTTTTGCAGTGTCCAAGTGGGTCAACGGATTGTTGTCCGTGAAGATTGTAAACTTGGCAGAAGCTAGGTAATGCTTGAACCTTTCGGTGACAGCCCAGACTATGGCAAGGAACTTCAGCTTCAAAGAACTGTAATTATCAGGGTTCCTTTCAGTGGGGCGCAGTTTCCTGCTGGCATAGGAGATCACTCTTTCATTTCCATTCTGTACCTGCGACAGTAATGCTCCTAATCCCAAGTTGCTGGCATCCGTGTACAGCACAAAGGGTTTTTCATAATCTGGGTAAGCCAGAACTTCATCACCGGTGAGGGCCATCTTCAATCTGGTGAAGGACTTCTCCAATTCTTCAGTCCATTCAAACGTGGAATTCTTCTGCTTGATTTTCTTGGACTGCCCCACCAGAAGGTTTTTCATCGGGGTAGCTATTTCCGTAAAGCCTTTGATGAATCTCCGGTAGTAGCCTACCAGTCCAAGGAATTGGCGTACCTCGTGGAGGTTGCTGGGCTTCTTCCAGTCCTGGATGACCGTGATCTTGTCAGGATCTGGTGCCACACCTTCTGCACTGACCATGTGACCAAGGTACTGTACCTTAGGCTTCAGGAGGTGGCATTTGGAAGGCTTCACCTTCAGGCCAAAATTAGACAAAGCTTCAAATACTTCAGCCAGGTGTTCCAGATATTTTTCATAGGTCTTGGAGAAAACAATGACATCATCCAGGTACAACAGGATTGTCTCAAAGTTCATGTGTCCCAGGCAACACTCCATCAGCCGTTGAAATGTTCCTGGAGCAGTGCAGAGCCCGAATGGCATGTAATTGAACTCACAGAGACCCATTGGAGTAGTAAATGCTGTTTTCTCCTTATCTGCCTCTGCCACGGGAACCTGCCAATACCCACTGGTGAGATCCAAGGTGGAAAAGTAATTAGCAGTTTTAAGTGCAGCCAATGATTCCTCAATTCTAGGTAATGGGTAGGCGTCTTTATGTGTAATGCTGTTAATTTTCCTGTAATCAACACACATTCTCATGGTACCATCCTTTTTCTTTACAAAAACTATGGGAGCTGCCCAGGGGCTACAACTGTCTCTGATGACCCCTGCCTCCTTCATCTCCCTCAACATACTCTTAGCACACTGGTACTGTGTTGGGGGTATAGGTCTGTACCTCTCCTTTATGGGTGTATGGTCTCCCGTGGGGATATGATGTTGAACCCCCTTTGCCTGCCCAAAATCTAGTGGGTGTTTGCTGAATATCCGCTCATACTCTTGTGTCACTCTGTAGACCCCATTTCTCTGGTATGAAGGTGTAGAGTCAGTTCCCACCTGCAGTTGCTGGCACCACTCTTCTAGCTGCTTTCCAGAGCCGTTGTCCTCCACCTGGTCGGATGAGACCAAGGGCCCTGCTGCCTGCAATGAGCTGTTATTAACAGTGAGCAGCTTGGCAACTGTGGCGTACCGAGGTATTGTGGCTTCGTCCTCCCCACAATTCACAAGGCGTACAGGTACTCTCCTTTTGTACATCAACCACCCCTCTGGCTGTCAGGACAGTGGGCCTGCTTTCGGAGTATACTGGTTCCACCAATGCCTGGTAATCCCTCCCTCTAAGGCCTATAGCTGCCCGACACCATATCAACATTTCACTCCTGGGGGGTATTGCAATGGGAAAAACGTCACTCACTCTGACGCTGCCAATCTCTCCGCCAGAGAGTTTGGCCTGTTGTCTTTGCATCAGGGCTCGGATCTCCATCTGCAGGACTCGTTCACCAGAACCAGCAGTCTCAGCCACCTGTTGCAACAAGACAATAACCTCGGACAGACAGTTTTCAATTACATTTGCACCAAGTGTCATCATGGGATTACATTCACGTCGATCAATATCACCAACTATCAGACCTTGTGATTTTAGCTCTACCCGCCCCACCTTAACAGTAATTTCCTTGCATCCAATCTGCGGCAAGGTATGACCGTTACTAGCAACTACTGTTAGTTCATCAGTTGGGACACGGGTGAGTTCTGAATCAGTCCAGTACCTCTTGTACAGAACATACAGCATAGTGGTCATCTGGGAGCCAGTGTCCAACAAAGCGTTCATGGGGATGTCGTCAATCACCACAGGAAGGATCGGTCTCCCTCCCACATACTTGGCTCTCCAGTTCCTTGGGCCTGCTGAACCTACTCCTGGGGGTTGGCCCTTTGCCCCAGGGGTTGCTCGTTTAAAGGACAGTACCTGGCCAGATGACCTGCCTTGTAGCAGCGCCGACAGATGGGACGTCCGTCCTGGTCATAGGGATCGTTGTTCCTTCCTCGAAGTGGCGGGGTTCTCCTTCTCCGAAGCCACGGGACATCCTCTGGACTGGAAGCAAGCTGGACCTTGTCTTTAGAGGACACTTGCAGGGACTGCACGGTTTTGGTAAGTGCAGCAATCCCTTTGGTCAGCTCCTGGACTTGAAGACGCAGCTCATCAGTTGAATCTTTATCCAGAGTCTGTGCATCAGCCTCCACAGGGATGGAAGGGAAAGACGTTGCTTCCTGATGGTAGGTGATCGCTGGGCGCCTAGGGGTCCTTGGACGGCTGTCAAAGGACTCCTGCAGTACCCGAATAGCCCTGTCCTTAAATTCAGCAAAGTACAGATCAGGGTTTTGCAGGGTTATAATACGCAACTGTCCTCTGTGGGTACTAGATAGGAGTCCTTCAATGAACTGTTCCTTCAACAGTTTATCTTCTTCCTTTACGCTGTCAGGATCAACTTGCTTAACTGCTCGTAGTGCCTCCTGCAGGTTGAGGCATAGTCCTTGATACTGTCCTGCGCCTTCTGTTTACAGCCAAAGAACCTAATCTTGATTTCAGCTGCAGAGCGGGTGTCAAAGGTGCTCTTCATTTTGGCCAGGACCTTTGCAACAGTCTCTTTGTCAGTGTCCTGCCAGGCTTCCACTTCTCTCAGCGCTGCACCGTTAGCTGTCCAATCAGGATATTTACTTTCTGGCTTTCAGACAGAGGGTAGACTATGAACTAACTGCACAGTCTCTCTTTAAATTCACTCAGGGTAAGTGACTGCGGTAGCCAGGCCTCTCCAGGTATGTAGGGCATGGATAGCGGCATTATGGGGACCGCTGCAGCGGGTGCTCCTCCTGGCAGTACCGCTGGGTTGGCAACGGCACCTGCGGACATCTTCTCCCCCCTAGTTAACGTTAGCCAGGCCGGGGGTTGTGTGAGTTCACCGGCGGCCGCTTCACAGGCCCGACGCTCCGGGCTGTAGGCCTCAGCTCCTCCTCCTCTCGCGCGCTGTCCTCTCTTCCCGCGCAGCACTTCGCCTCTTCGCGCTCTGCAGCAGGCTCCGCCCATGAAGGCCCGCCTCTTTTCTTCCTGCACGCGCCAAGCAGCGCGGCAATGGCGGCGATCGGCGCCAAATTCACACAGTTCACAATCACAGTCTATGGCACACAGGACCCCGGGATTCCGGGTGCCGTAATCCTGTTTGTGACAACAAAATTGAGTCGCCCCTCACACCCAGGGCAGCAGGGTACCCGGTACCGGGCCAGTGTCAGGGGGGAATGTGTCACAGCAGCCGTGACCCGATCCGTGGCCCTGGGCGCCCTAGTAATGGGAGATGTAGTTAATGGTAGAATAGTTCGTGACGCCACCCGTGGTGTTTGGCAAGTATGATGTTAGGCCAGCGCTGCATACAGATCCACTGGGACTGATGGTAGGGTGCAGCAAAGATGTAAAAGCTCCCCACAGGTGGAGCTGTAGTCCCAGGGCAGTGTAGATGTAACCAGCATGGGGATGTAGCAGTGCTGGAAGCGTAGGGAACAGACAAGACACAGCGGGGTGCAATTTCTGTACCTTTACTGAATATATGCAGTCCAGGGTCCTGATTACAGATGGTGTTGGAGCAGGTTAGCCTGGAAGCAGATCAGGATTCTCTCTCAGCAGAAGGGCTGTGCAGTCTCCTTCCTAGCACTTGATGGTGTGAAGCACCCCAGTACTTAGTTACTCTGGAATGGCTCCCTTCAGATGTTCCTAGAACTATACTTGTATGACAGACAGCTGTAGCCTCTCTACTCAATTGCTGTTGTGTCCCAAGTCTCTGATGGGAGCAGGGCATTTACAGCCTCCTACTCCTCTGGTATCTGTGGCAGGACCGTTCGTATCCGTACCACCGTGGAGACCAGGCTCCAGTTCTTACGCTCTCAGCTGAGGAAGCTCTCCTTCCTAGCTCAACCTCCAGCTTCGTTCCATACGTCTGCACACGTGGACCTCCTTCAACTAACTAACCACCCTTCCTCTCAGCCCTCAGGGAGCACCCCCTCCCCTTTATCCTGGTTCAGAGTTCCCCCTGCTGGCTTGGAGTGGAACTGTGTTGCATGCATTAGGTTAACTGCTGGAGAGACCCATCACTGTTTCCAAGCCTGGCATTACCCTCCCCTGGAGGAAGGTAAGGCCAGTGTGGTGACCATACCCCTGGGGGCGCCACACTTAACATGACACACAATCACTCATACTGTACACCAACAGATCGCTGCTTTATTCATATTCCCAACGCATTTCAAAGTGAAAATCACTTCTTCCTCAGGGGTTGATATACAGCTTACCATCAGCAACACATGCGTAGGTATAGGCTACATGCTGTACCACTGTACAAACACCACTCTAACTCCTGGTGCAGTCGCATTGGGTTAATGGGATCAGGAGTTGGTGTCAGCGGTTGTTGCTGACACTTAGCCCTAGGTTTAGTAATGAAGAGGTGACAGCCAGAGACCCTCATTACTAAACCTCTAAGTAAACAGTTAAATAAACACATACTCGCCAAGAATAAAACATGTTTGCTCACCCCAGGTCTGACAGTAATTCAAGGGTTAAAGTAATGTCACACGTTGTTACCAGCCTATGTAGGAGAGCTCAAAGAATAAACCTAAATAGGCTGCAACCAAACAGCAACTGGCAGAACTCGGCATGCACAGTGAAACCTGGCGGCGGTGACACATGTGTTGTTTTTAGGGCTCATACTCATCTGTGAAAAAAATGGACCAGAGCAATCCGATATAAAATGGATTGCACTCTGACCAATGTTAATGTATGAGTCCCTGCTCATCTGGAATTTTTTATTGTGACAGGTTTACAAGTGATTCGATTTGTTGTGAGACATTATGTACTAAGGCGGATAGGTGAGAGATATGGTGGTTTATTATTTTTATCTTTTCAAGGTGACATTGGCATTGGGAATTAAGTGTTAGGCTGGAGTCACACTAACCTGCGCAAAATACGGTCCGTAGTTTACAGGCGTAATACGGATGAATGACCCTAAATAGTGCTCCGTAGGTCATCCGTAAGCAAGGTGCGGTCGCGTATTTTGCACATGCCAGCATCCGTATGTAATCCGTATGGCATCCGTATGCAATCCGTATGGCGAGATTTTCTCGCAGCCTTGCAAAATGGACATTTAACGGTTTTGAGGCCTAATAAATATTTAAAACATTAGCCTGCACTGTATTTATTGGCTCAGGAACAGGTGGCAGCCTCCATTCTGTCCATTTGTCACCTTGCCTTCACTAGGTGTGTTGCTGTGGTATGTGCAACATGGCAGACAGTCTGACTTTCAACACAACTGAGCAGGTTCTCTTCAACTGGCTTTTGTCATGATGCTTTGGCCAACCATACCCTGTGATAGTGGATCCGCGGAGGAGGAGACGCATGTGGGTACATCCACTTTTGAGTAGTGTTGAGCGATACCGTTCGATACCCAAAAATATCGTATCGGATGGTATCGCCCAATACGAAAAAAATATCGGGTATCGCCGATTCCGATACCGGAAGTCCCATTCAAGTCAATGGGACTTCCGGTATCGGAATTTAAAAAAGCCCTTTATTTCCTTGTTGGCTAATTCTACATAATTGAAAACAAATAAGAATCATGTAGAATGTATTGTGGGAGGTGGAGGAGACATTAAAGGCATAGTGGTTTATTCAAATCACATGGCATAGCATTAATTCCAAATTTTTTTTTCAAGATGTTCGGAGTTAAAAAGATATTGACTATGTTAACCTTTTTTATATTTTGTCAGATATGTATGTTTCACAACTTCCATGCTCTTCACCTTCTTTTGTACTTCTCCCACACTTTCTCCTTCATGATCCGCAGCAGTAGCATTTTTTTCAACTTTTTCTTCACCTTATTCATCTTCTTCTTCTTCATCTTCTTCCCATTATTTTTTTTTTTCCATTCTTCATATTCTTCTTATTCAGCTATTATTAATGTTCATATGCTATCTCTTCATCTTCTTCCTATTCTTCTTTTTCTTCATTTTCTTATGGTGACAGGCATTCCTGTAGTACTTATCTATAAAAGTTATAAGATTACACCTTACGTTCTGCCTGTCACAAAAGATTTACAACAGGATTTGTCCGCGTTCAGTTTGGCCTGCTGCAGGAGGCATTTTCCAGGGGCACCACGAGGAGGAACGGACTCACCCCCATTTACTGGTTAGTCTTCTTCTGCTTATAATTTTGATTTCTTCTATGATGATTTTTAGTCTTATGCTTAATGTTCTTCTGCTTTCTGTTCTTCTGCTTTGGTTCTTCTGCTTCTTGTTCTTCTGTCTTTTGTTCTGTATCTTGGTGGTTGTCTTCATGTTCTTTGTCCTCTTGGTCATATTATTTAGGGTCATATTTCTGGTCTTCTTTGGTGTGGTCTTCAGGGTCGTCTTCATCAGGGTCGTCGTCATGGAGATCAATAAGGATTACCAAAGACAATTTCAAAAAGCTTGATCTTGGAAATGTAGCACAAGGTACAAGAAGGCTGAGAAACTGGCGAGAACCAGCTGACAGTACTGGAACCCCTAGTGGCAGCAGAAGGAACAATAGCCAATGGCACTACTGAGGACCAGCTGACGGTGCTGGACTTCGGATACCGAGATGGAGGCACCTAGGCCAAAGGCTCTGGTGAGAACCAGCTGACAGTGCTGGCACCCGGATGGGTAGCAGAAGGAACAAGAGCCAATGGCAATACCGAGGACCAACTGGTGGTGCTTGGCCACGGTTACTAAGCAGAAGGTACTTGTGCTAAAAAGCACTACCAAGGACCAGCTGACGGTGCTGGACCTCGGATACCGAGATGGAGGCACCTAGGCCAAAAGCTCTGGCGAGAACCAGCTGACAGTGCTGGCACCCGGATGGGTGGCAGAAGGAACAAGAGCCAATGGCACTACCGAGGAACAGCTGACGGTGCTGGACCACGGTTACTAGGCAGGAGGTACCTGTGCTAGAAAGCACTACCAAGGACCAGTTGACGGTGCTGGACCTTCGGATACCGAGATGGAGGCACCTAGGCCAAAGGCTCTGGCGAGAACCAGCTGACAGTGCTGGAACCCGGGTGGGTAGCAGAAGGTACCCATCCAAAGCAAAGTAGCCAGGCCGCAAGCCGGCCGCAGTTACCGAAACCCACAGTCCTACAGGGGGTCCATGTCCCATTGGCACTACGGATCCAGCCTTCAGTGCCAGTTCCCGCAGCCCACATAGGAGTCACCTAAATTGCAGGCACCATAGAGTCGGCTAATCTGGCCGCAAGACGACAGGACAACGGATTGGTGGCATAGTGACCTTGACACTACCTGGAAACAGCAGGCGTGCTGAAAACAGGCTGGGCAACAGGGAGTACCCGTGCCAAAGACACTGCCGTGAACTAGCTCACAGTGCTGGAACCCAGAATTGGTAGCAAAAGCTACAAGAGCCAATGGCACTACCGAGGAACAGCTGATGGTGCTGGACCATGGTTACAAGGCAGGAGGTACCTGTGCTAGAAAGCACTACCAAGGACCAGCTGAAGGTGCTGGACCTTTGGATACCGAGATGGAGGCAGCTAGGCCAAAGGCTCTGGCGAGAACCAGCTGACAGTGCTGGAACCCGGGTGGGTAGCAGAAGGTACCCATCCAAAGCAAAGTAGCCAGGCCGCAAGCCGGCCGCAGTTACCGAAACCCACAGTCCTACAGGGGGTCCATGTCCCATGGCACTACGGATCCAGCCTTCAGTGCCAGTTCCCACAGCCCACATAGGAGTCACCTAAACTGTAGGCACCGTAGAGTCAGCTAACCCGGCCGCAAGACGACAGGACAACGGATTGGTGGCATAGTGACCTTGACACTACCTGGAAACAGCAGGCGTGCTGGAACCAGGCTGGGCAACAGGGAGTACCCATGCCAAAGACACTGCTGAGAACCAGCTGACGGTGCTGGAACCCAGATGGATAGCAAAAGCTACAAGAGCCAATGGCACTACCGAGGAACAGCTGACGGTGCTGGACCACGGTTACTAGGCAGGAGGTAGCTGTGCTAGAAAGCACTACCAAGGACCAACTGACGGTGCTGGACCTTCGGATACTGAGATGGAGGCACCTAGGCAAAAGGCTCTGGAGAGAACCAGCTGACAGTGCTGGAACCCGGGTGGGTAGCAGAAGGTACCCATCCAAAGCATAGTAGCCAGGCCGCAAGCCGGCCGCAGTTACCGAAACCCACAGTCCTACAGGGGGTCCATGTCCCATTGGCACTACGAATCCAGCCTTCAGTGCCAGTTCCCACAGCCCACATAGGAGTCACCTAAACTGCAGGCACCGTAGAGTCAGCTAACCCGGCCGCAAGATGACAAGACAACGGATTGTTGGTATAGTGACCTTGACACTACCCAGAAACAGCTGGCGTGCTGGAACCAGGCTGGGCAACAGGGAGTACCCGTACCAAAGACACTGCCGAGCACCAACTGGCGTTGTTGGAACCCAGGGACAACCATGGTGAAGGCCGAGGCCTACTTGGTGGTAGTTTTAGATTGTTTGTAGGCTACAACAGACTGTCAACGTGCTCCAATTAGGCATCTGTCTCCACTCTGTTTCCAGGATTTCACGTGACCACCAACACCGCCATTTTATGCGTACAGTAGCCATCTGCCCAATCCACACGTGTTCCTGTGTTACTGGGGTTCTGTAATGTCAGCAGATCCCCTGAAGTGTGTCTGCCAATGTCTCCTGCTCTGTCCACATTCCCACCACTTGTAGTGGGAAGGTGGACAGCGCAGGAGACAGTGCCGGACACACATTGGGGGATCAGCTCACGTAACAGAACACCAGGAACACAGGAACAAGTGTAGAATGCGTGGACGGCAACTGTGAGCAGGAACTGGCGGTGTTGGAGGTCAGGGGAAATACTAGAGACAGAGTGGAGACAGAGGCCGAATCAGAGAATGTTTAAATCTGAAGTAGTTACAATTTGGAGGCAGCAGCAGTTTGCCCTCCACACAGCAGGGGATCAGCTGACGTTACTGACCCCCATTTTCACATGAACAAGTGTTTTGTTCTGTGTAGACAGCACTTCCGAGCAACAACTGACGATGTTGGAGCCCAGGGATAGTCATTTTGTAGGCTGAGGCCTACTTGGAGGCAGTTTAAGATAAGACGTTGTTAGAATTTGGAGGCAGCAGGAGAGTTTGCCGTACACACAGCAGGGGATCAGCAGATGTTACCGAACCACACTTTCACATGAACAAGTGTTTTTTTCTGTGTGGACAGCACTTCCGAGCACCAACTGGCATTGTTGGAGCCCAGGGACAATCATGGTGTAGGCCGAGGCCTACTTGGTGGTAGTTTTAGATTGTTTGTAGGCTACAACAGACTGTCAACGTGCTCCAATTAGGCATCTGTCTCCACTCTGTTTCCAGGATTTCACGTGACCACCAACACCGCCAGTTTATGCGTACAGCAGCCGTCTGCTCAATCCACATGTGTTCCTGTGTTACTGGGGTTCTGTAATGTCAGCAGATCCCCTGATGTGTGTCTGCCACTGTCTCCTGCTCTGTCCACATTCCCACCACTTGTAGTGGGAAGGTGGACAGCGCAGGAGACAGTGCCGGACACCCATTGGGGGATCAGCTCACGTAACAGAACACCAGGAACACAGGAACAAGTGTGGAATGCGTGGACGGCAACTGTGAGCAGGAACTGGCGGTGTTGGAGGTCAGGGGAAATACTAGAGACAGAGTGGAGACAGAGGCCAAATCAGAAAAGGTTTAAATCAGAAGTAGTTACAATTTGGAGGCAGCAGCAGTTTGCCCTCTACACAGCAGGGGATCAGCTGACGTTACTGACCCCCACTTTCACATGAACGAGTGTTTTTTTCTGTGCGGACAGCACTTCTGAACACCAACTGGCGGTGTCGGAGCCCAAGGAAAATCAGGTAGTAGGCCGAGGCCTACTTGGAGCCAGGTGTAAATCTGAGGTACTTTGAGTTTGGAGGGAGCAGGACACTTTGCCATACACACAGCAGGGGATCAGCTGACATTACCAAACCCCACTTACACATGAGCGAGTGTTTTGTCTGTGTGGACAGCACTTCTGAGCACCAACTGGTGGTGTCGGAGCCCAGGGAAAATCAGGTAGTAGGCTGAGGCCTACTTGATGGCAGTTTTCGATTGTTTCTACACTACTACTAACTGTCAACGTACTCCAATTAGGCCTCTGTCTTCACTCTGTTTCGAGTATTTCCTCTGGCTTCCAACCACGCCAGTTGCTGCTCTGAAATGCCGTCTGCACAACCAACACTTGTTCCTGTGTTACTGGGGTTCTGTAACAGCAGCTTCTCCCTAGAGGTGAGTCAGGCAATGTCTCCTGCTCTGTCCACTTTTCCACTACAAGTAGTGGGAATGTAGACAAAGCAGGAGACATTGCCGGACTCACCTCCAGAGATGAGCAGATGTTACAGGACCCAGGTAACACAGGAACAAGTGTTGATTGTGCAGACGGCACTTGAGAGCAGAAACAGGCGGTGTTGTAGGCCGGAGGAAATACTCAAAACAGAGTGGAGACAGAGACCAAATCAGAGAACATATTAAATCAGAGGTAGTCAGAAGTTGTAGGCAGCAGGAGAGTTTGCCGTACACACAGCAGGGGATCAGCTGACGTTATCGAACCCCACTTACACATGAGCGAGTGTTTTGTCTGTGCGTACAGCACTTCTGAGCACCAACTGGCGGTGTCGGAGCCCAGGGATAGTCATTTTGTAGGCCGAGGCCTACTTGGAGCCAGGCGTAAATCTGAGGTTGTTTGACTGTGGAGGGAGCAGGACACTTTGCCATACACACAGCAGGGGATCAGCTGACGTTACCAAACCCCACTTACACATGAGCGAGTGTTTTGTCTGTGTGGACAGCACTTCTGAGCAACAACGGGCATTGCTGTAGACCAGGAAATATAGTTCAGGTCATAGAAACATGAACACAACAGGAGACCTGGATCCTGTTGCCAGCCAATTATTTATTCTGGAAGAGGACTGGCAAATTCAGGTGAGATCCAGGCCTTGTTCATTTTCAGAAAAGTAAGCCGGTCAACATTATTGGCGGATAGTCGCGTGCGACGGTCTGTTACCACAACACCTGCAGCACTAAAGACACGTTCCGATAATACACTGGCAGCAGGGCAAGCCAGCACCTCCAATGCATACTGGCTAAGCTCTGGCCATGTATCCAGCTTAGAGACCCAATACTTGAACGGGGAAGAGCCGTCTGGGAGTACACTAACAGGGCAAGACAAGTAGTCTGTCACCATCTGACGGAAACGTTGCCTCCTGCTGACTGGAGCCGTCTGTGATGGTGTAGCCGTTTGTGGCAGTCCCACAAAACTTTGCCACTTTTGGGTCATACTGGCCTTGCCTTGTCCAGCGGCACTGCCTCTGCTACCTCTTTGTGCAGAGCTTCCTCCACTGCCTCTACCCACATGGCTGCTTTGAAAAGCACTACCAGCAACACTTGCGGGGGGAATGGAGAACATGATGGCCTGCACAAGTGTTTCTTGGTACTCCCGTATTTTACGCTCCCGGTTCAACTGTGGTATGAGGCTTTGTAAGTTGTCCCGGTAGCGAGGATCTAAGAGGGTGTACACCCAATAATCATCCGTGTGGAGAATGTTGGCGATGCGGCGGTTATTTAACAAGCACTGCAGCATGAAATCAACCATGTGCTGCAGACTGCCAACTGGACCGGAAACGCTGTCCCCAGCTTGAGGCAGCATCTCAGCCTGCTCAGCATCACCCCACCCTCGCTGTACACACTGACTACTAGAGCCTTGTGTACCTCCCGCCTCTGGAGAGATGTGTTCCTCCTCCTCCATTGACTCCTCGTCATCCTCCTCACTAAGTGTCCCCTGCCTGGGCCTTTGTGTGGAAGCACGTTGCGCAGACTTGCCAGAAGCAGATGGCATTTCTGACTCCTCATCCTCGACCTCTTCAAAAACCTCCTCCCTTAGTGCTTGTAAGGTTTTTTGAAGCAGACAGATAAGGGGGACAGTCATGCTGACTAGTGCATCATCTGCACTGGCCATCCGCGTGGAGTCATCGAAGGCATGCAAAACTTGGCAGATGTCCCTCATAGTGGCCCACTCAGTGGTGGTGAAGTGTGTCCGGGTGCACAGTGCGACTTGTTTGCGCCTGATACAGCTGGTACTCCATTACTGCTGCCTGCTGCTCACACAACCGCTCCAACATATGTAACGTTGAATTCCACCTGGTGGGGAGGTCACATATGATGCGATGTTCTGGCAGGCGGAATCGGCGTTGCAGAGATGCAATGCACGATCTTGCCATGCTGGAACGCCTCAAGTGAGCACACTCTAGGCGAACCTTGTGCAGCAGTGCATCAAGATCCGGATAGTCCCTCAGAAAGCTCTGCATGACCAAATTGAGCACGTGTGCCAGACATGGTATGTGAGTGAGGTTGCCTAGGCCCAGAGCTGCCACTAGATTTTGACCATTGTCACTCACTACCAATCCTGGCTGGAGATTCGCTGGCACAAACCACACATCGCTCTCCTGCTTGATGGCATTCCAGAGCTCCTGTGCTGTGTGGCTCCGATTCCCCAAAGAAATTAATTTAAGGATGGCCTGGTGACATTTGGCCACACCTGTGCTCATATCTGGCCTAACAGGCTCATGCAGTGCTGATTCCGAGGAACTAGAGTAGGAGGAGGACTCAATATGTACAGACTGCATTCCTGCAATCCTTGGAGTTGGCAGAATACGTACAGAGCCACTCTCCAGATCTGTACCCGGCTCCACAACATTGACCCAATGGGCAGTGAGGGAAAGGTATCGTCCCTATCCATGGCTACTGGTCCACGCATCGGTGGTCAGGTGGACCTTGCTACTGACGGCGTTTAGTAGCGCATTTTTAATTTTTCCCTCCACATGTTTTTGCAGGGCAGGGACGGCTTGCCTGCTGAAATAAAAGCGGCTGGGCACATTGTATTGTGGAACTGCCAATGACATCAAGTTCCGGAAGGTGTCAGTCTCCACCAGCCTGAATGACAGCATCTCAAAGGCCAGTAGTTTGGCAATGCCGGCATTCAGAGCCAGTGCTCGGGGATGGTTTGCCGAGTATGGACGCTTTTTCTCCCATGCCTGTGCTACCGATTGCTGGTGAGTGGCCTGGGAGTGTGCTGATGACTGAGAATGTGGTTCAGTGTGTGGAATTTCACTGGGTCTCTGGACAACAGTGGCAGAGGTTCTTCCATGGCGTTCCAGTGAGGAAGCCGAACCAGCTGTGTGTGAGCTGGAGGAAGAGGCCCCAACACGAGCTGAAGAGGTGGTAGGTGCTGCTGAAGGTTGGCCTACATCTTCAGTGTGTCTGTGTAACTTCACCTCGTGCTTGGTACGCACATGTTTCCACATATTTGTGGTACTGAGGTTGCTCTCATTTTTCCCTCGTTTAACTTTCTGATGACACAGCTTGCATTTGACAAAGCAAATGTCATCTGCAACTGTGTCAAAAAAAGACCACGCACTGCAAGTCCTGGGAGCGCCCATTTTCTGTTTTGGAAGAGGATTGCTCCTCACGGGTGCCAAAGTGGAGGCTACAGGCAACCAAGTCTGCCCCCGCCCTCTCCCTCCTCTTTTGGCTGTTCGGGGAATCTCTTCCTCAGAGCTGCTCCCACCACCTTCCTGTGGCTGACACCATGATGGGTCAAGGACCTCATCATCTCCACTCCCCTCTTCAAGCACCGGCTGGTCCTGGGTTGTCTCGCCAGCACCGTACGCACCAGAAATTGGCAACTGAGTCTCATCATCAGATGAGCACTGAGGTGTGCTGACAATAGGCACTGGCCCACCCGCCTCTTTAGATTCAGAGGGACAAAGCAGTTGCGCATCACTGCATACTCCCTCTTTTTCATGCTCTAGAATGCTGCTTGGCTGGCCACCTCTTTCCAAGCCAACAGATTCTGAGAACAGAAGTAAAGATTGAGATGGCTCCTGTCCAGGGCTCTCAGACTGCCTGGGCAATTTGGCAGGTGGTGAAGAGACAGATGGTTGCTCTTCAGTGCTCAGGCCTTGGGAGGATGCGGAAGTCATTGAAGTGGATGCGTTAGCTGCCATCCATCCGACAAGGGCTTCAATTTGTTCGTCACGCAGCAGTGGGGTACGGCAAGGTCCTACAAAGCTGCGCATGAAGGACTGTTGCCTGGTAAAAGTGGGGGATGCCGGTCACTGGTGGCCGCAGCAGACACCGAATCCCCATGTCCTTTCCCTGCTGAATCCCCTCGTCCTCTCCCTGCTGAAACTCCATGGCCATGACCACGTGCCTTACTCCCTGCCTTCTTCATCTTGGTAGACTGATAAAGATAGTCAGAAAAGTAAAAAAGGGGGGGCTTAGTGTTCTTATTCCTGAACACCTGCTAACCAGTATAAGAAACACTAATTTGGCTAAGAGTGTGTGTACTACACTTTAATATGACCTAATGTGGCCAACACAACTCTAAAGTGGAGTGGTTGGTGAACTTTATTTCCTTTTTTTTTGGGGGGGGGAATAAAAGGATGTGATCAAAGTTTGAAAGCTATAGTATCACAAACTTTTTGGAGCGATTACAATGCAGGAAGCTAACCTACAATGCAATTGATGAGGCTCCAAAATATAGGGTGATACTAGTCTGGCTGGCCCTGAAGGGCCCCCAGCCAGCAGAAAGGCTCCTCTATCTAATCCTATATAGTGTTTGCAGCCAACCAATGACAATGGATGCGGATGGAAGCACACTAATATAGGAGCAAAAATCTGGACAAATTAGCTGCAAAAAAAGGACTATGTATGAGGCAGTGACGCACGCTGAGTGGACTACAACCAGCGGTGGCTGTAGAACACACTGCAACGTGAGCTGCACTCACACACAGAGAGACCTATCAGACAGCCAAAAACAGTGCAGAGAAATGGGCTATAGCACTGAAAGGCTGCTGAAAGGCTCCACTGACCACTCCTTTAGTGTTTGCAACCAACGTATATGGATACGTATGGAAGCACACTATACAGGAGAAAAAAAAAGTAGCAATAAAAGAAAAATGTGTATGAGGCAGAGACACACGCTTGGCGGCCTACAAGCAGACGTGCCTGCAGGACACACTACACAGCGGGGGTCTGCACTCACACAGCCCTTGCAGACAGCTATTAAAACAGCGCTGCTGGGCTAAAAAAATGCTACAGTGGTGGATTATGTAGCCTGGGTAGAGCAATAGATATGTTTGATGATCGCTATTTCTAACTGTCCCTCACAGTCTTCAATAGCAGCCTGTCCCTAACTGAATTCACAACAGAGTGAACCCGAAATGGCGGCTGCTGCGGTTTTTAGAGTGCATCATGACATCATTTCAGCAGCGAATCACAGCCATGCCAGTAGTTAACATGCCTTCATGCCTAACAGGATGTGCCCACACTTCTGAGGTTCTGAGGATCCCCATTGGCTGAATCAAATCAAGCGGGCTCCTAGCATTATGGGAACTTCCGATTCCGGTATTCGATATGAAAAAAGTATCGGAACTAAGTATCGGAATTCCGATACAGTGAATATCGGCCGATACCCGATACTTGCGGTATCGGAATGCTCAACACTACATTTGAGGTCATTTTCACCGCCTCTACTATTCTCTGTGGGAGCATCCTGTCAAATTCTACCAATACTGTCGCATGAGCCTTGCAACATTTTCTACACTCTTGGAGACAGTGCGCCCTTGGATAACCTTTCAGGATACAAGGATGCGCAAAGCTATATCTGCAGAGGAGCGACTTGTACTCACAATACGGTATGTACTACACAACCACATTCTCTATGTTCATGATGTGTTGGGCAAAGTTTGAATTTTTGCCTTCTTGGAGTAAGTTTTAGGCCCTCATCTTAGTCCACATATGTTTCAACGTACAGACATGAATGTTGTGTGGAATATGTACTGAATATCACTTACTCATTGTGCAAAGCAAGATGTGTTTGTTATTTGCTCTGAAATCTTACCAAGTTTGGTATGTATGGACCTGTTTGTTTTGTAAATATGTGCATTCAACAATCATCCTTTTCTGTTGTTCTTCAGCTTCCTGGCCACTGGCCTGTCTGGGATTGGAAGATCAACCATATCTGGCATAGTCAGGTCAACATGTTTTGAAATATGGACAAGACTATATCAAGTCGTCATGCCCGAGGCCAGGATGGAAGACTGGTTGAGGATATCAAGGGACTTTGAGGAGGAATGCCAGTTTCCAAATTGTATTGGGGCCCTTGATGGCAAACATATCCGGGGGTGTAATCCGACGAACTCTGGCTCCCAATTCTTCTATTATAAACAATACTTTCTATTGTATTGTTGGCTCTGGCCGACCCTCAATACAAGTTTATAATTCTTGACATTGGGGCCTATGGAAGGACGGGAGACTCTAGAGTCTTCAATACTTCCATTATGGCTCGGCGGCTACGCACCAACCAGTTGGATCTACCACCACCACGCCAGCTACCAGGCTCCACTCAAGAATCTGTCCCTTATGTTCTTGTGGCAGATGAGGCCTTTCAGTTAACGTGCAATGTCATGAGGCCATATCCCCGGCACAACCTTCACCACAGGCGCAGGATATGTAACTTGCGCCTATCTCGTGCTCGGCGACTGGTGGACTGTTCCTTTGGCATTATTTGTGCCAAATGGCGGGTACTCCAGTCTGCCATTCAGCTGAGTGAACAAAATGTTAATGAAGTAATGAAAGCCTGTGTGGTACTTCATAACTTCACCAGGATACATGATTGTTCCTCCTCTGCTGGTGTTGTGCGTAGGCCAGACAATGTGTGTAGGGTGAGACCACCTATCAACCATCATCGTAGACCGATCTCTGGCCTCAATGTGCGTGATCATTTCACTAATTACTTTATGGCACCTCAGGGGAAACCTTCTTGGCAAGAGCATGCTGGATCTATGTTGGCAATGTTGGTTTGATGTGTGTCAAAATATATATATTTCTACCCCTTCTGAATCTCTGACTGTTGCTTTGACTTGGTAAGCGTATTTTGATATGGGTTTGGGCAATTAAGACAGAGACGTAAAGTGTAGTTGGCCAATTTTTATTTTTGGCTTTTTTGTGTTTTTTTTTAAGTTTTTAAGGCAAACATATTCTTGCCCTATGAAAAACTTGGGCAATGGCCCAAATTGGGCTTTTGGCATATTTCAACATTGTTGTTCAAACAAAATTACAAACATATCCTACAACATACATAGTGCAATAACAACATTGCAACTGTACACATTTGGAATCCAAAGTAAAAAAGAGGAGTTATCCATCATCAAAATGAGCTACACAAGATAATACTAACATTTATTATGAATGTTTTCAAATCATATTAATAAGCCACCATGACAGGCAAGGCTACCTTACACGTTTCTGACACATATTACATGTCTGTAATAAACACAATATTTCACCACACTATACTGGGAAAGTCAAAGGATCAAATTAGAAGACTGACTTGATAATACATAGAGAGAGCGTGATGGTCTTAAGGCTGTTTGCCTTGATTTTGGAATATAGTTAGCTGGCCTAAATTGAACTAAGAGAATATGGACAGCACGCCTTTTCTATGCATTTTCAAGTGAGTACTCTATTTTGATCCTTTGACTTTGCCAGTAGAGTCCCGTGAAATATTGTATTTTTTACAGACATGTAATGTAATATATCTCAGAAACGCATAAGGTAGCCTTGCCTGTCATGGTGTCTTAATCATATGATTTGAAAACCGTCATAAGAAATGTTAGTATTATCTGTTTTAGCTCATGTTGCTGCTGGATAAAACCTCTTTTTGACTTTGCCTTGGGATTTTAACCACCAGTTCAAACACACTGGACATCTCCTCCCATCAGACCAATTAAGAACAGTCATGTACAGTATGGATTTACTAATTCCATGTTTAAAGCCACTTATAAATTGTGGAATGTTGGGGAAGGAGAAGGCGGAGGAGCAGCCTGTGGTTGCTGCTGACTACTTTGAGCAACATCGCCCTGTGTGGGTGCATACTGTTGCCCATGCTGTTGGTACTGACCTTCCTCCTGTGATTGTTGGGGTAGTGGCCATAGTAATACTGCTGAGGGGCATCTTGTTGGGGCGGGTAGGCCCATGTCTCATACCCACCAATATAGCCATGTCTTCCCCCAACCAGGTTGGGACCAGCCTCCAACACTGGGTGGGACTAAGTGGCCATATTGGTGGGGTTGGCTAGAGCCAGAAATCTGTTGCTGGTGTTAGGAAGGTTGGGTAGGGGGAGGAAGGGGGTGAGGTGTAGGCCCACGTATTAGAGGATGTTCAGACCCTGCTTGAGCAAGCATCTGTGTGGATGGTCTCATGCGCATTAGATTTCGGGGGGAAAGCTGCCACGTCTCCAGATATTCGAAAAGCTCATATGGGGTATTGGGGGGGGGTGCTTGCATCAAGCAGGATCTGAAAACATCCCCTAATACGGAGCCTGACCTCAAGGGTAAGGGCAAGGAGATAAAGGGTCAGGCTATGTGAGTAGGCCTCCTCCCCATCATCTGTAGTGACTCGAGATAAATAATTTAGCACCCCTGTGTCCACATTGGTCCTGCTCTCTTGAACAGTGACCTGGCGCCTTCTTCGGCCTCGCCGGGATGTAACAGCAGCCTGTGGGGATCCCCTGATCTGGCCAGTTGGGCTGCTGCTCAAGTTGCCCAGCTCTTCCAGGATGGGTGATGGGGCAGCAGCAGACCGTCCTGGTGCTGTTGTTTGTTGGGCAGCCAATGGGTTCTCCTGTGATGACTCATCTTCACCCATGCTTCTTGTAGGGGGAGAAGATGGGCCAGTCACCTAATCCCCTACAGGATCATTTATGGGCTCTGTCTCTGAGCATTCCTCGATCCGTAAGGATGTTATGAAATAGAACAGAGGCAAAAATACATCAATATTTTTGGCCCTGTAAAGTATCTGTGTAATGTGGTGTGAGGTATCTACTTACGGTCTCAGATCCAGAATTGGGGCGAAGAAGGAGAGCCAGTAGTAATAGATATATTTTTGTTTTACGTATCCCGCATCCCCACTCCTGGACCGCTGCTGGCGTTCCCGGCGGTATTGGTCCCGGATGCTTCGCCAGCGTTTCATCACATCTTCCACTGCAATGTGACAGGAAATATTGTCAAATTCACATATTTGATAGGTCACATTTGCTACCAGTAGTCTAGGCATGGGGCCTTCTGGGGTGTGCTTTCTACCCATGGTGGCATATCTAATTGGGAAGATACACAGGGTCTCTTTAGCTACACTTAATAATTGGTTTGTCTAGGAGGTTGAGGAGCTTGTGGCCAAAGCCCAAATTATGGCTGTGTGAATCCACGTGTCACATCCAGATCTAACGGCCTCATGAGGCAAAAAGTACATGCACATGCTGATTCTATATTCCTTTTTTGTTGTGCGCTAAGGTTACTCATGTTTTGGCTTGTACTTACTAATTTTATGCTGCTCCTCACGTGGTCAGTCACCAAAGTCATGGTACACCTGGCGACAGATGCGCCTCCATGACGCCTCCTTTCTTGCCCGGTTTGAATAATTGGCATCGCGTTGGTGCCAGATTTCGGGACGCTCCACATTTATGTAAGTGGACGCCATGCTGCTGCTGTACTCCGTGGAGGCGTACTTCCTGGATGTCTGCAGCGCTTTTTGTGCTCATTTGCATGTCTAGGCTTCCTGATGATGGATTGGCCCAGTTCCTGTCACCAGCCAAAAGACCTGCGTATTGCTCGCAGGTCATATGTCTGGTCCGTGTGTAATCCGCATTTTTTGCGCACCCATAGACTTGCATTGGCGTACTACGGCCGTAGTACGCTGACAATCTTACCATGCTGCTATTGGCACGGAGCGTAGAATACGGATGAGAAATATACGCCTGGTGCGAGTGACCCCATAGAGAGTCATTGGTCCGTGTCTAATGCGTGCTTTTAGCGCCTCTCACTCGGCCGTATTCCTCGCCAGTGTGACCCCGGCCTTAAGGTAAGCATATGGCTTTTCTTTATTTTTGATTTTTTTGCAGGACACTAAGAGCTGCAGGGATTAGGTGTAAGGTGAATATAAACAGTGTTTTTTATTTTTATGCCAATATTTATTTCTCTGTTTTAACTTTTTTTTTACTTTGAGCACAGGCGCCTGCTGATGACCATGCTCCCGCTTTAATCAGTGACAGCAGGCGTCGGCTGATAGGAGTAGTAATTTCTCATTAGCTGACGCCTGTGACCTGTGGTAAGCTTTTTGCTGTCGGTCACAACACATCTACGTGACATCGTGACCCTGCAGTGCTCTGACCATCGGTAACGATCTACCAACGGTAACATTACCACTGATCAGAATCGCCGCTCCGGTGTTTCTCACGCTGTCACACAGATAACAGTGTGAGAAACACGATATGAAGTCCTTAAAAACACAAGAAAAAACTCAGAAAATCCACAAACATTTTTATACTTGCATTTTTGCTGCATATTTCACTGACTCAACTGAAGTCAATGGGTATAAAATGAGGCAAAAATGCACAAAGAATTGACAAGTTGCGGATTTAAATGCAGCACCAATCCAAAAAGGAAAATCAATGATCATGTGCACATCACTTCAGGATTCTTATTGACTTTGCTGGCATAAGGATTCCCCCTAGTGTTTTGGGGCCAATTCCACATCGAAAAAGTGCACCAAAAATAACTCAGCCTTATAGATCAAGATGATAAAGTTGAAAAGAACCAAAGCCATCTTCCCTTTAGTTCTTCTGGCTGCCTTGAACAGCTAAACCCAGAGCATTCATTTGCGCTAAGGCTTCATTAAATAGTGGCACGACACCTTAATAATAAGTCCATTAACAGCTACCTTAAATAGCCTTGTCAATGACTGTTATGACAAGCCATATAACATCAGCCAATTTAAATTATTCTATGTATATAATTCATACCTAAGATCTACCTCTTGCATCAAAGAGAGAATTGAACTTCAAAGCAAAATATAAAAATTGAAGACACTTTACAGAGTTACTGATATTAATAAAGACACCTGTATGGATTTTCAGTGCTATTTTCAGTAATGCATCAATAAAATTAGAATTACTTCACTGAGATTTTTTGTTCAATTTTTTCGTTGCTTTAATTCTTTCTTTTTACCATTTTTACTAGTTTTTTAGAGGATTATTTAACATTGTTTTTGCATCTTTTTAGTCTGGTTTTTGGTGTTGTTCCCATGTTTTTTCATTTGAGCCTAATTCTTTCAAATTGTGCTTTTTAAAGTCTATTAAATATGTATTCGTTGGTCCATTCTTTTTTTTGTAATTGTGGGCAGAGTTTGGACTTTACAGATATTGTTGCCTGATTCATTATTTATGAGTTTTCGAAAAGTCGCCGTTTTTTGCACAATTGCATTCGAGTCTTGTCTTGAAGTGATTTTATTTACACTAGAAATTTTGATGTCACTTTAACACATGTTGCCAACAGAGTAACTTTTTTGTGCTAAAAAGTCACAAAAAATGTTAAGGATATAAATGACTATTTTTCCTTTGTACAAAAATCATAAATCTTGTTCCTCATTTTGAAGAACTTGGTGCAAAAAATGTTAACAAATACCACAAGATATACAGTGGGGAAAATAAGTATTTGATGCCCTGCTGACTTTGCAAGTTTCCCCACCTACAAAGAATGGAGAGGTCTGTAATTTTTATCTTAGGTACAATTCAACTGTGAGAGACAGAATCTAAAAATAAAAGCAAGAAAATCACATTGTATGATTTTTAAATAATTAAATTGCATTTTATTGCATGTAAAAAAGTATTTGATCACCTACCAACCAGCAAGATTTTTAGCTCTTAGGCTATGTGCACATGGTGCGGATTCTGCTGCGGATCTGCAGCGGTTTTGGCCCTGCGGGTCCGCAGCAGTTTCTGCTGCATTGTATAGTACCATTGTTTTCAATGGTAAACTGGAAAACACAGTGCACATGCTGCAGATTTTTCCGCGCGGATTTGCTGCGGGTTACAATCTGCAGCATTTCAATTCTTTGTGCGGATTCTGCTGCGGTTTCACACCTTACTCATTATGAGGTGTGAAACCGCAGGGCTAAACCGCAGGCTAATCAGCAGGTAAACCGTAGGTCTTTTGACCTGCGGATTTACCTGTGGATTTTACAAAATCTGCGGTGAAAAATCTGCAGCACCTAAAAACTACGTGGGCACATAGCCTTACAGACCCTATGTTCCATTTGTTTTGCTGGTTGGTTCTTCTCCCACATGTTTCTACACATAGTGGATTGTACATAAGCATTTTTTGTTTGCAGATGTTATCTGCTACTGCATGTGTCTGGTGAACAGGGCTGCATCTAAGGGTCCCGTTTCACATAGTGATGCACCAGCGATCCTGACAACGATACGACCTGGTAGGGATCGCTGGTGCGTTGTCACACAGCTGCTATTCTGAACGATTCCAGCCTGCGTCCCTGAGTTCTGCGTCACCAACGAGGTCGCTCGTCGGCGACAAACACAGCGATGCATGCTGGCCAGCGGGACGCCGACGATGAAAAAATAGCCCAGGACATTCGAGCACGATCAGCGATATCCAGCAGGGGGGACGGTTGCTGCTATGTGTCAATTGTAGCGAGATTGCAGTTGCTTCACAAAATCGGTGACACTTCAGCGATCTCGCTAGCGATCTCGCTATGTGAGACGGGGCCTTAAAGAGGTACAGTAAGGATAGGTTCACACATGTATAGTGCTCTCTGCTGAGATTACTATGGAAACTTTGGTAGTGACCTGTTGGAGCCATTAACTATTGGGCTAATCAGAGTAACTTTGGACTTGGTCTGACCTCTTTATCAGGATTTGTCATCTTTTTCAAACATGTAAAAACATTTGTGCATTTCTTCCAAAGAAAGACACTTTTGAGGTGTCCATCATAAATGTATTTTGTGTGTATTTTAATGGAAACCCAACTCAGAGCAAAATGTGACATGGCTCCAAGGAAAGCAACAAAATTTAAATGAGGATTCAGAAACAAACCACTAAAGAAGAATAATAGTGCCCACATTACTCTAACTATAGGCTTAGCACCGATGTTGTGCTAACAGTTGAAGCATTATAAACAAAAATAATATTCATAGTATAACTAAGGTTGTCAAGCAACTTCACTGAACTTCGTAAACTATAGAGTTAAAATATATATCTTCTTTTTGCTGAGGTTTTAGACATTTTGAACCTCTGATAGTAGCCAGAAGAGATGAGCGAACGTGCTTGGAAAACATTCACCAATCTCAAATTTGACATGAATGCAGCACATTCAGATTTGTATTCGCTTTCACAAGCATTTTTACTCAAAGTCGGCAAAATCTGGACACAGTTAGGTAAATCATGACGTTTCCACTAATGCTTTTGTTATTACTTTGGCTAGGATAGTGGTGCTATATGATGAGCAGGGTGGACAGGGGGGACATGTTTAATGTTGGGAGGGGGTGTAGCTAGATTAGAAGAGTGGCACTGTTTTTTTCCCTTAACTTTGTGTGTTGATTCCAGCAGCCAATCAGGGCACAGAAAACCATCCACAGCATCATGAAACAAGGTCTTCAGTGATTGGCTGCAGAGGTCACATGTCCCTGGTGATATTAAAAGCGGACATATGGTTTTGCTGGTGCCATTTATTCAAGTGAACTTGTCAGTTAAACAGATAGGGTACTGTCCTGTGTGAAATCGATCTTCCAGCATCAAAGTAGATTGTCTAAAAACTGCATGGCAGTCTCCGAAAGCCCCATTTGTTACTCAAAATTATTTGTGCTAAAACTGTGCTTCAGTGGCAAATCAGAAGGCCAGATTTCCACTTAAAAATAGTTAGGCCTAATATTGGGGTGCAGCCTGGAGAACTAATTAGCTACTCCAAATTGTTTGTGATAAAATTGTGTTTCAGAGACAAATCAGAAGGCCACATTTCCACTTAAAAATCCTTAGACCTAATATTGGGCTGCAGCCTGGAGGGCCAATAAGCTGCTCTAAGTCGTTGGTGCTAAAACTGTGTTTCAGTGGCAAATTAGAAGGCCAGGTTTTCACTTAAAAATCACTTGGCCTAATATTTGGGTGCAGCCATGAGGCCCAATTAGTCACTCCAAATCCTTTGAAATAAAACTGTGTTTCAGTGGCAAATCAGAAAGCCATATTTTCACTTAAAAATCGTTAGGTATAACAGTGTTGTTCAGGCGCACTATCTAAGAAAATAAATAGTAATTGTTATTATAGTGACAGATGACTAATAGCTGTGGGCCTAAGGTTGTGAACAACTTGTTACAAGATGGGAAGGCTAGTTATAGCATAAGCGGCAATAAGAGAGGCCGTAGTAGAAGGGGGATAAGGCTTGGTGCTCGACGTGTACGTGTTTTAGGTGCAAATGTGAATGACAGCTCATCTGAGGTTAAGTTTGTAGATCCCACTTGGTGTGAACCCAGAGGTATGCAGCTAAGTAGCTCACCAGAGGAGATGGAAGAGGAGGAAGATAAAGAGGTTATGTTGCGGCTTCCCACACAGACATGGAGTAGAGCAGCCATAACAAGCACCGCTTCCTCAGCCTCAACACTGGTTGCGAATGTGCAGTTCACAGGGGTGGCAAGGGATACCTGAGAAGAACAGTGCATGCACTGACAACAGATACATGTCCAGTAGAGCAGGGACTAGTCTAACCACTGCAATGGCGGTCTGCAATTTATGTCACTGATGCTGCTTCATTTGAAGTAGTGGGCAGAAGCTATGGCATTGACGACAGCCTCTGCCCCCTGATGACACTTTGAGTATTCCAGCATGCACTGGGATTTTTAAATGAAGTGTCAAAAGCAAATAGTAGAAGAAAAAATGAAGCTTTCAGATAGAGTAGTTAGGGAAAGATAGGGAATTTTTAATGAAAGAAATTAGACGAAAGAATAGATTATAACATGGGCAGCACGGTGGCTCAGTGGCTGCAGCCTTGCAGCGCTGGAGTCCTGGGTTCGAATCCCACCAAAGACAACTTCTGCAAGGAGTTTGTATGTTCTCCCCGTGTTTGCGTGGGTTTCCTCCGGGCACTCCGGTTTCCTCCCACACTCCAAAGACGTACTGATAGGGAATTTAGATTGTGAGCCCCATCGGGGACAGTGATGAAAATGCGTGCAAACTGTAAAGCGCTGCGGAATATGTTAGCGCTATATAAAAAAAAAAAGATTAGATTAAATAAACTTTAGTATGAAAATAAAATTTAGTTTTGAACCAAATCTTTAATAGCCAGTAAACGACTGCCGATACGTAATAGCTTACCAATCGATGGTCATTAAGTGCCGCCTGTCAGTCAGTGTAAACATACAGTACCAATATGCATTAGCCATATACAGAATAAATATTTATATCCAAAAACTTACCAATGAAGTCTCATTTGATATTAGCCCTTTTTGCCTCCATTGTGTCAAGCCTTCATGTCAGTGTCCTAATGCCAGGACTTGGTCACTGCAGTGTACCACACTGATCACCACACCTGTAAAAAATACAAAAGGTCACATATATCTACATGTTTCCTAAATAAGAAATCCCCCCACATTGCATCACTGAGTACATACATGCACACATGATAAATATATGATTAGCTGTTATGCAACCACCATTACAAATGTAAATAGATAATTCACCACTGTGCCCCCACTAACTATAATTAGCCACTTTTTCACTTCTAATGAATATATAAATGAATTAGCCCCTATACTCTTTCACCCAATTCATTACTAGTCATTCTCCTGCATCCTAAACACCCCTCTGTGCACCTTTTGCTCCTCCAATTAATTAGAATAACATGCTGGATAACAGAAAAAAATGGAGTCCGGCTCAGCAGGACTGGATTTTCCTTTTCTTTTTCAAAAGAAAATATAGTGCATACAAAAGAAAAAATTACATGATCGACATGACCCAGTTGAAACGCCTCGACTGCACTAAGCAGTCTTACTCATGAGTGCGCACAAAAGAAAAATTTACATGGTCGACATGACCCAGTTGAAATGCGTCGACTGGGTCATGTCGACCATGTAAATTTTTCTTTTGTGTGCACTGCATTTTCTTTTGAGAAATAAAAAGAAAAGGAAAATCCAGTCCAGTTGAGCGGGACTCCAATTTTTTCTATTATCCTTGATGTGAGGCCAGGGCAAGGCCAGTGTCTGAGCTCCTGGTGGATGAGCATAGAGCAACTGGGTGAGCTGTAATCACATTTTATGATTACATGTTCCTCTAGCCTCAGTTCATTATAAAGTCCCCTCATACCCTACACTCAAGTCATTATAATTCTCTTTCTCTAAACACACCAACCTAAATTCATGATACTTAACTCTCTCCTACCCCTCACGCTTAAAGGGAGCCTTTTACCTGTTTTTTTCTTACAAACCCTGTCCATCCCCTTTAAGATCATGTGTAAAAGGCTAAAAAAATGTTAAAAGTATCACAAAGTTGTATGTACTTTGAAATGTTACCAAAAGAACAAATGTTAGCTGTCACACACACAGTGGTGTAACTAGGGTTCAATGGCATATTTCACACTATAGTGTCAAAAATATGGAGACATCAAGGTATACTTTCACTGGAAAACACTGACCTCTATTCCGTACAAAAAAAAGAAGGGAAACCCTGATGTAAACAGTTCAGATGGAAGTCAGAGGAACACTCTTTTAGCCCATGTCTAGTAATTAGGCGCTTATAGATCTGTTCAACAAATACACTAGGAGTGTTCCAGACGCATATGACAAAACGAGCATATCAAGAGCATTACAATGGCAAAGTATTTACAGAGATTGTGAATATGGTCGGTTGTTAGCTACAGCATGAGTCTGTAGGAAGTATTAACCATTGTAAATGAGGTAAGCATTTCCAATACAATGCAAAATCTCAAAACATGCAAACTATAAATGTATTCCTAATATTTATAACCTGGTTTATCTAGAAAACCCCATTTATAGTTTGTTTTATTGTGAAAACTTATAATATCCCATCACTAAAAAAATACTGAAAAATGTTATTTTTTTGTTGACAAGAACAAAACACATACGCTGCAGAACCAGCAGCTCCTTTAGTATGAATACTTTCCTAAAGGGATTTTGGAACAGCGGGAGTTCCATTGTGACGCCAGAAAGCATTTATGAAAAGAGGAAACTGAAAAAAGAAGCAGATTACAAGCCTAATGGTTAGGTGAAGGACATGGTAGTTACAGTTCAGGAAATATTCTTATCTCATTCATAAGCTACTTTTATCTACTTTTAGCATTCATTTCAACTATAATTACATTATAATATTTTTTTAGTTTCAGTACTTTTGTAACATAATATCAATTCACATTTCTAAATTCTCATAAATTCTCATGTGTGAAGTATGGTGTAGTACCGGAATAAGAAGGAACGTCTGGTAAGTCAAATCTGAATAGATACTTTGAGGAAAGGATTCAAAAGTTAAAGTGAGCAGAAGTAGATGTAGGGTTATATTTTATGTCAAGTGTGTGAGAAACCAGTGATCTAAACTTGTGTTCTAAAAAAAAAAAATTCCCCCTCTTGCTAGAATTTTATTATTCATTTCAGGTGTTTCTTAGTTATCTTGTTGTCCTACATGGTAACAAATCCTGGGTCACAAAATGATTCTTCTGTTTTTGATAAAGATTTCTGTTATAGTACAGGGTTGTTCCATCCAAGAGACCATTCATCCAGAAACTTTTATGGAGCTGACAGGAAGGGGTTAGTAACTGATTTATATAATTATTTGTCTGTACTGTGTAATAACTTCTCACTTCTCGAAATTCCCTCTTGGGGCTCCTGCAGACAAGCATATAAAAAAATCATCAGCGTTTCATGCAAAAAAAACTTGGACAATTTTTTTCTAATTTTCATCTTATTTTCATTCATTGCCATCTGTGTGTACTTTTTTTACATTCATGTGACAGCTGTGTGATTTTTCATCATTTTCTTTAATTTTTACATTGGAAAAAGGCAGTTAAAGCAAAAAAAAGTATTTTAAAAATATATAAAAAGTATAATTTGTTTTTGTCCCTTTGGGGGACTTGAACCTGCGATAATTTATTGCAATATTTGGAGAAATTGACCTAGATTCCAGTGATGGGGGGTCTTCAGCACATGGGAGATAGTGCACCACCAAAGAAGCCATTTAACCCCTTCGCGACCAAGACTGTTTTCATCTTTCTAACCCGACCAATTTCTACAATTCAGACCACTGTCCCTTTATGAGGTAATAACTCTGGAACGCTTCAGCGGATCCTACTGATTGAGATTGTTTTCTCATGACATATTGTACTTTATGATAAGCAGTAAAATTTCTTCGATATGACTCGCGTTTACTTGTGAAAAAGATTGCAATTTTCATACTTTTAATTTCTAGGCCCTTAAGAGTCATATCGCATAAAATAGTTACTAAATAACATTTATCCCTTGTCTACTTTACATCAGCACAATTTTGGAACCAAAATTTTTTTTTGTTAGGAAGTTATATGGGATAAAAGTTGACCAGCGATTTCTCATTTTTTCAACAAATTTTACAAAACCTTTTTTTTTTAGACACCACATCACATTTGAAGTGACTTTGAGGGGTGTACATGATAGAAAATACCCAAAAGTGACACCATTCTAAAAATTGCAACCCTCGTGGTGCTTAAAACCACATTCAGGAAGTTTATTAACCCTTCAGGTGCTTCACAGGAATTTTTGGAATGTGGAAGGAAAAAATAAACATTTACTTTTCTTTCACAAAAATTTTCTTTTAGACCAATTTTTTTTTTAAATTTCTCAAGGGTAACAGGAGAAAATGGACCATACATTTTGTTGTGCAATTTCTCCTGAGCATGCCGATACCCCGATATCCCTGTGACGTCTGTGTGCTATCTATTTTTATACATTTACACTAAAAAATGCTTATGATTAAATACTTGTCTTTAGGATATTGGGTGGACCCTCATTTATTAGCAGATGACTCAGCTACATAGCCCAGTGTAAATAAAGTATGCAACACGTTATTTTAGAAGTCAAAAGGCCACAGCTTTAATTAAAGAAAACATGAGTATAGTAAGAATCAAGTGAAAATGTTAGACAAGTATATTCTGAGATTCACAGAAACTGTGAGATTCTCGAGTTGCCTGCCATACAGCAATTTTGCAGGTAGCAATTCAGAGAAGGCACAATTCGACTTGCCACAATAGCAAAGCCAGCCAACTTCAAGGATTCCAAAGACCCCACCAGAGATCCTCATTCCTGTGCTTAACAGTTCAGTCATCCATGGATGACGTCTCCATTTTCACATCCTTCAGGTGGACCACCAAAGTCCAGCCTATTCTCCATCATTGTGTAACAGCTTCTATTAACACCTTCAGCCTCAAGCCTATTTTCACCTTCATGACCAGACAAATTTTACAATTCAGACCATTGTTTCTCTATTAGGTCATAACTCTAGAAAGCATCAGCGGATACCACTGATTAAAAAAAAATGTTTTCTCGACTTATTACACTTCATGATAGTGGTAAAATTTATGTGATATGACTCATTTATTTGTAAAAAAAAAAAGGAAATTTGGCAACAATTTTAAAAGTTTTGCAATTTTCAAATTTTTAATATGGTTGCCCTTAAAGCAAAAAGCTATATCAATCAAAAGAGTTAATAAATAACATTTCCCAACTGTTTACTTTACAGTGGGTACAGAAAGTATTCAGACCCTTTTAAATTTTTCATTCTTTGTTTCATTGCAGCCATTTGGTAAATTCAAAAAACTTCATTTTTTTCTCATTAATGTACACACTGCACCCCATCTTGACTGAAAAAAACAAAAATGTAGAAATTTTTCCAAATTTATTACAAAAGAAAAACTGAAATATCACATGGTCATAAGTATTCAGACCCTTTGATCAGACACTCATATTTAAGTCACATGCTGTCCATTTCCTTGTGATCCTCCTTGAGATTGTTATACTTCTCCATTGGAGTCCAGCTGTGTTTAATTAAACTGATAGGACTTCATTTGTAAAGGCACACACCTGTCTATATAAGACCTCACAGCTCACAATGCATGTCAGACCAAATGAGAATCATGAAGTAAAAGAAATTGGCCAAGGAGCTCAGAGATAGAATTGTGGCAAGGCACACATCTGGCCAAGGTTACAAAAGAATTTCAGCAGTACTCAAGGTTCCTAAGAGCACAGTGGCCTCCATAATCCTTAAATGGAAGACGTTTGGGACCACTAGAAGTCTTCCTAGACCTGGTCGTCCAGCCAAACTGAGCAATCGTGGGAGAAGAGCCTTGGTGAGAGTGGTAAAGATGAACCCCAAAATCACTGTGGCTGCGCTCTACAGATGCAGTAGGGAGATGGGAGAAAGTTCCGTAAAGTCAACTATCACTGCAGCCCTCCACCAGTCAGGCCTTTATGGCAGAGTGTCCAACGGAAGACTCTCCTCAGTGCAAGACATATGAAAGCCCACATAGAGTTTGCTAAAAAACACATGAAGGACTCCCAGACTATAAGATATTAGATTCTCTAGTCTGATGTGAGGAAGACAGAACTTTTTGGTGATAATTCTAAGCGGTATGTGAGGAGAAAACCAGGCACTGCTCATCACCTGACCAATACAATCCCAACAGTGAATTATTGTGGTGGCAGTGGCAGCATCATACTATGGGGTGTTTTTCAGCTGCAGGGACTGGATGACTGGTTGCAATTGGAGGAAACATGAATGCGGCCAAGTACAGAGATATCCTGAATTAAAACCTCTTCCAGAGTGCTCTGCACTTCAGACTTGGCTGGAGGTTCACCTTCCTACAAGACAATGATCCTAAGCACACAGCTAAAATAACAAAGAAGTGGCTTCAGAACAACTCTGTGACCATTCTTGACTGGTCCAGCCAGAGCCCTGACCTAAACCCAATTGAGCATCTCTGGTGAGACCTGAAAATGGCTCTCCACCAACGTTCCCCATTCAACCTGAAGGAACTGGAGAGGATCTGCAAGAAAGAATGGCAGACAATCCCTAAATCCAGGTGTGAATAACTTGTTGCATCATTGCCAAGAAGATTCATTGCTGTACTGAGCAAAGGGTCTGAAAACCTATGACCATGTGATATCTCAGTTTTTCTTTTTTAATACATTTACAAAAATTTCTACATTTCCGAGGTTTTTTCAGTCAAGATAGGGCGCAGAGTGTACATTAATGAGAAAAAAAATGAATTTTTTTTAAATTTGCCAAATGGCTGCAATGAATCAAAGAGTGAGAAATTTAAAGGGGTCTGAATACTTTCCGTACCCATTGTACATAAGCACAATTTTTGAAAGATTTTTTTTGTTGTTAGGAAGTTATAAAGGTTATAAGTTGAACAGCAATTTCTCATTTTTTCAACAAAATTTACAAAAAACGTTTTTTTGTAGGTATCACATCACATTTGAAGTGACTTTGACGGGTCTATATGTCAGAAAATACCCAAAAGTGACATCATTATAAAAATTGCACCCCTCATGGTGCTCAAAACCACATTCAAAAAGTTTATTAATGCTTCAGGTGCTTCGCAGGAATTTTTCCAAAAAAAACTTTTCGTTTAGACCCAATTTTTTTATTTTCACTAAGGTAACATGGAAATATGGACCCATAAAATTGGTTGTGCAATTTCTCCTGAGCATGCCGTTACCCCAAAAAAAGAACCAGAAAACACAAAATAATCCTAAAAAGTAGCTTTTAATTCAATCACTAAAAACATATAATAGTAAGAATAACTAAATACCCAGGGGGTCAAAGATAAGAGCCAAGTGAGCAAAATCAATATTACTTGTGCATATAGTTATATACCTCGGGGCAAAAAGCTACCATGCCCTAATAAGCCCTATTGAGGCCCTTCCTGACCGCGGAGGTTGGCACCCTAGTTGTTGACGATATGCCGCCCCCGCTCAATGTCGGCGTCCCTAGTAGCGCCCTAGACCACCCTATGTATACAAAAATGGGGGACGCAAAAAATAAAAATAAACACACTCACACCTATAATACCGAAAACACAAAAGTGAAGAGACAATTATTGTCTCGTGCAAAAAGTGCTATAGTGCTGTAAACTTATCTCATAGTATGCACACTGTAAACTTATCTCGTAGTATAGAAACCCATCAAAACCCAATTCTTATCTCGGAGTACGGGTTTTTGCAGCTTAAATAAAACTTCTCGTAGTCAAAAATATTAACCTGCTGCAACTGCTGCAATGGGCAGACCCATAGAAAGAAATGAAAAAAATGCCGTGAAAAAACGTCTACAGAGAGATCAGTATATAATAGACAGCACACATAAAAATACATTTGTCCAAATTTAAGGACAAGCACATAAAGTGATATGATCACTGCACATTTAAATGTACGGGTTTTTGCAGCTTAAGTAAGACTTATCTCTGTTAGGAACAGCAGAGCACACTAAATAAATAAATAATAAAGTGCGTTCGCCGCTCGGGGTCCACCGTGCAGTAGGTGTTAAAATTGTTGTGAAACAATGGCAGACGCGCTATATGGCGGTATACTGCGCTCGGGCTAAACGTCACCCGAGGTGCGCAGAGCGGACTCTGTTAAACACACATAGGCACTTTAGTACAGACAAAGCATAAACGCCGAGCCTGTTAGCTTCACGGGTCTCAGCTGGCGTGCACACACGGTATATGGTCACAGGACACGGCCCAAGGCAGAGGTCGGTGTCCGACTTGACCTACAGTGCATGCGGAGTTGCTACCACGGACGCCAGTAAGTGCTGCTATCTGCAGCGCGGCGGTAACTACTGCGGCTGTATGACAGTGCCGTAGGCATCACACTATCGGACGCTAGTGTAGCGGTGTGGTATGCACTGTGGCATATGACTTGCCACTGACTGGCGCTGACTATAACTTTAATTCCCTATCAACATGCGTAATATCAGAGGGAAGGGGTTTTATAATAAGTCAGTCACCAGAATCATACATCCGTCACCATTCACACATAGCAAGTATAGTCTATACTAGCGCATGGCCGAGCGAGCCTTTTATAGCCATGCGCTACCGGGACCTTCCAGACCTCTGAGATAGACCAATCAGATCAGGACAAGGACCTGAGCATGTGACCCCCGATCTCCACTGGGAGATCTTCTCGTGGGCATGCCCAGTAGCGCGGCGAGAGGACTAAGCCTCTGGAGTGGTTTCCTGCAAAGCAGTTATTTTAGCAGCCAATGGATAGGAATAATTATAAAATATAACTTTTATTCAATTAGTATAAAATCTTAAAATGCAAGGTGCTCGGGTTATACAAACAAACAAATAGAGAAAAAGAAGAGAAGCTGGTGGCTTCAATACTGCCCATCACTTCTAATGCATCCCAGATATATAGTTATTCATTGGGTGCCATAAATCAATCCAGTGTGGCCAAACCACTCCCAAAACATAGGATACACAAATCTCAAAATTATCTCTTTGCTTTACATTCAATATTGTGATTAGCCATCACAGTTTATATGGTTATCTCTTATTGAGAGTGCATGCCCAACCGTCTTATAATATCAACAATACATTTCTAGACTTGGCACACCAATGCTACCCTCCTCATAAAGAGTACCATCTGATTTTTTGGGCAGAGAATATCCAAACTACTGCCACATAGTATCAACCAATTTTCCACCACACAGCTTCGATAACCGCATTTGCTGCAGGTTCTAATTATAATACAGTACACAAAATGTTATTAACATATTATTTAGTAAGAGAGTGTGTCATCATTGAGATATACAATTCCGCATACCATATGTGCTCCCTAATTCAGGGTCTAAATCCAACACATATGCATATATCAGCATATCTTTTCTCAAATGCCTCCTATTCGCAATGAGATCACTATTCTAACACTAAAACAATTGACATAAAACGGAACAGTCTCACCACAATATCAGAGGCACGTTCTGATTTGTTACCATCCCCATGAGTGGTGAGCGCGATACTCCTGTCTCCTGACGCGTTTTGTCAAATCTCATCAGGGGAGTCGACTGGGGTCATCTCTGTGGTGTATCACGAGTGGCCGTTATATGTTTAAACCGACATCATGTGTAAGTATACTCATGCATACCTCCTTTTGTATGTTCGCTCCATAGCATCCCGGGAAGCCGACACTTCCGGTCCCTCGTTTACCTCACATCCTGTGGCTGGGCCGCATACGCCATCAGTGTGTTCGCTCTGTAGAGCGCGTCACATGCTGGGGGCGCGCCTAACAGCCACTGGGCATGCGCCTCATAGCGCCACCCTCTCTGGAAGGACAATTGCGTTCTATATGTTATAGTTGCGCTCGTTACTAAGGACATCAAACGACCACCATGTCCTACCCTATACATGCGCCTATTCCTGTCATTCATATAGCAGGAATATATATTCCTGCTCATTGCAGGGATCCTGCTAGAGTCCTTCCAATGTTTATTACTGGAGATATTCCGTTTACCTAATGGGACTATCCCACACCTTAAATCATGTGCAGATATTCATACATAGGGGATTTATTCCAATTTTCAGGAGTTTTAGCGAGTACACCTATGGAAATCGACACACCCCCTCAAAAATGCTTAACACTAATTAGAGGAGAACGGACAGTTATTTAAAACCATAGCTTGCTATGAAAAGCAGGTTGCGCTACCATTGCTGGTCCAGAGGTGGCAGCAACATCCAGCCCCAGAGAGCTGGTCTGAGCAGGGACCCTGGATCGCAGAGATTGCAGTGCAGGTCCCTGAGTGGTTGGAAAGAAATGGGAGACCACTGGATGTATGACTCTGGATTCCTGCTGTGCAGCTGCAGGAATCCAACACCTAACAATCTTGTAGTCAAAAATACTAACCTGCTGCAATGGGCAGACCCATAGAAAGAAATGAAAAAAAAAAAAATACTGTGAAAAAACATCTACAGAGAGATTAGTATATAATAAACAGCACACATAAAAATACATTTGTCCAAATTTGACGACAAGCACATAAAGTGATATGAACACTGCACATTTAAATGACAGAAAATCAAGCAAGATATAACACTGCATTGTCATTTCAGCCAGGGGTAATGAGTCCCCTCTTTTAGACCCCTGATGAACCCTCACCAACATAGAGGGGGAAACGCGTCGGGTTCCGTCTGCATCTATGGCTGATAAGTATATTGCTGCACTTTATATTTGACAGACCCTATGTGGTACCATATAAATGAACATTGTTAACCCTATGAGACGGAGATTTCTCTGTCTTATTCCATTTTTGATATATGAAATGCTGAGCACTGCATTGATATTTGATATATGAATCCCCACTGTTTTTTTATATAATTTTGGGAAGTATATTCAGCACAGTCCACCTGTATAGCGTGCTTGCATTTTTTTGAAGGGTTATTGCATATGCACTGTGTTATATCTTGCTTGATTTTTGGCACCACATGAGAGAGAAGTTCTATTGAGGTGATGCTGTTTTAAGCCTCATGAGATATTGTTCTACATGTATGCTGTTGCTTAAATAGCGCATATGGTGTGTATTGTTTCCATGTGTAAATTCTTGAGGTGGATTTAGCCTCAGGATTTATTGGGTGATTAAAATCCCTAGCTTATTTGCAACGGCTGCGACAGACATACCGTAATTTGGCATTCTATTTCTGTCATTTAAATGTGCAGTGTTCATATCACTTTATGTGCTTGTCCTTAAATTTGGACAAATGTATTTTTATGTGTGCTGTTTATTATATACTGATCTCTCTGTAGACGTTTTTTCTCGGCACTTTTTTCATTTCTTTCAATTGGTCTGCCCACTGCAGCAGTTGCAGCAGGTTAATATTTTTGACTACGAGATAAGTTTTATTTAAGCTGCAAAAACCCGTACTCCGAGATAAGAATTGGGTTTTGATGGGTTTCTATACTATACAATAATTGTCTCTTCACTTTTGTGTTTTCGGTATTATAGGTGTGAGTGTGTTTATTTTTTGCGTCCCCCATTTTTGTATATGTAGGGTGGTCTAGGGCGCTACTAGGGACCTCGACGTTGAGCGGGGGCGGCATATCATCAACAACTAGGGTGCCAACCTCCGCGGTCAGGAAGGGCCTCAATAGGGCTTATTAGGGCATGGTAGCTTTTTGCCCCGAGGTATATAAGTATATGCACAAGTAATATTGATTTTGCTCACTTGGCTCTGATCTTTGACCCCCTGGGTATTTAGTTATTCTTACTATTATATGTTTTTAGTGATTGAATTAAAAGCTAATTTTTAGGGATTATTTTGTGTTTTCTGGTTCTTTTTTTATTATATAATATTAAATATATTCTGTGGAGGTTTTGTTTCATGCCGTTACCCCATATGTGGGGAAAAAGCACCATGTAGGCACATTACAGGACTCGGAATAGAATGAGCACCATTTGACTTTTTGAACACAAAATTTGCTGGAATAATTAGCGGATGCCTTATTGCATTTGGAGATCACCTGATGTTATGGAAGTTGCGGAATGCACCAAATATTGTAGTAAAGACAAGGTGCGTTCGCAGCCTGGGGTCCACCGTGCAGAGATGTTACCTGATGCCAGGTAATGGCGAAAACAAGATGGCGGTATAACAAACACATGTGTGTTAACCTCACCCGGTGTGTAAAAGGCGAACTCTGTTACTTCACAGGGCCACAGTACCGCAGGGAGAGCGCTAGTGTATTGGTCACAGGACCCAGCCCCAAGGACACGGGGTTAGAGTCCCTCTAGACCCACTAGCGTTCGGTGCCGCAACTGTGGTGCCAGAAAAAGCAACTAAAGGTTTAACCACACAAAGTGCATTCAGCGCCGTTCTGGCAGATGCCACAAACCAGCCTAAGCTTAGGACTGGAAATCGCCCTAATTGCACACGGGCCGCTCTGACAGATGCTGCTGTGAATGTGGTATAGTCATGCCTCGTGCTGAATGGCACAAACTGGCACTAACACGTGTGCAAAGAACTGGTTGCACTGGGGCACATAGGCAATGCCACTACTAGGTGCTGACTCTAGCTCTGATAACCCTATAATATGCACAACCAAAGGGAGGGAATCATAAGGAGTCAGTCACCAGAAACATGCATCCATCATCTTACACACGTACATAATTCTATACTAGCACATGACCGGGTGGCCATGCAAGGTTTTTATAGTTACAGCCTTCTGGGACCTTCGTAGTGGTTCAATCGGAGCAGCAACAGGATCTGAGTATGTGACCTCCAAACTCCAATGAGAGCTCGTCCCACGGGCATGCTCAGTGGACCAAAAGAGGGACTTAGACTCAGGAGCTGCTTGCTGCTGGCTATTGTGGATTGCAATAGCTGGACCAGGGATGACAGTAGCAACCAAACTGACAGTACTAATCAGGGCAAGGTGCTGGGATTGAAGTCTTCGCTAAGCAGCCTCCTCTGCGGTTGCGAAAGAATGGGAGACCGCAGAAGGCAGGGCTTGGGATTCCTCCTGTGCAGGGGAAGAAACCCGACACCTGATGTGCCTAAACAGTGGAAACTCCCCACAAGTGACGCCATTGTTTACACTAGACTCCTCAGGGAACCTAACCAGATCTGTGGTGATCACCTTGAATCCCCAGATGCTTCACCGAATTTTAGAACATTGAGTTGTAAAAATAAAAAAAATCTACTTTTTCCCCCAAAAATGTTTTCCAGTTCAATATTTTGCATTTTCACAAAGGAAACAGGAGAAATTGCACTGTACAATTTCTTATACAATTATCCTGAGTACGCCAATACCCCATTTGTGGGGGAAAACTACTGTTTGGGTGCATGTCAGGGCTCGGAAGGGAAGGAGCACCACTTGAGTTTTTTAATACAAACAGTGGAAACCACCAAGTGACAACATTGTGAAAACTACACCCCTCAGGGAACTTATCTAGGTTTGTCGTAAGCATCTTGAACCCCAAATGTTTCTCAGAAGTTTATAACGTTTAGCCGTGAAAATGAAAAAAATCACATTTTTCTTCGAATAATAATTTTTTAACCTCAAATCTCATTTTCAAAAGATTTATAGGAGAAATTGCATCTTACAATTTGTTGTGCAACTTCTCCTGAGTAGGCTGATACCCAATATCTGTAGAAAAGCTACTGTTTCAGCGCACAGCAGGGCTTGGAAGGAAAGGAGCACCATTTGACTTTTTAAATCAAAATTTGCTGGAATAATTAGCAGACGCCATGCCACATTTGGAGAGCCCCTAATATGCCTAAACAGTGGAAACACCCTGAAAGTGATCTCATTTTGGAAACTAGGCCCCTCAGGAAACCCTGTCTAGATGTGTGCTTAACACCTTGAATCGCCAGGTGCTTCACAGAAATTTATAACGTAAATCAGTGAAAAAGAAATTACAGTTTTCCCACAAAAAATTTCTTTTACTCTCAAATTTTTTAGGCAATAGCAGATGGGTAAAATAGATCTTAATTAGTTAAGCAATAAAAAGGTTACTGAATAACCCGATGAAAAAAATGTTTAAGTGTCTGTGATTATTCTGTAAAAATGGACACAAATTGCATTTCAAATCAATGTGTGACCAGACAGTCAGCGACTCCCACTCACACTCCACCTCTTCACCTCGCCCCCTATCTGTCAGAGTCCCGCAAGGTTCAGGCCTAGGGCCCCTGCTCTTCTCCATTTACACTTTCAGCCTGGGATAGCTCATAGAATCTCATGGCTTTCAGTATTACCTTTATGCTGATGACACACAGATCTACATCTCTGGACCAGATATCAACCCCCTACTAACCAGAATCCCACAATGTCTGTCTGCTATTTCTTCTTTCTTCTCAGCTAGATTCTTAATACTTAATATGGACAAAACAGATTTCATCATCTTTCCCCCATCTCACTTCACTCCCCAAATGGATCTATCCATTAAAGTAAATGGCTGCTCACTCTCCCCAGTCCCACAAGCTCGCTGCCTCGGGATATTCCTTGACACTGATCTCTCTTTTAAACCACATATCTAAGCCCTTTCCACTTCCTGCCGACTTCAACTCAAAAATATTTCACGAATCCGTACATTCCTCAACCAAGAATCTGCAAAAACTCTAGTCCATGCCCTCATCATCTCCCGCCTTGACTACTGCAACCTCCTGCTCTGTAGCTTCCCCTCTAACACTCTTGCATCCCTCCAATTTATTCTAAATTCTGTCCGACTAATCCATCTGTCCCCTCGCTATTCCCTGGCCTCTCCCCTCTGTCAATCCCTTTACTTGCTCTCAATTACCCAAAGACTCCATTTCAAAACCCTAACCATGACATACAAAGCAATCCACAACCTGTGTCCTTCATACATCTGTGACCTCGTTTCCCAGTACTTACCTTCACGTAACCTCTGATCCTCAAAAGATCTCCTTCTCTACTCCCTGCTTATCTCCTCTTCTCACAATCGCATGCAAGATTTATCCCATGCATCACCCCTATTCTGGAATTCTCTACCACGACATATCAGACTCTCGCCTACTATGAAAACTTTCAAAAAGAACTTGAAGACCTACCTCTTCCGACAAGCCTACAATCTGCTGTAACCATGATCGACCAAGCCACTGCATAACCAGCTCTACCCTCGCCTATTGTATCCTCACCCATCCCTTGTAGATTGTGAGTCCTCGCAGGCAAGGTCCTCTCCCCCCCTCCAACTGTTGTTACTTGTATTGTTTAAGATTACTGTACTTGTTTTTATTATGTATACCCCTCCTCACATGTAAAGCGCCATGGAATAAATAATAATAATAATAATAATAATAATAAATACTAATGTACTAATGTGTGGGTTAACCCCCAAATAGCAAAGCTTAATTCTTAATTTAGTACAACAAAGCTTTTTACAATGACCTATTTGGTATGTGTACAAGAAAAAAGATGGACTAACTATGGGTATAATTGAACACAATAGTACCCTAATGCACAAAGATTTAGATTGGTGCTTATATTGAGTCTCCTGCCAAGGCTTGTTGACCTACTGTCAGGGGAAGAGTCTTGAGGAGATCATTTGCATATTCCCAGTGCCTTCTGGGATAAGTGAAGAGTCTCCGCGAGCTCAACGATCACTGGGTTTTGGCCGTTGCAGCTGAAAAGAGGAAATCGGAAAACCAGGGGAAGAGTCTTGAGGAGATCATTTGCATATTCCCAGTGCCTTCTGGGATAAGTGAAGAGTCTCCGCGAGCTCAACGATCACTGGGTTTTGGCCGTTGCAGCTGAAAAGAGGAAATCGGAAAACCAGGGGAAGAGTCTTGAGGAGATCATTTGCATATTCCCAGTGCCTTCTGGGATAAGTGAAGAGTCTCCGCGAGCTCAACGATCACTGGGTTTTGGCCGTTGCAGCTGAAAAGAGGAAATCGGAAAACCAGGGGAAGAGTCTTGAGGAGATCATTTGCATATTCCCAGTGCCTTCTGGGATAAGTGAAGAGTCTCCGCGAGCTCAACGATCACTGGGTTTTGGCCGTTGCAGCTGAAAAGAGGAAATCGGAAAACCAGGGGAAGAGTCTTGAGGAGATCATTTGCATATTCCCAGTGCCTTCTGGGATAAGTGAAGAGTCTCCGCGAGCTCAACGATCACTGGGTTTTGGCCGTTGCAGCTGAAAAGAGGAAATCGGAAAAACCGCGCGCCGAATTTTGGCTCATCTTTCATCGTTTTTAAGAAATCTCAAGATGGAAGAGGCCAGGAGCCATTTGGTGAGCTGCATTTCTTGCTACATGTTCACAGACTTACCAGTGGAAAAGCCAAACTTCACATGCCACAAATGCAAGCTTGTGTCCCTGTTGGAGGAAAAGTTGCAAAATCTCGAAGAGAGGTTGGCTACGTTGAAGATCATTAAGGAAGGTGAAGAGTTCTTGGACAGAGCAGAATTATCTCTTCATGTTACAGAAAGAGAAGAAATTCGAAGTGCACCTGAAGAAACAGAGGAATGAAGACATGTGACCCAGAGAAGCAGGAGGATCAGGAGGCAGTCAGCACCCATACTGCTCAGGAACCAGTACCAGGCTCTCACGCAGGAAAATGATGAAGAAATACATCAGGATAAGACTTTGCCAACAAACAGCAACCTTGTACGCCTTCAGAGTCCTCCTGGATGGAGAAAGAAAAATGTTGTGAAGAAGAAACGGAGAGTGGTGGTCATGGGGGATTCCCTGTTGAGAGGAACAGAGGCCGCTATCTGCAGACCGGATATAACTTCAAGAGAAATGTGCTGTCTTCCAGGTGCAAAAATTAAAGATGTGTCTGACAGGATATCAGGACTCTTCAGACCTACAGATGACTACCCATTCCTGCTACTACATGTGGGGACAAATGACACCGCAAGAAACGACCTGGAAACCATCTGCAGAGACTTTGAAGACTTAGGCAAGAAAGTGAAAGAACTGGGAGCGCAGGTGGTCTTCTCTTCCATCCTCCCAGTGGATGGCCATGGAACAAGGAGGTGGAATAAGATTCTGCAGGTGAACAACTGGCTACGTCGATGGTGCCGTCAGCAACGATTTGGATTTCTGGATCACGGAGTGAACTACTTATACGATGGACTACTTGCTAGAGATGGGGTGCACCTTACGAAGACTGGAAAGCATGTATTTGGAAGTCGCCTTGCTACACTTGTAAGGAGAGCTTTAAACTAGAACAACATGGGAAGGGAAGCAAAAGACCAGAAAAAGCCATACACCTGACAAATGCTATTGAGAACTCTGCTAATAGAAGTGGAAAGGAAGAACAAAGACGAAAGAATCTAATTAATAAAAATATTGGAGAAAGAGAAACCAATCACAAACTAAAATGTTTCTATACTAATGCACAAAGCATGGGCAACAAACAAGGAGAATTGGAACTACTAACACAGGAAAAGAAATATGATGTCATTGGAATCACTGAAACTTGGTGGGACGATACACATGATTGGAATACAAGACTAGAAGGATACAACTTATTTGCAAGAAACAGACTTGATAAACGAGGAGGGGGTGTTGCATTGTATGTTAGAAACGCATATATCTGCACAGAGATTGAAGCTTCAGGGACTGGGAGTTCTGTGGAAACTGTTTGGGTAAGAATACAAGGACAGAACAATGGAAAGGACACCATTGTAGGCATTTACTACAGGCCGCCTGTGCAAGCTGAAGATATGGATGAACTCTTTATGCATCAAATGGCCAAGTTCTCCAAAAAATATGACATAGTTGTCATGGGAGATTTCAACTATCCAGACATTTGTTGGGAATCTCTCTCAGGCAAAACTAACAGGTCAAGGAAATTCTTATCCTCTCTTGCTGACAACTTTATCTTCCAAAAGGTAGGGGAGAAAACAAGGGGAACTGCTACCTTGGATCTAATCCTTATAAACAGGGAGGAAATGGTTGAGGAGGTAAAAGTGGCTGGAACCCTAGGAGGTAGCGACCATGCTATTTTAGAATTTTGGATAACTAGAGGCGGAAGACCTGTGAAGACTCAGACGTCAAGGTTAGATTTCAGAAAGGCAGATTTTAAGGGATTCAGAAAGATAATTGGAGGAATCCAATGGCTGGATATCCTTAAAGACAAAAATGTCCAGGAAGGATGGGAAATCTTGAAAAATGAAATTCTCAAAGCACAGTTGTTAACAATTCCGAAAAGAGGGAAGAATAGGAAGCATTTAAGGAAACCAGGATGGGTGAACACAGAACTTAAGCACATGCTAAAAAGGAAGAAAAAAATGTTTATAAAATGGAAAGAGGGAGGCATATCTAAAGAAGAATATAATGCTGTCTGCAGAATCTGCAGGGCACAAATCAGATTAGCTAAAGCTGAAAATGAATTGAGGCTTGCAAGAGATGTCAAAAGCAATAATAAAGGATTTTGGGGATATGTCAAAAGTAAAAGAAAAGTCAAAGATGCTATAGGATTTTTACAGGATGAAAATGATGAAATGGTAAGACAGGATGTTGAGAAGGCTGAACTTTTAAATTCCTATTTTGCATCTGTTTTCTCTCAGAAAGGAAATGTAACACCAACTGTTATTCACTGTCCTATTAAGGGAATAGAAGAATCCAGGATATCTATAAACAGAAAGATAGTGAGGAAACACTTAGCTAACCTAAATGAATTCAAGTCTCCAGGTCCAGATGAATTACACCCCAGAGTACTGAAGGAGATAGCAGAAGAAATTTCTGAACCACTCTCCATAATCTTTGAAAATTCTTGGAGAACAGGAGAAGTGCCAGAAGACTGGAGAAGAGCAAATGTTGTTCCTATCTTCAAAAAGGGGAAGAAGGTGGACCCAGGCAACTATAGGCCGGTGAGTCTGACTTCTATACCAGGAAAGATCTTTGAACAAATTATTAAACAACATGTAAGTCAATACCTGGATAAGAATGAAGTGATCAAACAGAGTCAGCATGGGTTTGTAACTAATAAGTCATGTCAGACTAACTTAATTTCCTTCTATGACGGTATCACTGATTGGGTGGATCAAGGAAATGCTGTAGATATAGTATATCTTGACTTCAGCAAAGCATTTGACAAAGTCTCTCATACAATCCTTATTGAAAAAATGACTAAGTATGGAATGGACAAGGCAACTGTTAGGTGGATTCATAGCTGGCTTAGTGATCGGACCCAAAGAGTGGTCGTAAATGGCTGCACATCCAGTTGGAAGAATGTCTCAAGTGGGGTACCACAGGGCTCTGTCCTGGGCCCTGTATTGTTCAACATCTTTATCAACGATTTAGATGAAGGAATTGAGGGTAAACTGATTAAATTTGCTGATGACACAAAGCTAGGAGGGATAGCTAATACTAGAGAAGAGAGAGAGAGGATTCAAAAAGATTTAAATAAACTGGAGAAGTGGGCAGTAACTAACAGAATGGTTTTTAACAGGGAGAAATGCAAAGTACTACATCTGGGCAATAAAAATGAAAAAAGCATATATAGAATGGGAGGAATAGGGCTAAGTGACAGCACATGTGAAAAAGACTTGGGTATATTAATAGATCACAGACTGAATATGAGTCAACAGTGTGATGCAGCAGCAAAAAAGGCAAATGCAGTTCTAGGATGTATTAACAGAAGCATACAGTCTAGATCACGTGAAGTCATTATTTCCCTCTACTCCTCTTTGGTCAGACCTCATCTGGAATATTGTGTCCAGTTTTGGGCACCACATTTTAAAAAAGACATCAACAAACTGGAGCAAGTTCAGAAAAGAGCGACCAGAATGGTGACCGGTCTGCAAACCCTGTCTTATGAGGAAAGGTTGCAGGATTTGGGAATGTTTAGTTTGCAAAAGAGAAGACTGAGAGGAGACTTAATTGCTGTCTACAAATATCTAAAGGGCTGTCACATTGTAGAAGGCTCAACTTTATTCTCATTTGCACAAGGAAAGACTAGAAGCAATGGGATGAAACTGAATGGGAGGAGACACAGATTAGATATTAGAAAAAACTTTTTGACAGTTAGAGTGATCAATGAGTGGAACAGGCTGCCACGAGAAGTGGTGAGTTCTCCTTCAATGGAAGTCTTCAAACAGAGGCTGGACAGACATCTGACTGGGATGATTTAGCGAATCCTGCTTTGAGCAGGGGGTTGGACCAGATGGCCCAGGAGGTCCCTTCCAACTCTACGATTCTATGATTCTATGATTCTATGAAATAGTTACAGGTCATTTCACTGCAAGCCCAACATATGAGTGTATTGAGATAAAAACGCACACTTAGGTCATTATAGAGTCATTAGATACAGAGTGATCTATTACAAGTGTTTATTTCTGTTCATGATAATGATTTTGGCTTGCAACAAATGAAAACCCAAATGTCATTATCTCAGTAAATTAGAATAATGAACAAAAAACACCTGCAAAGGCTTCATAAGTGTTTAAAAAGGTCTCTTAGTCTGTTTCATTAGGCTCTACAATCATGGTGAAGATTGCTGACTTGACAGATATCCAGAAGGCAGTCATTGACACACTCCACAAGGAGGGTAAGCCGCAAAAGGTCATTGCAAAAGAAGCTGGCCTTTCATATAGTGCTATATCCAAGCATATTAATGCGAAGTTGAGAGGAAGGAAAAAGTGTGGTAGAAAAAGGTGTACAAGCAACTAGGATAGCCACAGCCTTGAAAGGATTGTTAAGAAAAGGCCATTCAAAAATTTGGTGGATATTCAGAAGGAGTGCACTGCTGCTGAAGTTGTTGCTTCAAGAGCCACCACACTCAGACGTATCCAGGACATGGGCTACAAGTCATGTTCATGTCATCTGCTGGTATAGGTCCACTGTGTTTTATCAAGACCAAAGTCAGCGCAGCTGTTAACTAGGAAATTTTAGAGCACTTCGTCCTTCCCTGTGCCGACAAGTTTTTTGGAGATTGAATTTGCATTCTTCATCAGGACTTGGCACCTGTCCACACTGACAAAAATGCCAATTCCTGGTTTAAAAACAAAATCATTGTGCTTGATTGGCTAGCAAACTTGCCTGACCTTAACCCCATATATCTTTGGGGTATTGTCAAGAGGAAAATGAGAGACACAAGATCCAACAATGCAGATGAGCTGAAGGCTGCTATCAAAGCAACCTTGGCTTCCATAACACCTTAGCAGTGCCATTGGCTGATCGCTTCCATGCCACACCGCATTGATGCTGTAATTGATGCAAAAGCAGACCCAACCAATTATTGAGAGCATTTACTGAACATACATTTCAGTAGGCCAACATTTCGGATTTTAAAATAATTTTTCAAGCTTGTGTTATAAAGTATTCTAATTTACTGAGATAATGACTTTTGGGTTTTCTTTACTTGAATGTCCCATGTGGGATCCAAATTTTTTCATGCACACATAGACTTGAATACCTCAGTCCCATCTGAGACTCAGAAAAAAAAGTAGTGCATGATGTGATCTGTTCCTCATGTTCAGTTGGACAGAGAAAAAAAATAGTTCATTTGAACTGCATTATTCAATAACATGGGTTAGTGTGCTGTCCTATTAAAAATCGCACTGCATATTCAAGACTATGGATGCCACAAAATTGAATCCAATACTGATCAACTGTATAGTATCCAATTTTAACCTATACATTGCAATTCTTTTACAAAGGAAACTGTATTTGTTCTTGTAAATTTTACTAACTTCTGATGTATAAAAACGAATGCCACATGGATGTTGTACAGATTACATACAGATTACAATACAGATGAAAATTTGTCTTGTTTCTGGATCAAAATCGAATGTTTTTTATAAACTCATGTGAACTTACTGTAACAAGAGAAGAAAGTAAAGAAAGGACCCAGATAGATTTGCTAATGGATCAAAATTTCTGTGAGTGCCAAGATTTTTTAACAGTCACTTACAGTTGTGCTCAAAAGTTTACATACCCCGGCAGAATTTTTGCTTTAAGAGCCTTTTTCAGAGAATATGAATGATAACACCAAAACTTTTTCTACACTCATGGTTAGTGGTTGGGTGAAGCCATTTATTGTAAAACTACTGGGTTTTACTTTTTTAAATCATAATGAAAACCTAAAACATCCAAATGGCCCTGATCAAAATTTTTCATTCCCTGGTGATTTTGGCCTGATAACATGTACAGAGGTTGACACAAATGGCTTTGACTCGCTACTAAAGGTAATATCCTCACTTGTGACCTGTTTGCTTGTAATTAGTGTGTGAGCATAAAAGCTGAGTGAGTTTCTGGGATCCAGACAGACTCTTGCATCTTTCATCCAGCCACTGACATTTCTGGATTGTGAGTCATGGGGAAAGCTAAAGAATTGTCAATGGCTCTACGGAAAAAGGTAGTTGAACTGTATAAAACAGGAAAGGGATACAAAAAGATAGCCAAGGAAATGATAATGCCAGTCAGCAGCATTCAAACTTTGATTAACAAATAGAAAATTAGGGGCTGTGTAAAAACAAAACCACGGCCAGATAGACCAACAAGAATATCGTCCACAACTGCCAGGAAAATTGTTCAGGATGCAAAGAAAAACCCACAAATAACATGAGATGAAATACTGGACTCTGAAAACTAGCGGTGTGGCTGTTTCAAGATGCACAATAAGGAGGCACTTGAAAAAAAATGGGCTGCATGGTCGAGTCACCAGAAGAAAGCCATTATTGCAAAAATGCCACAAAGTATCCCACCTACAGTACACAAAATAGCACAGAGACATTCCCCAAAACTTCAGAAACAAGGTAATTTAGAGTGATGAGACCAAAATTGACCTTTATGGCCGCAACAATAAACGTTTTGCTTGGAGAGAGGTCAACAAGGCCTATGATGAAAGGAACACCATTCCTACTGTAAAGCATCGAGGTGGATCGCTGATGTTTTAGAGATCTGTGAGCTACAAAGGCACAGGAAACTTGGTCAAAGTTGAACGAAAGATGAAGGCAGCACGTTATCAGCAAGCACTGCTGCGCATGGGACGTACTTGTAAGTTACAACATGACAACGATCCAAAACACAAAGCCAAGTCGACCTGTCATTGGCTACAGCAGAACCAGGGCTGCCACTAGGAATTACGGGGCCCCATACTGGCAAAATTTATGGGGCCCCCTTGAGACTCTGCCCAGGCTCCTCCCCCAGTTCCACCTCCACCCTAGCTCCTCCTCCACCAGGCGAACCTTCCAAAATCCCTCCACCCTTTCACTTCTAAGCTACTGGATTATCCTGAGCACTACTGCCTTATGTTATCATTGACCATTTGGTTTTCCACCAGGTCAGGATTATCCAGTAGCTTATATATACATTGCTATTGGGGAGTCGAAGGGGGAGGGGGAAGGAATCATTATTCAATCATTCCCCCCCTTCGACTCCCCAATAGCAATATGGTAAGTACAATCACATACTGAAATGGTGGACAAACAAATACATGGACTTGTTACTTACTCACACAGCCGGTGTTGCCGCCGCGCCCACCACCCAGTCAAGAAGAATCTAATGGTCGTCTCAGCCTGCCCATCAAATAAATGGAAAGTGTATATTATTGCATATACTGTATAATCACTGATTATACACTACAAAAAATATCTTTATTGGTAATTATTAAAAACCGATAAATTATAGAACGTAAATACACCTCAAAACGTAACTGTAAGTGATTATGTAGAAAAAATACAATTAATAAAATAGGAGTCAAGAGTATAGGGCTGATCACCCCATTTAGTTTACTAACTTTTAGGCCCTGTGCACACGGTGCGGATTCTGCTGCGGATCCGCAGCGGATTTGCCGCTGCGGATCCGCAGCAGAACTGCAGGTGATGTACAGCACCATTATTGGCTATGTAAAACAAAATCCGCTGTGCACATGCTGCAGATTTTTCTGCACGGATTTTGTGCGGAATTAAAAGAAGCAGCATGTCACTTCTTTTGTGTGCGGTTTTGCTGCAGTTTTCTACCTGCTCCATTCTGGAAATCTGCAGGGAAAAACCACACAAAAACTGCAGTAAATGTGCACTAAATCCGCAGGAAAAATGCTGGTCATTTGACCTGCGGATTTAGTAAAATCTGCGCGGAAAAATCCGCAGCAGAATCCGCAGCCTGTGCACATAGCATTATACAGTCAGAATTGAAAAACTGTTTAGGGCATGTTCCCACGGTCAGTAAACACTAAAGGTAAAGTAGACCCCTTAAGGAACTTATCTAGAAGTGTGGTGAGCACTTTGAACCCCGAAGTGCTTGACAGTTTATAATGTAGAGCCATAAAAATCAAAAATCTAATTTTATTTTCACAAAAATGATCTTTTCACCCCCTATATTTGTTTTTCCTCAAGTGTAACCTGAGAAATTGGACCCTAACAGTAGTTGTGCAATTTGTCCTGAGTAGGCTGATACCCCATATAGGACTACGGGCTGAGCTGTAGGTGGAGACAGTCAACATGCTGGTACTGGTTAGCACTCAGCACAGTCTATGCTGACTAAAAGGATAGGACTACAGGCTGAGCTGTAGGTGGAGACAGTCAACATGCTGGTACTGTGCATGTGCAGCACAGTCTGTGCTGATGAAAAGGATAGGACTACAGGCTGAGCTGCAGGTGGAGACAGTCAACATGCTGGTACTGGTCAGCACAGTCTATGCTGACTAAAAGGATAGGACTACAGGCTGAGCTGCAGGTGGAGACAGTCAACATGCTGGTACTGTGCATGTGCCTCACAGACTGCTGACGAAACAGATAGGACTACGGGCTGAGCTGCAGGTGGACACAGTCAACATGCTGGTACTAGTCAGCAAAGTCTATGCTGACTAAAAGGATAGGACTACAGGCTGAGCTGCAGGTGGAGACAGTCAACATGCTGGTACAGTGCATGTGCAGCACAGTCTGTGCTGACAAAAAGGATAGGACTATGGGCTGAGCTGCAGGTGGACAGTCAACATGTTGGTACTAGTCAGCACAGTCTATGCTGACTAAAAGGATAGGACTACAGGCTGAGCTGCAGGTGGAGACAGTCAACATGCTGGTACTGTGCATGTGCAGCACAGTCTGTGCTGACAAAAAGGATAGGACTACAGGCTAAGCTGCAGGTGGACACAGTCAACATGCTGGTACTAGTCTGCACAGTCTATGCTGACTAAAAGGATAGGACTACAGGCTGAGCTGCAGGTGGAGACAGTCAACATGCTGGTACTGTGCATGTGCAGCACAGTCTGTGCTGACGAAAAGGATAGGACTACGGGCTGAGCTGCAGTTGGAGACAGTCAACATGCTGGTACTAGTCAGCACAGTCTATGCTGACTAAAAGGATAGGACTACAGGCTGAGCTGCAGGTGGAGACAGTCAACAATGTGCCTACTAATCATGGACGTGTCACACTGGAGATATGTCCCCCTGGGCCCTGGCTCACCCAATCAGCCCCCTGGCTCCCCCCCATCATCAGCTTGGCCCCTGGGTCCCCCAGACCCCCCCACGGACAGCCAGGCCCCTGGGTCCCACCATCATCAGCTGGGCCCCTGGGTCCCCCAGACCCCCCCACGGACAGCCGGGCAGGCCCCTGGGTGACCCCCCACAGACACCCAGGCGGGCTCCTGGGTGACCCCCCATGGACAGCCGGGCGGGCCCCTGGGTGACCCCCCACGGACAGCTGGGGCCCAGGGTCCACCCCATCATCAGCTGGGCCCCTGGGTCCCCCAGACCCCCCCACGGACAGCCAGGCCCCTGGGTCCCACCATCATCAGCTGGGCCCCTGGGTCCCCCAGACCCCCCCACGGACAGCCGGGCAGGCCCCTGGGTGACCCCCCACGGACACCCAGGCGGGCTCCTGGGTGACCCCCCATGGACAGCCGGGCGGGCCCCTGGGTGATCCCCCACGGACAGCTGGGGCCCAGAGTCCCCCCCATCATCAGCTGGGCCCCTGGGTCCCCCAGACCCCCTCACGGACAGCCAGGCGGGCCCCTGGGTGACCCCCCATGGACAGCCAGGCAGGCTCCTTGGTCCCCACTATCAGCCGGGCCCCTGGGTCCCCACAGGACCCCCAATGTCTCCCATGATCAGACAAGGACTGGCCCCAGGCCCCCAGACTCCCCATGATCAGACAACCTGCCCCCGGCGCCAGGGCCCCCAGACTCCTTCCCCCCATGATCAGACAACCGGGCCCCCGGCGCCAGGGCCCCCAGACTTCCCTGCCATGATCAGACAACCGGCCCCCGGCGCCAGGGCCCCCAGACTTCCCCCCATGATCAGACAACCGGCCCCCGGTGCCAGGGCCCCCAGACTCCCCCCATGAATAGACAACTGGCCCCCGGCTCCCCCAGACTTCCCCCCATAGACAACTGGCCCCCAGCGCCGGGGCCCCCAGACTCCCCCCCATGATCAGACAACTGGCCCCCGGCGTCGGGGCCCTCAGACTTCCCCCCACGATCTGATAACTGGCCCCCAGCGCCCCCAGACTCCCCCCCATGATTAGACTGAGACAACAACAGGCCCCCGGCCCCCAATGTCCCCATGATCAGCAGGCTGCAGCCAGACATACAGACATAAAAAGAATATTCACTTACCTGCTCGCTGGCCGTCCACCGCACCGTCAGACCGTCACCCAGGGACCGACGTCTTCTGCTCTGCTGCAGGCCTGCAGCTTCTCCCAGTCCCACGCTGACGCCACGTGCACACCGCTCTTCTGCTTGCTCAGGAATGAGGAAGTGAAGAGCAGCGTGTGACGTCACGCCACGTGAGCCAGTGGCGGTGCTGGAGTGTGGATCATGCTGCACTGGGGGGAGGGAGAGAGGAGGAGCCAGGCGCTGGCCGGACCTTCCCTGTCACAGTGAATTTAACACAAGAGCAGGCTGAAGGGGTGGACGGGGGGGGGCCCTGAACCGCTGAACAAATTGTAGGGGGGTCCCGGCCGGGACCCGAGCGGCGATCGCGGACCAGGCTGCAGCACCCAATGTGCTCAGGCGCCACCGCGGCCACTGGGCGGGCCCCCCTTATCACCGGGGCCCCATACAGCTGTAATGCCTGTCATGCCCTGATGGCGGCCCTGAGCAGAACAAAGTGAAGGTTCTGGAGTGGCGATCTCAGTCTCCAGACCTCAATATCATTGAGCCACTCTGGGGGATATCTCAAGCATACGGTTCATGCTAGACAGCCCAGGAATTTACAGCAACTGGAAGCTTTTTAATAATAATAATAATAATAATATTGATCTTTATTTACATAGCGCCAACTTATTCCGCAGCACTTTACAGTTTAACAGTTTCAAAACACAAGTCATAAGTAACAACGTTAACAATACAATAATTAAAGCAAAATAAGACGACCCTGCTCGTGAGAGCTTACAATCTACCATGTGGTGGGGGAGATACAAAGTACATGTGTGTATTTACAGTGGGGAAAAAAAGTATTTAGTCAGTCAGCAATAGTGCAAGTTCCACCACTTAAAAAGATGAGAGGCGTCTGTAATTTACATCATAGGTAGACCTCAACTATGGGAGACAAACTGAGAAAAAAAAATCCAGAAAATCACATTGTCTGTTTTTTTTCATTTTATTTGCATATTATGGTGGAAAATAAGTATTTGGTCAGAAACAAGCAATCAAGATTTCTGGCTCTCACAGACCTGTAACTTCTTCTTTAAGAGTCTCCTCTTTCCTCCACTCATTACCTGTAGTAATGGCACCTGTTTAAACTTGTTATCAGTATAAAAAGACACCTGTGCACACCCTCAAACAGTCTGACTCCAAACTCCACTATGGTGAAGACCAAAGAGCTGTCAAAGGACACCAGAAACAAAATTGTAGCCCTGCACCAGGCTGGGAAGACTGAATCTGCAATAGCCAACCAGCTTGGAGTGAAGAAATCAATTGTGGGAGCAATAATTAGAAAATGGAAGACATACAAGACCACTGATAATCTCCCTCGATCTGGTGCTCCACGCAAAATCCCACCCCGTGGGGTCAGAATGATCACAAGAACGGTGAGCAAAAATCCCAGAACCACGCGGGGGGACCTAGTGAATGAACTGCAGAGAGCTGGGACCAATGTAACAAGGCCTACCATAAGTAACACACTACGCCACCATAGACTCAGATCCTGCAGTGCCAGACGTGTCCCACTGCTTAAACCTGTACATGTCCAGGCCCGTCTGAAGTTTGCTAGAGAGCATTTGGATGATCCAGAGGAGTTTTGGGAGAATGTCCTATGGTCTGATGAAACCAAACTGGAACTGTTTGGTAGAAACACAACTTGTCGTGTTTGGAGGAAAAAGAATACTGAGTTGCATCCATCAAACACCATACCTACTGTAAAGCATGGTGGTGGAAACATCATGCTTTGGGGCTGTTTCTCTGCAAAGGGGCCAGGACGACTGATCCGGGTACATGAAAGAATGAATGGGGCCATGTATCGTGAGATTTTGAGTGCAAACCTCCTTCCATCAGCAAGGGCATTGAAGATGAAACGTGGCTGGGTCTTTCAACATGACAATGATCCAAAGCACACCGTCAGGGCAACGAAGGAGTGGCTTCGTAAGAAGCATTTCAAGGTCCTGGAGTGGCCTAGCCAGTCTCCAGATCTCAACCCTATAGAAAACCTTTGAAGGGAGTTGAAAGTCCGTGTTGCCAAGCGAAAAGCCAAAAACATCACTGCTCTAGAGGAGATCTGCATGGAGGAATGGGCCAACATACCAACAACAGTGTGTGGCAACCTTGTGAAGACTTACAGAAAAAGTTTGACCTCTGTCATTGCCAACAAAGGATATATCACAAAGTATTGAGATTAAATTTTGTTTCTGACCAAATACTTATTTTCCACCATAATATGCAAATAAAATGAAAAAAAACAGACAATGTGATTTTCTGGATTTTTTTTTCTCAGTTTGTCTCCCATAGTTGAGGTCTACCTATGATGTAAATTACAGACGCCTCTCATCTTTTTAAGTGGTGGAACTTGCACTATTGCTGACAGACTAAATACTTTTTTTCCCCACTGTACATTGATGTATTTACAATGATGGTCCAGCCATCTTGAGAGACTGAGGGCTAGATGGAGATAGTGAATGTGCTAAACAAGCACACTTACACATAGAATGACTGTGATTAGTGAACGTGATATGCCGCTCTGAACAAATGCATTTTGTGGGAGCGCCTAAAACAATGCAAATTGTGGATAGTCCTAATCTTTTAGTGAGTCAGGGGAAATGCAGGGAGGGATGGTAATCACAGCACTTGTTTGGGAGCAGATTTCCTGATGGATATTATATTTTTTTTCTATAAAGTGGGAGGCCAGGTCATCAGCACAAATGTCTGTGATAGGGGCTTGTGCTTTTGACCTGAGGAGGCAGTAAAAGGTGATAAAAAGCTTACTGGGGTTGTTGGCTAGTGAGGAGATCAGGGTGGTGAAGTAGGTCTGTTTGGCGAGGTGAAGGGCAGAGTTATAGTTTCTTAACATAAATTTGAAGAGCAAAGGAAAAATTATTAAATTTCAGCTCACCACTGTGTCGGCCGTTTAAGATGCTCAAGCACAGATATAGTTCGGTCCAAACTAAGCACAACTGTATCCAAACAAGGAGAGTTTTTCCAGCAAGCATTGGAGGAACAATAGTAGACGTTTTTGCAAAAAACTTGTTAATACAGTGCCTTGCGAAAGTATTCGGCTCCCTGGAACTTTTCAACCTTTTCCCACATAGCATCTTCAAACATAAAGATACCAAATGTAAATATTTGGTGAAGAATCAACAATAAGTGGAGCACAATTGTGAAGTTGAACAAAATATATTGGTTATTTTAAATTTTTGTGGAAATTCAAAAACTGAAAAGGGGGCGTGCAATAATATTCGTCCCCTTTAACTTAATACTTTGTTGCGCCACCTTTTGCTGCGATTATAGCTGCAAGTCGCTTGGGGTATGTCTATCAGTTTTGTACATCGAGAGACTGAAATTCTTGCCCATTGTTCCTTGGCAAACAGCTCGAGCTCAGTGAGGTTTGATGGAGATCGTTTCTGAACAGCAGTTTTCAGCTCTTTCCACAGATTCTCAATTGGATTCAGGTCTGGACTTTGACTTGGCCATTCTAACATCTGGATATGTTTATTTGTGAACCATTCCATTGTAGATTTTGCTTTATGTTTGGGATCATTGTCTTGTTGGAAGACAAATCTCCGTCCCATTCTCAGGTCTTTTGCAGACTCCAGCAGGTTTTCTTCAAGAATGGTCCTGTATTTGGCTCCATCCATCTTCCCATCAATTTTAACCATCTTCCCTGTCCCTGCTGAAGAAAAGCAGGCCCAAACCATGATACTGCCACCACCATGTTTGACAGTGGGGATGGTGTGTTCAGGATGATGAGCTGTGTTGCTTTTACGCCAAACAAATCGTTTGGCATTGTTGCCAAAAAGTTCGATTTTGGTTTTATCTGACCAGAGCACCTTCTTCCACATGTTTGGTGTGTCTCCCAGCTGGCTTCTTGCAAACGTTAAATGACACTTTTTATGCATATCTTTGAGAAATGGCTTTCTTCTTGCTACTCTTCCATAATGGACAGATTCGTGCAGTGTACAACTGATTGTTGTCCTATGAACAGACTGTCCCACTTCAGCTGTAGATCTCTGCAGTTCATCCAGAGTGATCATGGGCCTCTTGGCTTCATCTCTGATCAGTAGTGTTGAGCATTCCGATACCGCAAGTATCGGGTATCGGCCGATACTTGCTGTATCGGAATTCCGATACCGACTTCCGATATTTTTTCAATATCGGAATTCGGCATCAGAATCGGAAGTTCAGTTGATTGACGGCCTGACGTCATCATGATGCGCGGTGTGTGCGCATCATGATGCGCCGTCATTTCGGGCCTTCCGGGGGTCTCTGCCGGCCTGCCGGGGGGCTGTGCCGGCCTGCCGGGGGGCTGTGTGGACTGCCCGGGGTCTGTACCGGCCTGCCGGGGGGCTGTGCCGGCCTGCCGGTGGTCTGTGCACCCTGTGGGGGTCTGTACCGGCCTGCCGGGGGGCTGTGCCGGCCTGCCGGGGGGCTGTGCTGATGTCCGGGGGTCTGTGCAAGCATCGTCCGATGGGACTACAAGTCCCATCGGGCGATGCCTGCTACCATGACAGTGATTGACACATTAGCCAATGATGGGACAGTAGTAGTCCCATCATCCGGCTAATGTGTTAAATGTTAAAAAAAAAAAAAAAAAAATACTACATACATACTACATGCATGCTACATACATACTACATGCTACATACATACTACATACATACTACATATATACTACATGCATGCTACATACATACTACATGCTACATACATACTACATACATACTACATACATGCTACATACATACTACATGCTACATACATACTACATACATGCTACATACATACTGCATGCTACATACATACTACATACATACTACATACATACTACATACATACTACATGCATGCTACATACATACTACATATATACTACATGCATGCTACATACATACTACATGCTACATACATACTACATATATACTACATACATACTACATACATGCTACATACATACTGCATGCTACATACATACTACATACATACTACATACATACTACATGCATGCTACATACATACTACATGCATGCTACATACATACTACATATATACTACATGCATGCTACATACATACTGCATGCTACATACATACTACATACATACTACATACATACTGCATGCTACATACATACTACATACATACTACATACATACTACATACATACTACATGCTACATACATGCTACATACATACTGCATGCTACATACATACTACATACATACTACATACATACTACATGCATGCTACATACATACTACATGCATGCTACATATATACTACATGCATGCTACATACATACTACATGCTACATACATACTACATATATACTACATACATACTACATACATGCTACATACATACTGCATGCTACATACATACTACATACATGCTACATACATACTACATGCATGCTACATATATACTACATGCATGCTACATACATACTACATATATACTACATGCATGCTACATACATACTACATGCTACATGCATGCTACATACATACTACATACATACTACATGCTACATACATACCACATATATACTACATACATACAATACATTCATACAATACATACATAGACATACAGTACATATAACATAGAGTAACATACTTACCAATACTTGTCACATTGTTCCCCGAAGCCATTGTCTTTTCCGGGATAAATATTAACATAACAAACCACAAAAATACTCACCCACGATCCGAAGCAGTCCACGAGTGTGTCCCACGACGATCTTGGGTAGAGAACTGCAGCATCAGATGATGCTGCCGTTCTCTACGGGCTGCAGGAATCCAATGACGGAAGGTAGGTATCCTTCCGCACTGTATTCCTCCGCCACTTAAAAAAAAAAAAGTCCCTAGTCTCACTTTATGCCATTGCTGCGTGGGAATTTCCCACACAGCAATGGCATAAAGTGAGACTAGGGACTTTTTTTTTTTTAAGTGGCGGAGGAATACAGTGCGGAAGGATACCTACCTTCCGTCATTGGATTCCTGCAGCCCGTAGAGAACGGCAGCAACAGCTGATGCTGCAGTTCTCTACCCAAGATCGTCGTGGGACACACTCGTGGACTGCTTCGGATCGTGGGTGAGTATTTTTGTGGTTTGTTATGTTAATATTTATCCCGGAAAAGACAATGGCTTCGGGGAACAATGTGACAAGTATTGGTAAGTATGTTACTCTATGTTATATGTACTGTATGTCTATGTATGTATTGTATGAATGTATTGTATGTATGTAGTATATATGTGGTATGTATGTAGCATGTAGTATGTATGTAGTATGTATGTAGCATGCATGTAGCATGTAGTATGTATGTAGCATGCATGTAGTATATATGTAGTATGTATGTAGCATGTAGTATGTATGTAGCATGCATGTAGTATATATGTAGTATGTATGTAGCATGTAGTATGTATGTAGCATGCATGTAGTATATATGTAGTATGTATGTAGCATGTAGTATGTAGCATGCATGTAGTATATATGTAGTATGTAGCATGTAGTATGTATGTAGCATGCATGTAGTATATATGTGTTATGTATGTAGCATGTAGCATGCATGTAGCATGCATGTAGTATATATGTAGTATATATGTGGTATGTATGTAGCATGCAGTATGTATGTAGCATGCATGTAGTATATATGTAGTATGTATGTTGCATGTAGTATTTATGTAGTATGAATGTAGCATGTATGTAGTATGTAGTATGAATGTAGCATGTATGTAGTATGCATGTTGTATGTATGTAGCATTTTTTTTTTTTTTTTTTACATTTAACACATTAGCCGGATGATGGGACTACTACTGTCCCATCATTGGCTAATGTGTCAATCACTGTCATGGTAGCAGGCATCGCCCGATGGGACTTGTAGTCCCATCGGACGATGCCTGCACAGACCCCCGGAGCCTGCACAGACCACCGGCAGGCCGGCACAGCCCCCCGGCAGGCCGGCACAGCCCCCCGGAGCCTGCACAGCCCCCCGGCAGGCCGGCACAGCCCCCCGGCAGGCCGGCACAGCCCCCCGGAGCCTGCACAGACCACCGGCAGGCCGGCACAGACCACCGGAGCCTGCACAGACCCCCTGGCAGGCCGGCACAGCCCCCCGAAAGGCCCGTACAGACCCCAGAGAGGCTGTACAAGGGCAGGAAAGGGTTTTTCTTATTCCGATACCGGAAGTCCCATAGACTTGAATGGGACTTCCGGTATCGGAATCGGCGATACCGATACTTTTTTTAAAGATCGGCCGATACCATCCGATACGATACTTTGAAGTATCGGACGGTATCGCTCAACTCTACTGATCAGTCTTCTCCTTGTTGAGATAAAGTTTACAGGGACGGCTGGGTCTTGGTAGATTTGCAGTGGTATGATACTCCTTCCATTTCAATATGATCGCTTGCACAGTGCTCCTTGGGATGCTTAAAGTTTTGGAAATCATTTTGTATCCAAATCCGACTTTAAACTTCTCCACAACAGTATCATGGACCTGCCTGTTGTGTTCCATGGTCTTCATGATGCTCTCTGTGCTTCAAACAGAACCCTGAGACTATCACAGAGCAGGTGCATTTATACGGAGACTTGATTACACACAGGTGGATTATATTTATCATCATTAGTCATTTAGGAGAACATTGGATCATTCACAGATCCACAATGTAATTTTGGAGTAAATTTGCTGCACTGAAAGTAAAGGGGTCGAATAATATTGCACGCCCCACTTTTCAGTTTTTGAATTTCCACAAAAATTTAAAATAACCAATAAATTTCATTCAACTTCACAATTGTGTTCCACTTATTGTTGATTCTTCACCAAAAATTTACATTTGGTATCTTTATGTTTGAAGCCTGATATGTGGGAAAAGGTTGAAAAGTTCCAGGAAGCCGAATAGTTTCGTAAGGCACTGTATTTAATGAATGAAAAATGTTACATATTCTGACAAAAAAACTCACCTCTCTCCCCCCTAAAACTGCCCGTTTCGTCGGATGCCTTTATCAAGTTGTTGGGGGGTGAGGGGTGAATTTTTTGTCACAATAAGTAACATTTTTAATTCATTAAATTTTAAGAAGTTTTTTTGCTAAAACATCTTCTACTGTTCCTCCAATGCTCACTGGAAAAACTATCTTTGTTTGGATAAATTTGAAGTGTATGAAGTCTTCTGGTGTGCGGGTTTTTCTCCATAGGTGTTCAGCACTCTTAGAGAATCGCTGGAGAAGTTGAGTTTGCGATGTGAGCCAGGGCTGTTTTACTCTGTGTTTGGAGGCTCTGATGGTGAGGGGAACTACTTGGTCAAGGGTGCTTCTAAGAGTGTCATTGTTGTGATGAACAGCCAGATCAGGACAGGAAATAGAGGAGAATGGGGACAGTGTTGAGAATAGGGAGTCTGAAAGTGTCTGAGGGTTAATGGCTTGTAGATTTCTGAATGTGTGGTAGGTAGGAGTATGCTGGGGGTGGGCAACAATTTGTGAGCGTGAAGGAGAGAATGTTGTGGTCAGAGAGGGGAAGTGATGAGTTATTTGCACAGGAAATTGAACAGAGCTGGGCAAGGACAGGTCAAGGGTGTAACCATCCTTGTGTCTCTCAGAGGTTGAAAGCTGTGAGAGGCCTAGAGAAGTGGTTAGTGATAGAAGTTGGGATGCAGATGTGGAAGTGGGGCTGTTAATGGGGATGTTGAAGTCTCCCAGGATAAGAGTTGGTAGTTCTGAGGACATGAAGTGTGGCTTCCAGGCTGAGAAGTGGTCAAAGAAGTGGATGGGTGAGCTTGGGGCCAGTATATGACTGCTACTCTGAGGAAGAGAGGATGTAAGTGTCTGATGGTGTGGACCTCAAAAGAAGGGAATGAGAGTGATGGAACTGGGGGATGACCTGGAAGGTGCATTGTGGGGACAGGAGTATACCGACTCCACCACCAAGTCTGTTTGTGGGTCTTGGGGAATAGGAGAATTGTAATCCACCTTGGGAAATGGCAGCAGGGGAGACAGTGTCAGAATCCATATTCCAGGTTTCAGTGAGGGCCAACAGATTCAGCGAGTTGTTCAGAAAGTAATTGTGCATAAAAAGAAGTTTGTTATTATTATTATTATTATTATTATTTATTTATATAGCACCATTGTTTCCATGGTGCTGTACATGAGAATGGGTTACATACAGATTACAGATATCACTTACAGCAAACAAACTCACAATCACAGACTGATATAGAGGGGAGAGAGGACCCTGCCCTTTTGGGCTTACATGCTACATGCTGTTACATGCAGACCGTGGATTCCAGAGGGCACAATTAAATAAGGAGATAAAGGAGTGCAAGTAATATTAAAAAGATTATTATGGTTTTTATATGAGTTAGTGTAGGTGTTGAGGTTGGGGGATAGTAGACTGGGGTTGGGGGAGATGCCTCCCGAAATCAGTAGGAGTAGGAAGATAAAGAGCAAGTAGTTACTGGAATTGTAAGAATTTTTTTTCTGGGATGTGTATGGGTAAGATCGGCTGAGATTTTTCAGGAAGGTGAGAAGTGCATGGGAGCTGTACATGGGAGATGGAATTGAAGAGGGGCTGATGTGCATGAGTTGTGATTGAGGGGGATTGGGCTGTGAATGTGGATTGCAAGGTAATGCAGGAGAATAGAAATAAAGCACATGGCTAAAAGGGAGTCAAAAGTGTAGGTTACCTGACTCCTGCCCTGAATAACTGCCATGGAATAACTGCCTTTTGCTTTATGCTTAGCTGATGCGATGCTTTGCTGAATGCTTGCGACCCTACACATGCGTGTAACCCTTAGAATATTTCTAAATTTTTAGGCCCCAATACAGGAACAAAAGAGAGGGATTGTGGGAGCTGGTTAGTTATAAATTAGCAACAGCTGCTCAACACGACCTGGTGTGGAAAAGATGATCAAAGACACTAGTCCTGATTCCATCTCTATGCAATAGCACCTCCCCGGAGATAACATCTACAGTGATCCATATTACACTCTTTCATACATCTGCTATCACCCATTCAGTGGACCATGGTCACATACTGTATAGGTCTTGATTAGAGATGAGCGAGCATACTCGTGAGGATCCTGTACTTGGCGAGTAATGCGGTACTCATGGTACTCGAATCCTCGTGAGTATTTCACTATTCGCCTCACAATACTCGCAACAGCCCTCACAGTCCCCGCACAGCCCTGTACAGTCCCGCACAGCACAGCACAGTCCCCGCACAGCCCAGCACGGCCCACCACAGTCCCACACATCCCAGCACAGTCCCGCCCAGTACCTGCAAAGTCCTGCACAGTCCCGCACAGCATGGCACAGTCTTCCCACAGGCCAGTACAGGCCAGCACAGTCCCGCACAGTCCCCACACAGGCCAGCACAGTCCCGCATAGCCTGGCACAGTCCCTGCACAGGCCAGCACAGTCCCACATAGCCTGGCACAGTCCTCGCACAGGCCAGCACAGTCCCACATAGCCTGGCACAGTCTTCGCACAGTCCCCGCCCATTAGTCGCATTTCCCATAGACTTACATTGGACTCGGTACTCGTGACAAGTACCTGAGTATTAGGAGGTACTCGTAACAAGTACAGCGAGTCCGAATACTATAGTACTCACTCATCCCTAGTCTTGATTCATCAAATTTTTACTACAGAAAAGTAGAGTAAAATGGTTTAAAAAGTCTTAACATTTTTGCACAGCGCAAGGCCATTTTGCCATTTTTGCAAAGCTCCACCAACGAAGATGGAGCTGGGGTGGGACAAGGTTGTGGTGCTGATACCCATTCAATAAAATTTATGACAAGTAATGTGCAATTTATGACAAGTAACTTACACCACAAAACTAAGATTTGTGGTGAGGGATATATGGTGGTGCGGCAACACTTTTCACCTCACCTGATTCATTAACAGGAATGTGCATGCCTTAGGAAAATATACCTCCAGGGGTTACATTTTTTATCAATTATTGTCATGCAAGGAAGCATATGTATCTGTACAAAAATATTAGTATAAAAATAAGTGTATGGGTTGCAAAAAATTCAATTCAAATTCTACAAGAAAAATTGACATAGTAGGCAAGGGAACATTCAGTGTATTAACATTTAATATGATGTGTAAACTTTTCTTGTGCTGTATATTATATCCACAAATATCTGAAAGTACTTATACTAGAGTAAAATATAAGCACCATCCAAACCATCATCCTCGGATATTACAGTGAAATAGCTTAGTCCCATCATCAAATTCAACCTGATCATTTGTTTATAGCCCTGTGATAATTACTTTGACTAATTCAGAAGCTTAGACTCCACAGGGTGTAAAAATGGTCATATGATATTTACCTACCATTTGTTGAAGTATTAATTTTCCATGGCAGCTGTTAGTGTGGATTTCGTGACAAATACGCAAATTAGAGCAGCAGTATAAAGTGCTTTATTGTTCTGAATCAGCTGCTGCAATGTGATAAACACCATCATGAAACAGGTGAGAAACAGCAGATTCATTCCTTACTTTCTCCCCAAACCACTTTGATGAGTCAGATAATGTAATTGCACCATAAGTGCATCTGTGTGTTTGTTGTCACAGACATCCTATTTACTTCTACCTAGCACAAAAAAAAATAAAGTTCTTCAATGGTTTCTCTTGGCAAATAAGAGTGATGAACCATCTTTAAGGACTCCATAATTGTAAGATAAATGTTGTATGAAATGACCAAATTAGTTTTTAGTGGTTGATTATCGGTGTTCTCGATTTAAGGAACAATTGATTGTCTAGACCGATGCTGAACTGTCAAATGATTGCCATCATCCAAACACCAATCAGGCATGTTGGATTTTTTGGGGCCAATGATAAACACTGGCTGCATCATCAGCTGAAAAAATCTAACATTGCTGATGTGGTCTCTAGATACTTTTTTGTTCTGCCGACCCACCTTTGTCTTATGTGTATGAGAGTCTTATTGATAGCTCATCAATCAATCATGGCAGATCATTGTGGTTCTGACAACTGGCTCCTTCACTGATCATCTGCTAGTAGCTCCAGCAGTGTTTGTATGTTAGAACTGCACTAAGAAGCTGTGCTGTTCAATATGTAGCAACTTCTGTTGGGAAGTATGTATCAGTTTCTATTCTCTTGAATAACAGCTTCACTGCAGTACTTGCCAGAGGCATCCAATGAATGTTTATGTCTGTACGCTGCTAGTAGTTGATTGCTGAGGATGCTGTGTATTGGACCCTAACCAATCTGATTTTGATGACCTATCATGAAGATAGATCATTATGATATGTCATCAGTATCACAAGTCAAGATGAAAAATGATCCAGCTTCCAGACATAAGAATAAAAAAACAAAATATATTTTTTAATCCTTAAAGGGAATCTGTCACCACCAACTTATATGACCTATCAATATGGGCATACAGGTAATAGAAATGTTACACTAGTCCTACCTGTATGCCTCATATTAATGGTCTTCTTGTGGGCAATGTTATATTCTTTATGTTAATGTTTTCTTCCAGGCTCTAGGGCATACGGTGCCTGGATGAAATCCCTGCCCTCCTTTCTTAATTGTAATACTTACCCCTCCGATTAGCCTAGCTTAGTCAGTTGTACCCCTAGGTCAATTAATAACTTTGTAAATGCTCATACACAATGTATAATGTATAATATGTATTTCTGCTGTACCATGCACTGATTGTATGTATTATGATTGTTTCCAGTTTCACCGCATCAATATACCATTACGTTCAATAAAAGCACAGACTCAACCACAGCTTCCTTATTGGACCTTGGTATAATGGTATAGCTACGTGAGCCTGCCTCATTTAGTGAGGACAGAACAGTCATCCTATTAATATTGTACTTGAGTATATGAAGTAACATATTATTTATTACTATGGCGCTGTTTATTCCATGGAACTTACATATGCAAAGGGTTAAACAAAAAACAAGTACAATAATCCTAAACAAAATGAGTCACTGACTGATACAGGAGGAGAGGACCTTGCCCGCGAGGGTAATGACAAGTGAATTTGTTTGAAAATGATCGAAAACACAAGCAAAATTTTATAAAATCGGAGAAAATCTGAAACATTCATTAAATAGTTTGGGGAAAATATTTGCATTGCCACTAAAGTATTATCAGAACTTTGGCTACAATAATGGTGGTATATCATGAGCGTGGAGCTTGTGTTTAATGAGGGGAGGGGGTTTGCAAAGCTCAGAGGCGCAGCGTGCTTGTAAACAGTCATTATTTTTTTTTCTTCTTTGTGGCTAGCCTGTTGTGAGTTAATTTTCCCCTTCATCACTGAGGCCCGAGGAACTCCCTCTTCTGGTAAAGAAAGGTAGTGAGCCTGATTATCAAACACCTGAGGCTGATGATGATGACTGGCTGAGTGGAGTTACGGACTGGATATAAGGCTGGCGACGCCCTTCTGCCCTGCGGGTGATTTCTCTGTGGGATCCTTGGAGACCAGTCTAAATTCCTGCTCCTCTAAAGCTAAGTTTGCTGCTCGGCCTTTTGCTTTTGTGCTTTGACTTTGTTTTGCTTTGTTTTTCTGGATTTCTGCCATTCCCTGCTGGGGTGTGCTGAATTCATTTAGCTCTGTCTTCTGAAAATACCTGAGTGCTGATTTAGTTTTTGAAGCCTAGCTGCTTCAGGGCCTTTTTCATATCAGCTTGTTGGCTTATGTCTTTGATAGGGTTTTGGCAGATTGCAGACAGCAGCCTTCCTGTCCTTTCCTATCTAGATAGTTGCGGGCCCCATCTTTGCTCAGTCTATCTTTCTGTCTGTGTTAGTATTTTCATCTTGCTTCACTGTCATTATATGTTGGGGGCTGCCTATTGCTTTGGGGTCTGCTCTGGGGCAGTTTAGATTTCCCCTTTCTTTCTTTAGGCCTATGTAATTCTCTGGCTGTGATCGAGGGGTCTAGGGCTTCGTAGGAACCCCCTACGGCTACTGCTAGTTGTGTTGATAGGTTCAGGGGTCTGCAATCTGATAGTTGCCAACTTCTCTGGTTTTCTGGACTTAGCTTGTATTTCTGCTTTTGCCTCCTACGGTGACTCATTCATAACAGAATCACCCGCCATACCGCAGATTCTAGGGTACTCAATAGCAGGAAAGAATTGTAAAAAAAAAAAAAAAAAAAGTGTGTATATTTTTTCCTCTATATCTCTGAGGCCGTAGGGGGAATTTTTTTTTCTCTCAATGGAGATAAAGCAATTGTCTGACCGTGTGGAGCAGCTCGCTGCGGAAGTGCGGGGAATTTCCGCCTACCTTGCTCATTCACATGCTGCTGAACCAAAGATTCCTACACCTGATGTATTTTTTGGGGATCGGTCTAAATTTTTGAATTTCAAAAATAATTGTAAATTATTTTTTGCCTTGAAGCCTAACTCGTCAGGGAGCTCCGCGCAGCAGGTTAAAATTGTCATCTCTTTGCTGTGTGGCGATCCCCAGGATTGGGCGTTTTCTTTGAAACCAGATGATCCTATTCTGACTAATGTGAACGCATTCTTTCAAGCATTGGGGTTGTTGTATGACGAACCTAATGCCATTGATCAGACCCTGCTGGCATTGAGCCAGGGTCGTGATTCTGCTGAATTGTACTGTCAAAAATTCCGAAAGTGGGCAGTACTTACTACCTGGAATGATAATGCCTTGGCTGCTCTCTTTCGGAAGGGGTTGTCAGAAGACGTAAAAGATACTATGGTGGGATTTCCTGTTCCCTCTGGTCTTGACGATTCTATGTCACTAGCCATTCAGGTTGATCAGCGTTTGCGCGAACGCAAAGCTGCACGAAAGGTGTTGCCACCTGTTGAACAAATGTCTGAACCTATGCAATGTGATAGAGTTTTTTCCAGAGAGCAGCGTCAGGAGTTCAGAAGGCGTAATAAGTTGTGTTTTTTCTGTGGAGATGCCTCGCATATTATTTCTGTCTGTCCTAAACGAGAGAAACGCTTGGCACACACGTTTTCTGTTGGGGGTGTTCAACCTAAGTTTCTTCTGGCTATTACTCTGATCTGCTCCCTGTCCACATTTTCCGCCAAGGCTTTTGTGGATTCGGGAGCAGCCCTAAACCTAATGGACTTGGATTTTGCTAAACGTTGTGGATTTCCGATGACACCTCTGCAGACGCCTATCCCTTTGAGGGGGATTGATGCTACTCCTTTGGCTAAAAATAGACCTCAGTTTTGGACCCAGGTGGTAATGCGGGTCGCCCCAGACCATCAAGAAAATTGCAGATTTTTGGTGTTGCATAATCTGCATGATACTATTGTTCTGGGGTTTCCCTGGTTACAGATTCATAATCCAGTTTTGGATTGGAAATCTGTGTCTGTGGTGAGTTGGGGTTGTCGGTGTGCCTTTAGTGAGGCTCCGGTGTTTTCCACCTCTCCTCAGTCGCATGATGTTCCTGATTATTTGGCGGACTTTTATGATGTATTTAGTGAGAATGAGTCTGCATCTCTGCCTCCTCATAGGAGTTATGACTGTGCAAATGAACTGAGCCCGGGGTGTAAATTTCCCAAGGGTCGGCTCTTCAATTTATCTGTACCCGAGCACGAGGCTATGCGATCCTATATTAAGGAGGCGTTGGAGAAGGGTCATATTAGACCATCCTCGTCACCCTTAGGTGCCGTTTTTTTTTTGTAGCCAAAAAGGATGGATCATTAAGACCTTGTATTGATTATCGTGCCCTCAACAAAATTACTGTTAAATATCAGTATCCGTTACCCCTGATTTCTGATCTATTCTCCAGAGTTAAAGGTGCTTGCTGGTTTACCAAGCTTGACCTCAGGGGGGTGTATAATCTTATTCGCATTAAGCATGGGGATGAATGGAAGACGGCGTTTAATACTCCGGAGGGACATTTTGAGTACCTGGTGATGCCTTTTGGGCTCACTAATGCCCCTTCTGTCTTCCAGTGCTTCATGAACGATATTTTCCGAGATTTTGTCGATAAATTTTTGATTATCTATCTGGATGATATTTTGATCTTCTCCAAGGATTGGGATTCTCATGTGGAACATATTCGGACTGTGTTCCGGATCTTGAGGGAGAATTCCCTGTATGTCAAAGGATCTAAATGCCTTTTTGGAGTACAGAGGATTTCTTTTTTGGGATTTATTTTGTCCCCGTCAACTATTGAAATGGACCCGGCCAAGGTACAGGCCATTCACGATTGGGTTCAACCCACTTCTTTGAAGGCCCTCCAGAAGTTTTTGGGTTTTGCTAATTTTTATCGGAAATTTATAGCAAAATTTTCTAGTATTGCCAAGCCATTGACTGATTTGACTAAAAAGGGTGCTGATTAGAGTTGAGCGAAACGGGTCGAAAAAATTCAAAAGTCACCGACTTTTGGCAAAGTCGGGTTTCATGAAACGAAACCCGACCCTAGGATGAGGTCGGCCACGAGGTCGGCGACTTACGCGCCAAAGTCGCGTTTCAAAAGTTTGTTTTGCGCTCTTTTTCAGCCAATCAGGATCCACGGACACTGTGGGCAACGTGATGACATAGGCACGGGTCACCACCATCTTTCAGAAGGGCATGCAAGTGATTGGCTTGCTTTGGTGGGCGTCACAGGGGGTATAAAAGGGCGTGCACACCGACCGCCATCTTACTTCTGCCGATCTTAGTATAGGGAGAGGTTGCTGCTGATTCTGTAGGGAGAGCGTTAGGCAGGGAAGAAGACAAAAAAATGCTTCTGCTGCTAGCGATTTGGCCTGCACAACACACAAGTCACTGTGTGTGCAGTGCAAGGGGAGGCTATATTGTGGTGTATCAGTGGTGTTGGTTGTTGGGCTGCCTTCTAAGGCTTCCTGACACGCTGGCATTGCTGTTTACCCACTGCTCCGCAAACTGCTTTTTTAAAAGCAATCCAATCTCCCTTATCCTCTCGTCACTTTGGTCACAGGCAGCTGTGCCATCGAGCGTGTCACATAGCGCTCAGATATCAGTGGGCCGCACACAATCCACAAGTGTCCACTGTCCACAAGTGTACGCAGAGATTCAAAATCTCCATTATCCTCTCGTCACTTTGGTCACAGGCGGCTGTGCCATCGAGCGTGTCACATAGCGCTCAGATATCAGTGGGCCGCACACAATCCACAAGTGTCCAGTGTCCAAAAGTGTACGCAGAGATTCAAAATCTCCATTATCCTCTCGTCACTTTGCTCACAGGCAGCTGTGCCATCGAGCGTGTCACATAGCGCTCAGATATCAGTGGGCCGCACACAATCCACAAGTGTCCAGTGTCCAAAAGTGTACGCAGAGATTCAAAATCTCCATTATCCTCTCGTCACTTTGGTCACAGGCAGCTGTGCCATCGAGCGTGTCACATAGCGCTCAGATATCAGTGGGCCGCACACAATCCACAAGTGTCCAGTGTCCAAAAGTGTACGCAGAGATTCAAAATCTCCATTATCCTCTCGTCACTTTGGTCACAGGCAGCTGTGCCATCGAGCGTGTCACATAGCGCTCAGATATCAGTGGGCCGCACACAATCCACAAGTGTCCACTGTCCACAAGTGTACGCAGAGATTCAAAATCTCCATTATCCTCTCGTCACTTTGGTCACAGGCAGCTGTGCCATCGAGCGTGTCACATAGCGCTCAGATATCAGTGGGCCGCACACAATCCACAAGTGTCCAGTGTCTAAAAGTGTACGCAGAGATTCAAAATCTCCATTATCCTCTCGTCACTTTGGTCACAGGCAGCTGTGCCATCGAGCGTGTCACATAGCGCTCAGATATCAGTGGGCCGCACACAATCCACAAGTGTCCACTGTCCAAAAGTGTACGCAGAGATTCAAAATCTCCATTATCCTCTCATCACTTTGGTCACAGGCAGCTGTGCCATCGAGCGTGTCACATAGCGCTCAGATATCAGTGGGCCGCACACAATCCACAAGTGTCCAGTGTCCAAAAGTGTAAGCAGAGATTCAAAATCTCCATTATCCTCTCGTCACTTTGGTCACAGGCAGCTGTGCCATCGAGCGTGTCACATAGCGCTCAGATATCAGTGGGCCGCACACAATCCACAAGTGTCCACTGTCCACAAGTGTACGCAGAGATTAAAAATCTCCATTATCCTCTCGTCACTTTGGTCACAGGCAGCTGTGCCATCGAGCGTGTCACATAGCGCTCAGATATCAGTGGGCCGCACACAATCCACAAGTGTCCAGTGTCCAAAAGTGTACGCAGAGATTCAAAATCTCCATTATCCTCTCGTCACTTTGGTCACAGGCAGCTGTGCCATCGAGCGTGTCACATAGCGCTCAGATATCAGTGGGCCGCACACAATCCACAAGTGTCCACTGTCCAAAAGTGTACGCAGAGATTTAAAATCTCCATTATCCTCTCGTCACTTTGGTCACAGGCAGCTGTGCCATCGAGCGTGTCACATAGCGCTCAGATATCAGTGGGCCGCACACAATCCACAAGTGTCCAGTGTCCAAAAGTGTACGCAGAGATTCAAAATCTCCATTATCCTCTCGTCACTTTGGTCACAGGCAGCTGTGCCATCGAGCGTGTCACATAGCGCTCAGATATCAGTGGGCCGCACACAATCCACAAGTGTCCACTGTCCACAAGTGTACGCAGAGATTCAAAATCTCCATTATCCTCTCGTTACTTTGGTCACAGGCAGCTGTGCCATCGAGCGTGTCACATAGCGCTCAGATATCAGTGGGCCGCACACAATCCACAAGTGTCCAGTGTCCAAAAGTGTACGCAGAGATTCAAAATCTCCATTATCCTCTCGTCACTTTGGTCACAGGCAGCTGTGCCATCGAGCGTGTCACATAGCGCTCAGATATCAGTGGGCCGCACACAATCCACAAGTGTCCACTGTCCACAAGTGTACGCAGAGATTCAAAATCTCCATTATCCTCTCGTCACTTTGGTCACAGGCAGCTGTGCCATCGAGCGTGTCACATAGCGCTCAGATATCAGTGGGCCGCACACAATCCACAAGTGTCCACTGTCCAAAAGTGTACGCAGAGATTCAAAATCTCCATTATCCTCTCGTCACTTTGGTCACAGGCAGCTGTGCCATCGAGCGTGTCACATAGCGCTCAGATATCAGTGGGCCGCACACAATCCACAAGTGTCCACTGTCCACAAGTGTACGCAGAGATTCAAAATCTCCATTATCCTCTCGTCACTTTGGTCACAGGCAGCTGTGCCATCGAGCGTGTCACATAGCGCTCAGATATCAGTGGGCCGCACACAATCCACAAGTGTCCACTGTCCACAAGTGTACGCAGAGATTCAAAATCTCCATTATCCTCTCGTCACTTTGGTCACAGGCAGCTGTGCCATCGAGCGTGTCACATAGCGCTCAGATATCAGTGGGCCGCACACAATCCACAAGTGTCCAGTGTCCAAAAGTGTACGCAGAGATTCAAAATCTCCATTATCCTCTCGTCACTTTGGTCACAGGCAGCTGTGCCATCGAGCGTGTCACATAGCGCTCAGATATCAGTGGGCCGCACACAATCCACAAGTGTCCAGTGTCCAAAAGTGTACGCAGAGATTCAAAATCTCCATTATCCTCTCGTCACTTTGGTCACAGGCAGCTGTGCCATCGAGCGTGTCACATAGCGCTCAGATATCAGTGGGCCGCACACAATCCACAAGTGTCCAGTGTCCAAAAGTGTACGCAGAGATTCAAAATCTCCATTATCCTCTCGTCACTTTGGTCACAGGCAGCTGTGCCATCGAGCGTGTCACATAGCGCTCAGATATCAGTGGGCCGCACACAATCCACAAGTGTCCAGTGTCCAAAAGTGTACGCAGAGATTCAAAATCTCCATTATCCTCTCGTCACTTTGGTCACAGGCAGCTGTGCCATCGAGCGTGTCACATAGCGCTCAGATATCAGTGGGCCGCACACAATCCACAAGTGTCCACTGTCCACAAGTGTGTGCAGAAATTCTAAAACTCCCCTGTCCTATAGACACCTTGTACCTTGTTTTACATTACTATATAGTTTGTTGGATTTTGTCTACATTTCTACCAAAAATGAGGAAGGCTGGTGGAAGAGGCCGTGGAATTGGGCGGGGGTTGGCAGCTGGTAATGATGGTGTTGGTGGTGGATCTGATGGTAGTGGCAAGAACAAAATAGGACCAAATGCAGGAGGTGCTGACCCTGCGTCATCGTCTGTCTACATAAGGCCTCGAACGCTTAGTTTTCTAGGAGTTGGCAAACCGCTTTTAAAGGCAGAGCATCTGGAAAAAGTTTTGTCTTACATTGCTGACTCAGCCTCCAGCTCTATCTCCTCCTCTTCTTCAGTTGTAAAAAGTAAAAGCACTGAGTCGTCATTGGAGGCTCATGTTCATGAACCACACCTTTCCTTGTGTCCTTCACCCCAACCAAGATTGAAGGATGACGCAGGCCATACTACTGATTACTCCATGGAGCTGTTTTCACATACCATGCCTGGATTATCAAGTCAAATGGTGAATTACCCAGGCCAAGATGAATCTGACATGGAGTGCACTGATGCACAGCCGCTGATGGATGATTCTGCTGGTACATTCACTCAGAGCACTACATTGTCCTCGCAGTGTACAGAGCCAGATTTTGACCCTGATGAGACTCAGGTGCCCCTTCCCGCACACTATACCACCATACACGGTGACACAGAGAAAGGTGCACATGACATAGAAGAGGAGGTGATGGATGACCCAGTTGTTGACCCAGATTGGCATCCATTGGGGGAAGAGGGTGCTGCTTCCAATAGCTCAGATGAGGAGCATCCACAGCAGACATCGACATCGCAACAGCTGTTATCTGGCAGGCCCGGAGCACTCCAAAGACAGGTTCCAAACATCAAAAGAGTTGCTGGACAGCTTGTCCAGAGGGTCAAAAGATCACAGCGTGCTAGGCCGCAAAATGTCTGCCAAAGTAGGAAGAGTGCAGTGTGGCAGTTTTTTGAACAAAATCCTCATGATAAGGCCAAGGTTATCTGTAAGAAGTGCGCAAAGACCTTTAGCCGAGGGAAAAATCTGAAAAATTTGAATACCAGTTGCATGCTTAGACATTTAACCAGCATGCACTTGCAGCGTGGACACAACACCAAACCTCAAGTGCCACATGTGCAACTGATCACAACGAAGGTAGTCAGCAACGCTACATTGTTTCCCCCACTGTAAGCACACCGGTTAGCACAGCAGCAAATGTTGAGGTGTCGTTTCAAGGCCACAGCAGTCAGGGAATCCCACTGTTATATCAACGAAAGACTGATTCTAGGCCATCAGAAAGAACACCAACTCCATCACCATCATCAACCCTCTCTCAGTCCGCCCTCTCCACCGCTACTTCCACCATATGCAGCTCTCAAGTCCAGCTCACCCTCCCAGACACTATGAGTAGGTCAAGAAAGTACTCAGTCTCTCATCCGCGTACATTGGGTTTGAACGCCCACATTGCCAAACTAATCTCGTTTGAGATGATGCCCTTTCGGTTGGTGGAAAGCACAGCTTTCCGCGAACTCATGGCCTATGCAGTACCACGCTATGACCTTCCCAGTCGCCACTTCTTCTCTCGCAAAGCCATCCCAGCCCTCCACCATCATGTGAAAGACCGCATTGTCCATGCACTCAAGCAGTCAGTGAGTGGAAAGGTGCACCTCACAACTGATGCATGGTCCAGTCGGCATGGCCAGGGCCGTTACGTGTCCATCACTGCGCACTGGGTTAATGTGGTGGATGCAGGGTCCACAGGGGACAGCGGTGGTGGGACAGTGCTGCCTAGCCCACGGTCTAGGAAACAGTTGGCTGTAGGCGTTCGACCCTCCTCCTCCTCCTCCTCCAGAAGCGACAGCTCGTCCACAGAGCGCAGTCGTACGAGCACTCCATCTGCAGCTGCCACTGTTGCACACGATGTGTCCCCCTATAGAGCAGCTAGTGGAAAGCGTCAGCAGGCTGTGTTGCAGATGATGTGTTTGGGCGACAGACACACCGCCGAGGTGCTGGCCGAGTACTTGAAGCGACAAACTGAGTCATGGCTGGGCAGTGTACATCTTGAGGCAGGCAAGGTAGTTAGTGATAACGGCCGTAATTTTGTGGCAGCTATAGCCCTTTCAAAACTCAGCCACATACCTTGCTTGGCTCACACCTTGAACCTGGTGGTGCAGTGCTTCCTCAAAAATTATCTGGAGTTAACAGCCCTGCTCCAGAAGGTGCGAAGACTGTGCGCGCACATCCGCCGGTCGCCTGTACACTCCGTTCGTATGCAGAAGCTGCAGCGATTGCTCCACCTTCCCAACCACCGCCTCATTATCGACATTGCAACAAGGTGGAACTCCACCCTGCACATGGTGGAGCGGCTGTGCGAGCAGAGGCAGGCCATAATGCATTTGTGGGAGGATACACGGCCAGGCACTTTGAGAGCAGACATGGAGTTGACAGGCGTGCAGTGGTCGAAGCTGAAAGACCTTTGTAAAGTCCTTCAGTTTTTTGAGGAATGCACACGGCTGGTAAGCGCAGACGACGCCATCCTAAGCATGAGCATCCCACTTATGCGTCTGCTCATGCAAACTTTGACGCACCTTAAGGAGCAGGCGTCTGCAGCCAATGTTGATGAGGAGGAAGAGGAGGAGGGAATCCTTGATGACATTCAGCCATTGTCTGCTCAGGGACCTCTCCTGGACGAGGTGGAGGAAGAAGAGGAGGAGGAGGAGGAGGATGATGGGGATGATTACTTAGGGGAGGAGGATGCATCTCGTGGGGCAAGTGAAAATGTTAGCGTGCCAAGGTCTGGTACAGGGTTTGTGCGTGACTGGAGGGATGTGGATTTGCCAGAAAGTGCTCCTCCACCCAGCACTCGCAGTGCATCATTGACACCGGGAACATTGGCCCACATGTCAGATTATGCCTTGCGGATCCTAAAAAGGGACCCCCGCATTGCCAAAATGATGAACGATGACGACTACTGGTTGGCCAGCATCCTGGATCCACGCTATAAAGGCAAATTACAAAACATCATGCCACAGGAGAACCTTGACCTAATATTGGCTAATAAACAAGCAACTCTGGTAAATCGGTTGCTTGAGGCATTCCCAGCACACAGCAGCGGTGATGGTTCTCACACGAGCCGTACGGGCCGGGGGCAGCTTGGCAGAGGTGTTCGTGGTGCACACAGCAGAAGTGGCGTTGGAGACAGGGGTTTCATGACAATGTTGTGGACTGATTTTTCAAATACCGCTCACACAACTGGTAATACTGCATCGATGGAAAGTGACAGGAGACAGCAGTTGTCAACTATGGTTACAAACTACTTTTCCTCCCATATCGATGTTCTCCCACACAGGTCATTCCCCTTTGACTATTGGGCCGCTAAACTGGACACCTGGCCTGAATTGGCCCAATATGCCTTACAGGAGCTCGCTTGCCCAGCTGCAAGTGTGCTATCGGAAAGAGTCTTCAGTGCAGCTGGATCAATCCTGACAGAAAAAAGGACCCGTCTGTCAACCCAAAATGTGGATGATCTAACCTTCATTAAAATGAACCACGCATGGGTTTCCAAGGATTTTGTCTCACCTTCTCCTGATGACACATAGGGTGACAGAAAAATGGCTTGCTTTGGTCCACCTCTTCCTGGTACTTCACCTATTTCGCCTTTTGCATCAGTTGAATGTCCAAAATCAACATATGCCACATTCTAAAACTCCCTAACTGTGCTGCCTCCCCCCCCATGGCCCGGGTCACCACCTAGCGCACGACACCGTGCGAGTGCCGTTGCCCTGGACAGGTGGGTAGGCCGACTCTTGGGCGCGGGCACTGGCACAGGGTCCCTCATAGTGCAATCAAGTGTCTCTGACGGTGGTGGTGCACACCCGCCGTCAGACACACCGCTGTACTATGAGGGGCCCAGTGCCAGTACCGACGCCCACGAGTGGGCCCCCCTTGCTTGGCCAGGGCCCCAGCATTTTCAATCTTTACCTCTCCCTGCTCCTCCGCTGTGTAATCTGGGCCGTCAAATCCATACTGTGCCTGACACCGTCTGAGCCTGCCTCCTGATGTATAGACATATATTTTGAATGTGTACGCTATCCATACATGTTATCCGGGGATACGTTACCCCTTCTAAACTTTGTGCAATGACGTGCAATCCATACTGGGCCTAACACCGTCTGAGCCTGCCTCATGCTGTATAGACATATATTTTGAATGTGTACGCTATCCATACATGTTATCCGGGGATACGGTACCCCTTCTAACCTTTGTGCAATGACGTGCAATCCATACTGGGCCTAACACCGTCTGAGCCTGCCTCATGCTGTATAGACATATATTTTGAATGTGTACGCTATCCATACATGTTATCCGGGGATACGGTACCCTTTCTAACCTTTGTGCAATGACGTGCAATCCATACTGGGCCTAACACCGTCTGAGCCTGCCTCATGCTGTATAGACATATATTTTGAATGTGTACGCTATCCATACATGTTATCCGGGGATACGGTACCCCTTCTAACCTTTGTGCAATGACGTGCAATCCATACTGGGCCTAACACCGTCTGAGCCTGCCTCATGCTGTATAGACATATATTTTGAATGTGTACGCTATCCATACATGTTATCCAGGGATACGGTACCCTTTCTAACCTTTGTGCAATGACGTGCAATCCATACTGGGCCTAACACCGTCTGAGCCTGCCTCATGCTGTATAGACATATATTTTGAATGAGTACGCTATCCATACATGTTATCCAGGGATACGGTACCCTTTCTAACCTTTGGGCAATGACGTGCAATCCATACTGGGCCTAACACCACCTGAGCCTGCCTCATGCTGTATAGACATATATTTTGAATGTGTACGCTATCCATACATGTTATCCGGGGATACGGTACCCCTTCTAACCTTTGTGCAATGACGTGCAATCCATACTGGGCCTAACACCGTCTGAGCCTGCCTCATGCTGTATAGACATATATTTTGAATGTGTACGCTATCCATACATGTTATCCAGGGATACGGTACCCTTTCTAACCTTTGTGCAATGACGTGCAATCCATACTGGGCCTAACACCGTCTGAGCCTGCCTCATGCTGTATAGACATATATTTTGAATGTGTACGCTATCCATACATGTTATCCGGGGATACGGTACCCCTTCTAACCTTTGTGCAATGACGTGCAATCCATACTGGGCCTAACACCGTCTGAGCCTGCCTCATGCTGTATAGACATACATTTTGAATGTGTACGCCATCCATACATGTTATCCAGGGATACGGTACCCTTTCTAACCTTTGTGCAATGACGTGCAATCCATACTGGGCCTAACACCGTCTGAGCCTGCCTCATGCTGTATAGACATATATTTTGAATGTGTACGCTATCCATACATGTTATCCGGGGATACGGTACCCCTTCTAACCTTTGTGCAATGACGTGCAATCCATACTGGGCCTAACACCGTCTGAGCCTGCCTCATGCTGTATAAACATATATTTTGAATGTGTACGCTATCCATACATGTTATCCAGGGATACGGTACCCCTTCTAACCTTTGTGCAATGACGTGCAATCCATACTGGGCCTAACACCGTCTGAGCCTGCCTCATGCTGTATAGACATATATTTTGAATGTGTACGCTATCCATACATGTTATCCGGGGATACGGTACCCCTTCTAACCTTTGTGCAATGACGTGCAATCCATACTGGGCCTAACACCGTCTGAGCCTGCCTCATGCTGTATAGACATATATTTTGAATGTGTACGCTATCCATACATGTTATCCGGGGATACGGTACCCCTTCTAACCTTTGTGCAATGACGTGCAATCCATACTGGGCCTAACACCATCTGAGCCTGCCTCATGCTGTATAGACATATATTTTGAATGTGTACGCTATCCATACATGTTATCCGGGGATACGGTACCCCTTCTAACCTTTGTGCAATGACGTGCAATCCATACTGGGCCTAACACCGTCTGAGCCTGCCTCATGCTGTATAGACATATATTTTGAATGTGTACGCTATCCATACATGTTATCCAGGGATACGGTACCCTTTCTAACCTTTGTGCAATGACGTGCAATCCATACTGGGCCTAACACCGTCTGAGCCTGCCTCATGCTGTATAGACATATATTTTGAATGTGTATGCTATCCATACATGTTATCCAGGGATACGGTACCCTTTCTAACCTTTGTGCAATGACGTGCAATCCATACTGGGCCTAACACCGTCTGAGCCTGCCTCATGCTGTATAGACATATATTTTGAATGTGTACGCTATCCATACATGTTATCCAGGGATACGGTACCCTTTCTAACCTTTGTGCAATGAGGTGCAATCCATACTGGGCCTAACACCGTCTGAGCCTGCCTCATGCTGTATAGACATATATTTTGAATGTGTACGCTATCCATACATGTTATCCGGGGATACGGTACCCCTTCTAACCTTTGTGCAATGACGTGCAATCCATACTGGGCCTAACACCGTCTGAGCCTGCCTCATGCTGTATAGACATATATTTTGAATGTGTACGCTATCCATACATGTTATCCGGGGATACGGTACCCCTTCTAACCTTTGTGCAATGACGTGCAATCCATACTGGGCCTAACACCGTCTGAGCCTGCCTCATGCTGTATAGACATATATTTTGAATGTGTACGCTATCCATACATGTTATCCGGGGATACGGTACCCCTTCTAACCTTTGTGTAATGACGTGCAATCCATACTGGGCCTAACACCGTCTGAGCCTGCCTCATGCTGTATAGACATATATTTTGAATGTGTACGCTATCCATACATGTTATCCGGGGATACGGTACCCTTTCTAACCTTTGTGCAATGACGTGCAATCCATACTGGGCCTAACACCGTCTGAGCCTGCCTCATGCTGTATAGACATATATTTTGAATGTGTACGCCATCCATACATGTTATCCGGGGATACGGTACCCCTTCTAACCTTTGTGCAATGACGTGCAATCCATACTGGGCCTAACACCGTCTGAGCCTGCCTCATGCTGTATAGACATATATTTTGAATGTGTACGCTATCCATACATGTTATCCGGGGATACGGTACCCCTTCTAACCTTTGTGCAATGACGTGCAATCCATACTGGGCCTAACACCATCTGAGCCTGCCTCATGCTGTATAGACATATATTTTGAATGTGTACGCTATCCATACATGTTATCCAGGGATACGGTACCCTTTCTAACCTTTGTGCAATCACGTGCAATCCATACTGGGCTTGAGAACTGCTGGCGAGCTGTTAAGCAAGCTACAGCACCTGTCCAGACAAGTACAGGGATTCCCTAGCGAGGAGACTTATTTGATTGTTTTCTATGTTGGGACAGCAATTTTTGGGGAGCACTATACTCTGGAGAATGATAGATGGGGCCCACCATACACTGGAACATTCCAAAGGTGGACATCAGACACTGGAGCAGCATTTACAGGGCCCATTATACACTAGAGCATTAGAAATGGGGCCCATTATGTTTGGAGCATTATTTGGGCCCATAAGACAGTGGAGCTTCATCCATGGGGACCAACATATACTGTAGCATTATGTGGAGCTCATCATATACTGTTTCAAACATTATATGGGACCAATGATTTTGTATGGAGAAATAGATGGGCCTCGTCATGAGATGTAAAAAGTGAGGTATTTTTCATTGTACTATACCGCTATTTCTCTGCCGTATCGGAGCATGATGAGTTGTTGTATGTGTTAAAGGGGCGCTCTTTCGCCCAGGGCACATGAAAACCTGGAGCCAGCCCTCCCCCCCCACAAATTTAGCCAAATAACCCCCATTTTTCAGTGCGTAACTTGTATTATGAAGTTAATTAAGGTTGACAAGCTTAAGTAAGAAGAATTGATGCTTTTGGCATTCAAATGGGCACTGTAGGTGTGTTTCCTGTCCTCCTCTCACTGCCGACTTTAATTCCCCATTGACTTACATTGGGTTTCGTGTTTCGGGACGACCCCGACTTTTCCCTATAATCGGACGATCTTGCTCGACCCGACTTTTGGAAAAGTCGGGTTTCACGAAACGAAACGCGACCCTAAAAAAGCAAAAGTCGCTCAACTCTAGTGCTGATGTGTTAAATTGGTCTCCGGAGGCTGTTTCTTCCTTTCAGGAGCTGAAGCGAAGATTCACCTCCGCCCCGGTTTTGCGGCAACCTGATGTCTCACTTCCATTCCAGGTAGAGGTGGATGCTTCTGAGATTGGTGCAGGAGCTGTTTTGTCCCAAAAGGATCCTGTAACATCTAAAATGAATCCCTGTGCTTTCTTTTCCCGAAAGTTCTCTCCATCTGAACGTAACTATGATGTGGGGAATAGGGAACTGTTGGCCATGAAATGGGCATTTGAGGAGTGGAGACATTGGTTGGAGGGAGCTAAGCATCAAGTCGTGGTCCTCACTGACCACAAGAATTTGATTTACCTAGAGTCGGCTAAGCGCTTGAACCCTAGACAGGCTAGGTGGGCCTTGTTTTTTACACGTTTTGATTTTGTGGTTTCTTTTCTTCCTGGAACAAAGAATGTCAAGGCAGACGCACTCTCTAGGAGCTTCTTTGCTGATTCTCCTGTGGTGACCAAGCCTGCTACCATCTTAGGCGAAGGGGTAGTTCTTTCTGCCATCTCGCCCGATTTGAGACGTGCTCTGGAAGAGTTCCAGGAGGACAAACCTGAGCGTTGTCCCAGTGGAAAGTTGTATGTTCCTGACCAGTGGAAGAAGAGAGTGATGTCTGAAGTTCATTGCTCTGCTTTGGCTGGTCATCCAGGTATTTTTGGTACTAGAGATCTGGTGAGTCGGTTTTTTTGGTGGCCCTCCTTGTCTCGTGATGTCAGGAATTTTGTGCAGTCCTGTGGGACGTGCTCCCGGTCTAAATCGTGTTCTCGCTCTAGTGGGTTGTTGATGCCTTTGCCTGTCCCCAAGAGGCCATGGACTCATATTTCAATGGATTTCATCTCTGATATGCCTGTCTCTCAGAGGATGACTGTTATTTGGGTGATTTGTGATAGGTTCTCTAAGATCGTTCATCTTGTACCACTCCCTAAGTTGCCGTCTTCCTCTGAGTTGGTGCCCCTGTTTTTACAACAGGTGGTTCGTTTGCACGGGATTCCTGAGAACATTGTATCTGACAGAGGAGTCCAGTTTGTGTCTAGATTTTGGAGAACTTTCTGTTCCAGGCTGGGAATTCAGTTGTCCTTCTCTTCTGCTTTTCACCCTCAGACCAATGGGCAGACAGAGAGAACAAACCAGACCTTGGAGTCATATTTGAGATGTTTTATTTCTGCTGATCAGGATGATTGGGTTTCATTTTTGCCCTTGGCTGAATTTGCTTTAAATAATAGAGCTAGTTCTGCCACTTTGATGTCACCTTTTTTTTGTAACTTTGGGTTTCATCCTCGATTTTCTTCAGGGCAGGTGGAGCCCTCTGCCTGCCCAGGTGTTGACACTGTGGTGGAGAGAATGCACCAGATCTGGGACCAAGTGGTGGATAAGTTATCTCTCTCCCAGGAAAAGGCCCAGCGGTTTTCCAACCGACATAGGACCATTGGTCCCCAGTTTAAGGTTGGTGATATGGTGTGGTTATCATCAAAAAATATTGCTATGAAGGTGGCTTCTCCTAAGTTTAAGCCTAGATTTATTGGACCTTACAAGATTGTGGAGATTATTAATCCGGTCTCTTTTCGTTTGGCTCTTCCTGTCACATTTAAAATCCATAATGTGTTCCATAAATCTTTGTTGAAGAGGTTTGTTGAACCTGTTGTTCCGGGGGTGGCACCTCCAGACCCTGTATTGGTTGAAGGTAACATGGAATATGAGGTAGAGAAAGTACTGGATTCCCGTCTGGCTAGACGGAGACTCCAGTATTTGGTTAAGTGGAAGGGTTATGGTCAGGAGGATAATTCCTGGGTCTCTGCCTCTGATATTCATGCCAAAAGATTGGTGCGTGCCTTTCATCGGGCTCACCCTGATCGCCCTGGTGGCGTAGTTGAGGGTTCGGTGAGCCCTCCTCAAGGGGGAGGTACTGTTGTGAGTTCATTTTCCCCTTCATTACTGAGGCCCGAGGAACTCCCTCTTCTGGTAAAGAAAGGTAGTGAGCCTGATTATCAAACACCTGAGGCTGATGATGATGACTGGCTGAGTGGAGTTACGGACTGGATATAAGGCTGCCGACGCCCTTCTGCCCTGTGGGTGATTTCTCTGTGGGATCCTTGGAGACCAGTCTGAATTCCTGCTCCTCTAAAGCTAAGTTTGCTGCTCGGCATTTTGCTTTTGTGCTTTGACTTTGTTTTGCTTTGTTTTTCTGGATTTCTGCCATTCCCTGCTGGGGTGAGCTGAATTCATTTAGCTCTGTCTTCTGAAAATACCTGAGTGCTGATTTAGTTTTTGAAGCCTAGCTGCTTCAGGGCCTTTTTCATATCAGCTTGTTGGCTTATGTCTTTGATAGGGTTTTGGCAGATTGCAGACAGCAGCCTTCCTGTCCTTTCCTATCTAGATAGTTGCGGGCCCCGTCTTTGCTCAGTCTATCTTTCTGTCTGTGTTAGTATTTTCATCTTGCTTCACCGTCATTATATGTTGGGGGCTGCCTATTGCTTTGGGGTCTGCTCTGGGGCAGTTTAGATTTCCCCTTTCTTTCTTTAGGCCTATGTAATTCTCCGGCTGTGATCGAGGGGTCTAGGGCTTCGTAGGAACCCCCCACGGCTACTGCTAGTTGTGTTGATAGGTTCAGGGGTCTGCAATCTGATAGTTGCCAACTTCTCTGGTTTTCTGGACGTAGCTTGTATTTCTGCTTTTGCCTCCTACGGTGACTCATTCATAACACTAGCCATTCAGAGCGCAGGAAATATCCACAATTTACTGACACAACGGCTTGTGTCAATGGCTGCTGAAATCCCATGTCCCTCTCCATATAATGAGCGGACATCTTGTTTTAGCTTCATTTCCGCACTGTAAAAGAGCAGAGAGGCTACTCCTCACGCTGCCACTGTTTGCAGCTAGACTTTAGGTAATTGTCTAGGCAGATATAGTTTAGCTATCTAGTGTCTTGTGTGGCTGAGGATACCGATATGAAGAATATGAGCTGTGTATTATATTTTTGAAGGACTGTGGAGAATGCATTATACTACATGGATGGCTATGGGCTGTGCGGTATACTTCTTACATGAACCCCATTGCTTTTTTGTACTCCCCTGGTGAGTATAATGGCTTATTTTCTTATGTACATTAAATAACCGTGGCAGAGTGGGGAACATATACCAAGTCATTTATACTAAGATTTCTTCTTCCTCTTCCTCTTCCTCTTCTTCCCCCCATACACTGCTTAGTCTTCTTCTGCTTATAATTTAGTTAATATCTTATGCTTAATGTTCTTCTGCTTTTTGTTCTTCTGCTTAATATTCTTCTGCTTTTTGTTCTTCTGTATCTTGGTGGTTGTCTTCATGTTCTTTGTCCTCTTGGTCATCTTCTTCATGGTCATCTTTTTGGTCTTCTTTGGGGTGGTCTTCAGGGTCATCGTCAGGGAGATCCAGAGTGATTACCAAAAACCATTTCAAAGAGTTTGAACTTGGAAAAGTAGCAGAAGGTACAAGAAGGCTGAGGAACTGCCAAGAACCAGCTGATGGTGCTGGAACCCAGAGGGGCAGCAGAAGGAACAAGAGGCAATGGAACTACTGAGGACCAGCTAGCGGTGCTAGAACCTGGATGGGTAGCAGAAGGAACAAGAGCCAATGGCACTACCGAGGACCAGCTGACGTTACTGGAACCCGGTGACAAAGCAGGAGGTACCTGTGCTAGAAAGCACTACCAAGGACCAGCAGACATTGCTGGAACTAGGATACCGATATGGAGGCACCTAAGCCAAAGGCACTGCCGAGAACAAGCTGACAGTGCTGGAACTCAGAGGGGCAGCAGAAGGAACAAGAGGCAATGGAACTACCGAGGACCAGCTGACTGTGCTGAAACCCAGATGGGTAGCAGAAGGTACCCATGAAAAACAAAGTTGCAAGGCCACGAGCCTGCCGCAGTTACCGAAACCCACAGTCCTACAGGGAGGTGCTTGTCCTATTGGCACTACGGAGCCAGCCTTTATTGCCAGATCCCGCAGCCCACATAGGAAGCACCTAAACTGCAGGAACCATAGAGTCGGCTAACCCGACCGCAACACAACAGGACAATGTATTGGTGGCAAAGTGACGTTGACACTATGCGGAAACAGATGGCGTGCTGTAACCAGGCTGGGCAGGAGGGAGTACCTGTGCCAAAGACACTTCTGAGCAGCAACTGGCAGTGTTGGAGCCCAGGGATTACAGTAGAAACAGAGTATATCCAGAGGCCTAGTTTAAAATCTGGAGTAGTGTGAATGTGGACAGAGCAGGCAAAATTGCCGGACACACAGCTGGGGATCAGCTGACATTACTGAACCCCACTATCACTGGAGCATGTGTTTTTCTCTGTACAGACGGCACTTCTGAGCAACAACTGGCGATGTTGGAGCCCAGGGTCATTCATGGAGTCGGCTAAGGCCTAATTGGAGCAAGTTTAATATCTGATGTTGGGATGAATGTGGAGGGAGCAGGAGATATTGCCGGACACACAGCAGGGGAGCAGCTGACGTTACGGAACCCCACTAAAACACAGGAGCTAGTGTTTTTTTCTGTGCAGACGGCACTTCCGAGCAACAACTGGCGGTGTTGGAGCCCATGATCAATCATGGTGTAGGCTGAGGCCTACCTGGAGCAAGTTTAATATTTGATGTAGTTTGAATGTGGAGGGAGCAAGAGACATTGCCGGAAACACAGCAGGGGAGCAGCTGGCATTACTGAACCCCACTAACACAGGAGCTAGGGTTTTTTTCTGTGCAGATGGCACTTCCGAGCAACAACTAGTGGTGTTGGAGCCCAGGATCAATCATGGAGTAGGCTGAGGCCTACTTGGAGCAAGTTTAAAATCTGATGTAGTTTGAATGTAGAGGGAGCAGGAGATATTGCCGGACACACAACAGGAGAGCAGCTGGCGTTACTGAACCCCAGTAACACAGGAGCTAGTGTTTTTCTCTGTGCAGACGGCACTTCTGAGCAACAACTGGCGGTGTTGGAGCCCAGGGATTACGTTCAGGTGGTAGAAACATTAACACAACAGGAGACCTGGATACTGTTGCCAACCAATTAATTATTCTGGAAGAGGACTGGCAAATTCCGGCGAGATCCTGGCCTTGTTCATTTTCAGAAAAGTAAGCCAGTCAACGTTATCGGTGAATAGTCGCGTGCGACGATCTGTTAATACACCACCTGCGGCACTAAAGATGCGTTCCGATAATACACTAGCAGCAGGGCAAGCCAGCACCTCCAATGCATACTGGCTAAGCTCTGGCCATGTATCCAGCTTAGAGACCCCAAACTTGAAGGGGAAAGAGCCGTCTGGGAGTACATTGACAGGGCAAGACATGTAGTCTGTCACCATCTGATGGAAACGTTGTCTCCTGCTAACTGGAACTGTCTGTGATGGTGTAGACATTTGTGGCGGGCACACAAAACTTTGCCACATTTGGGCCATACTGGTCTTGCCTTGTGCTGAGGCGCTGCCTTTGCTCCCTCTTTGTGCAGAGCTGCTTTGTAAAGCACTAGCAGCACTGATCTCGGGTGGAATGGAGAACATGATGGAATGCACCAGTGTGTCTTGGTAATCCCGCATTTTATGCTCCCAATTCAATGGTGTTATGAGGCTTTGTAAGTTGTCCCGGTAGCGAGGATCTAGGAGGGTGTACACCCAATAATCAGTCATGTTGAGAATGTGGACGATGCGGCGGTCGTTTCTCAGGCACTGCAGCATGAAATCAACCATGTGCTGCAGACTCCCAACTGGCCAAGAAACGCTGTCCCCTGCTTGAGGCGTCATCTCTGCCTGCTCTGCATCACCCCACCCTCGCTCTACATACTGACTACTACAGCATTGTGTACCTCCCTCCTCTACAGAGATGTCTTCCTCCTCCATTGACTCCTCCTCACAAAGTGTCCCCTGTCTAGGCCTTTGTGAGGAACCACGTTGCGCAGACTGTCCAGAAGCAGATGGCATTTGTGACTCCTCTTTCTCTACCTCTTCCAAAACATCCTCTCTTAGTGCTTGCAGTGTTTTTTGAAGCAGGCAGATAAGGGGGACAGTCATGCTGACTAGTGCATCATCTGCACTCGCCATCCGCATGGAATCATCGAAGGCACGCAAAACGTGGCAGATGTCCTTCATAGATGCCCACTCAGTGGTGCTGAAGTGTGACCGGCGCACAGTGCGACTTGTTTGCGCCTGATGCAGCTGGTACTCCATTACTGCTGCCTGCTGCTCACACAACCACTCCAACATATGTAACATTGAATTCCACCTGTAGGGTAGGTCACATATGATGCAATGTTCCGGAAGGCGGAATCGGCGCTGCAGAGCTGCAATGCGCGATCTTGCCATGCTGGAACACCGTAAGTGAGCGCACTCTATGCGGACCTTGTGCAGCAGTGCATCAAGATCTGGATAGTCCCTCAGAAAGCTATGCACGACCAAGTTGAGCACATGTGCCAGACATGGGATGTGAGTGAGGTTGCCTAGGCCAAGAGCTGCCACCAGATTTCGGCCATTGTCACACAATACCAAGCCTGGCTGGAGATTCGCTGGCACAAACCACACGTCGCTCTCCTGCTTGATGGCATTCCAGAGCTCCTGCGCTGTGTGGTTTTGATTCCCCAAAGAAATTAATTTCGGTATGGCCTGTTGACATTTGGCCATGGCTGTGCTCATATCGGTCGTAACAGGCTCCTGCAGCGCTGATTCTGAGGAACTGGAGTATGAGGAGGAGTCAATGTGTACAGACTGGATTCCTGCAATCCTTGGAGTTGGCAGAACACGTACAGCGCCACTCTCAAGATCTGTACCCGGCTCCACAACATTGACCAAATGGGCAGTGAGGGAAAGGTATCATCCCTGTCCATGGTTACTGGTCCACGCATAGGTGGTCAGGTGGACCTTGCTACTGACGGTGTTTAGTAGCGCATGTTTAATTTTTCCCTCCACATAATTTTGCAGGGCAGGGACGGCTTGCCTGCTGAAATAAAAGCGGCTGGGCACGGTGTATTGTGGGACTGCCAATGCCATGAAGTTACAGAAGGTGTCAGTCTCCACCAGCCTGAATGAGAGCATTTCAAGGGCCAGTAGTTTGGCAATGCCAGCATTCAGAGCCTGTGCTCGGGGATGGTTTGCCGAGTATGGCCGCCTTTTCTTCCATGCCTGTGCTACCGATGGCTGTAGAGTGGCCTGGGAGTGTAAGGATGACAGGGAACGTGGTGCTGTGGGTGGAATGTCACTGGGTCTCTGGACAACAGTGCCAGAGGTTCTTCCCTGGCGATCCTGTGAGGAAGCTTAACCAGCTGTGTGTGAGCTGGAGGAAGAGGCTACAACACGAGCTGAAGAGGTGGTAGGTGGTGCTGTTGGTTGGCCTACGTCTTCAGTGTGTCTTTGTAACTCCACCACGTGCTTGGTCAGCACATGTTTCCACATATTTGTGGTATTCAGGTTGCTGACACTTTTCCCTCTTTTGACTTTCTGATTACACAGCTTGCATTTGACAAAGCAAATGTCATCTGCAACTTTGTCAGAAAAGGACCACGCACTGCAAGTCCTGGGAGCCCCCGTTTTGGGTTTTGGAAGAGGAATGCTCCGAACGGGTGCCGAAGTGGAGGCTACAGGCAACCAAGCCTGCTCCCATCCCTCTAACTCCTGTTTTGGCCGTTCGGGGAATCTCTTCCTCAGAACTGCTCCCACCACCTTCCTGTTCCTCACGCCATGATGGGTCAAGGACCTCATCATCTACACTCCCCTCTTCAAACACCCGCTTCTCCTAGGTAGTCTTGCCAGCACAGTACGCACCAGAAAGTGGCACCTGAGTCTCATCATCTGATGCGTACCGAGGTGTGCTGACCATAGGCACTGGCCTACCCACCTCTTCAGATTCAGAGGGACAAAGAAGTTGTGCAACACTACATACTCCCTCTTCTTCACATTCTAGAATGCTGCTTAGCTGGCCCCCTCTTTCCAAGCCAATAGATTCAGAGAACAGAAGTAGAGATGGCTCCTGTCCAGGGCTCTCTGACTGCTTGGGCAATTTGGCAAGTGGTGAAGAGACAGATGGTTGCTCTTCAGCGCTCTGGCCCTGACAGGATGTGGAAGTAATTGAAGTCGATGCGTTAGCTGCCATCCATCCGACAACAGCTTCAATTTGTTCATCCCGCAGCAGTGGGGTACGGCGAGGTCCTATAAAGCTGCGCATAATGGACTGTTCCCTGGTAAAACTGGGGGATGCTGAGTCACTGGTGCCCGCAGCAGGTACAGAATCCCCACGTGCTCTCCCTGCTGAAACTCCATGCCCACGACCATGTGCCTTACTCCCTGCCTTCTTCATCTTGGTAGACTGATAAAGATAGGCAGAAAAGTACAAAGGGGGTGCTTAGTGTGCCTATTCCTGAACAGCTGCTAACAGGTATAAGAAACACTAATCTTATAAAGTGTGTGGACTACACTTTAATATGAGTTAATGTGGCCAACACAACTGTCAAGTGGAGTGTTTGGTGAACTTTATTACGTGTTTTTTTAAAAAAAAGCCAAAAAGTATGTGACCAAAGATGTGAAAGCGATAGTATCACAAACTTTTTGGAGCTATTACAATGCAGGAAGGTAACCTACAATGCAATAGATGAGGCTCCAAAAAATAGGCCAATACTAATCTGGCTGGGGCTGCAGGGCACAAGCCAGAAAAAAGGTTCCTCTATCTACTCCTATATAGTGTTTGCAACCAATCTAGCTGGATACAGATGGAAGCACACTAATAGGAGAAATTCTGGAAAAATAAGCAGCACTACAGCAAAAAAGAACAATGTATGAGGCAGTGACGCACGCTGAGCAGACTACAACCAGAGGTGGTGCAGAACACACTACAGCGTGAGCTGCACTCACACACAGAGACCTCACAGACAGCCGTGAACAGTGCAGAGAACTGTGCGCTAGCACTGAAAGGCTGCAGAAAGGCTCCGCTGTCTACTCCTATATAGTGTTTGCAACCAATGTAGATGGATACGGATGGATGCACACTAATAGGAGAATTAATGAAAAATGAGCAGCAATAAAACAAAAATAAATATGTATGAGGCAGTGACGCACGCTGAGCGGCCTACCACCAGAGGTGGCTGCAGGACACACTACACAGCGTGAGCTGCACTCACACAGACCTTGCAGACAGCTGTGAACAGCGCTGCAAGGCAAAAGAAAGCTACAGTGGTTGATAATGTAGCCTGGGTAAAGCACAATATTATATAGCAAATTTCTATCTCTAACTGTCCCTCAGAGTCTTGAACAGCAGCCTTTCCCTAACTGAATTCACAGCAGAGTGAACCCAAAATGGCGGCAGCGGCTTTTATAGTGCATCATGACATCATTTCAGCAGCCAATCACAGCCATGCCATTAGTTAACATGCCTACATGCCTAACAGGATGTGCTCACATTTCTGAGGATTCCTCATTGGCTGAACCAAATCAAACTGGCTCATAGCATTATGGGAACTTCCGATTCCGGTATTCGATATGCAAAAAGTATCGGAACTCCGTATCGGAATTCCGATACCATGAATATCGGCCGATACCCGATATTTGCAGTATCGGAAAGCTCAGCACTAATAATGACATCTGTCATGCCTCAAAAAACTATTCTACCGCATGCATTGTATCCAGCTTTATTCATTCACCAATTCACAGATTTTAGTTCTAGAAACCACCATTATTTACAGTAGCTGTTCAGTAAAATTTCTTAAACCCACTTACTATCACTACCCGAAAAGTGATGAACATATCAATAGAAAGATATTATAAATAGGGAGTAATTAAAAACTATACACAATATAACATCAACATTTTAACCGACCATAAAATAAGTTCAGAATATCTGGAAGTAGTAATTTAAATAAACCTAAAGCAGAAAAAGTCTACAAAGGCATTATTAATAACCCTGCCATGCCATTAATTGTTTTTCATGCGCTTGATAACATTTACTGTTGACCTCTCCAACTGGGTCAAAGGCATTGGGAATAGGCATATTGCCCTTCGTGTTAACGCACTTGATTACTTTACCCGTAGCCGCTCACACTGGCTCAAGGGCACCAGGAGTAGGCATATTGCCCTATGTGTTAATGCACTTGATTATACCCTTAGCCGATCCCATTGGCTCAAGGGCATCAGGAATAGGTATACTGCCCTTTGTGTTAATGCACTTGATTATACCCTTAGCCGCTCCCACCAGCTCAAGGGCATCGGGAATAGGCATATTGCCCTTCATGTTAATGCACTTGATTACTTTACCCTTAGTCACTCCCACTGACTCAAGGGCACACAGATTAGGTACATTGCGTTTCAGTTTCATGCACTAGATAACTGCTTTGTCCAGACGACAACCTTAAAATAAACATGGAAAAAACATGGTTTGGTCAATATAAACAGTCAGAAACCATGCCTTGGCATTCTCAAGTCACATGAAAAAAGAAGCTATAGAAGCCTTGAAGCTATAGATTGTATTGAAAAGCATGCCTACCTTGTTCTCTTCTCCCCTCCAGCCACTGATCCTGGCTCAGAGGAGTCAATTTATTCTGTAGGCATGCAAAATATGATTGCCATGACCCCAGGGGCTTTACCCTAACAGGGTCCAATAAAATATAAATGCTTCTGGAGACCAGGGTGCCATACCGTGATGGTCACCCCTCCATACCAGGGGGCCATACCCGAGATGGTTACCCTCCACACCAGGGGGCCATACCTGAGATGATTACCCCTCAAAACCAGGGTGCCATACCTGAAATGGTTACCCTTCCAAAGCCAGGGGGGTCATACTATGATGAACACCCCCCCAAACTAGAGGTCCTTACTTAATTTGGTTATCCCTACTGACCAATTTATAAATAACTTCAAGGACCCACTAAAAGGAAAATAAATAACTGTTTTTTTTTGTTTTTGTTTTTTAAATCTTCAATTCATGTTCTTATTAAAATAAACATAAAATAAACATCAAAGCATAAATAACATTAACACGTTGGGGGAGTCCTTGAAGCTCCCAAATCTGGTGATTACCAAGCATAAAATGTACCAACAATTACTCCCAGTCGTTACCCCACTAACTCGGGAGCACCATAGCCACAAGGGTTCCAATATTCACTTGAATTTCCTGGGGATCCGACAAACCCTGGCTGAAACTCCCCTCCACCTTTCACCAGGTCCAGAAACATTAACTTCCAAAAAGAGGAATCCATATCCCAATGGATCCCCCAGACCAATTTCTAACCAACTTCAAGGACCCCCCAACCACCAGGCTCCAGGTAATCCACTCAGGCCTGTGCTATCCACCATCTTAAGTAATATAAAATAAGCACTTGGTGGGTATACACCGATCCCTTTTTTTTTTTTTTTTCAATTATTATTCACGTTTTTATTAAAACAAACATACAATAAAGCATCAAAGCATAAATAATTTTAAAATGCTGCTAGGAGTCCTTGCAGCTCCCAAAATCTGGTGATTACCAAACATAAAGTGAGCATAAAATGTACAACAATTACTCCCAGCCGTTACCCCACTAGCTCCGGAGCACCATAACCACAAGGGTTCCAATGTTCACTTGAATTTCCTGGGGATCCGACAAACCCTTGCCGAAACCCGGCGATTCTGACATTGTTTTCTCGTGACATATTGTACTTCATGTTAGTGGTATAATTTCATTCATAAAACTTACGTTTATTTGTGAAAAAAATGGAAATTTGGCGAAAATTTTGAAAATTTCCAACTTTTAATTTTTATGCCCTTAAATCACAGAGATACGGCACACAAAAAAGTTAATAAGTAACATTTCCCACATGTTTACTTTACATCAGCACAATTTTGGAACCAAAATTTTTTTTGTTAAGAAGTTACAAGGGTTAAAAGTTGACCAGTGATTTCTCATTTTTGCAACACCATTTTATTTTTACGCACCACATCACATTTGAAGCCACTTTGAGGGGTCTATATGATAGAAAATACCCAAAAGTGACACCATTCTAAAAACTGCACCCCTCAAGGTGCTCAAAACCACATTCAAGAAGTTTATTAACCCTTCAGGTGCTTCACAGGAATTTTTTGAATATTTAAAAAAAAATGAACATTTAACTTTTTTTCACAAAAAAAATAATTCAGGTTCAATTTTTTTTATTTTACCAAGGGTAAAAGGAGAAAATGGACGGGAAAAGTTATTGTGCAATTTGTCCTGAGTACGCTGATACCTGATATGTGGGAGGAACCACTGTTTTGACGCATGGCAGAGCTCAGAAGGGAAGGAGCGCCGTTTGACTTTTTCAATGCAAAATTGACTGGAATTCTGATCGGACGCCATGTCACGTTTGGAGAGCCCCTGATGTACCTAAACAGTGGAAACCACTCACAAGTGACCCCATTTTGGAAACTAGACCCCCCAAGGAACTTATCTAGATATGTGGTGAGAACTTTGAACCCACAAGGGTTTCACAGAAGTTTATAACGTACAGCGGTACAATTAAAAAATCATTTTTTCCACAAAAATGATCTTTTCACCCTCAATTCTTACTTTCCCAAGGGTAACAGGACCCTAAAAGTTATTGTGCAATTTATCCTGAGTATGCTGATACCCCATATGTAGTGGTAAACCACTATTTGGGCGCATGGCAGAGCTTGGAAGGGAAGCAGCGCCATTTGACTTTTTGGGCTGGAATTGAGATCGGACACCATGTCGCGGTTGGAAAGTTCCTGATGTACCTAAACAGCGGAATCCCCCCACAAGTGACCCCATTTTTGGAAGCTAGACCCCCTAAGGAACTTATCTAGATGTGTGATGAGCACTTTGAACTCCCCCAGTGCTTCACAGAAGTTTATAACGCCCGGGCATGAAAATAAAAAAATCGCATTTTTTCCACAAACATGATCATTTAGTCCCCAATTTTTTTATTTTCCCAAGGGTACCAGGAGAAAATGGACCCCAAAAGTTGTTGTCCAATTTGTCCTTCAGTACCGATACCCCATATGTGGGAGAAAACTACTGTATGGGCCCACGTCGGGGCTCGGAAGGGAAGTAGTGACGTTTTGGAATGCAGACTTTGATTGAATGCTCTGCGGGTGTCATGTTGCCTTTGGAGAGCCCCTGATGTACCTAAACAGTGGAAACCCCCCACAAATGACACTATTTTGGAAACTAGACCCCGTAAGGAACTTATCTAGATGTGTGGTGAGCACTTTGAACCCCCAAGGGCTTCACAGAAGTTTATAACGCCTGGGCGTGAAAATAAAAAAAATCATTTTTTTCCCACAAAAATGATATTTTTGCCCCCAATTTTTTATTTTCCTAAGGGCAACAGGAGAAATAGGACCCCAAAATTTGTTTTGTAATTTGTCCTGATTAGGCTGATACCCCATATGTGGGGGTAAAACACTGTGCGCATGACAGAGCTTGGAAGGGAAGGAGCACCATTTGACTTTTTCAACGCAGATTTGGCAGGAATTGAGATCAGACGCCATGTTGCGTTTGGAGAGCACCTGATGTACCCAAACAATGGATACCCCCCAATTCTAACTCCAACCTTAACCCCAACACACCCCTATTCCTAATCTCAGCCCTAACCCTAGCCCTAACCCTAGCGTGAAAATGGAAATAAATACATTTTTTTTATTTTATTGTTTTTCCCTAACTAAGGGGGTGATAACGGGGGTTTGATTTACTATTTATGGCGGTTTTTATGTTTGGCAGCTGTCACACGCTAAAAGACTTTTTATTGTAAAAATAGTTTTTGCATCACCACATATTGAGAGCTATACATTTTCCGTATTTTGACCCACTGAGTCATGTGAGGTCTTATTTTTTGCGGGACGAGTTGACGCTTTTATTGGTATCATGTTCGGGCACGTGACATCTTTTGATCGCTTTTTATTCTGATTTTTGGGACGCAAAATGAACAAAAACCAGCGTTTCATGAATTTCTTTTGGGGGGTGCGTTTACACCGTTCCGCGTGCGGTAAAATAGATAAAGCAGTTTTATTCTTCGGGTCAGTACAGTTACAGCTATACCTCATTTTTGTCTTTTTTTATGTTTTGGCGCTTTTATGCAATAAAAACAATTTTATATAAAAAATAATTATTTTTGCATCGCTTTATTCTGCGAGCTATAACTTTTTTATTTTTTCCCTGATGATGCTGTGTGGTGGCTCGATTTTTGGGGGACAAGATGACGTTTTCAGCAGTACTAGTGGATATTTATATGCATCTTTTTCATCACGCGTTTATGCACTTTTTGTTCGGCGGTATGATAATAAATCATTATTTTTTGCTTTGTTTTTTATTTTTATTTTTTAAGGGGTTCGCTAAAGGGGTTAACTAATGGGACAGCTTTATAGGGCAGGTCGTTATGGCTGCAGCGATACCAAATATGTGTACTTTTATTGTTTTTTTTAATTTTATTTCCAAAAAATGTACTAGGGAATTTTTTTTTTTTCATTTATTTAGCGATTTTTTTAAAATTATTTTTACACTTTTTTTTAAACTTTATTAGGTTGTCCCAGGGGGGACGTCACTGTCCTGTGACAGATCGCTGATCTAACACATCACAGATCACTGTGACAGATCAGCGATCTGTCACAGGCATTGAAGAAGACTTCCTCATGCCTGCGCTTTGCAGGCACTGAGGAAGTCAGCTCCCTACAGGCCCCCAAAGGTCCCCGTCACCATCTTGGATCCGGGGACCAGTAGGGAAAGAGACCCTGCAGCAGCGCTGCACATTGTGCTGCTGTGGGGGGCTCAGGGATGCACGGAGGGAGCCCCCTCCCTGCCGATGCTTCCCTTTAACCCCGGTACACCGCGATCATGTTTGATCGCGGTGTGCAAGGGGTTAATGTGTCGGGGGCGGTCCATTACCGCCCCTGACACACAGTGCCGGGTGTCAGCTGTGATAATCAGCTGACGCCCGGCCGCGATCAGCGGCGCTCACCACGCGGGCGCCGCTGATCGCGCTAGGCATAGGGGCCCAGGTCCCATGGACGGGATAGTACATCTGATGTCAGAAAGGGGTTAAATTCCAAAAGGAGGAAACCATATCCCATTGGATCCCCAAGACCATATTTAACCAACTTCAAGGACCCCGCCAACCGCTCAAGATGTCGGATAAGTGAGGGTGAAAACCATGCAGGTTTACAACCAAGGACAACAGGTTAATAATGGAAAATATCCCATCGTAAGGTCCAGAAATAGACAGAGATGGGCAATGCTGTGTTATATGCCGTAACAATAAATGAGAAGCCGCCTCCTCCTCTACAGCAGTTACAGACAGACTCTAATCACCAGCTGCGCATAAATGGTAAGACATATGCAGGTCTAATATAAGCTGCCTGCAGCCATAGGTGTGTGTGCAGAAAACTGCAAGTTCTGTATCTCAGTCACTCTACTGCATACAATAGATGAGAGACAGGGCTGAAAACTGGGCCCATGAGGTGTTTTCCAGCAATGTGCAGCATCACACTAGGAGTGCCCACTCACTGCCCGCCATGTGCTGAGTTATTAGTGCACACTCAAATGTGCCGAGTTACTCCCCGATTATTATACACATTATAAAACATAATCCATTCAGGCCTGTGCTATTCACCATCTTAGGTAATATAAAACAAGCTCCCGGTGGGTGTACACCGATCCTGCAAACATATGATGGGGACAATATACAGAGACATGATGGATATATCCAGGAGGACAACATGTAACATAAGAGGACTAAGGCAGCAATAGCTGTAGAAATTAAACACTAAGCTGGAAGTCATGTCCACATTATATGTACAGCCAGGAAAATGACCTGGAGACACAGGATGTTTATACACAGCATGATCCATATATAGCAGAGTGAGGAGTGATATCATGTATACAGACCTGTGGTACAGGTTAAGTATACAGCACAGGAATAGAGCCTTTACACATATACCACATATAGTGAGTAACATGGTTACACTGGATCTGCACACCCAGCTTCACAGTATATAACAGAGAAGAGGTCACATACTGATCATCAGACTCCATAACTGGGAAGGGGGGATAATCAGTACACAGCAGGGTCAGTATACAGTGCACTGACATGAAGTGCAGCTGTGGCGCCCCTGAGGCTTCAGTTGCCACAGAGGTACTGCACCTTCTCCTAAGGTGTAGTGCCCCACCATCCAGGTAAGGTGGGAACTCCTGACCATGCTCCACACCTGCATTCCACGCACAGGATAGTTCAGTGGGGCCACCTAACAGCTTCAGGCTGGGGGTTAGCAGAGCACCCCTCGTGGAACCCTGCTTCGTAACACGAGATGTGCTGGGAGGCGGGTGGAGTGAGATGATATAAAAGAGTGGGAAGAGTGAGAGTTAGGAAGTGAGTTGGTTGGTTAGTTGGAGAGAGAAGATGGGTGTCTGAAGGACGTGCTGCAGCAGGCCCCAGTGAACTGGGCTGCTGGCACGAGAAAGACCAGAGAAAGAGACTGATAAGATTGATAACCTAACCTTCCATAAGAGAGATAGAACAGATCGGAACGAAGGAGAAAAGAAGGACGGTGGGAAGCTGGTTGAAGAAAGATAGAGAACCCTTCCAGTCCAGAGAGCGCAAAGGCCGGGGCCCGGTCCCCGAGGTTGATTGGATCTTTATGTCCGGCAACAGACACCGGAGGAGTAGTGAGCCGCTAACGCCTTGCTCCCATCATAGACTTGAGACACAACAGCAACTGAATAGAGAGCAGGGATGCAGTGAGGAGTCCCCGAAGTAGGCTACAGCTGTCTGTCATACAAGTAAAGACTAGGAACTCCTAGAGAGAGGCATTCCAGGGTAACTAAGTACTGGAGTGCTTCGCACCTAAAGGCGCATTGGAGGAGTCGTTCAGTAAGGTACATGTTGGCGGAGTGTGGAAGGGAGAATCCTATCCTGGCTGGAGCCCTGACCTGGAGAACACTGTACGGAGGCAGGCAATTGAGTGAACTGCAAACAGTGAGTAAAGCTTTGGAACCGCATACTCAGGTGTCCTCCAGTTATTCCCGCACCACTACACCTGGGTACCAGCCTCCATACCATTCTGCGCCTCTCCTCATCCATTGCACCTACACTGCCCTGGGACTACAGCTCCACCTGTGGGGAGCTACATCATCTTTGCTGCACCACACCATCAGTCCCGGTGGATCTGCATGCAGCGTTGGCTCAACATCTTACTTGCCAAACACCACGGGTGGCATCACGAACTATTCTAATAAACTTTAACACCATTTTCATCACCACCATTGATATTGGGCGCCCAGGGCCACGGACTGGGTCACCGCTGCTGTGACACATTCCCACCTTGACACCGGCCCGGTAGCGAGTACCCCGCTGCCCTAGGTGTGCGAGGGCTACCCACATCCTCTCATCATCATACATATACCATCCCCGACTGCTCCTCTCACCAGTGTCTCTAATACATGTGACTGCCCAGCTCCACCATATGCATATTCGTATTTCCCAGGGAGCAATGCACCTAGGATTTCACTGATTGAGTGCCTTTGCTGGCTGCCACAGTGTTTTCTTTGACTGGTGTCCCTGAGGTCAGTGATTGTTTTGTGATGTCAGCTCCACCATAGTAATGGCAGACACTGTATGTGTCCCTGCTCTGTCCTATCATACATAAACCCAGAACTCATGAAGACTCTGTATAATACAACAGTAATGTGGTTTATCAGAAATGTCTGCAGGGAGGTCACACAAAAGCTGCCTCTGCAATAAGTGAGGGAACATGGCAGCTAAATGAATTTCTGAGGTAATCTTGATCCCAGATAAGATGTAGGAGCTGATACTACACTAGCACACACTACACAATGTCTGAGGTGAATGCAGAGTAGTATATCAAACATGTCTGCAGGGAGGTCACACAGAAGTTGTCTCACAATCTGTGAGGAAAATGTAGCATGCACATGAGGAACATGGCAGCTACATGAATTGCTGAGGTAATATTGATCCCATACATAATGTAGGAGCTGATACTACACTAGTACATGATGTCTGAGGTGAATGTGCTCCTATCATCTGTAATGTGAGGTGATAACCCCAGTATTATACTCCCTGAAACTGCAGACATGCTTCCTCCAGTTCATCCTGTGTAAGAAAGAGGGAGAGAGACAGATTTCCTGTTCTATATAAGCCCCACCCTCCTCACAGTAACCCACCAGGCACAGACATACTGTGCTTCCTACTCTGAAAGCAACATCACTCTTGCTTAAAATCTACACCACTATACCAAAAAAGCTGCAGGAGTAAAGGTCCACCCATCTCCAAGTCATGTCCTCCTCCGCAAATGGCTCCAGTGGTTTCTAGAAATGTGTGAATTTAGCACTGTGGCCTGTGGGGCATTGGCTGCATATTTCCCCTTGTGTTGCAATGACTAGAGTATGTACAACTGAAGGCTGCGTTGGGACAAGGACGTGGACGTGGTTGATGATGGTGCTAGTTGAGTGTGGCCAGAGACAGATGCAGGGCAGGAGGCATGTTTTCATGCACCATGAACAGGGGATTGGCTTGCACGCACAATAGTGAAAGAAGCAGTGGTGTCACCCGCAGACACTGTCCCTGGAGCCTGAGCTTCGACCCACAAAGTCGGGTGCTTTGCTGCTATGTGCCTGGTCATACTGGTGGTGGTCAGGCTGGTAGTTTTGCTAACCCTGCTGATGCGGACATGGTAGGTGGTGCAAATGGCCTGTTTGTGGTTATAAGCAGAGTCTTTAAAAAGCAACCAGACTCGGGAAGACCTAACAGTTGTACTACCAACTTCCATTGTGTTGATGTTATGAGTAACAGTTCTGTCTGTGGTCACCACACTGCTTCTTCCTGCCTGTTGGGATGCCTCACCTCCCACCCCCTGTGTGCTGCTGTCCTCAATCTGCATGTCCTCCTGCCTGGTTGGCTCAGTTACTATTCACTCTCTCTTACACCCCTCGCCCCAGCAACAAACATGGTGGAGGGCTTGGCTTGCTCCTGTCTGATAATTGCTCCTTTACCACAATTCCACTTCCACCCTCTGCTACTCTACCCTAGATTGAGATGCACTACGTTCGCATATATTCCCCTCCAACCTCCCGCTGGCTATCATCTAATGCCACCCAGAACTAGCTGTCTTCACCTTTCTCGACCACTTCACCACCTGGCTACTTCTTTTCATTTCTGCTGCTTTCCCCTTTATCATCATGGGTGACTTCAATATCCCCATTGACACTTCCACCTCAGCTAGCTTTAAACTTTTATCAAAGTCTGCCTCTTTTGGCCTCACTCAATGGTCCTTCACAGCCACTCATAAAGATGGTCATAAGCTCTACCAAATCTTCATCCGCATCTGTTCTCTTACTAATCTCACTAACTCACCCCTCCCCCTGTTTGACCACTACCTACTGACAATCTCTTCCCTATCTTCTCCAAGTATGAAACACCCACTCCACAAACTCGCTCACCCTCGCAGAAATTGCAAGCACCTCAATTTACACTCATTCTCCGAGTCCCTTCTTCCTTTTACAGACATAGCTTCCTTAAATGACACCTATGCTGCTGTCACTTTTTATTACACTACAATAACAGCAGCACTCGATTTGGCCGCCCCCCTCATGCACAGCAAAACTCGTACAATCAACTGGCAACCCTGGCTGACCAATCTGACCAAAGAACTCAGACGGGCTTCCAAGATCGCTGAGCATAGATGGAAGAGATCTCGTTCTGCTGATCACTTAATCGCATACGAGCAGGCCATCGACAGCTTGAAATCCATGCTCAGTGACAAAAAACAAACTTCTCACCTCTCATATTCTCCCAGTTTCACAACCCTAAACAGCGCCTCAAAACTTTAAATTCTCTACTCCATCCTCAGCACCTCTTCTCTCTCATTTCTGCAGAATACTTTGCCTCTTTCTTTTCTCAGCAGAATTCACCTATTATTTCTTGTGTCTCACCCCCTTCCAATGAGGAGTCCAAATAAATATAAATTTGAAAAAAATTATAGGGTTGTACAGGAAGAGCAAATAGATAGTCATGGCATGGCACAGTGCCCTGCCAACACTAGAGTAATTTTTTTAATTATTACCATCATTAAATAAAAATGTTGAAATTCAGGTGAAGTTGATAGAAAACCACAATCTGTGTCCACCCAGCATTCCTCTGTACACACCTCAGTATTTAAATCACTATAGGCGTAATCGATTTCCCTTCAACATTTCTTGGTCTTCATATCACAACTTGGTTCAACCACAGGGCAACAATCATTGCCTACAGTTCAGGGTGACATTTTTACAGTGTGAAACATTAATTAGGCATAAAAAATGTGTTTGTCTATAACACAGTTGGAGGACACTTAGTAATTCCCCCCCATTTACTAGAATATGCATGTAGTTTATATGTGGTATATATGTAGTTTGCATGTTGCATGCATGTGGTATATATGTAGTATGTATGTTGCATGCATGTAGTATATACAGTGGGGAAAAAAAGTATTTAGTCAGTCAGCAATAGTGCAAGTTCCACCACTTAAAAAGTTGAGAGGCGTCTGTAATTTACATCATAGGTAGACCTCAACTATGGGAGACAAACTGAGAAAAAAAATCCAGAAAATCACATTGTCTGTTTTTTTTTCATTTTATTTGCATATTATGGTGGAAAATAAGTATTTGGTAGTATGTAGTATGCATGTTGCATGTAGTATATATGTATGTTACATGCATGTAGTATATATGTAGTATGTATGTTGCATGTAGTATATATGTTGTATATATGTATGTTGCATGCATGTAGTATATATGTTGTGTATATGTAGTATGCATGTAGTATTTATGTTGTATGTATGTATGTTGCATGCATGTAGTATATATGTGGTATATATGTAGTATGCATGTTGCATGCATGTGGTATATATGTAGTATGTATGTTGAATGCATGTAGTATATATGTAGTATGTACAGTCATGGCCAAAAGTATTGACACCCCTGCAATTCTGTCAGATAATATTCAGTTTCTTCCTGAAAATGATTGCAAACACAAATTCTTTGGTATTATTATCTTCATTTAATTTGTCTTAAATGAAAAAACACAAAAGAGAATGAAGCAAAAAGCAAAACATTGATCATTTCACACAAAACTCAAAAAATGGGCCGGACAAAAGTATTGGCACCCTCAGCCTAATACTTGGTTGCACAACCTTTAGCCAAAATAACTGCGACCAACCGCTTCCGGTAACCATCAATGAGTTTCTTACAATGCTCTGCTGGAATTTTAGACCATTCTTCTTTGGCAAACTGCTCCAGGTCCCTGATATTTGAAGGGTGCCTTCTCCAAACTGCCATTTTTAGATCTCTCCACAGGTGTTCTATGGGATTCAGGTCTGGACTCATTGCTGGCCAACTTAGAAGTCTCCAGTGCTTTCTCTCAAACCAATTTCTAGTGCTTTTTGAAGTGTGTTTTGGGTTATTGTCCTGCTGGAAGACCCATGACCTCTGAGGTAGACCCAGCTTTCTCACACTGGGCCCTAAATTATGCTGCAAAATTTGTTGGTAGTCTTCTGACTTCATAATGCCATGCACACGGTCAAGCAGTCCAGTGCCAGAGGCAGCAAAGCAACCCCAAAACATCAGGGAACCTCCGCCATGTTTGACTGTAGGGACCGTGTACTTTTCTTTGAATGCCTCTTTTTTCTCCTGTAAACTCTATGTTGATGCTTTTGCCCTAGAAGCTCTACTTTTGTCTCATCTGACCAAAGAACGTTCTTCCAAAATGTTTTAGGCTTTTTCAGGTAAGTTTTGGCAAACTCCAGCCTGGCTTTTTTATGTCTCGGGGTAAGAAGTGGAGTCTTCCTGGGTCTCCTACCATACAGTCCCTTTTCATTCAGATGCCGACGGATAGTACGGGTTGACACCGTTGTACCCTCGGACTGCAGGGCAGCTTGAACTTGTTTGGATGTTAGTGGAGGTTCTTTATCCAACATCCGCACAATCTTGCGTTGAAATCTCTTGTCAATTTTTCTTTTCCGGCCACATCTAGGGAGGTTAGCCACAGTGCCATGGGCTTTAAACTTCTTGATGACACTGCGCACGGTAGACACAGGAACATTCAGGTCTTTGGAGATGGACTTGTAGCCTTGAGATTGCTCATGTTTCCTCACAATTTGGTTTCTCAAGTCCTCAGACAGTTCTTTGGTCTTCTTTCTTTTCTCCATGCTCAATGTGGTACACACAAGGACACAGGACAGAGGTTGAGTCAACTTTAATCCATGTCAACTGGCTGCAAGTGTGATTTAGTTATTGCCAACACCTGTTAGGTGCCACAGGTAAGTTACAGGTGCTGTTAATTCCACAAATTAGAGAAGCATCACATGATTTTTCGCACAGTGCCAATACTTTTGTCCACCCTTTTTTTTATGTTTGGTGTGGAATTATATCCAATTTGGCTTTAGGACAATTCTTTTTGTGTTTTTTCATTTAAGACAAATTAAATGAAGATAATAATATCAAAGAATTTGTGTTTGCAATCATTTTCAGGAAGAAACTGAGTATTATCTGACAGAATTGCAGGGGTGTCAATACTTTTGGCCATGACTGTATGTTGCATGTAGTATATATGTAGTATATATATATGTTGCATGCATGTAGTATATATGTGGTATATATGTAGTATGCATGTTGTATGCATGTGGTATATATGTAGTATGTATGTTGCATGCATGTAGTATATATGTAGTATGCATGTTGCATGTAGTAGATATGTATGTTGCATGTATGTAGTATATATGTAGTATGTATGTTGCATGCATGTAGTATATATGTAGTATGCATGTTGCATGCATGTAGTATATATGTTGTATGTACTGTATGTATGTTGCATGCATGTAGTATATATCATAGAATCATAGAATCGTAGAGTTGGAAGGGACCTCCTGGGCCATCTGGTCCAACCCCCTGCTCAAAGCAGGATTTGCTAAATCATCCCAGTCAGATGTCTGTGCAGCCTCTGTTTGAAGACTTCCATTGAAAGAGAACTCACCACTTCTCGTGGCAGCCTGTTCCACTCATTGATCACTCTAACTGTCAAAAAGTTTTTTCTAATATCTAATCTGTGTCTCCTCCCATTCAGTTTCATCCCATTGCTTCTAGTCTTTCCTTGTGCAAATGAGAATAAAGTTGATCCTTCTACAATGTGACAGCCCTTTAGATATTTGTAGACAGCTATTAAGTCTCCTCTCAGTCTTCTCTTTTGCAAACTAAACATTCCCAATTTCTGCAACCTTTTCTCATAAGACAGGGTTTGCAGACCGGTCACCATTCTGGTCGCTCTTTTCTGAACTTGCTCCAGTTTGTTGATGTCTTTTTTAAAATGTGATGCCCAAAACTGGACAAAATATTCCAGATGAGGTCTGACCAAAGAGGAGTAGAGGGGAATAATGACTTCACGTGATCTAGACTGTATGCTTCTGTTAATACATCCTAAAATTGCATTTGCCTTTTTTGCTGCTGCATCACACTGTTGACTCATATTCAGTCTGTGATCTATTAGTATACCCAAGTCTTTTTCACATGTGCTGTCGCTTAGCCCTATTCCTCCCATTCTGTATATGCTTTTTTCATTTTTATTGCCCAGATGTAGTACTTTGCATTTCTCCCTGTTAAAAACCATTCTGTTGGTTGCTGCCCACTTCTCCAGTTTATTTATATCTTTTTGAATCCTCTCTCTCTCTTCTCTAGTATTAGCTATCCCTCCCAGCTTTGTGTCATCAGCAAATTTAATCAGTTTACCCTCAATTCCTTCATCTAAATCATTGATAAATATGTTGAACAATACAGGGCCCAGGACAGAGCCCTGTGGTACCCCACTTGAGACATTCTTCCAACTGGATGTGCAGCCATTTACGACCACTCTTTGGGTCCGATCACTAAGCCAGTTATGAATCCACCTAACAGTTGCTTTGTCCATTCAATACTTAGTCATTTTTTCAATAAGGATTGTATGAGAGACTTTGTCAAATGCTTTGCTGAAGTCAAGATATACTATATCTACAGCATTTCCTTGATCCACCCAATCAGTGATTCCGTCATAGAAGGAAATTAAGTTAGTCTGACATGACTTATTAGTTACAAACCCATGCTGACTCTGTTTAATCACATATGTAGTATGTATGTTGCATGTAGTATATATGTTGTATATGTATGTTGCATGCATGTGGTATATATGTAGTATGCATGTAGTATATATGTGGTATATATGTAGTTTGCATGTTGCATGCATGTGGTATATATGTAGTATGTATGTATGTTGCATGCATGTATATATATGTAGTATGCATGTTGCATGTAGTATATATGTATGTTGCATGCATGTAGTATATATGTAGTATGCATGTTGCATGCATGTAGTATATATGTTGCATGCATGTAGTATATATGTAGTATGCATGTTGCATGCATGTGGCATATATGTAGTATATATGTATGTTGCATGCAGTATATATGTAGTATGCATGTTACATACATACTACATATATACCACATGCATGCAACATGCATACTACATATATACTACATGCATGCAACATGTATACTACATATATACCACATATATACTACATGCATGCAACATACATACATACTACATATATACCACATGCATGCATGTTGCATGCATGTAGTATATATGTAGTATGCATGTTGCATGTAGTATATATGTATGTTGCATGCATGTAGTATGCATGTTGCATGCATGTAGTATATATGTGGTATATATGTAGTATGTATGTATGTTGCATGCATGTAGTATGTATGTAGCATGTATGTAGTATGTATGTAGCATGTAGTATGTATGTAGTATGTATTTTTTTTTACATTCAACACATAGGCCGGATGATGCGACTACTACTGTCCCATCATTGGCTAATGTGTCAATCACCGTCATGGTAGCAGGCATCGCCCGATGGGACTTGTAGTCCCATCGGACGATGCCTGCACAGACCCCTGCAGCCTGCACAGACCCCCGGACAGTCGGCACAGCCCCCCGGCAGGCCGGCACAGCCCCCCAGCAGGCCGGTACAGACCCCCGGCAGGCCGGTACAGACCCCCGGCAGTCCGCTCAGACCCCCGGACAGTCGGTACAGACCACCGGCAGGCCGGCACAGCCTCCCGGCAGGCCGGTACAGACCCCTGCAGCCTGCACATCCGCCCGGCAGTCCGGTACAGACCCCCGGCAGGCCGCTCAGACCCCTGGACAGTCGGTACAGACCCCCAGCAGGACGGCACAGCCCCCCAGCAGGCCGGTACAGACCCCCGGGCAGTCGGCACAGACCCCCGGGCAGTCGGCACAGACCCCCGGCAGGCCGGTACAGACCCCTGGGCAATCGGCACAGACCCCCCGGAAGGCCCGAACTGACGGCGCATCATGATGCGCACAGACCGCGCATCATGATGACGTCATTTCAGCAGCCAATCAGAGCCACAGCAGTGGCTCTTTGCATTATGGAAACTTCCGATTCCGATATTCGATATTGAAAAAATATCGGTACTCGGTATCGGAATTCCGATACAGCAAATATCGGCCGATACCCGTTATTTGCAGTATTGGAATGCTCAACACTATGTAGTATATATGTAGTATGTATGTTGCATGTAGTATATATGTATGTTGCATGCATGTAGTATATATGTTGTATATATGTAGTATGCATGTTGCATGCATGTAGTATATATGTAGTATGTATGTATGTTGCATGCATGTAGTATATATGTGGTATATATGTAGTATGCATGTTGCATGCATGTGGTATATATGTAGTATGTATGTATGTTGCATGCATGTAGTATGCATGTTGCATGCATGTAGTATATATGTGGTATACATGTAGTATGTATGTATGTTGCATGCATGTAGTATGTATGTAGCATGTAGTATGTATGTAGTATGTATTTTTTTTTCTTACATTCAACACATAGGCCGGATGATGGGACTACTACTGTCCCATCATTGGCTAATGTGTCAATCACCGTCATGGTAGCAGGCATCACCCGATGGGACTTGTAGTCCCATCGGACGATGCCTGCACGACCCCCGCAGCCTGCATAGACCCCCGGACAGTCGGCACAGACCACCGGCAGGCCGGCACAGCCCCCCGGCAGGCCGGTACAGACCCCCGGCAGGCCGCTCAGACCCCCGGACAGTCGGTACAGACCACCGGCAGGCCGGCACAGCCCCCCGGCAGGTTGGTACAGATCGCCGCAACCTGCACAGACCACCGGACAGTCGGTACAGACCACCGGCAGGCCGGCACAGCCCCCCGGCAGGTCGGTACAGACCCCCGGCAGTCTGCACAGACCCCCGGGCAGTCGGCACAGACCCCCGGCAGGCCAGTACAGACCCCCGGGCAGTCGGCACAGACCCCCCGGAAGGCCCGAACTGACGGCGCATCATGATGCGCACAGACCGCGCATCATGATGACGTCATTTTGGAATCCAATCAGAGCCACAGCAGTGGCTCTTTGCATTATGGGAACTTCCGATTCCGATATTGAAAAAATATCGGTACTCGGTATCGGAATTCCGAAACAGCGAATATCGGCCGATACCCGATATTTGCAGTATCGGAATGCTCAACACTATGTAGTATATATGTAGTATGTATGTTGCATGTAGTATATATGTATGTTGCATGCATGTAGTATATATGTGGTATATATGTAGTATGCATGTTGCATGCATGTGGTATATATGTAGTATGCATGTAGTATATATGTGGTATGTATGTATGTTGCATGCATGTAGTATATATGTAGTATATATGTATGTTGCATGCATGTAGTATATATGTGGTATATATGTAGTATGCATGTTGCATGCATGTGGTATATATGTAGCATGCATGTAGTATATATGTAGTATATATGTACCGTGTTTCCCCGAAAGTAGGACCCCCCGAAAGTAAGACAGGGTGGGGGTTACGGGGGGGTCCTTCAATGTAAGGCCTCCCCCGAATGTAAGGCAGGGTTGGGGGCCGCTGTGAAATGTAAGGCCCTTACCTTTGGGCCGCCGCTGTCCCCCATTGGGTCCCCAGGCTCCAGAGGTGTCCTCAGGTGCAGCTGGGCGGGTCCAGCGCTCATGGGGTTAACTCGCCGTGTTAACCCCGCAATCCGCCCAGCTCAACAGCTCATTGGCCGCCCCTGTTCCCCACGTCACCGCCGGCCCCTGGCTCGAGCACTGATTGGTCCAGCAGCTCAGGCTGTAATTGGCCGCCCCAGCCCCACGTCACCGCTGTTTCCCTGCTGATTGGCACAGCGTTCCCTGCAGCACAGGCCTTCCGCACCCACAGCCGCACCGCAGAGGAAAACGTCCAGCATTTAAAAACCAAGTAGGGAAACATGTACTGTATAGGGTATGGGGCTGTGTGCAGTGGGATACGGCACTGTTATGGGGTGTGGGGCTGTGTGCAGTGGGATACGGCACTGTTATGGGGTGTGGGGCTGTGTGCAGTGGGATACGGCACTGTTATGGGGTGTGGGGCTGTGTGCAGTGGGATACGGCACTGTTATGGGGTGTGGGGCTGTGTGCAGTGGGATACGGCACTGTTATGGGGTATAACAGCATGTTAATAAATGTTAATTTATTGGTTAAAAAGAAATTGTCATTTTTTTTCGGCTAATGTAAGACCTCCCCCGAAAGTAAGACAGGGTGGGACTTTTTGGGGTAAAATTAATGTAAGACAGGGTCTTACTTTCGGGGAAACACGGTAGTATGTATGTTGCATGCATATAGTATATATGTAGTATGTATGTTGCATGTAGTATATATGTAGTATATATGTATGTTACATGCATGTAGTATATATGTAGTATGTATGTTGCATGTAGTTTATATGTTGTATATATGCATGTTGCATGCATGTAGTATGTATGTTGTATGTATGTATGTTGCATGCATGTAGTATATATGTAGTATGCATGTTGCATGCATGTGGTATATATGTATGTATGTTGCATGCATGTAGTATATATGTAGTATGTAGCATGTAGCATGTATGTTGCATGTAGGTAGCATGTAATATGTATGTATGCTGTATGAATGTAGTATATATGTAGCATGTATGTAGCATGTATGTAGCATGTAGCATGCATGTAGTATGTATGTAGCATGTAGCATGTATGTAGTATGTATTTTTCTTTTTATACATTCAACACATTAACCGGATGATGGGACTACTACTGTCCCATCATTGACTAATGTGTCAATCACCGTCATGGTAGCAGGCATCGCCCGATGGGACTTGTAGTCCCATCGGACGATCCTGCACAGAGCCCCGCAGCCTGCACAGACCCCCGGACAGTCGGTATAGACCGCCGGCAGGCCGGCACAGCCCCCAGGCAGGCCGCTACAGACCCCTGCAGCCTGCACAGACCCCCGGACAGTCGGTACAGACCACCGGCAGGCCGGCACAGCACCCCGCAGCCTGCACAGACCCCCGGACAGTCGGTACAGACCACCGGCAGGCCGGCACAGCTCCCCGGCAGGCCGGTACCGACCCCCGGCAGTCCGCACAGACCCCCGGGCAGTCGGCACAGACCCCCGGAAGGTCCGTACACCCCCCTGAGAGGGGGAACGAGAGGAATCACCAAATGGCTAGACAAAAGGCCTAGTATGTCACCCACATCAACCAGGATATCAACCCCATCTGGTCATAACACCCAGGAGTACATATAAGAGTCACCATATAATTGGTAAATATATCCATCAACATAATAACTGGGGACTCGGGGAACTCACTGGAAATTCATATAATCTAGAATAAATGTTCATAATAAATGGACCTAGAGGGGGTCCACAGTGTTACTTGGACGAAGTGGGAGAGAACCATACAGCGGCCGGACCCCGACGCGCGTTTTGGAGTGTCCTGCTCCTTCCTCAGGGGGCGTGGCTGGCACCATCACTGCGTGGTGTTTATATCGTGCCAGCTCAATGCTTATTGGATGCGCCGGCTGCATGTCATGTCTGAGGCAGCGCCCCCCTCTAAACGAAACGGAAACACGTGGGCCCCACGTGATCCGGAACGTCAGAGGGAGGGAACCGCCATCAGGCCGACCAGTCAGCGCTTGCACATGACAGGAAGTGCAATATCCACCATTTTGGAAGAGGGTAAATAAAAGGGGAATGGACATACAATAAATATATAGCAAACAAAAGATATAATAAAACAAATTTGAATGAGCCAAATATCAAAAAACACATGTACAGAAGTATTCATAATTAAAGTACCAATAAAGTACAAACACCATAGGAAAGAAATTACTTCCCACCTAAGTCGATATGTGACAATCTAGCAACAATCACATACACTTCCGTACAGTAGACAATGACATCATATAACATGCAACCGAGGAAGACAACAAAAAATCAATAAACAACAAATGTGAGAAACCCCATAAAAAATTCTATATCAATACTATTAGATTAGAGTTAAAGTTAATCACAATAGTACTCACGGTGGGTAACATGTGTAGTGCACATATATATATATATATATATATATATATAATAATATACACAGTCAACGTAAAGAAAAATGGCACCATAAATATGGTAACACATACACATGAGAACCCTACCTAAATAGTATATGCAGAAGATAGGGGCATATCACACAAGTCCAATATATAACACAATGGTACCCCAAAAGAGCATGTACATGTCAGCACACATACACGTGCGCGCAAGCACACCGCTGCATGTGCACATATAACACGCACACACCTGGACCAATGAAATGTCCAAAAAGAGACATGCCTATACCACGGGCATGCCCCCCAGCGGACAAATGTTATACATGAACATAAATGTACATACAAACGCACAAAATGCAAGGTAAACAAATAATCAAATACAACAAAAACAAAAATAAACAAAAATAAATATAAATGTCCATGTGGCACACTGCACCAGCCACATACAAGGAACAAGTGTCTTCACTTGGAAACATCTTCATTGATGATACTGCGGCCATCTTAGCAACTTGTTTTTAAAAAAGCTTCCTCCAAAAATTTCGGAAACATCCATAATGCACAATCCAATACTACAAGAGACGTGCCTAAATGTTAAAAAGAAGAAGATTAGAATCAATAAAAATCAAAAATTACACAAAGAACAAAAAACAACAAAGCCACAGTGATATCACTAATGTTCAGCAGGCGAGAACTATAGAAACGGAGCATAGGATATGTTTTCATTCAAACCGTTTGGATGCATAGTACCCAGTCTCCATATCCACCGAGTTTCAAGTTGAGCCAGGCGACTAGATAATTTACCACCCCTTATATTAATTTTAAGGGAATCAATGCCCCGAATCCTAAGTAGAGCAGAGTTGCACTGGTGAAACTCCTTAAAATGTCTGTGCAATGTTTTTAGAAGGGAGTCATCAATACAGGTCAAAGCAGCCTGTATACCTAGGACGTGTTCCCTTGCGCGGACTTTAAGCTGCCCCGTGGTCATGCCCACATAGATTAATCCACAGGGACAGGTAGCATGGTATATCACATATCGAGTGATGCACGATATCCGACACTTGATCTTGAATGTTTTTGTACCATCATGATTGACAAACGAGTTACAGCGCTCGATGTTCGGACAAGCCACACATTTCCAACATGGTAAACAGCCATGCCCAGTTGGAAACGCATCCAAAAAAGTGGACGCCGGACGGTGGACATAGTGACTAGTCACTAGTCTATCTCGTAAATTGCTGGCCCGCCTGAATGTAATGGGAGGAAACTTAGGAAGAATTTTAGCTAAAATAGGATCAGCCTTCAGAATAGGCCATGCCTTCCTCATTGCCGTACGGACCATCTCATGTTGCGGATGAAAAGAGGTAATGAACCTCACAGTGTTTTCATCTTTACGTTTCTTCAGTGAGGTATTCCTGTAGAGAAGATCATTGCGAGTCGAATATTTAGCACGTTGATAGGCTTTCTTGGCACAACGTTTGCTATACCCGCGTGACAAGAATCGTGCTTGTAATTCCTTAGCTCTAATGTGAAAATCACTATCTGAAGAGCAAATTCGACGTAACCGCAAGAACTGACCCACAGGGATAGCCTTAATAAGATGATGCGGATGGCAAGAGGAGGCATGGAGGAGAGAATTAGTAGCTGTTTCTTTGCGGTAAATATCTGTCTGAATAACCCCATCTACATCCTTCTTGATGGTAACATCAAGAAAGTTGATTTTAAATGAATCCCATGTCAAGGTAAGTCTAATGTTATAATCATTAGAGTTCAAAGTAGACACAAATTGCGTGAGGTCGACGGAACTACCCTGCCAGACAAACAAGATATCGTCGATATAGCGCGCCCAAAATAGAACATGGTCTACCGACCCCTGTCCGTCAGACAAGAAGAGGTCCCTCTCCCACAGCCCCAGGAAGAGGTTGGCATAGGAGGGCGCAAAAGCCACCCCCATGGCAGTCCCCTGGAGCTGCAGGTAGAAGGACCCCTTGAACACAAAAAAGTTGTGCGTGAGAGTGAACTCTAATAGCTCCAGGATGAGGTCCCTAAGTCCCAACGGGATCGTAGATGTACTAAGAAAAAACTGAACTGCCCGCAGGCCATCTAGATGTCTAATACTCGTATATAGGGACTCAACATCAACAGAAGCCAGAAGAGTATCACTCTCCAAACATAGTCCGTCGACCTTACGCAATAGATCACCCGTGTCCTTAAGGAAGGAGGGTAAACTAGTAACCAGCGGCTGAAGAAGATGGTCGATCCATTTATTCACATTTTCGAGAAAGTTCTCCCTCCCCGATACTATGGGTCTACCGGGTGGGCAGTTAATGTTCTTATGAATTTTAGGCAGAAGGTAGAATGTAGAGATAGTGGGTTCTTTGACGATAAGTGATGAAGCCAGCTGTTTTGTAACAATGCCATCAACTATGGCTTTATCAAGAATATTATCCAGTTTGGCGACAAACGCCGAGAGGGGATTATAGGTAAGCTTTCTATAGCAAACTGGATTGTCCAGCTCCTGAAATGCCTCCCTCTCATACATTTGTGTCGGCCAGATCACCACATTGCCACCTTTATCGGCTGGCTTCAGTACCACATCCGTCAAATTTTTAAGGTGATGTAACCTCATCCTCTCATCACCAGTCAAATTATCACCTCTGCCAAACTTGGGGATTTTTCCAAAATCCTCAGTTACCACCCGCACCAACAAATCAATACTTGGACACGATGCAAGGGGGGGAAACTTTGTCGAACGTGGATGAATGGATACAGGAATCTTACCATAGTCATCATCATGTTCAGCCGCTAGCTCCTCAAGAGTTCTTATTGCCTCCTGTTCTTCCTCTGTGGGAAAGAGATGGTGTAGATCATTATTAAAGAAATGTCTTTTGAACAATAAGGATCTAGCAAACAGATTTAGATCTTTTACCGCCGAAAAGGTGTCAAAATTGGAAGTAGGTGAGAAGGTAAGACCTCTCCCCAATAAGGACAGGTCCACCTCAGTAAGATTGTAATTACTTAGATTAATCACCTTGTTATCTCTCCGGTTGGTGTCCGATTGATTAGCAAGGCGTCTTTTGTAAGGGTGAAAAGAGTGATCCCTTAGTCTATGAGACCCATCTATTCCATAAGAAGAGACCGAAGTCTGAGATGTATCGGAAAGGCCACTTAAGGATGAGACTGAAATATTAGAGGTTGTACGATGAAGTTTGGAATTGTTCACACCCCTCCACAGATAAACCTTCTTATTTTGATAGTCTCTAGAGTCTCTATTAAATTTGGACAACTGGTTTTCTTTGATGTTTTTAACCAATAAGTCCAAGGCCTTATTCAGTTCTAATTCAAAGACTTTAACTCTATCAACAGGGCAGTCTTTACCTATCTCTTCCTGAATTAGATCAATAGACTTGTCCAATGTTTCTATATTCACTGTGTTAAAATTAATTAGAAGTTGTAGAAACACCAGAGAGCATGTGATACATGCTTCTTCCCACCTATTGGTGAACTGGTCATCCTCTACTGGAAAAGTGGGGATCACTTTCACAGGTAACCCTCTTGGGATCATGTTGATTGCTACATACTTCTCCAAGAATGCTCTGTTCCACCATAGTCTGGATCTCTTAAGTAGTAATGTTTTAACATTTTGAAATTTAATGTCCCAATTCGAATAACTCGCCTGCTGAACATCAACCCCCCCAGACCCAAAAACCTGGTCCATTTGATCGAGCTAAGTCTTTTCTTTAGCTCGAAAATCCATATTGTCCACAATCAGGCCACCTGTGCATAACACAGTAAAAGTACAATAAATAAAAATTGTGGAATACATAATGTGCATAGGACCAAGGAAGATCACAAATAGTCACATGGCAGATATATATAACCAGTACACATGCACATGAAGGACAGATAGTCTGGACAACTGCAGTCACAAGGAATCAAAAATAAATAAATAAGGGCCAGCAGTCAAAGTATCACATAAAATTCAATACTTTATTAATGATCTATAGTTGGACATAGGTACATGAAAAAGGGGGGGAACCAGAGGAATCACCAAATGGCTAGACAAAAGGCCTAGTATGTCAAACACATCAACCAGGATATCAACCCCATCTGGTCATAACACCCAGGAGTACATATAAGAGTCACCATATAATTGGTAAATATATCCATCAACATAATAACTGGGGACTCGGGGAACTCACTGGAAATTCATATAATCTAGAATAAATGTTCATAATAAATGGACCTAGAGGGGGTCCACAGTGTTACCTGGACGAAGTGGGAGAGAACCATACAGCGGCCGGACCCCGACGCGCGTTTCGGAGCGTCCTGCTCCTTCCTCAGGGGGCGTGGCTGGCACCATCACTGCGTGGTGTTTATATCGTGCCAGCTCAATGCTTATTGGATGCGCCGGCTGCATGTCATGTCTGAGGCAGCGCCCCCCTCTAAACGAAACGGAAACACGCGGGCCCCACGTGATCCGGAACGTCAGAGGGAGGGAACCGCCATCAGGCCGACCAGTCAGCGCTTGCACATGACAGGAAGTGCAATATCCACCATTTTGGAAGAGGGTAAATAAAAGGGGAATGGACATACAATAAATATATAGCAAACAAAAGATATAATAAAACAAATTTGAATGAGCCAAATATCAAAAAACACATGTACAGAAGTATTCATAATTAAAGTACCAATAAAGTACAAACACCATAGGAAAGAAATTACTTCCCACCTAAGTCGATATGTGACAATCTAGCAACAATCACATACACTTCCGTACAGTAGACAATGACATCATATAACATGCAACCGAGGAAGACAACAAAAAATCAATAAACAACAAATGTGAGAAGCCCCATAAAAAATTCTATATCAATACTATTAGATTAGAGTTAAAGTTAATCACAATAGTACTCACGGTGGGTAACATGTGTAGTGCACATATATATATATATAATAATATACACAGTCAACGTAAAGAAAAATGGCACCATAAATATCTTTTAGGGTATCGGATGGTATCGCTCAACACTAATCACAATACTAGAGCAAGGGGAAAACGGAAATTCTTGATGCAAAAACACAACTGCCCCACAGCAAAGGTGAACTATACTACAATGCTGGAACAGGATTAATTGTCCAGTTTCTGTTGCCAGACTCCTTCAAACATAAACTACCTGCTGGTGATCATCAGCGATAAACAATAACCAAGAATAAAAATGAAGGTTTTTTATTTTTAGGCTGGAGTCACACACAATGATTAAAAAATCGGTCCGATTTTTATGGTACAAAATTGCACAAAGATTTCTTGTCCAGGGATCTGTCTGTCATCCGAATTCGGGAATAAACCGATTTTATTCGCATCTAAGCATCAAATTGACATCCAATGCCAATGCCTGATGCTCTTTCCTGTTGACCTGGAGAAGTCTTGCGATTTTATCGCAAGTCACACTTGTGGTCCGTTTGTCATCCGATTTTTAATTGCACCCATAGAATTGCATTGGCAAGTCAGATCCGAAAATCGGTGACAATCGCAGCATGCTGCAATTGTCTCGGTCCGAGGAAATTTTCCGGAAAAAAAAAAAAAAAAATCGGATGATGGGAGCTGCACCATAGAATAACATTGGGATGAATGCAATGCGATTTTTTATCGCATTGCATTCGTCCGATTTATTCGCTAGTGTGACTCCAGCCTTAAAGGTGTGTCTGTGCCCATATGTGAATTGTGAATGTCTCTTATTACAGTCTCTAAGCTGTGTTGGTATCATCAGAGCTTAATCTTAAATGCAGGTGGTTGCATGACTGCTGATGACCCTGAGAATTTAAAGACTGAGATAGTATCAGGCTCAACTTCAGCTCGAGGATTTTAAGCCACACTGGAGGAGGAAGAGGTTCTGTTTTTCTCTAAATTTGCCTTCCTTCTTTGATGGGGTGTTACTTTAATTTAGAAGTATGGGCTGGTCTGACGTTATCACACTACCATTCAAAGGAAGATTTCATTTCATTGGTTGTCCATCTAGGTATCTGCTGTTGGATTTTTTGTAGGCCCCAACTGCATCTCCCTTTCTTACAAACACAACCTCTTCAAATCCAGAACTCAACAAGCAGGTGTGCTTCAAGGCACCGCATACACAAAAAAGCTCCACAATGTCTTCCTCTGGGACACTTGGATGCAAATTATTAATGGTCATTTTTGTGCCTTCAAAAGGCCAAAAGACAGACTCTTTTGGAGTGGGCCCTACTGATTAACTTGCCTCCTTTGTGACACATTGGTTACAGCCTTTAAGTACAATAAAGGTGGCAAAATCTCTTGCTCAGTAGACATGGGAGCTGTGTATACATAATTCTGCACCACTTTAGCAAGAGGTAAAGTTTGGCCAAGAGAAAATGATAGGTTTCTTAACATATTGCCAGGGAAAATCCATTTTGGTTTCATTTTTGTATGTTTTTTTGTGCGCCTGTAAAAATGGGGTAAGACTCTGACAACATTGTTCACAGCTGTGACCTGGGAGTCAGAAATGCTTCCAGGGGTCTTCCCCATGATGTTCCCATGTCATTTTAGCACTGTTTCCATCATTTTCAGATGTTTTTAGACTTTAGAAGGACTAATTTGCTCGAAACGAGCACCCATGCATTTTAGTGCTCACTCATCACTAATAGCAATTTATATAAACATTAACAATGAGAAGAATTAAGTTAACTAATTATGTAAATCTTACAATGTGATTTTCAGAACTTTTTTTAAGGTTTTATCTCTTGCAGTTGCAATATAAATTACAAACCTCTCCATTCTTTGTAGGTGGGAAAACTTGCAAAATCGGTAGTGTATCAAATACTTATTTCCCCCACTGTACATGCAGTGGGTAAAATAAGTATTGAACAGGTCACCAATTTTCCAAGTTTTTATATTTCTAAAGGTGCTATTGACATGAAATGCTCACCAGATGTTAGTAACAGCCCATACAATCCATCGCTCAAGAGAAGTGCAATGAGAGAGGACGACCACGTCTAGTCAGAACATGGCTGAAAGTATGCAAATTGTATACTTGTGGCCACGTGACCACCTGATTTTACTGGCAATACCGAATAATCTTGATATTCTAACACTGTGGGGTGTACGCACAGGATTCAGAAGTCTGAAGTCAGAAGACTGAAGTGACTGCAGATTGTCTTCCCAAGCCTGGACAATCCATTAAATATTGGTTAATTCTTTAATAATAATTATTGGATTGTTTTTAATATTAGTTTTATTATATGTAACGTGTGTAAAATATATAAAACATTGTCTGCTATTTATTTCTAATTCTGTATAGGATATATTTACTCTTTCACTCTTTTTTTCCATGATTGTAATATGAAGGATTACTAATATTGAAGCGGAATCTCTATTTAAACAAGAAGTTTATAGCTAAGAGATCCCCAGTAGTCATGGGAGAGTTGACAGCATAAATTACTTAGTTGTAATGAAGATAAATACCAATCCAGTCATGGATGCATACTACGCTGTGAAGAGGAATTGGTAGTGATGGTGTTGCCAGGCAACTATTACCAGACATTTACTCTACTGTATATGTTTTCTCCTCTTTAATCCTTTATTAAATGGTTGAGTATGTGCAGCAGATTTCTGGATATGTATTTATGTATTATATAAAAAAAATGCATGAAATAATATTTGTTGTGTGTCTTGTAACACATAATAAACATATAAAATAAGCTAAATATAACATTACAACAGTAAAAATATCAGGGATCTCTATATTAGTAAGGTTGTTTTCACGTGTCCTTCATTGACATTCAGATATGCCTATGAAGCTGTTGCGTTTGCGAGAGTAGACTCGTTGGCTCGCCAAGACATCACTCTTCATATTTGTGCCATGCTGGTTGGAGAACAACAAATTCCACAAACTCTAAGCTAAGGCAGGTGATTAGAGGTAGAGGGCTGCATTTAAATTAAACACAATATCACAGTTTAAATGAATAGCATAGTTTGGTATTTTTCTTACAAGTTCTCCATTATTTTCTGCTTTAAGCTGTACTTTTTATCCCCATTTAATACGTGCTACATAGACAATGCTACCAGGTGTGCATCTTGTGAAATGCATGCATGTTTTGAAAAATGGTCAGACAGATTGAAGAGCTTTCAAACTAGAATCTGTGGGAAAGAAGGGTAGTTTTGCAAATAAGGCAATAGACAGAGAGAGTGAGACAGTAGGGGTCAATGAGAATTTTATGGGGGCTAGTACATGCAAGGAAAATAGGGATGTGATTAGGAGTAATAAATGTACTATATGTACTAGTGTGGCACCCCAGAGTCTGGTTGCCACATTGACATTGCCTCCCTCTAAGGGGTTATGTCATGCCTTGAGGCAGGGGGGGGTCCCCATGCCAGGTAACACAGTGTACATGTCAGTTCCTGCTCCAGGCAAGAAAGGGGAGTTTCCTTATAAATTCTGGTCAGCAGGTGGGGTTAGTGAGTCAGAAAGAAGTCAGCTGAGAGAGTAAACAGGGGAGTTGTCATGGAAATGGGAGCCAGCTGGAGATCATGAAAGGACAGTGAGAAAGGAGAGTTGGCAGTTTGTCTGTGGAGAGGGAAGGGACAGGAGCAGAGACAAGGGCTCTGGGGAACAAAAATTTGTGTATACCTGACCCCAGAGTGGCGCGCTGATAAAAAGGGATGCCAGAGTTGTTGGCTGGGTGGGTGCTGTACGCCCTGACAGCCGAAGCTAGTGTCATATATAAAAATAGGCAGTTATTATTTATTTATTTTTTTGCTATATAGAGCTGTGTTATTCCTTAGTGATGATATGTAATGAGTGCTACATCTATAAATAACGGCCTGAAATTAGGATGTCATAGCCTACAATCATGATATTGCTATACAGCCATTTCTGATTTAGCCTTTGGCTAATGTGTACAAGTCATCCTTCTTTAGGGAATATTTGGCTAAGTATTAGTGCTGCTATTGCAGCCTGAGAAGCCTATGGAGTTTTGGCTAGGAAGGGGTGGATCGGCACTGATGTTGCTATTTATAATCGCCTCATGGAGAAACGGTCTGCTGCCATAGTTAAGATACGGTGCACGGCATGTGGCGCATGAGCACTAGAGTATGTACTATGTTAGGCGGCTTCCTTATAGTGGAACGCATCAGCGCTATGTCTACATCTATTGAACCGCCCCTGATGCATGAGCAGTAGATTGTTTACTACATGAGGACCACTTCCTTATAGTGGAATGCATCGGCGCCATGTTGAGAGCTGTTGAACAGCAGTTAGCGCATGCGCAGACAAAATCTTGAAGCTTCGATTTCACTTTAATCGGTAATGCCTGGGAGGCGCCACGCACAGGTGTCGGCGCGTCCCTGAGCATTTGCAAATGCATTTGCAATATATATAAGGGGACTGGAATGACATGGAGACTACTTCCCTGACGAAGCTATCGTGGGGACAGCGACACGCGTCGGACCGGACAGACCTGATGGTATGCCTTGGGCTATGGGTAACTATGTGATCGCAGTGTGTGCATGTGTTTATATGTAACATATGGTCATTGCTGAGGGCACTGTTGGAACAGCATTATTGCCCTGTAATAACTTTCATGCGTATGACAAATAAATATTTAAGAACTATCATACTTGCTTAAAGGGCCATAGCGGCTTTCTAAACGAAATTGTCCATGTGCATAAAATATTTCTTTATATGCCGCAGTTACTAGAGCAAATTTAAATAATGCAGAGTTCCCCACCTGTGGCTCATATGTTCTTTAATCACTGATTTTTTGAAACACTATTGCATGGTATGTGTCTATTTCTTTATGCTTTATATATGTGTATAGCACATGATCTCTGCTTAAGGGCACTAATGGTTTTATTATATTGGTAATTTGATTTATAGTTGTTGTGGCATCAGATTATATTAAATATTGATTAAATCACCACAGCATCTGTTTACATTGTGGTTATAATATAATTTACCTTCCATGTCCTGCCAGGGAGTGATCAATGTGCTAGTCATTTATTTTTCAATGCACCTTTATCTAATATTGCCTTCATGTTCTACCTCATCAGGTCTGAATTGTCCATGTTTGTGTGATTTTATGGTGTTTTTAATATATATTTTCTGTCTGTCGGGCATTGGTGTTTAATAAAGCCTTTTTATACATACATTTGACCTGTGTGTGCACTGTTTTTTGCGCTCCTTTTCCTTGTCTTTTCTACATCAGTGACTCCCTCACATGATCGCGGGTCACCGATTGGATGGAATGACAATTAGAGGTCTCCTGGAGACCTTTATGGTTGTCACTACCAGATTGCGATGAGTGCCGCCTGTTGGTCGGCGCTCATAGTAAGTCAGCAATGATGAGGGTGATCTGATCGTCACCTGTATGTAGCAGAGCCGATCGGGTTATGGCAGCTTCTAGTCTCCCATGGAGACTATTGAAGTATGTCAAAAGTAAAAAAAGTTTTAAAAAATATTTTCAAAAAATAAATAAAAGTTCAAATCACCTCCCTTTCCCTCCTTTCAAAATAAAACAATAAAGCAATCAAACATACACATATTTGGTATTGCTGTGTTCAGAATCACCCAATTTATCAATAAAAAAAGGATTAACCTGATTGCTAATCAGCGTAGCAAGAAAAACACCAGAATTATGTTTTTTGGGAGCCGTGACATTGCATTAAAATGCAATAACGGGCGATCAAAAGATCATATCTGCACCAAAATGGTATCATTAAAAATGTCAGCTCGGCACACAAAAAGTAAACCTTCACTCAACCTGAGATCATGAAAAATAGAGACGCTATGTGGGTATCGAAATATAGCGCATTTTTTAAACAAAGTTTGGAATTTTTTTCACCACTTAGATAAAAAAAAACCTAGATATGTTTGGTGTCTACGAACTCATAATGACCTGGAGAATAATAATGGCAGGTCAGTTTTAGTATATAGTGAACAAGGTGAAAAGAAACCTCCCGAAAACAAGTATGAGATTGCACTTTTTTGCAATTTCATCCCACTTTGAATTTTTTTTCTCGTTTTCCAGTACATAATATGTTAAAAACAATGGTAGTGTTCAAAAGAACAACTTGTTCCATAAAAAAAACAGCCTTCTCATGGCCATATTGACAGAAAGAAAAAAAGTTATGGCTCTGGGAAGAAGGGGAGCAAAAAACGAAAAGGCAAAAGCGAAAAAGCTCCAGTTATGAAGAGGTTAAACAGGATATGCCTGATCATGTCTCTCACACCACATGGGCAGATAAGGTAATAAAATGTTAAAATTACTTTCCATGGTGAATTTTTTTCACCATTGAAAGCAAAGCAAATGTGCAGAAACGCTCAAAAACACTACGTGTGAACATAGCCCGAAGTATGGAGGAGCATTTTTTTCTCTTATTTATTTTGCCTTATATACATGTTTTTAACATTTTTTGAGTGAAATTCATTTTAACTTTGGTTTTGTATGTTTTATTGTTGGTCTCTTTTAGTGGGTTAATGCTCTGACAACATTGTTTCCAGCGGCAACCTGGGATTCAGAGATGCTTCTACGTCTTCCCCATGCTATTAGTATGCCATTTCAGCCCCAATTCCATTGGTTTGAGCAAATTTTAGAAGGAAAAATGCTCGAGTTTCCCATTGACTTCTGTAAGGGTGTGTGCACACGCTGCGGAATGCTCTGCGGATTTGTCTGTGCAGATACAGTAAAATTTGCAGGTAAATCCGCAGGTCAGAAGACCTGCGGTTTATCTGCGGATTACCCTGCGGTTTTGCCCTACGGTTTATCATCTCTACAATGGAGGAGATGGTAAACCGCAGCGGAATCCACAGAAAGAATTGACATGTCATTTCTTTCTGTGGATTGAAAACCGCAGCAAAACCTCGCGGAAAATTCCACACCGTCTACACTGCGATTTTCATTTTCTATAGGTTAAAATGCTGCTGTACACCGTAGCAGAGACTGCTGCGGATCCGCAGGACCAAAACCGCTGCAGATCCGCAGCAGAATCCGCAGCGTGTGCACACACCCTTATACTCATTACTTGAATCTAGCACACAAGCATTACGATTTGCTTGACATGAGTAGCATGCACCCACTGCATTTTAGTGCTCTCTCATCACTAGTGACTAATTGAATCTTCAAAAAACATAATGACATTTTTTGAGTTTTATACACCACCGTAATGTATCACTAATTATGTTAAACTCTATGGATGACTATTTGAATACAGAAAATAAATGTTAATACTTACTTTTTTATTTATATACCACAGTAATGTAACACTAAGGCTAGTTTCACATTTGCGCTTTTGAGCACAGCGACGGCCTGCGCACGGCCGCCGCTAAGCCCCGCCCCCTGCCGCGCCTCCGCCGGTAGCTCCACCAGCGCCAAACGCAACCTGTTGCAGTTTGGTTGTGCTCGGCGCACCGTGTTAATGATGCATGCACCGCCAAACGCATACGGCGCACGGCCTGCGCCCCCAGTGATAAAGATAGGGGACGCAGGACGCATGCAGCGTCAAGCGCCGGTAGGCGGAGCTACCGGCGGAGGTGCGGCAGGGGCGGGGCTTAGTGGCGGCCGTGCGCAGGCCGTCGCTGCGCTCAAAAGCGCAAATGTGAAACTAGCCTAACCACATTAAACTCTATGGATGACTAATGCAATCTATAATTTGTTTTACTGTTTTTTTAATTCTATTTACCACCAAATTGTAACACTAAGCAGTGCCTTAAAGTCTGTGGATTATTAATTGAATTAAAAAAAAAAAAAATAAAAAAAAAACTTTCTTTGGAGTTTTATATACCACCATAATGTAACACTAACCACGTTAAAGTCTATGTATGACTAATTGATTAACCCCTTCCTGACATCCGACGTACTACCCCGTCCATGGGACCCGGGCCCCTATGCCCATGGACGGGATAGTACGTCTACCGCGATCAGCGGCGCCCACGTGGTGAGCGCCGCTGATCGCGGCCGGGTGTCAGCTGATTATCACAGCTGACACCCGGCACTATGTGTCAGGGGCGGTCACGGACCGCCCCCGACACGATAACCCCTTGCACACCGCGATCAAACATGATCGTGGTGTACCGGGAGTTAAAGGGAAGCATCGGCAGGGAGGGGGCTCCTTCCGTGCTTCCCTGAGCCCCCCACGGCAGCGCAATGTGCAGCGCTGCTGCGGGGGACTCCTTTCCTCCAGGCCCCCGAATCCAAGATGGTGATGGGGGCCTTCGGGGGCCTGGAGGAAGCTGGCTTCCTCAGTGCCTGCAAAGCGCAGGCAAGAGGAAGTCTTCCTCAATGCCTGTGACCGATTGCTGATCTGTCACAGTGATCTGTGATGTGACAGATCAGCGATCTGTCACAGGACAGTGATGTCCCACCTGGGACTATGTAATAAAGTAAAAAAAAAATAAAAAAAAGTGTAAAAATAATTTTAAAAAAGTCGCCAAATAAATTAGTAAAAAAAAAAAAAAATATTCCCCAATAAATTCATTTTTTGAAAATAAAAAAACCCAAAACAATAAAAGTACACATATTAGGTATCGCCGCGTCCGTAACGACCCGCCCTATAAAACTGTCCCATTAGTTAACCCCTTTAGCGAACCCCTTAAAAAATAAAAATAAAAAGCGAAGCAAAAAATAATGATTTATTATCATACCGCCAAACAAAAAGTGTAATAACGCGCGATCAAAAAGACGCATATAAATATCCATGGTACCGCTGAAAACGTCATCTTGTCCCGCAAAAAACGAGCTGCCACACAGCATCATGAGCGAAAAAATAATATAAAGTTATAGCTCGCAGAATAAAGCGATGCAAAAATAATTTTTTATATAAAATAGTTTTCATTGCATAAAACCGACAAAACATAAAAAATCGACCTAAATGAGGTATCGCTGTAACCGTACTGACCCGAAGAATAAAACCGCTTTATCAATTTTACCGTACGCGGAACGGTGTAAACGCACTCCCCAAAAGAAATTCATGAAACGCTGGTTTTTGTTCATTCTGCGTCCCAAAAATCGGAATAAAAAGCGATCAAAAAATGTCACGTGCCCGAAAATGATACCAATAAAAACGTCAACTCGTCCCGCAAAAAATAAGACCTCACATGACTCGGTGGGTCAAAATACGGAAAAATTATAGCTCTCAATATGTGGTGATGCAAAAAATATTTTTACAATAAAAAGCGTCTTTTAGCGTGCGACAGCTGCCAAAAATAAAAAACGCCATAAATAGTAAAATCAAACCCCCCGTTATCACCCCCTTAGTTAGGGAAAAATAATAAAATTTAAAAAATGTATTTATTTCCATTTTTCCATTAGGGCTAGGGTTAGGGCTAGGGTTAGGGCTAGGGTTAGGGCTAGGGCTAGGGTTAGGGTTAGGGTTAGGGCTACGGTTAGGGCTAGGGTTAGGGCTAGGGTTAGGGCTTGGGTTAGGGCTAGGGTTAAGGCTGAGATTAGGGTTAGGGGTGTGTTGGGGTTCGGGTTGGAGTTAGAATTGGGGGTTTCCACTGTTTGGGCACATCAGGGGCTCTCCAAATGCAACATTGCGTCTGATCTCAATTCCAGCCAATTCTGAGTTGAAAAAGTCATATGGTGCTCCTTCCCTTCCAAGCTCTGCCATGCGCCCAAACAGTGTTTTACCCCCACATGTAGGGTATCAGCCTACTCAGGACAAATTGTAAAACAATTTTTGGGGTCCAATTTCTCCTGTTACCCTTAGGAAAATAAAAAATTGGGGGCAAAAATATCATTTTTGTGGAAAAAAATGTTTTTTTTATTTTCACGTCCGAGCATTATAAACTTCTGTGAAGCACTTGGGGGTTCAAAGCGCTCACCACACATCTAGATAAGTTCCGTGGGGGGTCTAGTCTCCAAAATGGGGTCACTTGTTGGGAGTTTCAATAGTTTAGGTACATCAGGGGCTCTCCAAACGCACATGACACCCGCAGACCATTCCATCAAAGTCTGCATTCCAAAATGGCACTGCTTCCCTTCCGAGCCCCGACGTGTGTCCATACAGTAGTTTTCTCCCACATATGGGGTGTCAGCGTACTCATGACAAATTGGACAACAACTTTTGGGGTCCAATTTCTCCTGTTACCCTTGGGAAAATGAAAAAATTGGGGACTAATTGATCATGTTTGTGGAAAAAATACGATTTTTTTATTTTCATGCCCTGGCATTATAAACTTCTGTGAAGCCCTTGGGGGTTCAAAGTGCTCACCTCACATCTAGATAAGTTCCTTAGGGGGTCTAGTTTTCAAAATGGGGTCATTTGTGGGGGGTTTCCATTGTTTAGGTACATTAGGGGCTCTCCAAAGGCAACATGACACCCGCAGACCATTCCATCAATGTCTGCATTCCGAAACATCACTACTTCCCTTCCGAGCCCTGACGTGTGTCCATACAGTAGTTTTCTCCCACATATGGGGTATAAGCATACTCAGGACAAATTGGACAACAACTTTTGGGGTCTAATTTCTCCTGTTACCCTTGGGAAAATAAAAAAATGGTGACTAAAAGATTATGTTTGTGGAAAAAATACGAATTTTTTATTTTCACGCCCGGGCGTTATAAACTTCTGTGAAGCACTGGGGGTTCAAAGTGCTCACCACACATCTAGATAAGTTCCTTGGGGGGTCTAGTTTACAAAATGGTGTCATTTGTGGGAGGTTTCCACTGTTTAGGTACATCAGGGGTTTTCCAATCGCGACATGGTGTCCGATCTCAATTCCAGCCAAAAACGTCAAATGGCGCTGCTTCCCTTCCGAGCTCTGCCATGCGCCCAAATAGTGGTTTACCCCCACATGTGGGGTATCAGCGTACTTAGGACAAATTGCACAATAACTTTTAGGGTGCTGTTACCCTTGGAAAAATAAGAATTGAGGGTGAAAAGATCATTTTTGTGGAAAAAATATGATTTTTTAATTGTACGGCTTTATGTTATAAACTTCTGTGAAGCCCTTGGGGGTTCAAAGTTCTCACCACACATCTAGATAAGTTCCTTAGTGGGTCTAGTTTCCAAAATGGTGTCATTTGTGGGGGGTTTCCACTGTTTTGGTACATCAGGGGTTTTCCAATCGCGACATGATGTCCGATCTCAATTCCAGCCAAAAACGTCAAATGGCGCTGCTTCCCTTCCGAGCTCTGCCATGCGCCCAAATAGTGGTTTACCCCCACATGTGGGGTATGAGCATACTCAGGACAAATTGCACAATAACTTTTAGGGTCCTGTTACCCTTGGGAAAATAAAATTGGGGTGAAAAGATCATTTTTGTGGAAAAAATATGATTTTTTTAATTGTACCACTGTACGTTATAAACTTCTGTAAAGCCCTTGTGGGTTCAAAGTTCTCACCACATATCTAGATAAGTTCCTTGGGGGGTCTAGTTTCCAAAATGGGGTCACTTGTAGGGGGTTTCCACTGTTTAGGTACATCAGGGACTCTCCAAACGTGACATGGCGTCCGATCTGAATTCCAGCCAATTTTGCATTGAAAAAGTCAAACGGCGCTCCTTCCATTCTGAGCTCTGCCATGCGCCGAAACAGTCGTTCCCCCCACAAATCAGGTATCAGCGTACTCAGGACAAATTGCACAATAACTTTTGCAGTCCAATTTCTCCTGTTACCCTTGGTAAAATAAACAAAATTGAACCTGAAGTATTTTTTTTGTGAAAAAAGTTAGATGTTCATTTTTTTAAATATTCAAAAAATTCCTGTGACGCACCTAAAGGGTTAATAAACTTCTTGAATGTGGTTTTGAGCACCTTAAGGGGTGCAGTTTTTAGAATGGTGTCACTTTTGGGTATTTTCTATCATATAGACCTCTCAAAGTGGCTTCAAATGTGATGTGGTCCTAAAAATAAAATGGTGTTGTAAAAATGAGAAATCGCTGGTCAACTTTTAACCCTTCTAACTTCCTAACAAAAAAATTTTGGTTCCAAAATTGTGCTGATGTAAAGTAAACATGTGGGAAATGTTAGTTATCAAGTTTTTTGTGTGCCGTATCTCTGTGATTTAAGGGCATAAAAATTCAAAGTTGGAAAATTGCGAAATTTTCAAAATTTTTGCCAAATTTCCATTTTTTTCACAAATAAACGCAAGTTATTTGAATGAAATTTTACCACTAACATGAAGTACAATATGTCACGAGAAAACAATGTCAGAATCACCGGGATCCATAGAAGCGTTCCAGAGTTATGACCTCATAAAGGTACAGTGGTCAGAATTGTAAAAATTGGCCCGGTCATGAACGTGCAAACCACCCTTGGGGATGAAGGGGTTAAAAAAAAAATTAGTGGTTTTTGGCTGCTTTATAATCCAGGGGGGAAAAAATTACCTTTTTTAAGTTTCATATACAACCATAATGTAACACAATGTTAGGTGTCAGGTTCCTGCCTCTGCAAAGGAATAATCCCAACCCTTGCATTCTGTGGTCTCTTGTTCCTGTCCAACCACAGAGGATCCTGCTCAGCAAAGACATTGTTCCCAGTGTCTTGCTTAGGCTATCACTGTGGGTTTGGTTAGTGCTGCCACTCCTGGTCCAGCTATAGCAACGCATGCTGGTCAGTAGCGAGCTACTCTGGGGACTGAGTCCTCCTTTCATTCTAATAAGCATGCCCGTGGGGCGATCTCTCATTGGAGATCGGAGGTCACATACTCAGGTCCTTCTCCACCTCGGATTGGACTATCGGGAAGGTCCCGGAAGGGCGCTGCTATAAAGGGTTTGCATGGCCGCTCGGCCATGCGCTAGTATACACTGTATTTGGTAGAGATGTGTGATGATGGATGCTTGAGAACCACTGAATGACTCATTTTGAAACCCCTTCCCTTTTGTTACTTATGTTATTAGGGTTAGAGTTCAGAGTCAGCGCCGAGTTGTGTGGCACTGCCTAGCGCCGCAGTGTTCCCAGCTCCTCACACATGCTAGCACCTGTGTGCACCAATCTGCCTAAAGCACCATGCTACCGCAGGTACTGCAGCATCCATTAGTGCAGCGCGATGCACGTCCTATGCGCTTTCCAGACCTGAGTTTAGGCTGGCTAGTGGCATCCGCCAGAACTGCACTGTGCGGTAAGCAACATTCAGCTGCACCCTGTGACTTCTAGCAGGGAACGTCATCCTATAGGTGTCTGTTCAGGCATCGCAATTGCGGTGCTGAGCACTAGTGTGACTAGAGGGACTCTAACCCAGTGTCTCAGGGGTAGACTTCTTTGTCTATACACCAGTGCTCACATTGCCGAGCTCTATGAGCATAAACAGGCTGCGGCATTTGTGTTTGGCGGTCGGGCTGCTCTGTGAGTCCTCCTCTGTACACGCTAGGTGGACTTAACCCCGTGTGTTCCTCTATTGTACCACCATATAACGTCCGCCATTACAGAGCAGCAGTTACCATCTCTGCACGGTGGACCCCAGGCTGCGAACGCACCTTATACCTTCTTTATTATTTGGTGCGTTCCGCCAGCCCGTAACACACTAAGCACGTTAAACTGTATGGATGACAGTGTAATCAAGTTTTTTTCCCCCCAAAAAAAGAATGTAGTAATATGCAGCAGCTATATATTTAGCAACGAACTGCAAACCCCTAAGCCCTGCCTAGAGGCTGCATTCTGCCACTGTTCCTTCTCCTGCAACTGTCCCTATGCTAAATGAAAACGTATCTGATACAAAGCACAAGATTAGCCCTTAGAAGGACTGTTAGTATGATGGCTCATCATCAGTACCAGTATCAACACTAGAGGACTCTGAATAGTTAAACTGCGCACACACAAGACTGGATAACTGCTCTCTCTCTCCAATGAGAACTGTTCCTGAGCTGTGTAATGGCATCAGTGAGCCTGTCCTTTTATAACCTGTGATGAGGTAATGTGGCCAGCCAATCACAGTAATGCCACTACCAAGATGGCTACGGTGTTACAGTGACTGGCAAGCAATGCTAATTGGCTGTGTAATATGCACCAAACATGCGGGGTGGGGATTTGAGCCTTATATCAGAGTAATAGACAATGTTCGTCGAGTGCCGAGCTTATCTGAGCACTCAAATACTAGAGTGATATCCTAGTATCACCGAGCACATTCACTCATCCCCATTATTGATATATTTTATTAAAGAATTTACGCAGATTCATCAAACTGAATCATCCATCAGTATTACTAATTTAGAGGCTTTATAATAAAATTAGTAGTATATATATAGTTCAAACCTGTCTTTCAATTATCTACCAATCATTCTATGAACTTTCTTATTTATCCTATTTTCCGCACATGAGCCATTTCAAGCTGAGCCTGTGATAGTAGATTTTGAATAGCAAAAAGAATATCAAACCGAAAAGTTATGGATGTGTTCCTTTGATCTGTACTCATACACCTACATTCCAATTACAGCGAGATTCAGATAGCAAGAACAAGCATATAGTTTTTTGCTATTTATTTTGCATTAGTATGCTAGAAATTATATTTTCAGTTGCATGCCACTGGTTCTAGGCAGCTAGTGATTATAGAAAGGTTTTCTATCATAATAGTTGTATTATTCATGTATTTTTTAAGGTGCTGCACAAATTGTGCATTATACTGAATGTGATAATTCATTTTCTCAAATATTAACTGGGAACGGATTTATAATAACTCAGGAAACCTTCAGGCACTTTTCTTGCCAATTAAAATGCATTTACTTAATTAAAAAAAGTGATAATTATGAAAAATAAGACAATTCTTCCATAACTAGCAATTTTTTTTAAAGCATTAGAATTACTATTTTTAGAATCAGGAATAATGTAATAATCTACAGGACTGTAGTAAAGGCCTTTCACTTGACCTGTGTGGCTCTTCAGGACTCTTTAGCTTTATACAGCATTGTTTATGGTATTCTAATTATTTGTAACTGTATTATGGGTGATAGCTGTGAATTTCTGATCAGTTTGTGAACTTAAACTTTGTTTACCATATGTTAACCTATTAGAGATTTTTTTTAAAAGGCATGTCTGTGATATTAATCAGCTTTAGAATAGTACTAAATTTCAGCTACAGAGAGGCCACAAGGTTGAGCTCATAGATTCATGTATAATAATGATTTTGATACGGATGGCACAGTTCTTTTTGTGCCATAGAACAAATTGGTCTGTCAGAAACTCTATATACTTTGCCGAAGTCATTTTCATACCTTCAGGGACCCTAAAGATGCCTATCAGCTCTCTCCCCGTGATTATGGCCAAAACTATGACACTATCACTTCCTTGCTGACGTTGCAACCTTGTTGGGACATGATGGCCATCCACTAATCATTCGCTACTACAGTCATCTGGACCATTCAGGCTTGCACGGCACTCATCAGTAAACAAGACTGTTTTAAAATTAGGGTACCATTACACTTAGCGATGCACCAGCGATCCCGACAACGATATGGATCGCTGGTGCATCGCTAAGTGGTCGCTAGTGAGCTGCCACACAGGCAGATCTCACCAGCGACATAGCAGCGGTCGGGGGTCGCTACTTACCTGTCAGACGAGGCGATCCTGACATCCTCCCGCCCGCGTCCACGCGTCACTCGTCGGCGCCACAGGAAGCCCAGCAGGAAGCGCCCGACGAGAAATGGCCCAGGACGTTCTCGCGCGACCAGCGATGAGCAGCGGGGGAGCCGGTCGGTGGTAAGTATCAGACATAACGATATCGCTAGCAATATCGCTATAACATCACAAAATCGGTGACGTTACAGCGATATTGCTAGCGATATCGCTATGTGTAACGGGGGCTTTAGTCTTCATGTATGTTTGGGCCCACTGCAACCATTATTTCTTTTGAGAACGGTTTAGAGTTGTCCGAATATACACAATTGCAAACCTCAGAAGGATCCTACACCTTGAGGTTTGTGGAACTCCAGATTCAACAACATCTTCAAATACCTATTTGTTGCTTTATAATGGTATTGTATTAGCTGCCCTCTTAATCTGATTAATTTGTCTGACAGAAAACTTCCTCACTATGCCTATATCTGGAAGAACCATGTGTGCTTTTTATCAGCCACAAATCTCTTGACAGTAGACCCTTAACTTTTCAAGAAATACCTTATGTTTTCCTACCTTGCCCAAGGCTTTGTGCTATTTGATGCTTTTCGAGAGCGGCAACATCCTTTTTCTTTCCCATATTGCTTGAAACCTGTGACCCGCTTAATAATGTGGAACATCCTTCTCAAGTTGCTTTCCTTTAATTGAGCATACTTGGGAAACTAATTAGACACAATATCATGAGTTTATATGAAAAACAAAAAATTAAATCTTCCCGACAATTAAATCCATTTTACATAATAATTTGGAACGCTATGTTTATGGTCATCGTATGGTGTTAATATCTGTGTTGGTCTTTGAATATAGATTTATGTTCAGTAGCAGCCTGATCATCTGTTGAGATTCATCTATTAAGGTGCGCCACTGTAGTTGTAAACATAATGACCTGGTTAGTGACCCAGTCAGAAGTTTCCACATCCCTCCCTCACCCTTAGGCTACTTTCACACATCAGTTTTTTGCCGTCAGGCATGATCCGGCTTTTTTTAGGAAAAACGGATCCGGCATAAATTTTGGAGAACTGTAGAAACGGATCCGTTTTTTTGCTGGATCCGTCTCTGTTCCTGGCGGCTGGCCAATTGGATCTGAGCATGCGCAGACTTAAAAAAACTGGATCCGGTTGCTGGATCCGTCTTTTTCTGGATCCGGCGCATTCCGGCGCCCATAGACTTTCATTGTAGCAAAAAGCTGGAAGCGCCGAATCCGGCGCTTCCGGCTTTTTCGCCGGAGACAAAAAACGTTACAGTAGACGTTTTTTCAAGACGCTGGAATGAGACAAGTTGCCGGATCCGGCAAAAAACGGATGAAACGCAATGCCATCCGGCACGATCCGGCGCTAATGCAAGTCAATGGGGAAAAACCGGATCCGGCAGTGCATTTTGCCGGATCCGTTTTTTCCAAAAAAAGCCGGATCGCGCCTGAAGGCAAAAAACTGATGTGTGAAAGAGGCCTTAGCTGAACCCCTGCAAGCTGCGACCCTGAGAGCAAGAATTAATGGAACTTTATCACCTATTTTCACTCATATTGAATGCAATTTCCATTAGACTCGCTAGTGAACTGAGACAAAGACTTAAAGAAATATGCTGCTTTGAAATTGCTAACCTGTAATTATGCTATTTACACCTACAGTATGTCCACTTTGTGTGTGCACCTTGACTTGCTACATAAAAATCAATCTCAGAACTAACCAAAACCATTGGGCAGACTTTCTGTATTTTGAATTATCTAAGCATGTTGATGCAATTGAAATATTATGCTCTTCATTTGTGAAATTAAGTGAAAAATGTCTCTAGAAGTCAGATTGTTGTTTTTATTTACTGGTAAATTGAAAACTGGAATCTGATTGAGGACCAAGGCCAGCAGCTCATATGACACAAAGACACACATGAGTGCACACAAACACAATAAAATGTCAATGTTTTTATGTTTTGCTTTAGATATTTTTTAAAAATGAAAACATGAAAAACATCATAAGCAACTAGATCTTGCTATCGACATTAACACTTGGAGATAAAGAAAAATGTATTTAATCTATGGTTAGTTTTACAATTATACCATTCTTTGACATTGGTATCACATTTATTGTATTCTTTTAGGATTCTGTATATGAAACATTCATCTTAAATGTACTTTATTTATGACTGTGTATAAAATGTTAGCATTCCCTGTTACACAGGGATCCATACAAGTGAAGAATGATTAAGTTACTTACATTAGTACAGTTGTTAAACAGCTGCAACCCTAATAATGCATATTAAAAATCACTTCAATTAAATTAAATGGGGAGTGCCTTCATGAAAATGAAATAATTCATAAATTATCTCCTGTATCATACATATTTAAACAATATACACTGTGACAAAGACACTGGCAACGTGCGAGAGCAGAGATACATTTCACTATTAGCTTCAGTGATTTGAAACTCAGAAGATTGCTCCAGCACACTATGTATTGAGAGGGGTTAATTGATGATTTTAAGTGCTGGATTTTTGTGGACAACCATATAGCAAGTGGGAGGTTGTCCACCTTATCTCCACCCCAGGGTGTGGTCTGGGGTTTAAAAAGTTGGCCTCCTGAGGCATTCAGTTTTCAGTGTGCCTGGAGAGGCTAACTCTAGAGAAGTGTTTGTGCTAACCTGAACTGTGTGTTTTTCCTAACCCTGAGCAGGCGGATCCCTTCTATCACTGTGAAAAGAGCTGTGCTTTGTGTTACCACTTTGTTTTGTTTTCCTATTTTTGCCCAAAGAGCCATGCTTATTCTTACTTCTCCATTGTGAATATATAATATATGTGCATATATAATAAACCAGTGAAGAGGTGGAAGAGTTCCTCCTGTGTGTTCTTGCTTTTCATGAAGATGAGACAGTGACCCATGAACACAACATTCCTGAGCTGTGAGTTTCTGGGGGGAATTTTGGGACTGACCAAATGCAAGATCTTAAATTGAAAGTGACTTTTAATAATGTGACAGTGATAAATGGGGTTGCTCAAGAGCTGCTCTATCTAGTCACTAAACCAAGAGGGGAAGTGATAGAGCAGTTTTTGGTGCTCAGTCCAAATAGGTTTAGGGTATTGGATCTGTCCCATTCACATGTCTTTGGTGGGCATCTAGGAGTAGAAAAAATTCAAGAGCAAGTCCTTCAGAGGCTCTACTGGCCTGGGTGTCATTGGGACATTGTTAATTTCCACTCAACCTGTCAGCTCTCTTATCCCACTTCCGCAGTTCCCTAGTGTCATTGCCCATAACAAAAGCCCATTTGATAGGATTGCCATGGACCTGGTCGGGCCCTTAGTTAAGTCCACCAGTGGTCATCAATACAACCTGGTGGTAATGGACTATGCAACACGGTAATCAGAAGTGGTACCACTGACAAACTCCTGTGCCAGTACTATTGCACTAGAGCAAGTCCATATTTTCTCCCACATGGGTCTGCCATAAGAAATCCTAAAGGACCAAGGGACTTCTTTTATGTCATAAGTGATGAATGAGTTGTGTAAGAATCTCCAGATTGCCCAACTCTGGATGTTGGTATGCCATTCACAGACAGATGGCCTGGCAGAGAGGTTCAGCAAGACCTTGAAATCTATGCTGAAGAAGATCATGTAGAAGGATGGGGTAGACTGGGATTTCCTGCTACCATACCTACTGTTCTCCATTAGAGAAATTCCACAGGCCTCTATGGGGTTCACACCATTCAAACTGCTATACATCTGGGACTTCTTGTCATTGCAAAGGAGACTTGTGAAGCAGAGATAACACCCCACCAAAGCATCATTGAACTCGTTGCAGGACATGATCTCGAGGTTGATGCTTATTGTGAGGGAGTGTCACTTTAAAGCATGAAAGGCCCAGGCAAGGGTATACAATCAGTAGGCAAGACTGAGACAGTTTAGCCCTGGAGATCAGGTGTTCCCGTTGATCCCCATGATGGAAAGTAAGTTCCTGGCCAAGTGGCAAGGGCCATAATAGGTGAACTGTTAACTACAAGGTCCAAAAACCTGATTAAAAAAAGCCATACAAGGTGTACTATATTAACCTGCTAAAGCTATGGCGAGACAGGGAATTGGTGAAAGTGACGTGCCTGGGGCCAAATCCTGAAACCAGAGTCGAGGATGTCACAGTGGTAGAAACACTGTCACAAGCCCAGAAGCAATAGTGCCAAGAGCTGCTTCAGCAAAACCTGGACCTGTTTTCTGAGTTGTCAGGTTGCACACAGGCTATGGAGTATGAAATCCTGACAGAACCGCATGTGAAGGTGAATCAAAAGCTGCATTTGATTGCCGACTGCAACCAAATTTCATGGAACAAGCTTGGGCGTTTATGGGAATTGTGGGATATTATAGACTATTTTTCCCAAATTTCACCATGATAGCCACCCTCTGACTGACATTCTTAGGGGCACAAAGATGTCGATGACCAAATGGTCCTCTGAAGCAGAGTTGGCCTTCTAGGAGTTGAAGCTTGCCCTGTGTAAGCAGCCGGTCCAAATCGCACCTGACTTTAGTAGCTAATTTTTGGTGCAGACAGATGCCTGAATCCAGTGGTGCAATGTGCTTGGTTATTGTACACCCAGACTAGTTCAGCCACAAACTCAGGCCAGAGGACTTTTCTGTCGTCTTCTAGCGTCCTCAGCATCTGGATCAAGATTCCATTAAACCGTTCACAGGCCCCATTTCCCTAAGGATGGTAAGGTGTCGTCCGAGATTTCTCAATCTGGTATTAATAATAATAATAATCTTTATTTTTAAATAGCGCTAACATATTCCGCAGCGCTTTACAGTTTGCACACATTTCATCACTGTCCCCCGATGGGGCTCACAATCTGAATTCCCTATCAGTATGTCTTTGGAGTGTGGGAGGAAACCGGAGTGCCCGGAGGAAACCCACGCAAACACGGGGAGAACATACAAACTCCTTGCAGATGTTGTCCTTGGTGGGATACATGCAATACAGCTCTTCCATCACTTGTCCCTGGAAACAGGCACCTTGATCAGAGTGAATCCTCTTTGGACAACCGTGCAGAAGTCTCTGAAAATGGTGAAGTGGTCAGTCATCACTAGACAGTTTTCATATCCCATTTGAACCAGGCCGATAGTCAGGTAATCTATCATCAATACCGCTCTCTGTTCTGGAAATTTATCTATCTCGCAGCTTCTACACTGCCGGCAGGCCTCCTCAACCGCAGTCTTTAGACGAGGGTGATAAACCAGCTTCTGTTGCCATTCTTTCATGAGCCTCCATAACCACCTTGAGGAGTAGTGTCTCGGGGAGTACCACTTGACAGGTGACCCCCAGTTCTTGGTGAGGAGTAGTGTCTCGGGGAGTACCACTTGACAGGTGACCCCCAGTTCTTGGTTCAGCTGAACCTTCTGGTACAAGAGACCGTCTTGGAGCTAGAGCGTTTCCCACTGTTGAAGGATCTGCAGAGTCCCTGGGGACAGGGCGTCTGTCTCCCTTTGATTGGGAAGATGTTTTACAGTCACCCACTGCCTCATCTGATCAAGCGCCTCATCTTTCTGTTGGAGTCGTACCCACTCATCACGCTATTGCCCCAGGGTGTATTTTTTAGGTGCTGCCTGGACCTGTTCCAGTGTGGCCACCACGGAATTCAGGAATCTCTTCAGCCTCCAACTCTTCATCCTCGTTAGACCCAGGTTGCTCATATATCTCTCTGGATAGACCGTCGGCATGTGTGTTCTCAGCTCCCCTCCTGTAAGTGATCTTATAACGGTACTTTGCCATTCGGGCCACTCACCGCTGTTCCAGGGCACCTAGCTTCACATTTTCCAGGTGGGCTAAAGGATTGTTATCAGTGTGCACCAAGACCTTGGATCCAGACTGATACTCAGTGAACTTCTCAGTCATGACCCACACCAGCGCCTCCAGCTCCAGCTTGAAAGAACTATAGTTATCTGGATTTCGTTCAGAATCATGGAGAGACCGACTGGCATAAGCGATCGCTCACTCTTTTCTGCCCGTTGTTTGCGACAACACAGCTCCTAGTCCATGTAGATTCCCGTCGGTGTAAAGGATGAATGGTTGGGAGAAGTCCACGTAAGACAGTACAGGAGCTTTGGTCAAAGCTATTTTCAAGGCGCGGAATGCTTCTTCCCGGCTGTCCCCCCACTGGATAGTCCTATTCTTTGCGCCCAATGGTACTCCTTTCAACAGTTCTAGCAATGGATTGACAATACAGGCAAAGTTCTTCACAAACTGTTGGTAGTACCCAGTGAGTACCAGGAAGGCCCGAACATCTTTCACAGTCTTCGGGGTAGGCCAGTCTTGCACTGCTGTGATCTTCTCACGTGACAGCCTTACTCCAGCGGAGACAACATGTCCCAGGTATTCAATCTGTGTACTAAAGAGGTGATACTTCTACGGCTTCACCTTCAGAACGTGCCTTTGTAAGCAACTCAACACTTGTTCCAGCCTTCGCAGATGTTCCTTAAAAGTGGCTGCGTAGACAATGATGTTGTCCAAGTAGATGAGGTTAGCTTCAAAGTTTAGGTCTCTAAAACACCTCTCCATCAGCCGCTGGAAGGTCCCGAGGGCATTAGCAAAACCGAAGGGCATCCGATTGAATTCAAACAGCCCCATAGGCAATATGAATGCTGTCTTCACCCAGTCATGATCATACATGGACACTTGCCAATACCCACTAACCAAATCCAATGATGAGAAGCATTTTGCATTTTCCAGATCTGACAATGATTTCTCAATTCTTGGTAATGGATACGTCTCTCGCATGGTGCAGGTGTTCAGTTTCTGATAATCTACGCAGAATTGCAGAGTTCTGTCTTTCTTTCGTATTAGTACAATCGGGGCAGCCATGGGCTCTGACTCTCTCGGATAATGCCATTCTGCAGCATATGTGTCAGCATTCCCTTCACTTATTGGTATAGTTGTGATGGGATCTGTCGATATCGTTCTCTAATGGATGCAGCATTCCCTGTCAGAATCTTGTGGGTGATTGCTCTGGTGCAACCGAAATCATCATCATGGCGGGCAAAATCGTCTTGGTACTGCCTGAGCAGGGCTTACACCTGCTGCAGTGAGAGCTCTGTTAGTTCAGCCCGAATTTGTTCCAGGATTCGGCATCCCTCCTGCAAGTGATGGAGCTCCGGTTCGGAGGACAGGTTTACGGCCACTGTTCAGGGGTCTCCCTGTTTTACTATCAGCTGGACGGCCTTCAGTGGTATCAGCTCTTCCAGAATGCCTAGGATTTGTGCTACTTTACTCTTGGGCTGAAGCATGAAATCATCCTCCCTGAGATTGACACATCGCACTGGCACATTACCATCATGAACGGTGGCTAACATCTGCGCAACGAGGAGCCGTGGAGGTAGCTGCTCCATAACGACCAGTTCTATCTGAACTTCAACTCCTTCCAGTGGGGTACAGGCTAGGATGGGCAGAGTAAGTGTTTGCCCTGGTGATAAAATAAGTTTGCCTGCAGACGGGACAATCACCTTTCCCAAAGCTTTTCCTTTGCTTCGCTTGAGGTCTCTCGGGCTTGAGCCACTTGGATCAGCTGTTGGAATAATTTCCTTTGAGGGGTGCGAGGGCTCCACAGTTCCAGAAACACATGTGTCGACTCATTAATCAAGAGACTTCTGAGCTCCTTCAATACGTTCATCCCCAAAGTGACAGCAGGGCCTTTGCCAGGGTCTCCAGCTGTCAGCACCACTCATTTCCGGCCTCCATTTTTGCCACACACAGTGATTTGCATCCAGACAACCCCTGCAACCGGGATGGGCAACTGATTAGCAGCAATCAACCTGATCACCAGGCCCCATTCAGGCCTTATCATCTCGGGGAAGTGACGCCTGAAGTATGTCTATTGCATAGTGGTTACTTGAAAGCCGGTGTCAATTAAACAGCGAACGGCCCTACCATCCATTTTGGCCCAAACAAGCGGACTCATAGACACTAAAATTGTGGGATTTCTTGCTCTCCTTCTTGACTGTTCAGGTTCCGGGCAGCATCCCCCAGTCACGGAGCATCCTAGCTTAACGGATAGTGTTGTAAGGATCTTGCCCGCAAGGGCACATCCTCTAAAAAAATGTCCAATTTCCCCATAGTTGTAAGAGGTGGGTTGTTCTTCCATGCAAGGTGTTCTCATCTCCTGACAAGATTCAGGGCCAGTTCTGCCCCAAGAGGGATTTGGTAGGGCCGAAGGTTTCTTCCTTGAGTCAGACCATTCCTCACACGTCTTGAATCTCTTTCAGCAGCTCTCACCCAACTTGGTTTGATGTCCAGTGGCATAGATGCCTCCACATTCCAGACCTTCCCCTGCTCTTGCGTGCGCGCGCTTCGACTCCAGCTTCTAGCAAAGTCAAGCGTGGATTTACCAGCAAGGGCCTGTTTTGGCAGTGCATTTCTAAGGCCTGCCACTAGCTGGTCTCACAGCACTATATCAGGAATGCCTAGACCTACGCCATCTCGCTTAGCAATTGCAGCGTAGATCTAATGCGGCACATTCATGTAGTGGGTCACAGTCTCCCATAGGATGCATCGTCAACATACCCCTGACCCGCTCAGTCCAGTCGCTTAACCCTAGAACGCATGACCATAAAAATCTACACTTTCACATACCTTATGCCTTTTAGGCCCGTGTGCAAATAACATGGAGTAACTCAAACAAAAATAATTTTCAAAGTTTATTTGAAAATTGCAAAGTAAGGATGCATTCCCACTAGCGCTGGTGTCTGCCAGGAGGAGATCTGTAATGGATCTGACCTCCTGGTGACCCCAGCTAAGGCTGGCAGAATCCCGGCATTCCAGCAGCCTTAACTGGAGTTACCAAGAGATCAGATCCATTATGGATCACCTCCTGGCAGACCCCAGCACCAGTGGGAACACAGCCTAAGATGTGAATAATTCAAAACATTACTATGTGCAAAAAAAAACAAAAGAGTAACTGAACGGGCTTAAAACGCCCAATATACGCATTCGATATAACTCTTTATAATAATGTTTTTTTGTCTAAAAGTTTTTTATATAAAAGTTGTAGTAAACATGCTGCAGGAATATCTCTTTTCAAAGGTTCCTTTTCTTCTTTACTAATGACCGCCACAACTTTCACACGGTATCTGTTCGGAAGAATGCTCCTTGCAGATATTTTGTCCACAAGTAGTACAGACACGCTTGGATTTCCTGTCCTTCTTTGCTGGACAAATATAACATCGCTTTCTTTTTTTATCTCTTGGCACTGGATGTTCCTGAAAATGTATACTACATCGGATCATAGCTTCTGTTGTTTGCCTTTGTAAGCATTTTGTTCTGCTTCTCTCCATCATGTTAGGCATTAAAAGTTCATAGCAAAGTTCTGTCAAGTATAGACGTCTCTTGTCCTTTCTGTTGGCATGGAATTCTGGATGAGTCTCACTATAAACAATATAGGTATTGAGGGCTGACACATCTAGCATATTATAAAAAAGAACTACAGGCCAATGTTTTGTCTGCCTCTTGCACGTATACTCTCCAATCATTTTGTCCATCTTGTCCACTCCTCCTTTGGTTTTATTATAATGCAAGATGATTTCGGGTTTCTGTTTCCTGTTATTGGTGTCTATACTTCCATCACGGTGCATTGTACTCAGTAATATCACAGATTTTTCTTTCTTAGCTTTATAAGACACCATTGTCGCTTGATTGCAGAAACCAAATACACTATCATAAAGTTGTCAATGTTGATTGTGCTTCATGATTGGAGGAATTTCTCTGCGGCTTTGCTTCATTGTATCAACAAGTGTAAGTTGTTTCTGAAGCAAAAAATTGCCCAGTTCAAGATTGGTGAAGTAGTTGTCCATTGTTATATTTTTTCCAGAATAGAAAATTGGTTTCACAAGTGTTTTTACTACATCAGAACATAGGTTTTTCTGGACTGGAGCGTCAACGTCTTTGCCACAGTAAATCAGACCATTCATTCCATAATAGCTTGTAGAATCAGACATCCAGAAAATTTTAATACCATATTTAGCAGGTTTGCTGGGCATATACTGAATGAAATTGCAACGTCCCCTAAATGCAACAAGTTGCTCATCCACTGTCACATTGTCACTAGAATGGTAATGCTTAGTACAGTTCTTGATAAAAAGATTCCAGATGTAGCTAATGGGGGCTAATTTATCTGTTTCCAACCTGACAGGACGAGTTCTCTTGTCATCAAAACGAAAGCTTCTCCGAATATCCTCAAATCTATTGACTGACATTGTAGCTTTGTAATGTGGATCTGAAAAAGGGTTCATAAAGAGTTCTCTGATAGGAACATTGTATGATTTTGTACTCCCGGCCAGAAGAGTAAGGCCAATATAAGCATACAGTTCCTGTTTTGTTATATTTTTCCATGTTTTTTTTCTTCCTGAAGCGATACATTTTCCTTCTAAGTTAGTACACAAAACTACCTCATCTACAATATCATCTGAAAAAAATTTACAGAACATATCTCTTTTGGACAAGAATTGTGGAATTCCTACAGTTCCTTGAGCAACTCTTACAACATTATGTGATGGGGTTCGTCCAAGAACCTCAGCAGTACTGTTCCAAAAAACATTAGTTTTGGATGTTCTATTTGTACGTTCTGCTGGATCCATTACTTCTTCATCATCTGAAGAATCACTGGACGATGAAGTAGAGACATTAGCTGGTGGCATGTACTCTTCATCAGACAAAGAAAGTTCACTGTCTTCATCACTATCAAAAATGATTGCTTCGATTTCTTGGTCAGTCAAACCCCTGGATGTAGACTGTGCCATTGTAACCTTAGAAGTCAGTAACCTAAAATGAAAAAAAAAAAAAGATTACAATCAGGGTTGTACACTCTTTGTTACTGTGTGTGCTAAGGGTAAAGTGCAGACCCCTCCTCTCACCTTCAGCAGGTCACCACTTTCTTTTAGGTGCAGTAGAAGCTTTTGGATTTTTGGAACTCAGAAAGTTTCTTTTTCAAGAAACAAGAAAGCTGACTCCTTCCTCCAAAGTCTCTTCAGCAAGTAGCACACAATGAACAGTGTTCAGGACCTATGATGATGTCAGAGATGCATGACGTTGTGAAGGAACCTCCTTCCCAAGATCACATGACCATGTAGTCAGGCAGAATTCACACTCTTCATAGCAACAGCAGAGTCATAAAGACTGAGTCAAAGTCTTCCCCAGCAACAGTGAAGACAAAAAGACTTAGGATCACATGTAAACCTAGTACGGGCCTAAAAGGCCCCAGGTATGTGAATATGGGGTATTCACAAAAAAGAGTTGTTATACCGAAATGCCTGTAACATAAAAATAAATGAACAACTGGAAATGACAAACAACTATATACCTGAGGAATACCTAGAGTTTCAAAATTCTAACTAAAGTAATCTTGCAGAAAATAGAAAACAATTAACAGGGCGGGCCTGCGAGGCCCCAGGTATGCGTTCTAGGGATAGCGGAGTGTAGTTCCCTGTAAATTTTGGGGAGGTTGTTCAACGTCACCCCCAGGGATATGCTGGTCCTCGATGCACCCCCAACCGCTTGGTCTATCATTTCTGCGCCAGTGGACTGCATCCTGCCGACTATACCAAGTGTGAGCAGGTTGCGGGATGCAGTGACAGACAGGACACAGAGCAAGGGGTAACATATTTTACTTTAACAAGTATGTATTCCACGCAGGGATAAAAAGAGTTAAACAGAGATAATGCAGGTAGTAGGTAATAAAGGATATATGGTTGGGGAAAATGCAGGGGAGAATGATGGTAGCAGTTCTTACGGTAAAACTTATTTAATCCGATGACTTCCAGACTTTGGAGTCCATGAAACAAGTGTTGGCGCCGATAACAGTCAGTTCAGGGTTAATCCGGTGTAGTCCTGATGACAATGACTAGCTGAGTCAATCCAGCAGCGGCGAGTCTCTGATGCCTCCTCCGGGATCCTGAGTCCAGCGAGTGCTATGGAGGGTAAGGCACAGCCCACAGCAATGTCATGACCCCCCGACAAATTTACAATGTGGGGTCATAATACAGTTCACGATCACACACCTAGCCCTTCTTAGGTGGCACGCGTGCAGTACTCACAGGTCTGGAGGGTTTGGCACTTTGCTTTGCTGGGACCAACACTCATTAAGTCTTGGCACCCAGTGCAAAGCCAGGAAAAATTGGTAAAGAGGGCAATACAGTCTTCCATAGACACTTGAAGACCAACTTGTGGGCCTCATTACAATATTTTGAAAGTGCAGTTGATGTACTGCTACACTCATAAAGTCATTGCACAAAGACCCTTGAAGGCAATAACTGTCAGGCCTCATTCAAATACTGAAGATTAAAACACTTTATTCACTGGTGTCCTCTGGTGGTGTGGAAAAGCAGGTGCTAATCCAGACTCTTTGATCATTTTTACCTGAGTGATGCTATTAGCATTTTCTGTTGATAGGCAAAGTGCCTGTCTGTTATTATCACCCCCTGCAGAACCAAAAAAAGCAGCTCTGACAAGACGCTAACTGCAGGGCAGCACAACACTTCCAAGGCGTAGAGGAACAAGCTGTAGCCGAATTGTGGAAATAGGCGCAGAAACGGCATACATTGCATAGAGGCTCTGGAAAATCTGGGTATGTTTTCATAAACCGCTGAACTACCAAGTTGAGAACATGTGCCAAGCATGGTACATTTGTGAGCTTCCCAAGCACCAAGCTCCACAGCCACCACCTGGCAATGACTATTATCACACACAACCATGCCTAGTTTGGAGGTTCAGCGGCAAAAGCCACAGATCTATCTGGTCTGTTATTCCTTTAAGTAACTCTGCCAAGGTGTGGGATTTGTCTCCTATTCATATTAGCTTCAGAAGAGCCTGTTGTCACTTCATTGAGTCAGAGCTGTAGAGCTTCCAGCTTCTGGCTGATGTGGATGACATGCTCTGAGATAACGCCTCGAAGATGCAGGATGAGAAGGGGGTGCAGGAAATCATGTATGAGATGGAGGAAACCCTGATAGAAGTAGGGCCAGTAATTCTCAATGTCGGCAGCACATGTGTCATGCCAGGGTGGAACTCGGCTATGGCCTACACAATGTTCACCCAGTGTGCAGTCAGAAAAATGTAACATCCCTGGCCAGATGTGCTCGTTCATGAGCCAGTCAATAAGTAAACAATCGGATTGGTAATGGCACGGGTGATGATCCTTGATATATGTCGGTACAACCATAATATACAAATAAAAAACTGCAATCAAAAAACTCCAAAAAATATATAAACACATGCAAAAATGAACATTTATTGGGTATATAGGTACAAGGAAGGGAAGGGTTCCACCAAACAGCACGTTAGCAAAAAAAGGCGCTCATAGGAACAGCATAGTGCAAATGTATATGTCTATCATTAACACATGTATGGCAATGTGTTGTGAGTTCATTTTCCCCTTCACTACTGAGGCCCGAAGAACTTCCTCTTCTGGTAAAGAAAGGTAGTGAGCCTGATTATCAAACACCTGAGGCTGATGATGATGACTGGCTGAGTGGAGTTACTGACTGGATATAAGGCTGCCGACGCCCTTCTGCCCTGCGGGTGATTTCTCTGTGGGATCCTTGGAGACCAGTCTGAATTCCTGCTCCTCTAAAGCTAAGTTTGCTGCTCGGCTTTTTGCATTTGTGCTTTGACTTTGTTTTGCTTTGTTTTTCTGGATTTCTGCCATTCCCTGCTGGGGTGTGCTGAATTCCTTTAGCTCTGTCTTCTGAAAATACCTGAGTGCTGATTTAGTTTTTGAAGCCTAGCTGCTTCAGGGTCTTTTTCATATCAGCTTGTTGGCTTATGTCTTTGATAGGGTTTTGGCAGATTGCAGACAGCAGCCTTCCTGTCCTTTCCTATCTAGGTAGTTTTGGGCCCCGGCTTTGCTCAGTCTATCTTTCTGTCTGTGTTAGTGTTTTCATCTTGCTTCACCGTCATTATATGTTGGGGGCTGCCTATTCCTTTGGGGTCTGCTCTGGGGCAGTTTAGATTTCCCCTTTCTTTCTTTAGGCCTATTTAATTCTCCGTCTGTGATCGAGGGGTCTAGGGCATCGTAGGAACCCCCCACAGCTACTGCTAGTTGTGTTGATAGGTTCAGGGGTCTGCAATCTGATAGTTGCCAACTTCTCTGGTTTTCTGGACTTAGCTTGTATTTCTGTTTTTGCCTCCTACGGTGACTCAATCATAACAGCAATGCATATAAAAAAGTATTACAAAATATTGGTCATAGCCAGTATGTTTCATATTGCACATTGCCCACATGGTCAGAAAAATATATATATAGAAAAAACTGCACTATCTGCATTAATAGTAATTACTAATTAATCTTTTAAATAAAACATTACCAAATGAATGAGAAGGATAGTGCAGGTTTTTTCTATATATATTTCTATATATATTTTTTATTTTTCTGACCATGTGGGCAATGTGCAATATTTAACATACTGGCTATGACCAATATTTTGTAATACTTTTTGATATGTATTGCCATACATGTGTTAATGATGGACATATACATTTACACTATGCTGTTCCTGTGAGCGCCCTTTTTTTGCTAACGTGCTATTTGGTGGAACCCTTCCCTTCCTTGTACCTATATACCCAAGAAATTTTCATTTTTGCATACGTTTATGAATGATGGTGTAGGGAGGTTGAACTGATGGATAGATCTGCCTGTAGGAAGAGGCAGAGGGGTAGCACAGTGTAGGTACAAAAGCGCTGAGATAAAGAGAAAGGGGTGCTGTGTTGTAGTTTGACCATTAGAGGGCAGTGGGGAGTGTAGGAGTTTGACTGTGTAACTGCCATTGGTCAAAGAAACTGTCAGGTGATAGTGGGCGGAGCTACCAGGACTGGGAGTATAGGAGGTTGAGGGAAGGTTCTGGAAAGTTCTGTCAGCCAGGGGAGCTCACTAGTAAGGAGGTTCTGCTGTAGAGAGAGACTGTAGAAAGGCTCCACAGAGGAACTGACATTTGAGACGGTCATGGGGGGTGGCCCAGACGTAGACGGTCTGAGGGTACCAAGTGGACGGCATACTTGGAATGGTGAAGCTCTGTGGTGGATAGGCCTAGCGCAGCCACAGTGAGAAGAGCCACAAAGGACGCCATGATGATGTAAATAAGAAATGAAGGTACCCGGGTCTATGAATAAAAGAAGTGTGAAATTCCTGTGGTGAATTGCGGTGTTCGTCAGTGAGACGGCCAATAAAGACGGACCTGTTGAATACAACCCTTGTCTCAGTCTCATGTCTGTCGGCGGCAATAAGTGGGTCTCTCCCCATCCCTGCTGGTTACACTCTCTCACGTATCCTACAATGGTGCCATTTTTGGACCCAGATATTTGGTCAACGAGTCTGGTGCATAGATGACATTTGCCTGATCATCCTGGAAAACTTCTAACTCTTTGACGGAGAAATTCAGTATTGTCACTGCTATGCAGAACAGTTGCCCACCTTCTCCCTCTGTTCAACCCACGTGACCAGACCCGCACATGCGCACAAATAATGTAAGAGACCAGCGGCAGAAGCACCTGCGCACCCATACCTCGGCAGAGTCTGTAGGTCAGGCATGCTATTAGAGAGTGGCACATCAATAGAGCAAAAGTCGATATTAAATAAATCATTAAACGTCACTGTCAGTTTTCAAAAATGATATTAATGCATGTGTTGCAAATATTGAAGAAATGGCACATAAGCACATACATACAGAGGAGACTAATATTATTGGATGCCAGGTATTTACAGAGATAGAAAATAAAATTTCCAAACATAAAGAAACCATATCCCTCGATTTGTGCATAGCCCACAAGGGAAAAACCAGGGGAATAAGCTAGAAATGCACATGCGCACTGGGATAAAGGCAAATCAATGCAACAAAGATGAAATTCAGTTAACATGACGCAGCATCGCTTGGCAGAAAATAAAGAACAAATATGATATTTTACTTCTGCGCAATAAAGCCAATATGGAAGGTAACAGTAAAGCCCCTTAAAGGAGGGGAAAAGGTGCTATTACAGAATTGTACATCAATAGATCAAAATCGATATTAAGGCTGGTTTCACATTTGCGCTTTTGTGCGCAGCGCATCGTGCGCACCCGTGCGCATGCGCACTGCGCACCTATGTTTAACATGACGTGCGCATGTTTTTGCGCACACTTGCGTTTTCGTGCGCATGCGTTTTTTTGTCTTTTGCGCCAGGTGCGCCAGACGCAACATGTTGGATTTTTTGGTGCGCCCTGTCTCGGCAAAAAAACGCATGCGCACGCTTGCACACGGAATGCGCAAAAACAACACATTGAAGTCTATGGTAACGCATGTGTGCGCATGGTCTTGCGCACGGTTGCGTTTTTTTACGCATGCGTTTTTGAGTGAAACAAGTCTAGAATGTTCTCTAGACAATGGAAAAAACGTCACACTTAAAAACGCATGCGCATAAAAAACGCCAACGCATGCAAAAAACGCATGTAAAACGCAAACAACGCTGCGTTTTTTTTACACATCAGCGTGCGCATGACGTTAAAAAAAGCGCGTTTGTTTTGCGTTTTTCTTTGCGTTTTTTATGCGCCCGATGCGCTGCGCAAAAAAACGCTAATGTGAAACTAAATCATAAAACATCACTGTCCGCTTTTGAAGAATATTTGAATATTATAGCATGTTGCAAATATTGATTAAATGGCGCATAAACACATACATACAGACAAGACTCATATTATTGGATGCCAGATATTAACAGACATAGAAAATAAAGTGTCCAAACATAAATAAACCATATCCCTCCATTGAAGTCCACAGGTTTGCATAGACCACAAGGGAGAAAACAGGGAAATATGCTAGAAGTATAGCCAAAGTATGGAATAGCATATGAACAGAAGTCGGCGAATGTCCAGCCATTGGAAATACACAAGACTTGATTTTAGATGATGTCAAGATTAAATCATCATCACGGACAACAAATGGTATTAGTAGCTGACGGCAATAGCACCTGCACACCCATGCCTTGATCGAGTCTAACGGCCAGACAAATAAATAATCGAATAGCCCCACTGACGAAGTACATATTATGCGTTTGCGCAAAAGAATAAAGATGGTTCAATAAAGCAAAAATATCATGCAGTTCATATAATGCAGCAAGGAAAAAAAAAGTTTAGCTATGGTGTTTAATTTCTGCGCAATAGAGCCAATGTGGATAGTGAAGATAAATCCCCTTAAAGAAGGGTAAAGGGTGCTGTTTAACCGGGTACAAAAATTGCACACCAGTAAATCGAGAGTCGATAATGGATAAATTATCAGACATCACTGCCAATTTTCAAAGATTGTATTATAACAAAAATAAGAAATATTAATGGAAAAACGCAAACACAAATACCCACATAGAGATGGCTCGTATTAATAAATTCCAGGTGTTTACAAACTAAAAAGTTATAATACCCAGACAAAAAGGGGCCACAAGCCTCAATTGGAGTCCATGGATGTGCGTGGACCACAGAAGAGAGACAAAAAAAGTATGTGAAAAATGTAGCCAAAGTGTAGATTAGAGCATACAATAGCACATAAACAGAAGTCAACAAATATCCAACTAATGAGAATGCACAGGGCTGAGATTTAGATGAAAGTAAGGTAAAATCATCATAAGGAGACAGGATCCAAGCCGAATTACAAGGTAAGTGCATAAAAAAATTAACACTGAAGATTCAAGGTACATCAAAAAATCTGTAATGCTAATGTCATCACTAAAAGAGACCACAGTGCACATAGTGGGGAGATCAGCAAGTAGAGGGAGGAACCATGATACATAGACTGATAACAACAGCAAAATAGTTGAATAAAGTCCAAAATGAAGTTCGATGGGGAAGACTGGACCAAAGATGGTTATTTGAACTATGGTGACTGTTGATGAAGGATCCATCCCGTGATTGATGAATTTATATAAATTGAAAAAGAGAATAGGTCAATCATAAAAAGAAAATTCTCAAGAATGGCCTTATTTCTTGTAGAAACCAGTGAATGAGAATTCCTCATTCAGACTGCCTGGGGCCAGACTATTAGGCTAAACTCACACGTAGCGGCACTCTCGCCGAAATTACAGCAAGAGTTCCGGAATTCCATTCCGTGGGAAAATCGCATTTTAAATTCCCGTGATTTTACCGCGGAAAAACTAGCATTTTGCAAGCGTAATTAGCTTGCAAAATGCTAGCGTTTTCCAAGCGATCTGTAGCATCGCTTGGAGAACTGATTGACAGGTTGGTCACACTCGTCAAACATAGTGTTTGACAAGTGTGACCAACTTTTTACTACTGAGGCTGCCTATGCAGCCTCAGTAGTAAAAGATAAAATTTAAAAAATAATAAAAAAAATAAAAAATGGTGCTATTCTTACCTTCTGACGTCCCGCGCAGTCTTCCCGCCTCTATCCACGCTGTCGTTCCCAGTAATCCTTTGCGAAAATGCCCACGATGATGTACGTTCTCGCGGGATCGCGACATCTCGTGGTCATTCGCGATGACGTCGCGCGAATGACCGCGAGACTTCGTGATCCCGTGAGAACAGACGTCATCGCGGGCATTTTCGCAAAGGATTACTGGGAACGGGAGCGTGGAGAGAGGCGGGAAGGCTGCGCGTGACGTCGGAAGGTTAAAATAACACCATTTTTTATTTTAAATTCTATTTTTTACAGGGATATGGTACCCAAAGCCCGGAGGACAGTCTCCTCTCCTGCGAACCGTGGGTACCATCCGCAATTGTTCTGCTTACTTTTCGCATGGTGTGCACAGCCACATGCGGGAAATAAGCGGAACAAAGCATTCCTATGGGTGCGGGATCGCCTCGATTCCGCAAAATTAATGAGCATTCTGCGTTTTTTACCATGAAGCGATTCCGCCGCGGCAAAAATCGCAGCATTAGCACAGCATTGCGGAATCCCATAGGAATGCATGGGATGCTTATTTTTCGCGGCAAAATCGCACGGTTAAAACAGCTGCGGAAACGCGAAAAAACGCCACGTGTGAACTCAGCCTAAAGGATATAGATCCACCTGGATTCCCTTCTAAGGAGTTCATTAATTGTGCTACCTCCTCGAATAGAGGGGGAAACCTTATCAATAGCCATAATCTGTAGATTTTTATAAGAACCATTATGGAAATCTAAGAAATGTGATGTCACAGATATAATTGGCTTATTGGAAGCTTTGTGCTTTTTGGCACAAGCGATATTGGACATGTGCTGTTGCACCCTCCAGCACAATTTCTGGCTGGTTTGACCAACATAGAGTTTTGGGCAAGAGACAAAAAAAAAAAAACTGACTGGCACATCCAAACTAATGTGAATAGGTGCATACCGGGAGGAGCTACCACCATATACAATATACAAAGAATTGTTGCACTCTATCATGCTAAGGCATGTCAATGTGGAATATATGTAATTAGAATTGCAATACAGCTTTATAATTATAAGAAAAAATATATGAGACTCTTAGCATAAAATTTGGCCAAATATTATCTGCCCACCAGCCAACGTCAAGGCGGCCTCAAATCTGATGGGTACCTACACTGTGTGAATACTAGAGTTGAGCGACTTTTGGTTTTTTAGGGTCGAGTTTCGTTTCGTGAAACCCGACTTTTCCAAAAGTCGGGTCGAGCAAGATCGGCCGATTATAGGGAAAAGTCGGGGTCGTCCCGAAACACGAAACCCAATGTAAGTCAATGGGAAATAAAAGTCGGCAGTGAGAGGAGGACAGGAAACACACCTACAGTGCCCATTTGAATGCCAAAAGCATCAATTCTTCTTACTTAAGCTTGTCAACCTTAATTAACTTCATAATACAAGTTACGCACTGAAAAATGGGGGTTATTTGGCTAAAGTTGTGGGGGGGGTAGGGCTGGCTCCAGGTTTTCATGTGCCCTGGGCGAAAGAGCGCCCCTTTAACACATACCACAACTCATCATGCTCCGATACGGCAGAGAAATAGCGGTATAGTACAATGAAAAATACTTCACTTTTTACATCTCATGACGAGGCCCATCTATTTCTCCATACAGAATCATTGGTCCCATATAATGTTTGAAACAGTATATGATGAGCTCCACATAATGCTACAGTATATGTTGGTCCCCATGGATGAAGCTCCACTGTTTTATGGGCCCAAATAATGCTCCAAACATAATGGGCCCCATTTCTAATGCTCTAGTGTATAATGGGCCCTGTAAATGCTGCTCTAGTGTCTGATGTCCACCTTTGGAATGTTCCAGTGTATGGTGGTTCCCATCTATCATTCTCCAGAGTATAGTGTTCCCCAAAAATTGCTGTCCCAACATTGAAAACAATCAAATAAGTCTCCTCGCTAGGGAATCCCTGTACTAGTCTGGACTCCTCGTCGTCCCCATCTTCCATCTCACTGCACAGTATTTCAACCTTGCAAGTGCTGTGATCCTGAGCAAGCAGGGGGGGCCCACTCGTTGGCGACGGCACTGGTACAGGGCCCCTGATAGTACGGTGGTGTGTCTGATGGCGGGTGGGCCGAACCTGCACTTTCATCTGCAGCTTCCTCTTTGTCACCGTGTAAGATGGAACTGTATATGGGAAGGGTAACCTGAGTTTCATCAGGGTCAGATTCAGGCCGTGTAGCATGCGAGGGGAATGTAGTGGTCTGGGTCAATGTACCAGCAGATTCATCGAGCAGTGGCTGGGCATCAGTGCACTTGTGCCACAGTGGCATTACCTTCCTCCTAGGGAGTGTGATGTCATGCTTGGGAGCAACAAAGGATCTCTCTAGCAGGTTAACTGATTGGGCGGCGTTATTCCCACGAGTCATGACCCTCCAAACAGCGTTCATGAAGGCAAAGTGTTTGTTTTACGTGGGCAGTATGGTTGCAAAGCTGAACCTTAAAGGAATGTCCAGAATGGCACCACCAGGAGTGGAGCCTACGGTTAAATTCGACTCCACCTGGGAAACCTCAACCATGCCAGCTACAGAAAAGATGCACACATTGCAAGCTTAATTCCGTTAACGAACGAGACTCCGTCATGCCCCGCGGTCCGAGTCTGGCTTACTAGAGGGACACGTGAGGCTCTGGCACATGAGATTGGCCAATAACTGGTGTGTCATGCCCTTACATGTCCGTGGCTGCATGTGCGCTACACTGAAAAGGCCAGCGTTTGTCGCTTACAGGTGCAGATAACCTGCTGAACAACGTTAGTGATGGGGATCACTGATTACAATTATTACCCGCGAACGATGATTTCCCAGTAAGTGCAGGTCAACCGCAGTTCCGGAATTAGTCCTAACCGTCATTCCTGAAAAAATGAAAAACTTACGTGTGCAAACCACAGGTGCTGTAGCTTGCTTAACAGCTCGCCAGCCGTTCTCACGCCCAGTATGGATTACACGTGATTGCACAAAGGTGAGAAGGGGTACCGTATCCCCGGATAACATGTATGGATAGCGTACACATTCAAAATATATGTCAATACATCAGGAGGCAGGCTCAGACGGTGTTAGGCCCAGTATGGCTTGCACGTGATTGCACAAAGGTTAGAAAGGGTACCGTATCCCCGGATAACATGTATGGATAGCGTACACATTCAAAATATATGTCTATACATCAGGAGGCAGGCTCAGACGGTGTTAGGCCCAGTATGGCTTGCACGTGATTGCACAAAGGTGAGAAAGGGTACCGTATCCCCGGATAACATGGATGGATAGCGTACACATTCAAAATATATGTCTATGGATAGCGTACACATTCAAAATATATGTCTATACATCAGGAGGCAGGCTCAGACGGTGTTAGGCCCAGTATGGATTGCACGTGATTGCACAAAGGTGAGAAAGGGTACCGTATCCCTGGATAACATGTATGGATAGCGTACACATTCAAAATATATGTCTATACATCAGGAGGCAGGCTCAGACGGTGTCAGGCACAGTATGGATTTGACAGCCCAGACTGCACAGTGGAGGAGCAGGGAGAGTTAAAGATTTGCAAATGCTGGGGCCCTGCCCAAGCAAGGGGGGCCCACTCGTGGGCGTCGGTACTGGCACTGGTCCTCTCATAGTACGGCGGTGTGTCTGACGGCTGGTGTGCACCACCACCGTCAGAGACACTTGATTGCACTATGAGGGACCCTGTGCCAGTGCCCGCGCCCAAGAGTCGGCCTACCCACCTGTCCAGGGCAACGGCACTCGCACGGTGTCGTGCGCTAGGTGGTGACCCCGGCCATGGGGGGGGAGGCAGCACAGTTAGGGAGTTTTAGAAAGTGGCATATGTTGATGTTGGACATTCAGCTGATGCAAAAGGCGAAATAGGTCAAGTCCCAGGAAGGGGTGGACCAAAGCAAGCCATTTTTCTGTCATCCTATGTGTCATCAGGGGAAGGTGGGACAAAATCCTTGGAAACCCATGCATGGTTCATTTTAATGAAGGTTAGATCATCCACATTTTGGGTTGACAGACGGGTCCTTTTTTCTGTCAGGATTGATCCAGCTGCACTGAAGACTCTTTCCGATAGCACACTTGCAGCTGGGCAAGCGAGCTCCTGTAAGGCATATTGTGCCAATTCAGGCCAGGTGTCCAGTTTAGCGGCCCAATAGTCAAAGGGGAATGACCTGTGTGGGAGAACATCGATATGGGAGGAAAAGTAGTTTGTAACCATAGTTAACAACTGCTGTCTCCTGTCACTTTCCATCGATGCAGTATTACCAGTTGTGTGAGCGGTACTTGAAAAATCAGTCCACAACATTGTCATGAAACCCTTGTCTCCAACGCCACTTCTGCTGTGTGCACCATGAACACCTCTGCCAAGCTGCCCCCGGCCCGTACGGCTCGTGTGAGAACCATCACCGCTGCTGTGTGCTGGGAATGCCTCAAGCAACCGATTTACCAGAGTTGCTTGTTTATTAGCCAATATTAGGTCAAGGTTCTCCTGTGGCATGATGTTTTGTAATTTGCCTTTATAGCGTGGATCCAGGATGCTGGCCAACCAGTAGTCGTCATCGTTCATCATTTTGGCAATGCGGGGGTCCCTTTTTAGGATCTGCAAGGCATAATCTGACATGTGGGCCAATGTTCCCGGTGTCAATGATGCACTGCGAGTGCTGGTTGGAGGAGCACTTTCTGGCAAATCCACATCCCTCCAGTCACGCACAAACCCTGTACCAGACCTTGCCACGCCAACATTTTCACTTGCCCCACGAGATGCATCCTCCTCCCCTAAAGTAATCATCCCCATCATCATCCTCCTCCTCCTCTTCTTCCTCCACCTAGTCCAGGAGAGGTCCCTGAGCAGAAAATGGCTGAATGTCATCAAGGATTCCCTCCTCCTCTTCCTCCTCATCAACATTGGCTGCAGACGCCTGCTCCTTAAGGTGCGTCAAAGTTTGCATGAGCAGATGCATAAGTGGGATGCTCATGCTTAGGATGGCGTTGTCTGCGCTTACCAGCCGTGTGCATTCCTCAAAACACTGAAGGACTTTACAGAGGTCTTTCAGCTTCGACCACTGCATGCACACCTGTCAACTCCATGTCTGCTCTCAAAGTGCCTGGCCGTGTATCCTCCCACAAATGCATTATGGCCTGCCTCTGCTCGCACAGCCGCTCCACCATGTGCAGGGTGGAGTTCCACCTTGTTGCAATGTCGATAATGAGGCGGTGGTTGGGAAGGTGGAGCAATCGCTTCAGCTTCTGCATACGAACGGAGTGTACAGGCGACCGGCGGATGTGCGCGCACAGTCTTCTCACCTTCTGGAGCAGGACTGTTAACTCCGGATAATTTTTGAGGAAGCACTGCACCACTAGGTTCAAGGTGTGAGCCAAGCAAGGTATGTGGCTGAGTTTTGAAAGGGCTATGGCTGCCACAAAATTACGGCCGTTATCACTAACTACCTTGCCTGCCTCAAGATGTACACTGCCCAGCCATGACTCAGTTTGTCGCTTCAAGTACTCGGCCAGCACCTCGGCGGTGTGTCTGTCACCCAAACACATCATCTGCAACACAGCCTGCTGACGCTTTCCACTATCTGCTCGATAGGGGGACACCTCGTGTGCAACAGTGGCAGCTGCAGATGGAGTGCTCGTACGACTGCACTCTGTGGACGAGCTTTCGCTTCTGGAGGAGGAGGAGGAGGGTTGAACGCCTACAGCCAACTGTTTCCTATACCGTGGGCTAGGCAGCACTGTCCCACCACCGCTGTCCCCTGTGGACCCTGCATCCACCACATTAACCCAGTGCGCAGTGATGGACACATAACGGCCCTGGCCATGCCGACTGGACCATGCATCAGTTGTGAGGTGCACCTTTCCACTCACTGACTGCTTGAGTGCATGGACAATGCGGTCTTTTACATGATGGTGGAGGGCTGGGATGGCTTTGCGAGAGAAGAAGTGGCGACTGGGTAGGTCATAGCGTGGTACTGCATAAGCCATGAGTTCGCGGAAAGCTGCGCTTTCCACCAACCGATAGGGCATCATCTCAAACAAGATTAGTTTGGCAATGTGGGCGTTCAAACACAGTGTACGCGGATGAGAGACTGAGTACTTTCTTGACCTACTCATAGTGTCTGGGAGGGTGAACTGGACTTGAGAGCTGCATATGGTGGAAGTAGCGGTGGACAGGGCGGACTGAGAGAGGGTTGATGATGGTGATGGAGTTGGTGTTCTTTCTGATGGCCTAGATTCAGTATTTCGTTGATATAACAGTGGGATTCCCTGACTGTTGTGGCCTTGCAACGACACCTCAACATTTGCTGCTGTGCTAACCGGTGGGCTTACAGTGGGGGAAACAATGTAGCGTTGCTGACTACCTTCTTTGTGATCAGTTGCACATGTGGCACTTGAGGTTTGGTGTTGTGTCCACGCTTGCAAGTGCATGGTGGTTAAATGTCTAAGCATGCAACTGGTATTCAAATTTTTCAGATTTTTCCCTCGGCTAAAGGTCTTTGCGCACTTCTTACAGATAACCTTGGCCTGATCATGAGGATTTTGTTCAAAAAAGTGCCACACTGCACTCTTCCTACTTTGGCAGACATTTTGCGGCCTAGCACGCTGTGATCTTTTGACCCTCTGGACAAGCTGTCCAGCAACTCTTTTGATTTTTGGAACCTGTCTTTGGAGTGCTCCGGGCCTGCCAGATAACAGCTGTTGCGATGTCGATGTCTGCTGTGGATGCTCCTCATCTGAGCTATTGGAAGCAGCACCCTCTTCCCCCAATGGATGCCAATCTGGGTCAACAACTGGGTCATCCATCACCTCCTCTTCAATATCATGTGCACCTTCCTCTGTGTCACCGTGTATGGTGGTATAGTGTGCGGGAAGGGGCACCTGAGTCTCGACTAAGTATGGAATGGACAAGGCAACTGTTAGGTGGATTCATAACTGGCTTAGTGATCGGACCCAAAGAGTGGTCGTAAATGGCTGCACATCCAGTTGGAAGAATGTCTCAAGTGGGGTACCACAGGGCTCTGTCCTGGGCCCTGTATTGTTCAACATCTTTATCAACGATTTAGATGAAGGAATTGAGGGTAAACTGATTAAATTTGCTGATGACACAAAGCTAGGAGGGATAGCTAATACTAGAGAAGAGAGAGAGAGGATTCAAAAAGATTTAAGTGGGCAGCAACTAACAGAATGGTTTTTAACAGGGAGAAATGCAAAGTACTACATCTGGGCAATAAAAATGAAAAAAGCATATATAGAATGGGAGGAATAGGGCTAAGTGACAGCACATGTGAAAAAGACTTGGGTATACTAATAGATCACAGACTGAATATGAGTCAACAGTGTGATGCAGCAGCAAAAAAGGCAAATGCAATTCTAGGATGTATTAACAGAAGCATACAGTCTAGATCACGTGAAGTCATTATTTCCCTCTACTCCTCTTTGGTCAGACCTCATCTGGAATATTGTGTCCAGTTTTGGGCACCACATTTTAAAAAAGACATCAACAAACTGGAGCAAGTTCAGAAAAGAGCGACCAGAATGGTGACCGGTCTGCAAACCCTGTCTTATGAGGAAAGGTTGCAGGATTTGGGAATGTTTAGTTTGCAAAAGAGAAGACTGAGAGGAGACTTAATAGCTGTCTACAAATATCTAAAGGGCTGTCACATTGTAGAAGGATCAACTTTATTCTCATTTGCACAAGGAAAGACTAGAAGCAATGGGATGAAACTGAATGGGAAGAGACACAGATTAGATATTAGAAAAAACTTTTTGACAGTTAGAGTGATCAATGAGTGGAACAGGCTGCCACGAGAAGTGGTGAGTTCTCCTTCAATGGAAGTCTTCAAACAGAGGCTGGACAGACATCTGACTGGGATGATTTAGTGAATCCTGCTTTGAGCAGGGGGTTGGACCAGATGGCCCAGGAGGTCCCTTCCAACTCTACGATTCTATGATTCTATGATTCATCAGGGTCAGAATCTGGCTCTGTACACTGCGAGGACAATGTAGTGCTCTGAGTGAATGTACCAGCAGAATCATCTATCACTGGCTGTGCATCAGTGCACTCCATGTCAGATTCATCTTGGCCTGGGTAATTCACCATTTCACTTGATAATCCATGCATGGTATGTGAAAACAGCTCCATGGAGTAATCAGTAGTATGGCCTGCGTCATCCTTCAATCTTGGTTGGGGTGAAGGACACAAGGAAAGGTGTGGTTCATGAACATGAGCCTCCAATGACGACTCAGTGCTTTTACTTTTTACAACTTCAGAAGAGGAGGCGATAGAGCTGGAGGCTGAGTCAGCAATGTAAGACAAAACTTTTTCCTGATGCTCTGGCTTTAAAAGCGGTTTGCCAACTCCTAGAAAACTAAGCCTTCGAAGCCTTATGGAGCCAGACGATGACGCAGGCTCAACACCTCCTGCATTCGGTCCTATTTTGCTCTTGCCACTACCATCAGATCCACCACCAACACCATCATTACCAGCTGCCAACCCCCGCCCAATTCCACGGCCTCTTCCACCAGCCTTCCTCATTTTTTGTAGAAATGTAGACAAAATCCAACAAACTATATAGTAATGTAAAACAAGGTACAAGGTGTCTATAGGACAGGGGAGATTTTGAATTTCTGCACACACTTGTGGACACTGGACACTTATGGATTGTGTGAGGCCCACTGAATATCACAGCGCTATGTCACAGGCTCGATGGCACAGGTGTGAAAAAAGTGACTACAGGATAAGGGAGATTTTGAATTTCTGCACACACTAGTGGACACTGGACACTTTTGGATTGTGTGAGGCCCACTGAATATCAGAGCGCTATGTCACAGGCTCGATGGCACAGGTGTGAAAAAAGTGACTACAGGATCACAGAGATTTTGAATTTCTGCACACACTAGTGGACACTGGACACTTTTGGATTGTGTGAGGCCCACTGAATATCAGAGCGCTATGTCACAGGCAGAAATTGGCTAGTGTATCACAAATTACAAGGTGTATGTATAATTGGGCAGAATAGGAATCTCCCTAGAGTGTAGGTCTGTAAGAACGGAACAAGTCCTCCACTTATCCTTCCACAGTGACACACAGATAGCTTCACTCTGGCTGTGATAACAGCCGTTACACGGTACTGTGTGAGGAGCGTACACCGCTGTATGGTGTGAAAAAATGCACGCTCAGTACCTCAGCAGGACAAAAAAAAAAATTGGGATTGCTTTTAAAAAAGCAGTTTGCAGAGCAGTGGGTAAACAGCAATGCAGCTGTCAGGAAGCCTTAGAAGGCAGCCTAACAACCAACACCGCTGATCCACCACAATATAGCCTCCCCTTGCACTGCACACACAGTGACTGGTGTGTTGTACAGGCAAAATCGCTAGCAGCAGAAGCAGTTTTTTTTTCTTCTTCCCTGCCTAACGCTCTCCCTACAGAATCAGCAACCTCTCCCTATGCTAAGATCGGCAGAAGTAAGATGGCGGTCGGCGTGCACGCCCTTTTATAACCCCTGTGACGCCCACCAAAGCAAGCCAATCACTTGCATGCCCTTCTGAAAGATGGTGGTGACCCCTGCCTATGTCATCACGTTGCCCACAGTGTCCGTGGATCCTGATTGGCTGAAAAAGAGCGCTAAACAAACTTTTGAAACGCGACTTTGGCGCGTAAGTCGCCGACCTCGTGGCGGACCTCATCCTAGGGTCGGGTTTCGTTTCATGAAACCCGACTTTGCCAAAAGTCGGTGACTTTTGAAATTTTTCGACCCATTTCGCTCAACTCTAGTGAATACCTCTCTAAGGCTGATGTCAGAATTCCTGGGTGAATGTGGACACCTCTGTCAGCAATGCCTTCATTTATGGGTAAGTAGGGACCTGCTATAGTTAAAATCACCACCTGGTGGAGGGCGGAGTGCTCGGTCAGTAAGTTAACATACAAGAGACAAAAAAAAAAAACTGACTCGCACATCCAAACTAATGTGAGTAGGTGCATACCAAGAGGAGCTACCCCCATATACAATATACAAAGAATGGTTGCACTCTATCATGCTAAGGCATGTCAATGTGGAATATATGTAATTAGAATTGCAATACAGCTTTAGAATTATAGAAAAAATATATGAGACATTTAGCATAAAATTTGGCCAAATTATAAATATAAGCCTACAAGCTGCAGTAACCGCCTATCCACCAAACCGCTGCATGACCAGCTCTACCCTCGCCTACTGTATCCTCACCCATTCCTTGAAGATTGTGAGCCCTTGCGGGCAGGGTCCTCTCTCATCCTGTACCAGTCGTGACTTGTATTGTTTAAGATTAGTTGTACTTTTATGTATTATGTATACCCCTCCTCACATGTAAAGTGCCATGGAATAAATGGCACTATAATAATAAATAATAATAATAATAATACAGGCACTTGGAGGCCACACACACTACTGAGCATCTATTCCTTGTCATGAGACATTTCGACTGAAGCTGGATCAGCCTGTATTTTGATTTTCCACTTTGATTTTGAGTATCATTCCAAATCCAGACCTCCATGGGATATTCATTTTGATTTACATTGATAATTGTTATGTTTTATTGCTCTGAACACATTCCACTATGCAATGAATAAAAATTTGCAACTGGAATATTTCATTCAGAGATATCTAGGATGTAGTATTTTAGTGTTCCCTTTATTTTTTTGAGCAGTGTATTTATTTTTTGTTATATTATTTTTGGTGATCCTTTTCTCTACATGGTACTTTTTCTCCTTTGCTGCTATGCACTTTTTTAGCGAGTGGTCATTGATCCCATACACTAATTATCAGTAGTGCCCTCAGGTTTTTTTGTTCCTTCATTGCAGGATTTTAATGTGACACTAGTCAATTCTCACCGTCAAGCCGTGAGTCAGAGTTGTCAAGGAGTCCAAGGTCAGAAGCCAGGAGGGTAGGTCATAAACAGAAGGAAGAGACAAAAGCGTACTCCGGTAACATTCCGAAGCAATAGTACCGGGAGGTAATGGATCAGAGTAGAAGGGGTTAGAAAGATGGATGGTCAGAATGAAGTCCAAGGTCAGGCAACAGATCAAGCACACAGAACTCAAGGCACAGGGAAGCACAAACCTCACATGTTGAATGTACATCTGGCAGTGGTCTGGGTGAAGTTACTCAGTTAAGTAGGCATGCAGTTATCCGGGATAGTGAAAACTTGGAGACAGCCGACACCTCCCAGTCACAGATTGGCTAGTCGATAGGTCAATCAACACACTAACAGCTCAGCATGCCCCTGAACCAGATTGGATGACCATGCTTTGAAAGTACTGACAGCTTCGGCACTCCCCTGTACAGGATTGGACGGCTGAGCTGTTACTAACTGCATCTCAGACACCCTGAGGAGTGGAACCCTGACATTTAATCCATGAAGGCATAGTGTGTTACTAATGGTAATGTTTGAGACTTTGGTCCCAGCTCTCTTCTAGTCATTGACCAGGTCATCCTGAGTAGTTCTGGGCTGATTACTGACGTTTATGTAAATCATCCTTACTCTACAAGGCGAGATCTTGCATGGATCCCCAAACCAAAGAAGATTGACAGTCATCTTGTGTTAATTTCATTTCCTAATCACTGGTCAATGCAATTTTTCTGGCAAAAGGTTTTAAAACATTTTTTAAGTTAATTTTGGCTGCTGATTACGAATATGAACTCCGTTTTTGGCTATCACATCAGGATTTCGAGATATTTTCAATTTTTGATGAAAATTACTCGTATCGAATGTTTCATGATAAAAACACTCTTAAAAAAAAGACTCTTTTGGTAGATAAAGATCTTTAACCAGATCATTCAAAGCAGACTGAGTAAACAATTGGTTTGTCACAGTCTTCATCACATGGCTGAAAAATATCTGGACTATCTTCTTCATCAGTATAACAATGTGAGGAGAGATCTGTGTCAGCGTTTTCTGGAAGCTCAGTAAATTTTGGAACAGGTATGTCTTCACTATGGGCAACTGGTCTAATAGCTGAAGGGATACTCGGGTATTGCAAATATTGCTTGTTTTTCTTATTGAAACCTTTTACATCGACAAGGCAGAAATAGCAGTCTTCTAAATGATTGCTTGGTTCTCTCCAAACCATAGGAACTCCAAACTGAAGTTTAGCATTCTTTCCTTGAGACCATGATCTCAAGCTCTCAATACAGGTTTTGCACACTTTGTGAGGAGCCCAATGCTTGTCTTGGTCTCCAAGTTTTACTTTGAAGTACACAAAATACACCCTCTTAACAAAGTCAGTAATGTTGCGCCTCTGAGTCTTCACAGTAAAGTTTCGACAGATGTAACAAAAAATATTTGGATCATTTGAGCACTGTCTTCTGCGAGATGTAGAGGCCATTGTTAGATCATCAAAACATCCTGCAGAGAAATAGAAGATAAAAGTTGTTAGCTACCTGAGTTGTTCAATGCATTTCTGTCCCCCCCCCCCCACCTTAGGTATTGATTCACAAACAAAAAACAGAAAGACAGCAGCATAAAAACAATAAATATCAAAATTAATTGAAAGTTTCAATAAATAAAACAGTACCTGCACACGACTGTTGTGTACGTTGAAAACTGCTTGTTTACTTTCTTATCATAACAAATGGGAATTATGCATGTTCAAAGAAAACAAAGATATTCTCACATTTATGGGGAGACTAAATGAAAACTAAATTTACCTTAGTGAACCGTATAAACCAGCACTTTTCATACACTACTTATATTTTTCATGGAATTCATGAAAATGGGCTATATACCTATAGCGAAACAACGTGCTGTGATAGAGAAATTATAAGATCAGATTTGAATTCAGCACGCTCAAATTAGTATAAAACTGTTCTTAAAGTCCATGCCAGAATTTTTTTTTTTTGTAGACCAGTGAATTACACTGGTAGTGTTGAGCGATACCATCTGATACCGTGAAGTATCGGATCGGATTGGATCGGACCAATACCCAAAAGGTATCGGGTATCGCCGATTCCGATACCGGAAACCCCATTCAAGTCAATGGGACAGAAATATCGGAATTAAAAAAAACCTTTCTTTACTTGTACATCCAGTTTGGGAGGGGGGGAAGAGTGTGGGTGGTGCGTGGGCGGACACTGTGCGTGTCTGTGTGTGCGGGCGGGGTCTGTACAGGCCTCTTGGGGGTCTGTGCGGGCCTCTCGGGGGTCTGTGCAGGCCTGCCGGGGGTCTGCGTGGGCCTGCCGGGGGTCTGTACGGGCCTGCCGGGGGTTGTGTGTGTGTGCAGGGATCGTCCGATGGGACTACAAGTCCCATCTGGCTATGCCTGCTACAATGACAGTGATTGACACATTAGCCAATGATGGAACAGTAGTAGTCCCATCATCCGGCTAATGTGTTGAATGTAAAAAAAAAACAAAAAAAAAAACATACATACTACATACATACTACATTCATACAACATACATACATACTACATACATACTTCATATATACTACATTCATACAACATACATACATACTACATATACTACATATATACTACATTCATACAACAAACATACTACATATATACTACATTCATACAACATACATACATACATACCACATACATACAACATACATAAAACATGCTGCAGACATACAACATACATACTACATACAATACATTCATACATTCATACAATACATACATATAGACATACAGTGCATATAAAATAGAGCAGATACTCACCATCACTTGTCACTTTGATCCCCGAAGCCAATGTCATCTTTAAAAAATATTAAAATAACAAACAACCGATATACTCCCTGATCCGAAGAAATCCACGAGCGTCCCACGACGATCTCCCGTGGAGAACAGCAGCATCAGCTGATGACACTGCTTTCTAGGGGCCCCAGGAATACAATGACGGGAGGTAGGTGTCCTTCTGCACTGTGTTCCTCCGCCACTGTAAAAAAATAGTACCTAGTCTCACTTTTGTCATTGCTGTGTGAGAAAGTTCCCACGCAGCTTTTGCCATAAAGTGAGACCAGTGAACTATAGTAACCTCTCAGTGATGCACTGCAGGAAATTGTCGTGGGACACTCGTGGATTTCTGCGGATCAGGGAGTATATTGCTTGTTTGTTATTTTAAGATTTTTTACAGATGACACTGGCTTCGGGGATCAAAGTGACAAGTGATGGTGAGTATGTACTCTGTTATATGTACTGTATGTCTATATGTGTGTATGTATTGTATGAATGTATTGTATGAATGTATTGTATGTAGTATGTATGTTGTATGAATGTTGTATATATGTAGTATGTATGTAGTATGTATGTTTTTTTTTTGTTTTTTTTCATTCAACACATTAGCCGGATGATGGGACTACTACTGTCCCATCATTGGCTAATGTGTCAATCACTGTCATTGTAGCAGGCATAGCCCGATGGGACTTGTAGTCCCATCGGAAGATGCCTGCACACACACACACAACCCCCGGCAGGCGCGCACAGACCCCCGGCAGCCCGCACAGACCCCCAGCAGGCCCGTACAGACCCCCTGCAGGCCCGTACAGACTCCCAGCAGGCCCGCACAGACCCCCGGCTGCCCGCACAGACCCCCGGCAGGCCCGCACAGACCGCGCATCATGATGACATCATTTCAGCAGGCAATCACAGCCACAACACTAGCTCATTGCATTATGGGAACTTCCGATTCCGGTATCCGATATTGTAAAAATATCGGTACTCGGTATCGGAATTCCGATACAGCGAATATCGGCCGATACCCAATATTTGCAGTATCGGAATGCTCAACACTAACCAACAGTTGTTTCCTTCTCACCAAGCTGCTTTCCTATTGTGCTGTAGCCAAACCCAGCCTTGTGCAGGTCTACAATTGTATCCCTGGTGTCCTTTTACTGCTCTTTGGTCTTGGTCATGGTGGAGAGGTTTGAGTGTGACTGACTGAGTGTGTGGACAGGTATATTTCATGCAGGTAATAAGGATGATTCTAAGAAAGGTCAGGAATCAGCCCAGAACTACAAGGGAGCACCTGATCAATGACCTGTACAGAGGTGCGACCTCTGTCTCAAATACTACCGTTAGTAACACACTACCCCATCACGGATTAAAATCCTGCAGGGTACGGAAAGTCCCCCTGCTCATGACAAGGGGAAGAAGAATGAGTAAAACCCCAAGAACACAGTCCCAACCGTAAAGCATAGTGGGAGAAACATTATATTTTAGGGGAGCTTTTCTCCAAAGGGGACAGAATGACTACACCCTATTGAAGTGTGTATGGATGGGGCCATGTATTGTGAGATTTCAGCCAACAAACTCCTTCCCACAACAAGAGTATTGAAGATGGGTCATGTCTGGGTCTTCCAAAATGATGAGCCAAAAAACACAACCAGGGCAACTAAGGAATGGATCTGTAAGAAGCATTTCAAAGTGTGTGGCCTATGCTGTCTCCAGGCCTGAAACCAATAGAAAATCTTTGAAGGAAGCTAAAACCCAATGTTGATCAGCGACAGCCCCAAAATAGTAGTCCGATCAGTTGAAGCCAGTGACCGGAGGTAAACTTTACACCTCCAATCACAGATAAAGGCTCATGGTGAACATTTGACAGAATGGGAACCGTGGCTTGTCTGACCAGTGGTAATGATTTTACCCCAGATCAGAAACAGTGTTTTCTGTGCTGTCATGCACATGACAGCGTGACAAACACTGGATGTTTAGGCCCCCCATTTAAGTGAATGGAGTCCAGGTTCGGGTCCAAGTACTGTTATGGTACTCAAACCTAATCTTTTTTTATCTGTTTCACCACACCTGAACACACAGGGTTCCGCCCATCTCTAACTAAGAACCTTCATTTATTTAAGTACGTAATTTTGCAATACTACATTTCAGATATCATTTCAGAAAGTTATCATGCAGCATAAGTGAGGTCACCAGAGTTAATCAGTTTTGAACTCCAGTGAACTTTCTCACGACAGCTCAGAGATAGACACTGCAGGAGCAATTATGCTCCTGTCAGCATGTTCTGGCTGGCGGGAAGAGCGGTGACTGATGTGACTGCTTTTCAAATCATCCGGATTGTAAGGAGACAGCATGGATATTCTTCTTGGTGGACATGTGGTTCTTTTTATTTTTCTTTTTTTCCAGGGGACATGGGAACCTGTGGAATAGGTGTAAAGGTTAGTATTATGGTTTTTTACTATTTTCTATTTTTACAGGTGACATGGGCTTCAATAGATTAAGCGTAAAGATGAGTATAAATGTGCTTTTTATTTCTAATCAAGGAGTCTGTGTCATTGTTCCAATTAGAGGATTTTAAAATGGCTGTGTTATTTTACAATCTAACTATGGGGTTAGTATTGGAGATGTCTTATAGGCCCCTATCCATTACTAACCTGTGGGCTTGATGTCAGCTGCCATAAAACTGATGACATCAACCCCATAAATATTACCCCACTTCCCACTGCTACAGGGCAAGTTGGAAGAGCCGGTAAAGCACCAGAATTGGTGCATCTAATAGATGCACCTCTTCTGGGGCAGCTGTAGGCTGCCATTTTTAGGCTGAGAGGGTTAATATCCATGGCCACTTACCAGTCTGAGAATACCAGCCTGCAGCTGTCTTCATCAGCTTGGCTGATTGTCAGAAATGGGGGTGGGACACCACATCATTTTTTTAAATTATTTATTTAAATAATTTAAAAAAAATGGCATGGGACCCCTCTATTCTTGATAACCATCCATGATGAAGCTGACAGTTAAGGGTTGCAGCCTGCAGCTGTCAGTTTTACCTGCACTAATTAAAAATAAAAGAGACCCCATTTAATTTTTTTTAAATGTATTTATTTATAGCCCAGTCGCTGGCTGATGACTACTCCTATCAGTGTATCCTGCTCTCACTGATATAATTGATGTATAGTCATAGGCAGATGGGAGTAGTACTCCCTCATCAGTCAATGCCTATGATTGGAGGTAACCTTTTTACCACCGGTCACAGCTGCTACCTCATGTTGTCATCTGAAAATGTGGGATTTGCATCTCTCTTACTGGCGGTAATGTTCTTACCTATGTTCAGAGCATGTTTTTGCCGTGCTGTCATGCAGATGACAGCATGGTAAATAACGGATGTTCTGGCTCACTATTTATCTGAATGAGATCTGGGTTCAGGTTCAGGTACCATTCTGATACCTGAGCCAATCTTTTTTTAGATGTTCGGCTAAACCCACCGGAATCAAACATCCACAGGTTCGTCCATCACTACAACAGACTACTACTAACATGCTACTGTACCTGGCTACCCTGGCGGTCATTTCTTGGCCTCTGGTTATGATGACATTTATTGCTATCACATGATTGCAGCACCTTGCTGATTAAACAACCAGGAGAGGTGATGTGACTAACACTGACTGATGTCGCTGGAGTTTGCTTTCAGTTAGGCTAGGCTACATGTAGTGATCGCAAAAGCACAATCGACATGACATATTGGTACGTTCAGTTGTGGGAACACATTCCAAATAAGATATACAATTAAAACATGTCAAAAAAGAGTTAAAGATTGGAAATAATTAAGAATAATATAATCCAATTGGGAAGGGGTTAAAGGCTATTATACAGCTTTGTAGATTAGCAATAATTAGCTATTTTAAGGATACAAATGTAGAACATAATTGCCTACAGCAAACATCATACAACATCATATGAATCACTATTTAATACAAGTCCTTTTTAGCAATTTAACATTTTGTAGAATCTGTAAATCAACAGCATATACTGTAAGTATAGAACATGTAATTACTTTTGTGGTCACCTCATAGAACAATGTACAAGAAGTTTCCACACAATGGTACCTTGTAAAAAACCATCTTTATTTAAATACCAATGTCACAACATTAAAAAGAAGATTAAAAAGAAAGGTGCTGGATCAATATGAGAGACAAAACGCATGTAAACACCATATAATGATATATTCATGGGAGGCTGCAAAAACAATATGCAGTGTGAACACCAAAGAGATATAAAAAAAAGGAGTTATTATACCCATATGCAGTGTGAGAACCAAGGAAGATTCACTTGCTCCATATCCATTATTAATTTAACATAAAAGGACTATTGAATCAATTTACAGTGTGTGCACCGGGGGAGATTTATGAAAATTCACTTGCTCCATACCAATTAGTCATCTATGAAGAGGTGCAACACTAAAGGAGCATCCCATCAAACTGATACTTCACAATGCATAAAATAGGTTATCAAGTCTCCTGAAACCAGTGTTTCACAGTGCATAGTTATAAACTAAGAAATGTAAACACTATATAAGCGTGACAAAAAGTCACTACAACCTACCAATAAATAAAGGTGCTTGCTGCAGCGTCCCTCATGCCCCGACACGTGTTTCGCAATGCTTCATCAATGGAGGCTGGAGGTCATTTCTTGGCCTCTGGTTATGATGACATTTATTGCTATCACATGATTGCAGCACCTTGCTGATTAAGCAACCAGGAGAGGTGATGTGACTAACATTGACTGATGTCGCTGGAGTTTGCTTTCAGTTAGGCTAGGCTACATGTAGTGATCGCGAAAGCACAATCGACATGACATATTGGTACGTTCAGTTGTGGGAACACATTCCAAATAAGATATACAATTAAAACATGTCAAAAAAGAGTTAAAGATTGGAAATAATTAAGAATAATATAATCCAATTGGGAAGGGGTTAAATGCTTTTATACAGCTTTCTAGATTAGCAATGATTAGCTATTTTAAGGATACAAATGTAGAACATAATTGCCTACAGCAAACATCATACAACATCATATGAATCATTGTTTAATACAAGTCCTTTTTAGCAATTTAACATTTTGTAGAATCTGTAAATCAACAGCATATACTGTAAGTATAGAACATGAAAAAGCACACATCAGAATACAGTTCTAAAAGCTGAGAATATGAATTTTTGATGGCCGGTGAGTTTTTATACTGAAAAAACAACTCATAGCCAATTCAAGTGATTGGTCTTGTAGAAATGTGAGGTATATTGGCCTTATGTTATTTAAGCACGTTAGTTGTAAAATGCGCACAATTTCTAAATGTGAACAAAATGCATGGATTTTCTTGGACAAAATGATGGACAAGAAGGTTTTACTTTTTTCAATATTTTCACCAATCTCATATAAATGCAACTAGAATTCCCGTAGAATGTAAGTCCGCAAGGACAGAGTCCTCTCCCCTCTGTACCAGTCTGTCATTGTAAATATGTTTACTGTTAACGATATCTATAACTTTGTATGTAACCTCTTCTCATGTACAGCACCATGGAATTAATGGTGCTATATAAATAAATAATAATAGTAATAACAATAAAATAGTAACATAGTTAGCAAGGCCGAAAAAAAGACATTTGTCCATCCAGTTCAGCCTATAGTCTACTATAGTGACTACTTAAATAAAAATTAAACTTGAAGTATTCAAGTATTTGAATTTGAAGTATTCAAGTTTTTACACTAACTACTTGAGCGCAAGCAAAGCATTGCCAATTCTGAAATGTCACTTGATAGCTGTGCTGTGTAGACGGGGAAAGGGTCAGAAGAGGGCATGGTGACTGCTCTTTTGTACTGCTAAAGGCCTAGATTAAATAAGAAAGCCATATCCTTCATACACACAGATAATAGCCTAAATGCATCGTCCCTGCCACTCCCTCATTTCCTAGCAACTGTAATAAATTATTGATGTATTTCTGACCATGCACTTCCATTTATTGCAACACCCCCCCCCCCAAAAAAAAAAAAAACACCCTTCTGTAATGTCTATACAGACAATGCTGGTAGCAAGAGGTTGAACTTGATGGACCTGTGACTTTTTTTAACCTATGTAACGTTAAAAAGTAATATAGAATCTTGTAATCCAAATCCATAAATCACTTGTGAGTAGTGCTGAGCATTCCGATACTGCAAATATCGGGTATCGGACGATATTCGCTGTATCGGAATTCCGATACCGAGTACCGATATTTTTTCAATATCGGATACCGGAATTGGAAGTTCCCATAATGCAATGAGCCACTGTTGTGGCTGTGATAGGCTGCTGAAATGATGTCATCATGATGCACGGTCTGTGCGCATCATGATGCGCGGTCTGTGCCGACTGCGGTGGGTCTGTACGGGCCTGCCGGGGGCCTGTGCCAGCTGTCGGAGGTCTGTACGGGCCTGCCGGGGGCCTCTGCCGGCTGTCGGGGGTCTGTGCCGGCTGCCGGGAGCCTGTGCCAGCTGTCGGGGGGTCTGTGCGGGCCTGCCGGGGGTCTTGTGTGTGTGCAGGCATTGTCTGATGGGACTACAAGTCCCATCTGGCTATGCCTGCTACAATGACAGTGATTGACACATTAGCCAATGATGGGACAGTAGTAGTCCCATCATCCGGCTAATGTGTTGAATGTAAAAAAAAAAAATACTACATACATACTACATATATACAACATTCATACAACATACATACATACTACATACATACTTCATATATACAACATACATACTACATACATACTACATATACTACATTCATACAACATACATACATACTACATACATATATACTACATTCATACAACATACACACATGCTACATACATATATACTACATTCATACAACATACGTACATACTACATACTTACTACATACATACAACATACATACAACATGCTACAGACATACAACAAACATACTAAGTACATACTACATACAACATACCTACTACATACAATACATTCATACATTCATACAATACATACATACTACATATATACTACATTCATACAATATACATACATAGTACATACTACATGCATACAATATGCTACAGACATACAACATACATACTACATACAATACATTCATACAATACATACATACTACATATATACTACATTCATACAACATACATACATACAACATGCTACAGACATACAACATACATTCAACATACATACTACATACATACTACATACAATATATTCATACATTCATACAATACATACATACTACATATATACTACATTCATTCAACATACATATATAGTACATACTACATACATTCAACATACATTCAACATACATACTACATATATACTACATACATACCACATACAATACATTCACACATTCATACAATACATACATACTACATATATACTACATTCATACAACATACATGCATAGTACATACTACATACATACTACATACATACAACATGCTACATACATACAACATACAACATACATACTACATACAATACATTCCTACATTCATACAATACATACACATAGACATACAGTACATATAACATAGAGTACATACTCACCATCAATTGTCACTATGATCCCCGAAGCCAGTGTCATCTATGAAAAAAATTAGAAAAAAAACAAACAAGCAATATACTCCCTGATCTGCAGAAATCCTCGAGTGTCCCACAACGATCTGCTGCACTGCATCACTGAGAGGTTACTATGGTTCACTGGTCTCACTTTATGGCAAAAGCTGCGTGGGAACTTTCTCACAGCAATGCCAAAAGTGAGACTAGGGACTATTTTTTTACAGTGGCGGAGGAATACAGTGCGGAAGGATACCTACCTCCCGTCATTGAATTCCTGGAGCCTCTGGAGAGCTAATGCTGCTGTTCTCCACGGGAGATTGGCATGGGACACTCGTGGATTTCTGTGGATCAGGGAGTATATCGGTTGTTTGTTATTTTCATATTTTTTCACAGATGACACTGGCTTCGGGGATCAAAGTGACAAGTGATGGTGAGTATGTACTCTATGTTATATGTACTGTATGTCTATATGTATGTATGTTGTATGAATGTAGTATATATGAAGTATGCATGTAGTATGTAGTATGTATGTATGTTGTATGAATGTTGTATATATGTAGTATGTATGTTGTATGAATGTAGTATATATGTAGTATGTATGTAGTATGTATGTATGCTGTATGAATGTAGTATATATGAAGTATGTATGTAGTATGTATGTATGTTGTATGAGTGTTGTATATATGTAGTATGTATGTAGTATGTAGTATGTATGTATGTTGTATGATTGTTGTTTATATGTAGTATGTATGTAGTATGTATGTAGTATGTATATATATATATATATATATATATTTTTAGCCGGATGAAGGGACTACTACTGTCCCATCTTCGTCTAATGTGTCAATCACTGTCATTGTAGCAGGCATAGCCCGATGGGACTTGTAGTCCCATCGGACGATGCCTGCACACAGACACAAAGAACCCTGGCAGCCGGCACAGACCCCCGGCAGGCCCGCACAGACCCCCGGCAGCCGGCACAGACCCCCGGCAGTCCGCACAGACCCCCGGCAGCTGGCACAGACCCCTGGCAGGCCCGCACAGACCCCCGGCAGCTGGCACAGACCCCCAACACGCCCGCAGCCGGCACAGACCCCCGGCAGGCTCGTACAGACCCCTGGCAGTCCGCACAGACCCCCGGCAGCCAGCGCAGACCCCCGGCAGGCCCGCACAGACCCCCGGCAGCCGGCACAGACCCCCGGCAGGCCCACACAGACCCCCGGCAGCCGGCACAGACCCCCGACAGGCCCATACAGACCCCCGGCAGTCCGCACAGACCCCCGGCAGCCGGCACAGACCCCCGGCTTGCCCACACAGGCCCCCGGCAGTCCGCACAGACCCCTTTCAGGCCCGTACAGACCCCCGGCAGGCCCCTACAGACCCCTGGCAAGCCCGCACAGACCCTGCCCGCACACACAGACACGCACAGTGTCCGCCCACGCACCGCCCACACTCTTCCCCCCTCCCGAACAGGATGTGCAAGTACAGAAAGGGTTTTTTTAATTCCGATATTTCTGTCCCATTAACTTGAATGGGACTTCCGGTATCGGAATCGGCGATACCCGATACTTTTTGGGTATCGGCCGATCCAATCCGATCCGATATTTCTCAATATCGGACAGTATCGCTCAACACTACTTGTGAGACCACATCAAGCATATGGGACCTAGTTTTCAGCTCCACACTATAAAAAAGGATATTAAGAAGTTAGAGTAATTTCAAAGACAGGCGACTAGACTATTACTAGGGATGAAATGCCTCTTGTGTAATGAGAGGTTGGAAAAATTGGACTTGTTTGCCATTAAAAAAGGACTCCAATTTAATTTATACAGTATGTATAAACACATGTGTGGTCAATAGAAAGGACTGGCATATGATTTATTACTTCCAATGACTTTACAAAGGTCCAGGTGGCATTTGTTATGTGGAGGAACTGCAATTGTGGCATCTAAATAGGAAAGAATTCTTTACAGTTAAAGCATTGAAACTGTTGAATGCTCTACCACAAGAGGTAATAATTGCAGATACTATATTAACATTGAAAAAAAGGCTTGATACTTTTCTCACAACTGTGCAGAAATCTGTTTTTGGGGGAGACACAAAAGGTTATTGGGTCTACTGGCACTGGTCAAATCAAAGACAAGAAACCCACATTGTCAGTAGACATAACGTGTCTGTTTTGCAAACAGAGACACAGGCATTAAGAAGACGAGGAAAATACAGTATGTTGATTGCCAAAAACCGAGTAAATAACTTGTGCCTACATGGCAGTTCTAATCCGTAAAACATTTTACTGTAAGAGAATGCCCTTTCTTGCTGCTTTTATGAGCAAGACTTATAAAATCTAATGAAAAAGGGTAAACCTAATGCGAATAAGTGAGAATGTATGATAGCCTTGCCAAAACACAACAAATGTTCTTGTAGGTTATCAATAATCTAGCTATAGAGAATGTATAACTGTTGGAGAAAGGTTGGACTTGATAGCCTTGTGTCTTTTTTCAACCTACAGAACTATGTAAGTGCATGAAATATGTTATATAAAAATATACTGTACATTATTTAAAATATATCAAGTAATACAATTTTAAAATCCAGTGGATGCACTTGAAATTTTAATAATATGTTTCAATCTTTTTTTTTTTACAATGCAATATTGCAACTGATTTAAATTATCTGCTTACTGTTCTTGGAACAATGTATATGATTCACTGCATCGCTGTAAATACATCAATCAAACATAACATTAAAATCAGACATATTGGAAATTAATCATCTAGTTACAATGGTATCTGTCAAGGCATTGTATAGATTAAGTAGCAGGTGAACAGTATTAAATGTGATGTGTTTAAAATAATAAAGGGTGAGTACATTTGCCAAAGGCAATTTCCTAAACGTTAGACTGGGTTAGACTGGGTCAGAGCATCTACAAAATGACAAGTCTTCTTGGCGTTTGGATGATTTAGTCCCAAAGTAAAGACACGGGTTTAGTGCAGCATGGCTTCAGACCAGTCATAACTGACACGTGACCATAAGAATTGGACCATGGAGCAGAAGAATAAGGTGGCCTGATGTAAAGAATTACATTTTCTTTTACAATATAGTGGATATCACTTAACTAGAGAACAGAGAACAACAGTATGATACTTTGGACAATGTTCTACTAGGAAATCTTGGGTTCAGGCAAGCAAATGAATGTTACTTTGACACTTGCCACATACCTAAAGAAGTATTTTTTATTGGCAATGGACTCTTCAAGTTAATTTGCCCTGCCATACTGAAAAATAAATGTTCAGGAACAGTCTGATGAATAATTACACTGCGTGCAGAATTATTAGGCAAGTTGTATTTGAGAGGATTCTTATTATTATTGAACAACAACTATGTTCTCAATCAACCCAAAAGACTCATAAACATCAAAGCTTAAAATTTTTGGAAGTTGGAGTGGGGTTTTTTAGATTTGTCTATCTTAGGAGGATATCTGTTTTTTTCTGGTAACTATTATTGTGCAGAATTATTAGGCAACTTAATAAAAACCAAATGTATACCCAACTCACTTGTTTATTTTCACCAGGTAAACCAATATAACGACACAAAATTTAGAAATAAACATTTCTGACATTCAAAAACAAAAAAAATCAGTGACCACTATAGCCACCTTTCTTTACGATGACACTCTAAAGCCTTCCAGCCATAGATTCTGTGAGTTGCTTGAACTGTTTACGATCAACATTGCGTGCCGCAGCCACCACAGCCTCCCAGACAATGTCCCGAGAGGTGTACTGTTTTCCCTCTTTGTAGATCTCACATTTTATGAGGGACCACAGGTTCTCTATGGGGTTCAGATCAGGTGAACAAGGGGGCCATGTCATTATTTTTTCTTCTTTTAGACCTTTACTGGCCAGCCATGCTGTGGAGTATTTGGATGCATGTGATGGAGCATTGTCCTGCATGAAAATCATGTTTTTATTGAACGATACCGACTTCTTCCTGTACCACTGGTGGAAGAAGGTGTCTTCCAGAAACTGGCAGAAGGTCTGCGAGTTGATCTTTACTCCATCCTCAACCCGAAAAGGTCCCACAAGTTCATCTTTGATGATACCAGCCCATACCAGTACCCCACCTCCACCTTGCTGGTGTCTGAGATGGAGTGGAGCTCTCTGCCCGTTACTGATCCAGCCTTGAGCCCATCCATCTGGCCCATCAAGAGTCACTCTCATTTCATCAGTCCATAAAACCTTAGAAAAATCAGTCTTAAGATATTTCTTGGCACAGTCTTCACGTTTTATCTTATGTTTCTTCAGCCTTCCTTACCTTGGCCATGTCCCTGAGTATGGCACACCTTGTGCTTTTTGATACTCCAGTAACGTTGCAGCGCTGAAATATGGCAAAACTGGTGGCAAATGGCATCTTGGCAGCTTGACACATGATTTTCCTCAATTCATGAGCAGTTATTTTGCGCCTTTTTTTATCAACACGCTTCTTGTGACCCTGTATGCTATTTGCCATGAAACACTTGATTGTTCGGTGATCACGCTTCAAAAGTTTGGCAATTTCAAGACTGCGGCATCCCTCTGCAAGACATCTCACAATTTTTGGCTTTTCAGAGCCCGTCAAATCTTTCTTCAGACCCATTTTGCCAAAGGAAAGGAAGTTGCCTAATAATTAAGCACACCTTATTTAGGGTGTTGATGTCATTAGACCACACCCTTCCTCATTACAGAGATGCAAATCACCTGATTTACATAATTGGCAGTTGGCTTTCAAGCCTTTACAGCTTGCAGTAGGACAACAGGTATAAAAAGAATGTGATCAAAATACTCATTTGCCTAATAATTCTGCACATAGTGTAAAAGAGATTACGATGTTGATTTGGCATGTCCCTTACACCATTCAGTTAATTTGGGTAAGGCTTTATGTGTATCTAATGGAGTGATGGGAATAAGCTATTGCCTCTGACGTATCTTGTGGTAGCTTTGCTCTCTTGCAAACTGGGGTTTCAGACACTGTATGTTAATCCATCGTGCCCAACTTTTTCCTGAGTTCTACTGTAAAGGTAGCATTCAGGGCCGGTGTTAGGGGCAGGCAGACTAGACATCTGCCTATGGCTCCCACTACCCCCAGCCAGTGGCATACCGCTAATAGCTATGTTTATTGTGCTCTCCATGCATGTGTTGTGACTGTCACACAGCCGCGACACATGCAGCTGTGGCGCTGAACAATTGATTATCAGGAGCACCCCAGGTATCTGGGTTCCCAATGCAGCTATTTGGGTAAGGACTTTTCCCAAGGTATTTTCTCATCCCTAGTGGTATCCTCCGGTTCGCAGTCGGGTCATCCAATAGTCAATGTCCAAACCCATTGCCGTGGGTGACTATACCACCGTACACCTCTTTAGTGCTTCAGCAGCTTTGTTGTCCCGGGGTCTGTGTTGAATCTCGCACAGGCCTAGGTTGCATAGAGTCTGCTGCTCTGTAGCCTGCAAAGAATACACTGACACATCCAATACAAAAGTGAAAGTTTAAATGGGTTTCGTGGACATGTGCCATTCCCAAAACACAGAGTGGAAGGAGAGATTCGCCCCACTAGCAAACCTGCAAATCTTTCCAAAAAATAAAAGCCCATGCCAGGTTTTCCTAAAGCCTGACTTGGTCAACTACTTTAACCAAATCCACACTCACTTTTATTCTGCCTTGTAGTTACAGGCATTGTTGTAATCACAATGCACTCTAGTGGGCTCAATATGTCTCTATACACATCCTGGTGGACACATACCGGCCCTCATATTTGATTCCCTCTTCACTGCCTTACAGGCTGCATTGTACTCTATGGGGCTGCATTATATTTTATGGGGCTGCCTTACATTCTATTGGGCTGCATTACATTTTATGGGTCTGCGCTTTATTCTAAGGGTCTGCATTATATTTCATGGGGCAGCATTATTCTCAATTGACCTGCACTATACTCCTATCAGGCTGCATTAAACGCCTATGGTGCTGCCTTATACTCCTATTGGGATGCATTGCACTCCTGTGTGGGGCTGCATTGTACTCCTGTGTGGGGCTGCATTGTGCTCCTGTGTGGGGCTGCATTGTGCTCCTGTGTGGGGCTGCATTGTACTCCTCTGTTGGGCTGCATTGTGCTTCTGTGAGCGGCTGCATTGTGTTTCTGTGTGAAGCTACTGTGTACTCCTGTGTGGGGCTGCATTGTACTCCTGTGTGGGGCTGCATTGTAATCCTGTGTGAGGCTACATTGTGCTCCTGTGTGGGGCTGTATTGTGCTCCTGAGTGGGGCTGCATTGTAATCATGTGTGGGGCTGCATTGTTCTCATGTGTTTGGCTGCATTGTGCTTCTGTGTGCGGCTGCATTGTGTTTCTGTGTGAAGCTGCTGTGTACTCCTGTGTGGGGCTGCATTGTACTCCTGTGTGGGGCTGCATTGTAATCCTGTGTGAGGCTGCATTGTGCTCCTGTGTGGGGCTGCATTGTGCTCCTGAGTGAGGCTGCATTGTGCTCCTGTGTGGGGCTGCATTGTTCTCATGTGTTTGGCTGCATTGTGCTTCTGTGTGCGGCTGCATTGTGTTTCTGTGTGAAGCTGCTGTGTACTCCTGTGTGGGGCTGCATTGTACTCCTGTGTGGGGCTGCATTGTAATCCTCTGTGAGGCTGCATTGTGCTCCTGTGTGGGGCTGCATTGTGCTCCTGAGTGGGGCTGCATTGTACTCCTCTGTGTGGCTGCATTGACCTTCTGTGTGGGGCTGTATTTTGCTCCTGTGTGGGGCTGCATTGTTCTCATGTGTTTGGCTGCATTGTACTCCGGTGTGGTGCTACATTGTACTATATGGAGTGCTGTGAGGCTGCATTGTACTATATGGAGACTTATGGGGCTGCATTATACTATATAGAGGCCTAAGGTGTGCATTGTACTATATGGTGCAATATGGGGTAAATTATACTAAACAAGCAAAATGCTGCCTATTGATCGAGTGTTTGGATAGTTTATGCCAGAACAGAAATCATTTTTCTCAGCAGCACATAGCCTGGCGTAAACTGTGGATGTGCTGCTGATAACATGATACTGTATGGGGACAGATTGATCTATTAGTGATCATTCTGCCTCCATCATTCTACCTCAACTGCTGTAAAGAGGCTGGGAAATAAGTGTCAAATGACTTCAATATTGTTGATCGCACTTGTTTTGTCTGAACTCAGCACATGTTAATGCAACCAAAATGTTTGTGTGATGGTGCAATATGCTAGCATTTGCACCCCACTTACACTTTTGCCCATACCTTCCTACATATTAGATTATGAGCTTCTTTCATCAAAATTGGCATTCTTTACCAACACTTATTTAACGTGTATGGCTACCCTTATTGACTTTAAGCTATTTGCTTTTAATATCTTAATGCAGATATCACATTTATTGAAGGAAATATATCACCAGGTCTTTGCTGTCTCATCGGAGAGCAGCATAATGTAGGAAAAGAAACTCTAATTCCAGTGATGTATCATTTACTGGGTGCAGCAGTGTGACACAATCAGAGTTTTGAGATGTAGCATGCAGCAGAGCTCAGACAGCTAACCCGTCCACACTACAATTTTCTATGTATATTTTCTACTGACAGTGAGCTAATTATCAGTGAAGACAGACTAGGGCTCAAATGAGCATTAGTCTCAACAGTGAATATCACCTGTTGATAAAACATTAATTCTATGGAAACAGCAGCCCACAACCTAAGTGATGTAAAGGGGGTTAAGTTAATAATGTTCCTTGTTGTATTTATGCATTTTTTTCTTACTGGTATTCGGAGCTGAATATGCCAAGCAGGGCAGCATCCGGTCTCTTATACCACTGATGATGCAGTGCTGCCAGCCAATCACTGCACGACCACATCAAAGATGGCTGCGGCATTTAATTGCCTGGCAGACAATCCCTGCATCGTGATTGGGTCCCTAAAGTCCACCAAAAAGCTGGGTGGAGACCCGAGTTCCCTCCGAGTAATCCTGGAAATGCTCGGTGCTCGCTGAGTACACCCAGTACCGTGATACTCGGGCGAGTAACGAGTAGTGGCAAGCAAATTCGCTCATCACTAAACACCAACCATGACCATCTGATTATTTTGCATTAAACAACAATTAGTTTAATGTTTGGGGTCTGTATGACGGTGAAATATTGAGCACCTTGGGGGTGTGGAGCTGTGTTGATTGGGTAACAATTGATGATGAAGGGGTTGCAGGGGAAGGGGCAATAAATTGGGGGATTGGCTGCTGGATGAGACTGGACACATTGGGAGTAGGCAACACATTAGCAGTTGAACTGTGGGAAGGGATAGACAAATTGGAAGGGACAGAACCAAGGGAAGGTAGTGACATATTAAACAACAGAGACACATTGGGAGGTGAGGGTGGAGGTGGTAGGACCATTTTTGGGCGACATTTCTTGCTCCGGTTCTTCATTTTTCAGTGCAGCACCGAGTCACTAGTGAGAGTCTTTCTGTGTTTCTTTGTTGGATGAGTGGGAGTTTTGGCCTCTGTATCAGTGTGCTGGCGTGATGCTGAAGTCTGGAGCGTGGTGGATGCTTCTTGCTGCAGGGTCAGACTGACTACGAGGAAGCCTCATAACAGCCGTCTTGTGTCCTCTGTGATGATCGCCTTCGCTTTTTTCACTGTCAGACTAGTATGGCCTTCCTCTTCAGAGGCAGAGTCTTGCTCCGGATATCGCCAGGCAAACCCGATGTAGTCCACCCACTGCTGGACCTGGACCTCCTATCCACCATTGCGTGTCGTCTGGAAGGTGGAGAGACTTCAGCTGCATGCCTGCAGCCCACATATGCCCTCTCCTATGGACAGCAGACTGGCCCCCACTGCTGCTGACATCACGGATGGGTCGCCTCCGGCCCCTGCACCAATCTTCCGGATCTCCGCCACCTAAGTCCAGCTGCTCCTGCAGCCCGGGCTCCGAGCGGATACTCCAGCCTTCTTCTTGGTCAGCTCCAGCTGACCAGGTCTCCATCCTACCCACCGCTGTAGCATAGGACCTGCGCGGCTGCACCTGCCACTCTGTCTCATCTGCTCCCGACGACTACTTCCCTGTCCCGCATCCAGCCGCCTGGTCCCTGCGCTGCTGCACCTGCAGCTCCTCTGCCAGCTTCAGCCTCCCTGCAGTGGCAGAGGCCCTGCTCCTCCAAGCCAGCCGCACTTCCTGGTCAGGGATACCACCTGAACGGGATGACATCACACAGGCGGCGGAGCCAACTACATCACTTCTCCCAACTCCTTGCACAGGCTGACGAAGTGGAATCCCTCCAGAGTGGTGGCCGGAGTCTGGAGCTGCACCAATAATCTGGATGGATCCCTGGATGTGCTCTACAGCCAGAGCCTGATCTGGGGAGTCGCATCAGGGCTAAGTCGCTCTGGCGGTTGGGACCTCCTGGAATGACTCTGAGGCGCAGCGGCTGCAGCCACCTCAGCAGTCCACACATCGGAGTTCCACAGCTGCAGCTGATCCTGGAGCCATTGCTGTCCCCTGCCTCCATGACATTCCAGGTAAGCTACTATCCCAAATTAACTACCCCCTACCACCCCTCACCTTATGTCCCCCCCCCACAGGATACCTCTCACTGACCAATCAAAAAATCCATCATCATTCCCTGACCCTATACTCCTCCCCTCCAAATTCGTGCCCAAATGCTATCTCTCACATTAACCCCTTCCTACCCAAAGTTATGGCCTAGCAAACCTCCTTATTCATACGGTCCTCCCCTTAAGCCCCCTATGAGTGATACAGTCCATGCCATACTAATTCATAAGTAATGTTTTGTGAATAAGATAAAGCTAATGGTTTTACCAGAACATGGCCATTAGAGGCATAGTACTTGACATCATATACTCTATCTTTCTTAAAGAAATAAAAGTATAAATTCACTCATATTGTGCTTTAGATGTATGTTATGAAATCATTTGGGAGAAATAAAATGGAATAAGCAGTATCCTAATGCATCTAATGCGTTGAGAACTTTGATGCTCTAGTAACCAGGGAAACATGATGTAGAACTTAATAACATTAATATTTTATAGGCAACTTTCAATTTATCGAATTTGTTAAAAATGCTGATCTCAGACTGATGATCAAAGATGAGATTAACTGAAGGGAATAAAATCAAAATGGATTCACCTAATATTAAACTGGGAATATTTTGTTTACATGGAAACGTTATTAGGCATTCAACAAGTAGGAATAAAAATGAAATATGAAATTATGAAATATACTAATATAATAAGGTTACTTTTACTCACTCAGGTCTATAATTAACAGTTATAAACAAAATAAAAAAATACAGATTCACTGTACAATATAAGTGACATCAAGTGCAAAACATTATCAATTGAGACCTTTTCTTTCATCTTCCTTTCAACAGTAACATGTAGGTGAAATTTAGCTGAATCTGAATACTGATAACATTGAATGTCTTTTGTTCATATGTCCAGCTCAATAATATAAAGCTTTCAAAAATTTTCCTGATCGTTTTTTTAAATAGGATTGTGTCCTTCTTTTAGATTGTTCCAAAAATAATTTTTAACCATGGACAATAATAGTAACTATAATAACTATAGAGGAAAAATGGTTCTGCAACTGAAAATTATATTAGCCCTTTTAACCTCCAAGGCAGTTTGCATGTTAATGACCAGACTAATTTTTACAAGTCTGATCAGTGTCATTGTATGAAGTAATAACTCTGGAACGTTTCAAAGGATCCCACAAGTTCTGGCACTTTTTATCACAACATTGTGTACTTCATGGTAGAGGCAAAATTAATTTGATATAACTTGCGTTTATTTATGGAAAAAATGGAAATTTGGCTAAAATCTTGAAAATTTAGCAATTTTCAAATTTTTATATTTTTATGTCTTTAAATGAGAGAGTATATCACATACAATAGTTAATAAATAAATTACAAAGATAAGAAAGATGCAAGAATTAAAAGTTGACCACTGATTTCTAATTTTTCCAAAAAAATTTACAAAGATAATTTTTTACTGACCACATGACATTTGAAGTCACTTTTAGGGGCCTATATGACAGAAAATACCCAAAAGTGACACCATTCTACAAACTGCACACATCAAGGTGCTCAAAACCACATTAAAGCAGTTTATTAACCCTTTAGTGCTTCACAGAAAGTTTAGGAATGTAGAAGAAATAAACTAACATTTAACTTTTTGTCACAAAAATTTTAAACCCATATTTTTTTATTTTTGCAAGGGAAAAAGTAGTGATGAGCGAGCACACTCATCACTACTTGGAGCTCGCCAGTATTTCCGGGGTTTCTCGGCGGGAGCTCGGGTCCACACCCTGCATGTTTGGCATTCTTCAGACCTGGACTAAAGCATCCACCAACTCCTGGATAGTCTGTGGTGCAACGTGACGTTGGTGGATGAAGCGAGACATGATGTCCCAGATGTGCTCAATCAGATTTAGGTCTGGGGGACGAGCGGGCCAGTCCATAGCTTCAATGCCTTCATCTTGCAGGAACTGCTGACACACTCCAGCCACATAAGTTCTGGCATGGTCCTGCATTAGGAACCCAGTGCCAACCGCACCACCATATGGTCTCACAAGGGGTCTGAGGATCTCATCTTGGTGCCTAATGGCAGTCAGGCTACCTCTGGCAATCACAAGGAGGGCTGTGCGGCCCTCCAAAGAAATGCCACCTCACACTATTACTTACCCACTGGCAAACCAGTCATGCTGAACGATGTTGCAGGCAGCAGATCACTCTTCACGGTGTCTCCAGACTCTGTCACATCTGTCAAATGTGCTCAGTGTGAACCTGCTTTCATCTGTGAAAAGCACCGAGCGCCAGTGGTGAATTTGCCAATCCTGGTGTTCTGTGGCAAATGCCAAGCATCCTGCACAGTGTTGGGCTGTGAGCACAACCCCCACCTGTGGACGTCGGGCAATCAGACCATCCTCATGGAGTCGGTTTCTGTTTATGCAGAAACATGCACATTTGTGGACTGCTGGAGGTCATTTTGCAGGGCTCTGGCAGTGATCATCCTGTTTCTCCTTGCACAAAGTCAGAGGTAGTGGTCCTGCTGTTGGGTTGTTGCCCTCGTACGACCCCCTCCACATCTCCTGGTGTACTGGCCTTTCTCCTGGTAGCACCTCCAGCCTCTGGACACTACGCTGACAGACACAGCAAACCTTCTTGCCACAGCTCGCATTGATGTCCAATCCTGGATGAGTTGCACTACCTGAGAAATTTGTGTGGGTTGTAGAGTCCATCTCATGCTACCTCGAGTGTGAAAGCACAAGCAACATTCAAAAGTGACCAAAACATCAGCCAGAAAGCATTGGAACTGAGATGTGGTCTCTGGTCCCCCACCTGCAGAACCACTCCTTTATTGAGTGTGTCTTGATAATTGCCAATAATTTCCAACTGTTATCGATTCCATATGCATAAAAGCATGTGAAATTGATTGTCAATCAGTATTGCTTCCTAAGTGGACAGTTTGATTTCACAGAAGTTTGATTTACTTTGAGTTATATTCTGTTTAAGTGTTCCCTTTATATTTTTGAGCAGTGTATATATATTTTTTATTTTATTACCAAATTAAAATAAAGATAAATTATATTTTATTAGGGTTGGTCTATTGTTGTCTCTCACATCAGTGAGATGCTTATGTTTCTTTTATGGACTATTATAGAATTTTGACCACATATGGGCAAGGTGCAACCCATGAGGCACATCCAGCCCTCTATCTGCCCTGGTCAGGCCTGCAAAAAAAAACAGCTGAAGGGCTTAAAACACTGGTCTTGCAGCTGCACCATGCAGTCACCTTCCAGCGCCCGATTCTCGATTTCACCACTATCTGCATCTTCAGGATGTAGATAGTGGTGAATACAATGGTGAGGATTGCAGCCATTTGCTCCTTCTTCCACCAATCAGAGTGTACGACTAAGACAGAAGATGAAAAGACACCACTACATCGTGTCTGCTGAAGGCAGTGTTAGTGCACAAAGCAAAGACCAGTGCTGAGTGCCAGCAGATCGGGAGCAAGGTGAATATGTGTTGATTTATATATACATATATTATGTTTGTGTGGGATGCCTGACTGTATATAGGAGACTGTGTGAGGTCTCATACTGAATATAGTTAAGCTATGTGTATTTTCATTAGGGGTTTATCATTTTACTTCTTGGAGATTCTGGATAGGTTTACTAAAAAAAGGTCACACATAAATGGATCTACATGTTAGATTGTAACCTTTGACAAAAAACGATTTTGTGGATACATAAATAAGTGTACTATTCCCTTTCAAAAACCGTGCGCGTGGCAATACGGAGGAGAGGTAGGAGGGGAAAACTCCCACACTATTATGGTCCTACAACAATTCTAAGAGCATGATGCCCCATAACGAACATAACAATCACACTACGTAAATTTAAAATTGCAACTTTATTATTACAATACCATAAAAGTCCAGAACAGTCAGTGTACATATGATGCTAGTTGGTAAATGACATACACATATATAAATAAATGTATAGGTACACCCCAGCACAGACTCTAATGAGTTGTGGACGCGCACAGCCGGGACTCCACATGGGTAAGCACTATTTGCAGCACTTTAGACTGATGTAGCTTTTTTGGATTCCCTGGGCCATGCACAATGTGGGTGGATGAGTTAGGGCTTGATAGGCTACGTATAATTTCACTTTCTTATACTTTATTGTCTTTTTTGGAGGCTTATTATCTTGCCCACTCCTTACAGTCCCCATTGTGGTATGCTCCTATAATTCTTTATAAGTAGCTCATTAGAGTCTGTGCTGGGGTGCACCTATACATTTATTTATATATCTGTATTTCCCTGTTGAGCCTGTTCCGTTTTTTGTCATTTACCAACTATCATCATATCTACACTGTCTGTTCTGGAATGTTATGGTATTGTAATAATAAAGTTGCAGTTTTAAATGTACGTAGTGTGATTGTTATGTTCGTTATGGGGCATCATGCTCTTAGAATTGTTGTAGGACGATGTTAGATTATAAGTTGAGCTTGATGGACTCGTGTCTTCTTTCAAGTATAAAACTAGGAAACTGTAAAAAAGCACAAATCTTTTAAGAGATACAATTTTATTCATAGAAAGAAAAATCACAAAAAAACAGTACAAGTTACAAGCTTCTAAAAACACCAAATAATACACATGGCACTTAATAAAATGTATATCTTCACCACACAAGAGTAAACTCACAAAGAGCCCTTCAGGAATAAGGAATATAGGGATAAATTTCAAGAGCACAGGGTGGATGGAGATAAAAAGTTACAAAATGAAAAAGATTTGGGTTTGATCACCAAGCATGTCACCGTACAGAGACTGCTTCAGCAGATCAATAGATGGTAGATAGATAATAGAGAGGTAAATACATAAATGATAGATAAATGCATAGATAAAAGGAATGATAGATTAGACTTTTTTTATAATTAGATTATGTAATTGAACTATAACTCAGCTAAAACTTGCTATGTAAAAGGAAATTTAAAGGAAATACAAAAATCCACTTTTTCTAGCTTTTGTTACTGTAACAATTTTATATACAGTCTTTTTTTTACAGTAGATTTCATGGATTGTGATGCTATTCAGGGACAGTGGGCTCGCAACAAATGTGGGGCACCACTGCACATTCTCAAATTCATTGGTTTCTGAAGTATGACTAATCTTTGTAGTTTAATACTATCTAAAATCATAATTGAAAATCTTTCACAGGTGATTTGGATTGAAAATCCCCAAAAAAGGACAAGTATATATCAAAACATAGCACAGACAGACAGTCACATGTATGAATGGAAGGATGGACGGTTGGATGGATGGTTTTCGATCAAAAAGTGCATGTCATCTCCCAAGTTATTAGGTGGTAAGTTTGGATGAAAGCTAACTCTAGCGAGAACCTCTCTAAATGCCCAACCAGGCATTAAATATACTGGGAAAGAAATTGGATAAGATTTAGCTCTAATTAAACCCTGGTTAAGATGGGTTTATAAAGGAGTAGACAGAACTTTTTTCACCTTATACTGGTGTGCTGCCTTCACTTTTTGTTTCATAGATAGATAGATAGATAGATAGATAGATAGATAGATAGTGTAAAGCAGCGGTGCCCACGCTGTGCAGTTATGAGGCAGTGACCCAAGCAAGTTCAAAACAAAAAGGTTTTTAATGTCCAACAAAACTCACTCAGTGCACAGCACGCTGTATCTTCCGGATCGCAGCCGGGTAAACAAAATGCCAGTTCAGGGCAGTTGCCGTGAGCGACGTACTGCCGGGTATACAGGGAGGGTTGCCAGTACCTTTGGCTCAGCTGGCCCTGTGTTAACTCACACAGGGTGTGCTCTGCAGATCACCTGCTCTGTTTCCTCACCAGAGCAACACTGACCAAATCAGTCCTCCCTGTAGGGTTTTTTTTTTCCCTTTCCAACCTGTGGCCGTAGGCCACTCATAAAACCAGGCTGGAGGAAACGGACCGGACCCCACTACCTTCCTGTAGTCCGTTTCAAAAATAAAAGCCCATACCGGTTCTTCCTAAGCAAACTCCTTGGTCCAAATAGCTTGACCAGGCTCAAACTTACTTTTATTCTGCCCTGCGAGTCAGACACGTTACTGTGATGACACGGCATCCAGCGGATCTAATACATTTCAGAGCACATCCTGGGGGACAAATAGCGACCCTTACATATGACACCGGTCACTGCCTCACAATAGATAGATTAAAAGGAGAAAAATAGAACAGCATCATAGGAAAAACAATGGGTGCAAGGCCTCCGAAACAATTGTCCAGTTGTAATATGGAATTATGTTCAAAATAATAGCAGTCCAATATGACTAACCAGATTAATCACTGTTTTTGGCATAAATTATATTACCACTAGTGTTGAGCATTCCGATACTGCAATATCGGGTATCGGCCAATATTCGCTGTATCGGAGTTCTGATACTGAGTTCCGATACTTTTAGAATATCGAATACCGGAATCGGAAGTTCCCATAATGCAATGAGCCAGTTTGATTTTATTCAGCCAGTGAGGAATCCTAAGAAGTGTGGGCACATCCTGTTATGCATGTTAGGCATGTTAACTAATGGCATGGCTGTGATTGGCTGCTGAAATGATGTCATGATGCACTATAAAAGCCGCCGCCACCATTTTGGGTTCACTCTGCTGTGAATTTACTTAGGTACAGGACTCTGCTGTTCTGACTCTGAGCGACAGTTTGACCTAGCGATTTGCTTTATTGTGCTTTACCCAGGCTACTTTAGCAACCACTGTGTGAGAAGCTTTTTTTTGCCTTGCAGTGCTGTTCACAGCTGTCTGCAAGGTCTCTGTGTGTGAGAGCAGGTCACTCTTTAGTGTGTTCTGCAGCCACCTCCTGTTGTAGTCCGCTCAGCGTGCGTCACTGCCTCATACATTGTCCTTTTTTGCATTAGTGCTGGGGATTCTGTGCCTGCTGCGGGCACTAGTGACTCAGCATCCCCCAGTTTTACCAGGGAACAGTCCTTTATGCGCAGCTTTATAGGAGCTCGCCGTACCCCACTGCTGCGGGACAAACAAATTGAAGCCGTTGTCCGATGGATGGCAGCTAACGCATCGACTTCAATTACTTCCACATCCTCTCAGGTCCAGAGCACTGAAGAGCACCCATCTGTCTCTTCACCACCTGCCAAATTGCCCAGGCGGTCAGAGAGCCCTGGCCAGGAGCCATCTCTACTTCTGTTCTCTGAATCTGTTGGCTTGGAAAGAGGGGGCCAGCAAAGCAGCATTCGAGAATTTGAAGAAGCTTTGTCTCTCTGAATCTGAAGAGGTGGGTGGGCCAGTGCCTATGGTCAGCACACCTCAGTACGCATCTGATGATGAGACTCAGGTGTCACTTTCTGGTGCGTACTGTGCTGTCGAGACAACCCAGGAGAAGCAGTCGTTTGAAGAGGGTAGTGTAGATGATGAGGTCCTTGACCCATCATGGCGTGAGGTACAGGAAGGTGGTGGGAGCAGCTCTGAGGAAGAGATTCCCCAAACGGCGAAAAAAGGAGGGAGAGGGAGGGAGCAGACTCGGTTGCCTGTAGCCTCCACTTCGGCACCCATTAGGAGCATGCCTCTTCCAAAACCCAAAACGGGCGCTCCCAAGACTTGCAGTGCGTGGTCCTTTTTTGACACAGTTGCAGATGACATTTGCTTTGTCAAATGCAAGCTGTGTAATCAGAAAGTGAAAAGAGGGAAAAGTGTCAGCAACCTCAATACCACAAATATGTGGAAACATGTGCGGACCAAGCAAGTGATGGAGTTACAAAGGCACACTGAAGACCTAGGCCAACCTACAGCGCCACCTACCACCTCTTCAGCTCGTGTTGTAGCCTCTTCCTCCTGCTCACTCACAGCTGGTTCAGCTTCCTCACAGGATCGCCATGGAAGAAACTCTGGCACTGTTGTACAGAGACACAGTGTCATTCCACCCACAGCACCATGTTCCCTGTCATCCTCACACTCTCAGGCCAGTCTACAGCCATTGGTAGCACAGGCATGGGAGAAAAGGCACCCATACTCGGCAAACCATCCCCGAGCACAGGCTCTGAATGCTGGGATTACAAAAATACTGGCCCTTGAAATGCTCTCATTCAGTCTGGTGGAGACTGACACCTTCCGTAACTTCATGGCATTGGCAGTCCCACAATACAACATGCCCAGCCGCTTTTATTTTAGCAGGCAAGCCGTCCCTGCCCTGCAAAAGCATGTGGAGGGAAAAATTAAACATGCGCTACTAAACGCCATCAGTAGCAAGGTCCACCTGACCACCGATGGTGGACCAGTAACAATGGACAGGGACGATATCTTTCCCTCACTGCCCATTGGGTAAATGTTGTGGAGCCGGGTACAGATCTTGAGAGTGGCGCTGTACATGTTCTGCCAACTCCAAGGATTGCAGGAATCCAGTCTGTACACATTGACTCCTCCTCATACTCCAGTTCCTCTGAATCAGCGCTGCAGGAGCCATCACAGGCTGCCTCCACATGGACCCCTGAACGCTTACCTATTACGACCGATATGAGCACAGCCGTGGCCAAACGTCAACAGGCCGTATTGAAATTAATTTCTTTGGAGAATCGAAGCCACACAGCGCAGGAGCTCTGGAATGCTATCAAGCAGGAGAGCGACGGGTGGTTTGTGCCAGCGAATCTCCAGCTAGGCATGGTAGTGTGTGACAATGGCCGAAATCTGGTGGCAGCTCTGGGCCTAGGCAACCTCAATCACATCCCATGTCTGGCACATGTGCTCAACTTGGTCGTGGAGTTTTTTGAGGGACTATCCGGATTTTGATGCCCTGCTGCACAAGGTCCGCATAGAGTTTGCTCAGTTGCGGCGTTCCAGCATGGCAAGATCGTGCATTGCAGCTCTGCAGCGCCGATTCCGCCTTCCGGAACATTGCATCATATGTGACCTACCCACCAGGTGGAATTCAACGTTACGTATGTTGGAGAGGTTGTGTGAGCAGCAGGCAGCAGTCATGGAGTACCAGCTGCATCAGGCGCAAACAAGTCGCACTGCGCGCCGGTCACATTTCACCACCACTGAGTGGGCCTCTATGAAGGACATCTGCCACGTTTTGCGTGCCTTCGATGATTCCATGCGGATGGCGAGTGCAGATGTTGCACTAGTCAGCATGATTATACCTCTTATCTGTCTGCTTGAAAAAACACTGCAAGCACTAAGGGAGGAGGTTGTGGAAGAGGTGGAGGATGAGGAGTCACAAATGCCATCTGCTTCTGGACAGTCTGCACAATGTGGTTCCTCACAAAGGCCTACGCAGGGGACACTTTGTGAGGAGGATGAAGAGGAGTCAATGGAGGAGGAAGACATCTGTCCAGAGGAGGGAGGTACACAATGCTCTAGTAGTCAGTATGTAGAGCGAGGGTGGGGTGATGCAGAGCAGGCAGAGATTATGCCTCAAGCAGGGGACAGCGTTTCTTGGCCAGTTGGGAGTCTGCAGCACATGGTTGATTTCATGCTGCAGTGCTTGAGAAACAACAGCCGCATCGCACACATTCTCAACACGGCTGATTATTGGGTGTACACCCTCCTAGATCCTCGCTACCGGGGCAACTTACAAAGTCTCATAACACCGTTGAACCGGGAGCATAAAATGCGGGAGTACCAAGACACACTGGTGCATTCCATCATGTTCTCCATTCCACCCGAGAGCAGTGCTGCTAGTGCTTTACAAAGCAGCTCAGTGCGTCGAGGCAGTGGAGGAAGCTCTGCACAAAGAGGGAGCAGAAGCAGTGCCTCAGCACAAGGCAAGACCAGTATGGCCCAAATGTGGCAAAGTTTTGTGTCCCCGCCACAAATGTCTACACCATCACAGACGGCTCCAGTCAGCAGGAGGCAACGTTTCCGTCGGATGGTGACAGACTACATGTCTTGCCCTCACAGTGTTCTCCCACATGGCTCTTCCCCCTCCAAATTTTGGGTCACTAAGCTGGATAAATGGCCAGAGCTCAGCCAGTATGCATTGGAGGTGCTGGCTTGCCCTGCTGCTAGGGTATTATGGGAATGCGTTTTTAGTGCCGCAGGTGGTGTTCTAACAGCATGCGACTATCCTCCGATAACGTTGACTGGCTTACTTTTCTGAAAATGAACAAGGCCTGGATCTCGCAGGAATTTGCCAGTCCTCTTCCAGATTAAATAATTGGTTGGCAACAGTATCCAGGTCTCCTGTTGTGTTCATGTTTCTACCACCTGAACTGTAATCCCTGGGCTCTAACACCACCAGTTGCTGCTCAGAAGTGCTGTCTGCACAGTCAATACTTGCTCCTGTGTTATTGGGGTTCAGTAACGTCAGCTGATCCCCAGCTGTGTGTGCGGCAATTTCACCTGCTCTGTCCACATTCACACTACTACAGATATTAAACTTGCTCCAATTAGGCCTCTGGCTACACTCTGTTTATACTGTAATCCCTAGGCTCCAACACCGCCAGTTGCTGCTCAGAAGTGTCTTTGGCATGGGTAATCCCTCCTGCCCAGCCTGGTTCCAGCACACCAGCTGTTTCCGGGTAGTGTCAACGTCACTTTGCCTCCAATACGTTGTCCTGTCGTGTTGCGGTCAGATTAGCCGACTCTATGGTGCCTGCAGTTTAGGTGCTTCCTATGTGGGCTGCGGGATCTGGCAATGAAGGCTGGTTCCATAGTGCCAATAGGACAAGCTCCCCCTGTAGGACTGTGGGTTTCGGTAACTCCGGCTGGCTCGCGGCCTTGCAAATTTTGCTGGTCCTTGGTAGTGCTTTCTGGAACAGGTACCTCCTGCTTAGTAACCGGGTTCCAGTACCATCAGCTGGTCCTCGGTAGTTCCATTGGCTCTTGTACATTTGGCTACCCATCCAGGTTCCAGTACCGTCAGCTGGTTCTCAGCAGTTCCTCAGCCTTCTTGTACCTTTTGCTACATTTCCAACTTTAAGCTTTTTGAAATGGTTTTTGGTAATCACTCTGGATCTCCCTGACGACGACCCTGAAGACCACCCCGAAGAAGACGACGACCCCGAAAACGACTACCCTGGAGACGACGACCCTGAAGAACACCCCGAAGAATTAGAAAAAAATTTTAAAAAAAATTAATTCCTGCTATTTCATTTGATTGGGCTAAACCTCTATGCTTTTAATGTCTCCTCCACCTCCCCCAATACATTCTACATTATTCTTAGTTGTTTTCCTTCATGTAGAATTAACCTACAAGGAAAGTAAGGTTTTTTTTCATTCCGATATTTGTGTCCCAATGACTTGCATTGGTTTCCGGTATCGGAATCGGCGATATCCGATATTTTTGGGGTATCGGTCCGATCCAATCCGATCTGATATTTCCCGATATCGGAAGGTATCGCTCAACACTAGTGTTGAGCATTCCGATACTGCAATATTGGGTATCGGCCGATATTCGCGGTATCGGACTTCCGATACTGAGTTCCGATACTTTTATAATATCGAATACCAGAATCGGAAGTTGCCATAATGCAATGAGCCAGTTTGATTTTATTCAACCAATGAGGAATCCTAAGAAGTGTGGGCACATCCTGTTATGCATGTTAGGCATGTTAACTAATGGCATGGCTGTGATTTGCTGCGAGCAGACCACCCAGCTGCTCCTCCCCCAGACACACGCTGAACAGTGATCTATGGAAAGTGAAACTAGTGAGGGAGGAGGAAACGTCAAGTTCTCATTTCAATGCCAGAACACCCCCCTGGATGTTTATCTTAGAAGCAAGAGATGATATCTTGGAAACCGTGCAGACTAGCCACAGAAGGTAAATTACTTATTGTCAGCATTCTGCAACCTAGATATGCACTGAGATTATGTGAAAAGCCCAGACAACCTGTTCTGTTATGTATTTCTGACAAGTTGGATCGCCCGCCAGGGCTGGTGGGGTACTCGGTACCGGGCCCGTTGGTTTCAATGGGAGATGTTACGGTAGCTGTGACCCGGTCCGTGGCCCTGGGTGTCCATTGTAAAAGGGAAAGGTTGAACGTGTGGATGATGATTAAAGTTTATGAGTGAATGATTCGTGACGCCACCTGTGGTGTTCGGCAATGTAGATGTTAAGCCGACGCTGCAGACAGATCCTCTGGGACAGATGGTGTGGTGCAGCTTTGATGTTGTGGCCCTCCACAGGTAGGGCTGTAGTCCCAGGGCAGTGTAGATGGAGAGGTAGTGAAGAGACGTAGATGGTGCAGTGCCAGGCACAGAGATGTAGCAGTGCTGAGTGTGTTGGCGCAGGAATAACAGGAGGACACCAGGGCATGTAGTTCCAAAGCTTTACTCACAGTGTTGTGCATACAGGTGCCCGCATCCGTGCCGTGTCCTCCGGGTCAGGGGCTCAGTCAACCTCCAAGCTAGATGAAGCACTCCGTTGCACCACTCCGCCAACATGCGCCTTTTCTGAATGTCTCCCTCTATTGCTACACAACCCCTTTAACATAGTCAATATCTTTGCAACTCCGAACGTCTTAAAAAAAAATTATTCCTGCTATTCCATTTGATTGGGCTAAACCTCTATTCCTTTAATGTCTCCTCCACCTCCCCCAATACATTCTACATTATTCTTAGTTGTTTTCTTTCATGTAGAATTAACCTACAAGGAAAGTAAGGGTTTATTTTCATTCCGATATTTGTGTCCCATTGACTTGCATTGGTTTCCGGTATCGGAATCGGCGATATCCGATATTTTTGGGGTATCGGTCCGATCCAATACGATCTGATATTTCCTGATATCGGAAGGTATCGCTCAACACTACTCAACACTAATTACCACATGTCAAACAATTTACCAATTGGTGCAGTGGATTCTAAGAGAACACTCCACATTCATGATCTGCAAGTTTTTGAGTCTTTGTATTAGAATACTTACCTGAAAGAGGGTGTGTTCACAATAATAGCAGTGTGGAGTTTAATTAGTAAGGTCAATCCTTCTGTGAAGAAACAAGTGTGAGTCAGGTGGCCCTTATTTAAGGTTGAAGCCAGGACATGTTGTACATGCATTTCTCCTTGAAAGGCTGAGAAATATGGGTCATTCGAGACATTGTTCAGAAGAACAGTGTACTTTGATTAAAACATTTTTAGGAGAGGGCAAAATGTATAAAGAAGTGCAGACAATTATAGGCTGTTTAGCTAGAATGATCCCCAATGCTTTAAAGTGGAAAGCCAAACCAGAGAGACATGGAAGAAAACGGAAGACTACCATTCTAATGGATGGAAGAATAGCCATAATCGCAAAGGCTCAGCCAATGATCAGCTCCAGGATGACCAAAGACAGTCTTAAGTTACCTGTGAGTTCTGTGACAATAGAAGACGCCTGTGTGAAGCTAATGTCTTAGCAAGATGTCCCAGCAAAGTCCCACCTTTTAAAAAAAGACATGAACTAATGCCGATACAATTTGCCAAATACATCGACTGGCCTAAAGAGAAATGAAGAAACATTTTGTGGTGTGGCAACATTTCAGTTGTGAGCAGCCATTCCTCAAGCTTCAGAAAGGTTATTCACAAAAGAAATGTTGCCACACCACATGGGCTAATAAAAGTCCACTTTTTTCACATACACATTTTTGGAATATCGCCTGCTTTTCTTATAGATAGATACATAGATAGATAAAGAATAGTGGAACAGCACAATAGCATAAGCACCTCAGGTGCTGGGCCTCACATGCCAGGAATCCCTTCCTCGTAAAACAGTATAAATATAGAAAAAAGAGGCAGCACTTCTATACTTATCCAAGTACAAAAAGGACTTTAATAGCACTGGTAATGTGGCAACATTTTGGCAATTTGGCTACAATAAGCTTTTCTCAAGCGATGATAGATAGCTAGATAGATAGATAGATAGATAGATAGATAGAGGTAAGAAGATACAGCGGTCCATTATTAGGCAAAAAGTGTGGACTCTATTAGCCCATGTGGTGATGTTTCGATGCTTGAGAAAGGTTCGGTGATAGGACCGAAACGTCGTCACTTGGGATAATACAGTCCAGACTTTTAGCCAATAATGGAGTGCTGCCTCTTCTTATCTTTATATATCTGACAGAATATGGGATTGTTAGTCCAGGAGGCTTGCACCAAGAGTTGTTTTTGAATTTGTTGCATTTTCTGCATATTGTGCTGCTTCATTTTTTCTATTTAGATAGCTAGATAAATAACTATGGGATAGAAAGATAGATAGATTTTTATTTTCAAAATTCAGTTTTGTTTTTCTGTTAACTCAAAGCACAGTGCAAACTATGATAGCACCCGACACACTTCATACTTATTTTTATTACTAACTGCTGAAGCATATGATAATTTCATTAATTGTTCAAGTGTCTTCCAGAGTAAATGATGTAAAAACCTTGAGTTAATTTATTCCTGCAAATCTTCATCATAAACTTGTCTATCATGTGAAAACTTTGTATTTTTTGTCTTAGGAAACAAATTGAATAATACTATGAACTAATTCTAGTCCCTTGAAGTTCATGCTTTAAAACTGCATTCTGCTTGTAATTATGATCACGCTGTAACCAGTTTTCTTTTGAGTTCAGTTGCAAACTCAGAGTCAGATTTAAGGTTATTTACAACTAGCTGAAGAGCCCGGCGCTGCCCGGACATAGTAACTGACTACGGTTCGTTATAACAAATTATAATGATTTTATCTATATATATATATATATATATATATATATATATAATATATCTATACACTCAGAGAGATATATATATATCAGTGTATAGCCCCGCCCATTCCGCATAGTCACATTCACTATAATATCCCACATCATCCCGTTAGCCAGAGCTACCGGACTACTGCCCCTAATATCCCACATCATCCCGTCAGCCAGAGCCACTGGATTATTACCCCTAATATCCCACATCATCCCATCAGCCAGAGCCACCGGACTACTACCCCTAATATCCCACATCATCCCGTCAGCCAGAGCCACTGGATTATTACCCCTAATATCCCACATCATCCCATCAGCCAGAGCCACCGGACTACTACCCCTAATATCCCACATCATCCCATCAGCCAGAGCCACTGGATTACTACCACTAATATCCCACATCATCCCGTCAGCCAGAGCCACCAGACTACTACCACTAATATCCCACATCATCCCGTCAGCCAGAGCCACTGGATTATTACCCCTAATATCCCACATCATCCCATCAGCCAAAGCCACCAGACTACTACCACTAATATCCCACATCATCCCGTCAGCCAGAGCTACCGGACTACTACCCATAATATCCCACATCATCCCGTCAGCCAGAGCCACTGGACTACTACTCCTAATATCTCACACCATCCCATCAGCCAGAGCCACCAGACAACTACCACTAATATCCTACATCATCCCCTCAGCCTGGAGTCAGAACCAGAGCGCTGAGTGGAACGGTCCTAACTTCCATAGTGGGGATCCCTTTAAGAGAGGCCTGGCGTCAGAACCTGAGTGCTGAGTGGATTTGCCCTGACTTCCATACCAATGATCCCTTTAATTGAAGCCTGGGGTGAGAATCAGAGCACTGAGGGATTTACCCTAACTTCCATACCGGAGATCCCTTTAAGAGAGCCTGGGAATAGAACCAGAGCACTGAGTGGATTTGCCCTGACTTGCATGGCAATGATCCCTTTAATAGAACCGTGGGGTCAGAATCAGAGCGCCGAGGGATTTGCCCTAACTTCCATGCAGGAGATCACTTTAAGAGAGCCTGGGGTCAGTACCAGAGCATTTGAAGGCGATTGCCCTGACTTCCATACTGGGGATCCCTTTAAGAGAGGCCTGGGGTCAGAATTAAAGCACTGGATGGATTTGCCCTGACTTCCATACCGGAGATCCCTTTAAGAAGGGCCTGGGGTCAGCACCAAAGCGCAGAGTGGATTTGCCCTAAATTTCATACCAATGATCCCTTTAAGAGACCCTGGGGTCAGAACCACAGAGCAGAGTGGAACAGTCCTAATTTCCATACCGGGGATCCCTTTAAGAGAGGCCTGGGGTCAAAACCAAAGCGCTGGATGGATTTGCTCTGACTTCCATACCAATGATCCCTTTAAGAGGGAAGATGTGCCTATAGGATGGAGGATGTGTGATGGTATATGGGCACAGGAAGGGGGGATTCATTTTTGTCATGTGCTCTGTGCTCCTTTCAGGGGGGCAGGCAATGGCTGGGAGCTTATGTTCCTGGGAATGCTATATTTCTCCCACCATGTCAGTGTCTGCTGAGGTGTTGTCAAGTGGGAAAACTGTTGGTCATAGCAACCAATCACAGCTCAGCTTCTTTTAACCAGCTCTGGTGAAATGAGAGATGCTTAGTGATTGATTGCAAGGAAAACTGTTGGTCATAGCAACCAATTACAGCTCAGCTTCTTTTGAACAGCTCTGGTGAAACAAAAGATGCTTCGTGATTGGTTGATGATACACACACTCATTCATTTTTATATATAGAGATAAAAGCAATTCCCAAAAATCTGAAATAAGTAAATCTAATAAGATAAAAAATGTAAATATATATATATATATATATATTTGATCTAGCATATTTTTTTTAAATAAAATTTATAATTGAGATATTTTAAACATATCAAACAGGACCTGACAGTTCATGCATGCTGCTCGATTCATGGGAAGGATGTATCAGACACTGGCTGAATGATCTCAGCCAGGTATGTTTTACTCATAAATGCTGCAGCGTTTCAAAGAAAAGCAAACTTTAAAAGCCGCCAGGGACCAAGCCACATGGGAGGCTTGTTAGAAAGGCAGATCTCCAGGTGGCTTTTTACCGCCCGCACCTTTGAAGTGACAGGTCTCTCCCTATATATTCATGAATTAAGAGACCTATCACTCAAGAGGAGTTGGTGGGGATCAGCCGATGATAACTAAGCGGCACAAGAGACTAGTTGGAAAGGAGGGTCCCCTGCTTTTAAAATATGCTGCTCTTTGAAATGCTGCAGCGTTTTATTGTCAAACATACCTGGCTGAATTCATACAGAGAGCAGTGGGTAGCATGTATGAGTGGTCAGGTTCTCTTTAAACAGGACCATGTATAAAATGCATTCTCTCAAAACATTCTCTACTACCAGTAAAGATCACAATCTTTACTGGCAATAGGGACATTTTAAAAAGAAAGGCAATTACATACATTTTTTCTCTGCTCTGGACATCGTTAAATACAAGGAAATATGATAATTTTTCAGTTATCCCACAACATAGATCCATAGAGTTTTTAACCCCAAATTTTTCAACAGATAGCCCTAGTTCTTGAAGAATTACATTGTTAATTCTTGATGATAGTGTGTGTTGGAGTCAAAGGCACCAGACTCATTAAGAGGCTCATGAATGAAAAAGGTGCATCTTAAAAGTGGAGTGCACCTCACCACAAATCTTGCTCCACTCTAAGACTTGTGAAAGGTACGACCATTTTCGTCCTGAATCAGATGAGAGGGCATTGCCATGCCTTATCCCACCTTTGTATAAACCCAGGTCAGCCCATTTTGTTGGAATCGTACAAAACTGTTGCTAAAACACCAGAAATCGCACCCCTTGATGAAACATGGCCTATGTATCTATCAGCATAGGCTCTCCTCTTTTATTATATGGTACCTCCAGAAAGAACTCAATGCTTAATGCAACAGATTCTCTTCACAGTACTGTAAAGGTGGAAAAATTCATCTAGAATTTATCTGGTCATTTGACATCCCTCTTTTATATAATTTATATCAAATTTATATAGTACTAGCTGAAGAGCCCGGCGTTGCCCGGGAATAGTAACTAACTGTGGTTAGTTATAGCAAATTATAATTATCCTCCATCCCATAGTCCCGTGCCCATATACCCACCATACATATCCACGATCCCATAGGCCCGTGCCCATATACCCATCATACATATTCGCCATCCCATAGTCGAGTGCCCATATACCCATCACACATCCTTCATCCCATAGTCAACCATTATGACATCATAATGAGCAGCGGGGCTTGCAACCTATGATGAATCAGTGTCGCCATGGCAACCATTATGACATCATAATGAAGGGCGTGGCTTGATGCACACACACTTTTTCCCCATTATGTAGATAGGGGCAAAATTGTTTGGTGAATTGGAACGCGCGGGGTTAAAATTTCGCCTTACAACATAGCTTAGGACGCTCTCGGGGTCCAGACATGTGACTGTGCCAAATTTTGTGACTGTAGCTGCGACGGTGCGGATACCTATCCCGGACGTACACACACACATACATACATACGTACAAACACTTGAGCTTTATATATTAGATAATAGAGATATAATGATCTATATACAAAATACCGTATTCAAAATATCCTTCTTTGATTGTTACGAGTGGCGGAAGGCACTAAATAAAAAATAAATGGGGGTCCACCATGCGGCAGGTGGTATAACCGCTGTTAGAGTGGCAGAGCACTGAGGCGATAACGTGCACGGGGTTAACTGTACCCTAAGTGCACAGGAACGAGCTCTGTTATGCTCACAGAGCTGCAGACAAAAGTATACAAAAATATGCTGAGTCTGTTCTGGGACACAGACTAACAGCGAAACTGTCACGGTAATTAGAGTCACAGAAGTAGCCTTTAGGCAGCAGGACTACTCCCTCTAGACCTACCGTTAAAGAAGACAGGAGGCGTCACAACTGCAGACGCCGGAGAACTGCAATCGCAGTGCGGTGTGAACAGAGCCACAGAGGAGACACCGCAATGTCGTTGGCGCGATGCAGGACGCTAGCTGCTGGAAAATTATAGCTGGAGCGCGCTGACGCTAGCGCTGCTACTGGCGGCTGCCCAATCACTCACACAATTGTAATATCAGAGGGAAGGGGTTTCATAATAAGTCAGTCACCAGTCCAAGCATCCATCACCATACATACAGCAGCAGTATGAAAATACTAGCGCATGGCATAGCAGCCATGCACACTTTTTATAGCGTACGGGACCTGCCAGAAATCTCCAGAGCTCTGAGCTAAGCCAATGGAATCAGGAGCAGGACCTGAGGACTTGACTCCTGACCTCCAATGGGAGCTCATTCCAGGAGCATGCTCAGAAGCTGGCTGAAAGGACTTAGCCTCTGGAGACAAATGTGAGGATCTGGATCTCTGCATAAGAATGGCAGGACACAGATTCCTAACATTGATTGTGTACCTATCACAAATTTCTGTTTGAAACTCCAAATGGTGAGACAAAAAACTATTTTATTAGACAATATTAGATAAAATACACAATGGTAAATTTTAACTTAAATTACAGTACATGCTAACAATAGGAGAAAAAAAGTATAAATCAATCAGGCTAAATTAATAAACACACAGATGTTAAAATATACAAAAAACAAAAAAAAAACATTTGGGTGAGAAGAACAGACAACAACTCCCTAAGTGCGTAAACACAATATACTGTATAGTAGTCTTTGATGAGTGCACAACTTTATGAACTCACCTGATGGAAGACTGATATGGCTTTAGACCAAGTATCCTCAAAAAATTCCTCTGGGATATTTTTCAATGGAAAGGTCTTGCAGCTTGCATCGGATCCAAGTGAAAGAGCCAAACACAGGTTCACACAGGGCAAGTAAATCAAAACGAACACATCCAGCCCATGAACGGCAGCACTTCCCAGGACTCACATCCAAAGATGATATTTTGATTTTTTCTTTTTTATTATTTGATAGGAGGAGATATAATGCGTTTCGGATACAGTATATATCCTTCATCAGGTTCTTAAAAACACAATACAATTCCTACTAGTAAAAATTCAATCACACTTATATATATTGGCAAACCTTTTTACCCAGCCTTAGGAACTTTATTGGGGTGTGGACCGGGTTCAGGAGCACACACACTAATTAGTCCAGCCTTTCAGACCACATTCTGATCAACATGAATGCAAAAAAAACTTAAAAAAATCCCCCCCTCAAAAAAAAATCATTTTTTAAAAAAAACAATTTTTAAACAACAATTAATTTCTCTCTATAATGTCATTCAAACCATTTGGATGTAATGTTCCCAAATGATATATCCAAAACATTTATTTTCGGTCTAAAAGACCATTCCTGTTTGTAACTCCAGAATTTTTACTAGTAGGAATTGTATTGTGCTTTAATTTAACCTGAAGAACGATATGTAATGTATCCAAAACGCTTTGTATCTCCTCCTATCAAATATTAAAAAAGAAAAAATTAAAAATATCATCTTTGGATGTGAGTCCTGGGAAGTGCTGCTGTGTTAGGGTTGCAGATCGCACTAAATATAAATATAAGCAAGTGCGATCGCAACCCGGGGTCCACCGTGCAGAGATGGAAAACTGCTGCTTAGTAATGGCGGAGTAGTAAGTGAACACCGGCGGGTTACCCACTGACCCGGTGTGCACTGGGGTGAACTCTGTTACTCCACAGAGCCACTGAAAGAAACGCCAGAGCCTGTTAACACCACAGGACTTGGCAGAAGGAGCACATAGCGTAAGGTCATTGGACTCGGCCCTTAGACCGCAGGACTGGAGTCCATCCAGACCGCTAGCGCTCGGCGCTGCAACTGCGGTGCCAGCAAGAGTCACTATAACAGCTAACGCATGCAATTGTGCACAGTGCCACTGTCACTTGTCGCTGTTCAATAGTGCCCAGTAGTGGGTGACACCATTGGACGCTAGTGTTTGAGTGCTAGGAGCATGGTGGCGGAAGCATAGCTACCTGTTGGCACTGACTCAAATACCCTAACTCATGTGTATGAAAGGAGGGGGTAACTCATTCACGAGATTCATACATCCATCATCACACATACCAACCACATTATGAGTCTAAACTAGCACATGACCGAGCGGCCATGCTAACCTTTTATAGCAGTGTCCTTCCGGGACCTTCCTAGTGGTCCAATTGGAGCAGCAATAGGACCTGAACACGTGACTTCAGAGCTCCAATGAGAGGACTTCCCACGGGCATGCTCAGTGGGATGAAATAAGGACTTAGTCCCAAGAGCTGCTCGCTGCTGGCTATTGCAGGTTACCATAGCTGAACCCTGTTTGGCAGCAGTAAACAAGTCAACAGAAGTAGACTGAGCAAGACGCTGGGAATGACGTCTCTGCTAAGCAGGCTCCTCTGTGCCTGGAGGGGAAAGGGAGACCACAGAAAGCAAGGACCGGGATTCCTGCTTTGCAGAGGCCGGAACCCGAAGCCTAACATTACCCCCCCTCCTAGGGCCCCCTCCCCCCTGTGCCTCGCTATGCTCAAAGGCCACCATGAGCAAGGGAGCACGTATATTCTCCACAGGTTCCCAAGTCCTATCCTCTGGGCCATGACCCTTCCAGTCTACTAGATAATATTTTATGCCCTGTACCACCTTACACCCCACTATGGCGTTCACCTCGTACTCATCCAAGGACAAGCTTGATGTCCCGGTAGATGACTCCGAAAACCAGGACATGTGAGCGGGCTTAATGAGGGACACGTGGAAGGTGTCAGTGATACCCAGGTGTGGAGGAAGAGCCAGACGGTAGACCACAGGGTTAACCTGCTCGAGGACCTTGAAGGGACCAATGAAGCGAGGCGCGAACTTAGTGGACTCAACCCGCAGCCTGATGTTATGTCCGAATAGCCACATCAAGTTGCCGGGAGCAAAGGACAGAGTAGGGCGCCGGTGGGCATCAGCGGAAACTCTCATTCTCTCCTTGGAGGCCCGGATGGCATCCTGAGTGCGATCCCAAAAGTTATGTGCCTTCACCGCCCAGTCTGCCACCCTAGAGTCGGTGGACGACATGGGCATGGCCACAGGAACACATGGATCCTGGCCGTAATTAAGGAGGAATGCGGTCTGACCGGTGGAGTCGGCCACAGCGTTGTTCAAAGCGAACTCCATCCACGGCAGCAAGGATGCCCAGTCATCCTGCCTGGCCGAGAAAAAATGTCGTAGACATATGACCAGGATCTGGTTGGCTCTCTCTACCAACCCGTTCGTCTCAGGGTGATAGGCCGAGGATAGATTAATGTCAATACTGAGCAGGTGACATAGCTCTCTCCAAAACCGAGACGCGAACTGGGGACCCCAGTCACTGACAATCTTGTCCGGCATGCCACGTAGGTGAAAGACATGCTTAATGAGCAATGCTGCCAGGCCCCATGCAGAAGGTAACCGAGAGAGTGGTACCAGATGTACCATCTTCGAGAAGCGGTCGGTGACAACCCAAATGACTGTGCTGCCATTGGACTTGGGTATTCCCACCACAAAGTCCATATCGACCATCTCCCAGGGCCTGTCCGCTACCAGCAGGGGGTAGAGTAGCCCAGCGGACCGCTGCCGAGGGGACCGTTTCTGGGCGCAAGAGATGCGCCATATGTGGCCACCAGTACATCCTCGCCAGAAGCTCAAAGGTTCGTTTAGTCCCAAAATGTCCCCCCACCATGGACGAATGAGCCCAAGAGAGGACCTCCGATCGCAGACGGGCAGGGACAAAAGTCTGGGTTGGAGGTACAGACTCAAGGGCGACCGGAGCCAAGGTCCTCAGGCTCTCAGATGGGACTATCAGCCGAGGCTCCTCCTCCTCCGATGACACCACAGAGCAGGAGAGAGCATCGGCCCGGACGTTCTTCTCCCCGGAGAGAAAATGCAGGGTGAGGTGGAACTGGGAGAAGAACAAGGACCATCTGGCCTGGCGAGAATTTAGCCGCTGGGCTGTTTGTAAATAAACCAAGTTCGGTGAACACATGGAAAGGGTGGCGAGCCCCCTCCAGGAGGTGTCTCCACTCTGAAAAGGCCATCTTCATCGCTAGCAACTTCCTGTCCCAGATGGAATAATTCCTCTCTGCCGGTATGAAGGTCTTGAAGAAGAAGAAGCATGGGTGCTTCCGACCTTGCGAGTCCTTCTGGAACAGGACTGCTCCAGCACCGACGGAAGAGGCAGTCACCTCCAGAATGAAGGGTTTATCCACATTGGGGTGATGTAGAATGGGAGCACTAACGAAATGGGTCTTAATAGAGGAGAAGGACTTGGAGACAGGTTCCGACCACAACTTGGGGTTTGCACCAGTCTTGGTGAGGGCCCCCAAGGGGGCTACCAAAGTCGAGAAGTGGGGGATGAGTTGGCGATAGTTTATGAACACCATAAAGTGATGCACCGCTTTGAGAGAATGGGGTTCCTGCCAATCCATCACCGCCTGTATCTTGGCAGGATCCATGGCCAGTCCCTGAATGGAGATGATATAGCCCAGGAAAGGCAAGGACTCCTGCTCAAACACTCACTTCTCCAACTTGGCATAGAGGGAGATTGCCCGCAGGAGGTCAAAAACTTTGCAAACATCTCTCTGGTGGGAGTCAATATCTGGAGAGTAGATGAGGATATCATCCAGATAGACTACTACCGAGGTGGTAAGCATATCCTGGAAGATATCGTTCACAAAGTCTTGGAAGATGGCCAGGGCATTACAGAGCCCGAAGGGCATCACCAGGTATTTATAGTGCCCGTCCCTGGTGTTAAATGCCATCTTCCATTCGTCCCCCTCACAGATACGAATCAGGTTGTAAGCCCCCCGCAGATCAAGTTTGGTAAAAACTCTCGCTCACCGTAGCCTATCAAACAGCTCCAATATCAGGGGCAGTGGATACTTATTGTTAACAGTGATGGCGTTAATACCCCTGTAATCGATGCAGGTACATAATTTCCCACTCTTATTTTGGACAAAGTAGAATCCCGCCCCCGCTGGTGACACTGACTTCCTAATGAATCCTCTTGCCAGATTCTCCCTGATGTTTTGAGACATGGCCTCTGTCTCTGGGAGAGATAGGGGATAGACTCTACCCCGAGGAGGCTCAGCACCAGGCATGAGGTCAAAAGGACAGTCATGGGGTGGTGCGGCGGAAGGGTCTCCGCCACCTTCTTGGAGAACACGTTTGCGTACTGTTGATAGTAGGGATGAGCGAAACGAGACGAAAAATTTCAAAAGTCGCCGACGTTTGGCAAAGTCGGGTTTCATAAAACGAAACCCGACCCTAGGATGAGGTCGGCCACGAGATCGGCAACTTACGCGCCAAAGTCGCATTTCAAAAGTTTGTTTTACGCTCTTTTTCAGCCAATCAGGATCCACGGACACAGTGGGCAACGTGATGACATAGGCACGGGTCACCACCATCTTTCAGAAGGGCATGCAAGTGATTGGCTTGCTTTGGTGGGCGTCACATGGGGTATAAAAGGGTGTGCACGCCGACCGCCATCTTACTTCTGCCCATCTCAGTATAGGGAGAGGTTGCTGCTGATTCTGTAGGGAGAGCGTTAGGCAGGGAAGAAGACAAAAAAACTGCTTCTGCTGCTAGCGATTTGGCCTGCACAACACACCAGTCACTGTGTGTGCAGTGCAAGGGGAGGCTATATTGTGGTGTATCAGTGGTGTTGGTTGTTGGGCTGCCTTTTAAGGCTTCCTGACAGGCTGGCATTGCTGTTTACCCACTGCTCTGCAAACTGCTTTTTTAAAAGCAATCCAATCTCCCTTATCCTCTAGTCACTTTTGTCACAGCTGTGCCATCGAGCCTGTGACATAGCGCTCAGATATCAGTGGGCCTCACACAATCCAAAAGTGTCCAGTGTCCACAAGTGTCTGCAGAAATTCAAAATCTCCCTTATCCTCTAGTCACTTTTGTCACAGCTGTGCCATCGAGCCTGTCACATAGCGCTCAGATATTAGTGGGCCTCACACAATCCAAAAGTGTCCAGTGTCCACAAGTGTCTGCTGAAATTCAAAATCTCACTTATCCTCTAGTCACTTTGGTCACAGCTGTGCCATCGAGCCTGTCACATAGCGCTCAGATATTCATTGGGCCTCACACAATCCAAAAGTGTCCAGTGTCCACAAGTGTCTGCTGAAATTCAAAATCTCACTTATCCTCTAGTCACTTTGGTCACAGCTGTGCCATCGAGCCTGTCACATAGCGCTCAGATATTCAGTGGGCCTCACACAATCCAAAAGTGTCCAGTGTCCACAAGTGTCTGCTGAAATTCAAAATCTCACTTATCCTCTAGTCACTTTGGTCACAGCTGTGCCATCGAGCCTGTCACATAGCGCTCAGATATTCATTGGGCCTCACACAATCCAAAAGTGTCCAGTGTCCACAAGTGTCTGCTGAAATTCAAAATCTCACTTATCCTCTAGTCACTTTGGTCACAGCTGTGCCATCGAGCCTGTCTCATAGCGCTCAGATATTCATTGGGCCTCACACAATCCAAAAGTGTCCAGTGTCCACAAGTGTCTGCTGAAATTCAAAATCTCACTTATCCTCTAGTCACTTTGGTCACAGCTGTGCCATCAAGCCTGTCACATAGCACTCAGATATTCATTGGGCCTCACACAATCCAAAAGTGTCCAGTGTCCACAAGTGTCTGCTAAAATTCAAAATCTCACTTATCCTCTTGTCACTTTGGTCACAGCTGTGCCATCGAGCCTGTCACATAGCGCTCAGATATTCATTGGGCCTCACACAATCCAAAAGTGTCCAGTGTCCACAAGTGTCTGCTGAAATTCAAAATCTCACTTATACTCTAGTCACTTTGGTCACAGCTGTGCCATCGAGCCTGTCACATAGCGCTCAGATATTCATTGGGCCTCACACAATCCAAAAGTGTCCAGTGTCCACTAGTGTGAGCAGAAATTCAAAATCTCCCCTGTCCTATAGACACCTTGTACCTTGTTTTACATTACTATATAGTTTGTTGGATTTTGTCTACATTTTTACCAAAAATGAGGAAGGTTGGTGGAAGAGGCCGTGGAATTGGGCGGGGGTTGGCAGCTGGTAATGATGGTGTTGGTGGTGGATCTGATGGTAGTGGCAAGAGCAAAATAGGACCGAATGCAGGAGGTGTTGAGCCTGCGTCATCGTCTGGCTCCATAAGGCTTCAAAGGCTTAGTTTTCTAGGAGTTGGCAAACCGCTTTTAAAGCCAGAGCATCAGGAAAAAGTTTTGTCTTACATTGCTGACTCAGCCTCCAGCTCTATCGCCTCCTCTTCTTCAGTTGTAAAAAGTAAAAGCACTGAGTCATCATTGGAGGCTCATGTTCATGAACCACACCTTTCCTTGTGTCCTTCACCCCAACCAAGATTGAAGGATGACGCAGGCCATACTACTGATTACTCCATGGAGCTGTTTTCACATACCATGCCTGGATTATCAAGTGAAATGGTGAATTACCCAGGCCAAGATGAATCTGACATGGAGTGCACTGATGCACAGCCGCTGATGCATGATTCTGCTGGTACATTCACTCAGAGCACTACATTGTCCTCGCAGTGTACAGAGCCAGATTCTGACCCTGATGAGACTCAGGTGCCCCTTCCCGCACACTATACCACCATACACGGTGACACAGAGGAAGGTGCACATGACATTGAAGAGGAGGTGTTGGATGACCCAGTTGTTGACCCAGATTGGCATCCATTGGGGGAAGAGGGTGCTGCTTCCAATAGCTCAGATGAGGAGCATCCACAGCAGACATCGACATCGCAACAGCTGTTATCCGGCAGGCCCGGAGCACTCCAAAGACAGGTTCCAAAAATCAAAAGAGTTGCTGGACAGCTTGTCCAGAGGGTCAAAAGATCACAGCGTGCTAGGCCGCAAAATGTCTGCCAAAGTAGGAAGAGTGCAGTGTGGCACTTTTTTGAACAAAATCCTCATGATCAGGCCAAGGTTATCTGTAAGAAGTGCGCAAAGACCTTTAGCCGAGGGAAAAATCTGAAAAATTTGAATACCAGTTGCATGCTTAGACATTTAACCAGCATGCACTTGCAAGCGTGGACACAACACCAAACCTCAAGTGCCATCATGTGCAACTGATCACAACGAAGGTAGTCAGCAACGCTACATTGTTTCCCGCACTGTAAGCCCACCGGTTAGCACAGCAGCAAATGTTGAGGTGTCGTTGCAAGGCCACAGCAGTCAGGGAATCCCACTGTTATATCAAAGAAAGACTGATTCTAGGCCATCAGAAAGAACACCAACTCCATCACCATCATCAACCCTCTCTCAGTCCGCCCTGTCCACCGCTACTTCCACCATATGCAGCTCTCAAGTCCAGCTCACCCTCCCAGACACTATGAGTAGGTCAAGAAAGTACTCAGTCTCTCATCCGCGTACACTGGGTTTGAACGACCACATTGCCAAACTAATCTCGTTTGAGATGATGCCCTTTCGGTTGGTGGAAAGCGCAGCTTTCCGCGAACTCATGGCCTATGCAGTACCACGCTATGACCTACCCAGTCACCACTTCTTCTCTCGCAAAGCCATCCCAGCCCTCCACCATCATGTGAAAGACCGCATTGTCCATGCACTCAAGCAGTCAGTGAGCGGAAAGGTGCACCTCACAACTGATGCATGGTCCAGTCGGCATGGCCAGGGCCGTTACGTGTCCATCACTGCGCACTGGATTAATGTGGTGGATGCAGGGTCCACAGGGGACAGCGGTGGTGGGACAGTGCTGCCTAGCCCACGGTATAGGAAACAGTTGGCTGTAGGCGTTCGACCCTCCTCCTCCTCCTCCAGAAGCGAAAGCTCGTCCACAGAGCGCAGTTGTACGAGCACTCCATCTGCAGCTGCCACTGTTGCACACGAGGTGTCCACCTATCGAGCAGCTAGTGGAAAGCGTCAGCAGGCTGTGTTGCAGATGATGTGTTTGGGCGACAGACACACCGCCGAGGTGCTGGCCGAGTACTTTCAGCGACAAACTGAGTCATGGCTGGGCAGTGTACATCTTGAGGCAGGCAAGGTAGTTAGTGATAACGGGCGTAATTTTGTGGCAGCCATAGCCCTTTCAAAACTCAGCCACATACCTTGCTTGGCTCACACCTTGAACCTGGTGGTGCAGTGCTTCCTCAAAAATTATCCGGAGTTAACAGCCCTGCTCCAGAAGGTGCGAAGACTGTGCGCGCACATCCGCCGGTCGCCTGTACACTCCGCTCGTATGCAGAAGCTGCAGCGATTGCTCCACCTTCCCAACCACCGCCTCATTATCGACATTGCAACAAGGTGGAACTCCACCCTGCACATGGTGGAGCGGCTGTGCGAGCAGAGGCAGGCCATAATGCATTTGTGGGAGGATACACGGCCAGGCACTTTGAGAGCAGACATGGAGTTGACCGGTGTGTGTAGTGGTCGAAGCTGAAAGACCTCTGTAAAGTCCTTCAGTGTTTTGAGGAATGCACACGGCTGGTAAGTGCAGACGACGCCATCCTAAGCATGAGCATCCCACTTATGCGTCTGCTCATGCAAACTTTGACGCACCTTAAGGAGCAGGCTTCTGCAGCCAATGTTGATGAGGAGGAAGAGGAGGAGGGAATCCTTGATGACATTCAGCCATTGTCTGCTCAGGGACCTCTCCTGGACGAGGTGGTGGAAGAAGAGGAGGAGGATGATGGGGATGATTACTTAGGGGAGGAGGATGCATCTCGTGGGGCAAGTGAAAATGTTGGCATGGCAAGGTACAGGGTTTGTGCGTGACTGGAGGGATGTGAATTTGCCAGAAAGTGCTCCTCCAACCAGCACTCGCAGTGCATCATTGACATCGGGAACATTGGCCCACATGTCAGATTATGCCTTGCAGATCCTAAAAAGTGACCCCCGCATTGCCAAAATGATGAACGATGACGACTACTGGTTGGCCAGCATCCTGGATCCACGCTATAAAGGCAAATTACAAAACATCATGCCACAGGAGAACCTTGACCTAATATTGGCTAATAAACAAGCAACTCTGGTAAATCGGTTGCTTGGGCATTCCCAGCACACAGCAGCGGTGATGGTTCTCACACGAGCCGTACGGGCCGGGGTCAGCTTGGCAGAGGTGTTCGTGGTGCACACAGCAGAAGTGGCGTTGGAGACAGGGGTTTCATGACAATGTTGTGGACTGATTTTTCAAGTACCGCTCACACAACTGGTAATACTGCATCGATGGAAAGTGACAGGAGACAGCAGTTGTCAACTATGGTTACAAACTACTTTTCCTCCCATATCAATGTTCTCCCACACAGGTCATTCCCCTTTGACTATTGGGCCGCTAAACTGGACACCTGGCCTGAATTGGCACAATATGCCTTACAGGAGCTCGCTTGCCCAGCTGCAATTGTGCTATCGGAAAGAGTCTTCAGTGCAGCTGGATCAATCCTGACAGAAAAAAGGACCCATCTGTCAACCCAAAATGTGGATGATCTAACCTTCATTAAAATGAACCTCGCATGGGTTTCCAAGGATTTTGTCCCACCTTCCCCTGATGACACATAGGATGACAGAAAAATGGCTTGCTTTGGTCCACCTCTTCCTGGGACTTGACCTATTTCACCTTTTGCATCAGCTGAATGTCCAACATCAACATATGCCACTTTCTAAAACTCCCTAAATGTGCTGCCTCCCCCCCATGGCCGGGGTCACCACCTAGCGCACGACACCGTGCGAGTGCCGTTGCCCTGGACAGGTGGGTAGGCCGACTCTTGGGCGCGGGCACTGGCACAGGGTCCCTCATAGTGCAATCAAGTGTCTCTGACGGTGGTGGTGCACACCCTCCGTCAAACCCACCGCCGTACTATGAGGGGCCCAGTGCCAGTACCGACGCCCACGAGTGGGCCCTCCTTGCTTGGGCAGGGCCCCAGCATTTTCAATCTTTACCTCTCCCTGCTCCTCCGCTGTGTAGTCTGGGCCGTCAAATCCATACTGGGCCTAACACCGTCTGAGCCTGCCTCCTGATGTATAGACATATATTTTGAATGTGTACGCTATCCATACATGTTATCTGGGGATACGGTACCCTTTCTCACCTTTGTGCAATCACGTGCAATCCATACTGGGCCTAACACCGTCTGAGCCTGCCTCCTGATGTATAGACATATATTTTGAATGTGTACGCTATCCATACATGTTATCTGGGGATACGGAACCCTTTCTCACCTTTGTGCAATCACGTGCAATCCATACTGGGCCCGACACCGTCTGAGCCTGCCTCCTGATGTATAGACATATATTTTGAATGTGTACGCTATCCATACATGTTATCTGGGGATACGGAACCCTTTCTCACCTTTGTGCAATCACGTGCAATCCATACTGGGCCTGACACCGTCTGAGCCTGCCTCCTGATGTATAGACATATATTTTGAATGTGTACGCTATCCATACATGTTATCTGGGGATACGGAACCCTTTCTCACCTTTGTGCAATCACGTGCAATCCATACTGGGCCTGACACCGTCTGAGCCTGCCTCCTGATGTATAGACATATATTTTGAATGTGTACGCTATCCATACATGTTATCTGGGGATACGGAACCCTTTCTCACCTTTGTGCAATCACATGCAATCCATACTGGGCGTGACACCGTCTGAGCCTGCCTCCTGATGTATAGACATATATTTTGAATGTGTACGCTATCCATACATGTTATCTGGGGATACGGAACCCTTTCTCACCTTTGTGAAATCACGTGCAATCCATACTGGGCCTAACACCGTCTGAGCCTGCCTCCTGATGTATAGACATATATTTTGAATGTGTACGCTATCCATACATGTTATCTGAGGATACGGAACCCTTTCTCACCTTTGTGCAATCACGTGCAATCCATACTGGGCCTAACACCGTCTGAGCCTGCCTCCTGATGTATAGACATATATTTTGAATGTGTACACTATGCTATCCATACATGTTATCCGGGGATACGGTACCCTTTCTCACCTTTGTGCAATCACGTGTAATCCATACTGGGCCTGAGATCGGCTGGCGAGCTGTTAAGCAAGCTACAGCACCTGTGGTTTGCACACGTAAGTTTTTCATTTTTTCAGGAATGACGGTTAGGCCTAATTCCGGAACTGCGGTTGACCTGCACTTACTGGGAAATCATCGTTCGCGGGTAATAATTGTAATCACAGATCCCCATCACTCACGTTGTTCAGCAGGTTATCTGCACCTGTAAGCGACAAACGCTGGCCTTTTCAGAGTAGCGCACATGCAGCCACGGACATGTAAGGGCATGACACACCAGTTATTGGCCAATCTCATGTGCCAGAGCCTCACGTGTCCCTCTAGTAAGCCGTAATCGGACCTTGGGGCATGGCGGAGTCTTGTTCGTTAACGGAATTAAGCTTGCAATGTGTGCATCTGTTCTGTAGCTGGCATGGTTGAGGTTTCCCAGGTGGAGTCGAATTAAACCGTAGTCTCCACTCCTGGTGGTGCCTTTCTGGACATTCCTTTAAGGTTCAGCTTTGCAACCATACTGCCCACGTAAAACAAACACTTTGCCTTCATGAACACTGTTTGGAGGGTCATGACTTATGGGAATAACGCCGCCCAATCAGTTAACCTGCTAGAGAGATCCTTCGTTGCTCCCAAGCATGACATCACACTCCCTAGGAGGAAGGTAATGCCACTGTGGCGACCGTACTCCTGGGGGCGACACAAGTGCACTGATGCCCAGCCACTGCTCGATGAATCTGCTGGTACATTGACCCAGACCACTACATTCCCCTCGCACGCTACACGGCCTGAATCTGACCCTGATGAAACTCAGGTTACCCTTCCCATATACAGTTCCATCTTACACGGTGACAAAGAGGAAGCTGCAGATGAAAGTGCAGGTTCGGCCCACCCGCCATCAGACACACCACCGTACTATCAGGGGCCCTGTGCCAGTGCCGCCGCCAACGAGTGGGCCCCCCCTGCTTGCTCAGGATCACAGCACTTGCAAGGTTGAAATACTGTGCAGTGAGATGGAAGATGGGAACGACGAGGAGTCCAGACTAGTACAGGGATTCCCTAGCGAGGAGACTTATTTCATTGTTTTCAATGTTGGGACAGCAATTTTTGGGGAGCACTATACTCTGGAGAATGATAGATGGGGCCCACCATACACTGGAACATTCCAAAGGTGAACATCAGACACTGGAGCAGCATTTACAGGGCCCATTATACACTAGAACATTAGAAATGGGGCCCATTATGTTTGGAGCATTATTTGGGCCCATAAGACAGTGGAGCTTCATCCATGGGGACCAACATATACTGTAGCATTATGTGGAGCTCATCATATACTGTTTCAAACATTATATGGGACCAATGATTCTGTATGGAGAAATAGATGGGCCTTGTCATAAGCTGTAAAAAGTGAAGTATTTTTCATTGTACTATACCGCTATTTCTCTGCCGTATCGGAGCATGATGAGTTGTGGTATGTGTTAAAGGGGCGCTCTTTCGCCCAGGGCACATGAAAACCTGGAGCCAGCCCTCGCCCCCCACAACTGTAGCCAAATAACCCCCATTTTTCAGTGCGTTACTTGTATTATGAAGTTAATTAAGGTTGACAAGCTTAAGTAAGAAGAATTGATGCTTTTGGCATTCAAATGGGCACTGTTGGTGTGTTTCCTGTCCTCCTCTCACTGCCGACTTTTATTCCCCATTGACTTACATTGGGTTTCGTGTTTCGGGACGACCCCGACTTTTCCCTATAATCGGACGATCTTGCTCGACCCAACTTTTGGAAAAGTCGGGTTTCACGAAACGAAACGCGACCCTAAAAAACCAAAAGTCGCTCAACTCTAGTTGATAGTGTTTGGGGAGAGAGGAAAGATCTGTGGGGACTGAACGCACTCCCTCTGACATCTACCCTCACAGTCTTTACCCCAACCGAGAATCCTCCCCAAGGACCACTCTATATGGTGAGAGTGGAACGGCAACCAGGGAATCCCTAAAAGGACCTGATTGATACCCTCTGGCATGATGAGGAGGGATATCGTCTCCTGATGAGATGGAGACACCGAGAGTATCAACAGGGCGGTCTGGTGGGCAATTTGTGAGGGTAGAGTTGCTCCGCTCACCACCCTGACGGTGACTGGCTTGGCCATCATAAACAGAGGTATTGTGTGCCATTGAGCGAACACAGAAGATATGAAATTGCCCTCCGCTCCAGAGTCCACGAAAACCTCCACCGCCAGAGTGGATGAACCGACCTCAAGCATTCCCTTAAAGGTCAGCTTGGAGGATAATGCCGCTGATTCTAATGAACCCCCTCCTATGTCCAATAGAGGCAAGTGTTTTCCCGACCGCTGTGGTCACCGGTTGGCAAGGTGTCCAGACTGCCGGTAAACATGACAGACCACAGGTGCTGGACTGGACCGGGACCAGGATCCCGCACAAGGAGCCCCCTGAGGCTCGGCGCCCGATTGGGAGGTTCCAGAGGTTTAGCGAAACTAGGTGCCAACCTAAATCTCTGCCTACACTGGGGCCACTCCAACCTTCCATCGATGAAGAGAAGGTCTATACGGGTGGAGACGGTGATAAGCTCCTCCAGTGTGGCAGGAACCTCCCTGGTTGCCAGAGCATCCTTCACATGGTCAGCCAAGCCTCTCAAGAATGCCAGAATGAGGACCTTATCTGGCCACTCCAACTCAGAGGCCAGTGTCCGGAACTGGATGGCGAAGTGGCTGACCATGGACGAGCCCTGTGATAATGCCAGCAGTCGGAGCGCGGTGGCATGGGTGACTCGTGGTCCCAAGAAGACCTGCTTCAGAGTGGCCAAGAACCCCGAGGCACTCTGCACCACATGGTCATCACGCTCCCACAGCAGTGTGGCCCACTCCAAAGCCCTGCCCGACAAGAGGGAAATGACAAACCACATCTTAGCCTGCTCAGAGGGGAATCGTGCAGCCAGCAGCTCTAGCTGTATAGCGCACTGGCTCACTAAACCCTTACAAGAGGCATTATCGCCCGAGAACTTCTCGGGCAGCAGGAGATGAGACAAAGTCGGAGCAGGGATGGCAGTGATCACACGGGAGACAGCCTCTGTGGCTGCCTGGAGTACAACCGCGGTAAATTCTACAGCTGAGGCTGGACGCTCAAGAGCCACCAACCTGCCCTCCAGCTGCCGGATGTACGCAAGGGGTCGCTGCTCATCCGCCATTACTAGCCAGACCCTGGCGCTAGTATAATATTAGGTGTTAGGTGTTGGGTTCCAGCAGCGGCACAGCAGGAATCCAGAGCCTTGCATTCAGCAGTCTCCCATTCTCCATCGACCGCAGAGGAGCTTGCTCAGCAGTCCCGTCGTTCCCGACGCTCTGCTCAGACCTGCTCTGTGGGTCTGGCTGTTGCCACCTCTGGGCCAGCAATAGCAACACAGGCTGCTCAGAAACAAGCCACTCCAGAGGCTAAGTCCTTCCGTAACTCCACTGAGCATGCTCACGAGACGATCTCCCATTGGAGATCGGGAGTCACATATACGGGTCCTGCTCCAGATCTGATTGGTCCATCTCAGAGATCTGGAGGCTTACGGAAGGTCCCGGCTTTAAAAGGTTTGCTGCGCTAGCATAGACTCTAGTTGCTAACTGTGTGACTGATGAAGGATGCATGGCCTTGCAAATGACTCATTAAGATTCCCGTCCCACTGATATTATGTGTGTGGATAGGGAACTAGTGATAGTCAGCGCCAGTCAGTGGCAAGCACAGGCCACAGTGCGCATCCTCCACAGTACTAGCGTCTGACAGTGTGCCTGCTACCGGGCATTGTCGTACCGCGGCAGTGTCTGTCGCCGCACTGCAGTCAGCAGTACTTCTTGGCATCCGCGGTTGCGACGCCGCACGCACGGTAGGTCTAGAGGGATGTTGACCCGGTGTCTTGGGCTCAAGTCCTGTGACCATATACCGTGCGTGCAATCCGCTGAGACCTGTGAGTTCAACAGGCTCAGCATTTGTGTTTAATGCTACGGCGCCTCTGTGAAGTAACAGAGGGCGCCCAGTGTACACTGGGTGACTTTCAACCCGCGTGCGTCATACCGCCATATTGGGCATCAGCCATTACCTAGCAGCAGCGTAACACCTCTGCACGGTGGACCCCGGGTGGCGAACGCACTTACTATTATTTATTATTTTAGTGCGTTTCACTGTCCCTAAAAATTAGGGTTGCGGATCGCACTAAAAATAAAATATAAGGAAGTGCGATTGCAACCTGGGGTCCACCGTGCAGAGATGGAAAACTGTTGCTTAGTAATGGCGGAGTAGTAAGTGAACACCGGCGGGTTACCCACTGACCCGGTGTGCACTGGAGTGAACTCTGCTACTCCACAGAGCCTCTGAAAGAAATGCCAGAGCCTGTTAACACCACAGGACTTGGCAGAAGGAGCGCATAGCGTAAGGTCACAGGACTCGGCCTTTAGACCGCAGGACTGGAGTCCATCTAGACCGCTAGCGCTCGGCGCCGCAACTGCGGTGCCAGCAAGAGTCACTATAACAGCTAACGCGTGCAATTGTGCACAGTGCCACTGTCACTTGCAGCTGTTCGATAGTGCCCAGTAGTGGGTGACACCATCGGACGCTAGTGTGCGAGTGCTAGGAGCACGGTGGCGGAAGCATAGCCACCTGTTGGCGCTGACTCAAATACCCTAACTCATGCGTATGAAAGGAGGGGGTAATTTAATGAGTCATTCACCAGATTCATGCATCCATCATCACACATACCAACCACATTATGAGTCTATACTAGCACATGGCCGAGCGGCCATGCTAACCTTCTATAGCAGCGTCCTTCCGGTACCTTCCTAGTAGTCCAATTGGAGCAGCAATAGGACCTGAGCACGTGACCTCAGAGCTCCAAAGAGAGGACTTCCCACGGGCATGCTCAGAGGGCCGAAATAAGGACTTAGTCCCAAGAGCTGCTCGCTGCTGGCTATTGCAGGTTACCATAGCTGAACCCTATTTGGCAGCAGTAACCAAGCCAACAGAAGTAGACTGAGCAAGATGCTGGGAATGACGTCTGTACTAAGCAGGCTCCTCTGTGACTGAAGAGGAAAGGGAGACCGCAGAAAGAAAGGCGCGGGATTCCTGCTCTGCAGAGGCAAGAACCCAACGCCTAACATGCTCTTCATGGGCTGGATGTGCTTGTTTTGATAGACGTAAATTTTTTTCCATTTTATATGAGAATTATGTAACTTAAGAAACTTTTGCTTTTTTATCAACTTGAGCAATTTGACAATTATCTGTTTGACTTTATACATATTAGGATACTAATGGTATCCTGAAATAGGATCGTGAGCAGCCCTTTCAGAATGTGTAACACTTATTGCTGTAGCTTTTTTTTTCTTTTTTTATTTCCCCTCTTTATCTGCGAAAAGTATAAACAAACATACATTTTTCTCTTACACCAAAATTCAAAAGCTATGTCTGATACTTATTTTTACAAAAGGGTATAAACAATTTTGCCCACATGTATATTTATTTTTATACATGTCATTAAATTTAGGCCATATCACTGACAAGCAGGCAAAAATTATTAAAATATTTAAAAAAGAGCAAACTACATATGCGAAAAATAATGTACCTGGTCCTGAACTGGGGAAAATAACCAGGCTTTTACCTGGTAAGTACATTTGTATACTGTTTTATGGCAATTTTCATACAATATAGTATTTAAAGGGATTACTTACTTAAAAAAATCTTGCTCAGTAGTCTCAAAGTTTAAAATCATGTGAATAGCTACATTGGAGGGTACAAACAGGTAGCAAATAAATATAAAGACAACAATATCATTGGGCATTTAGCTGTGCTGATTTAGCACTTTATGAAGACAGTTGTTAGGAAATAGCACTGAATCTTAAATTGGAGCACAGTCATGGCACAAAAACTGGGTCAAGTTACTTTGGATTGCATGAACACTGTATGGCAATACTGAATCTTTTAGAATCTTTTAACTTTGTGTGTATTGAAACAATATTAAATTCTTTTTGACATTATGCATAGTATTTTAAAACACTTGTACATTGTCATTTAAGGAAATTTCATACAATGTTTTATTTATAGGGATTGCTTACTTAGCTCAAAGTCCAGTGAATACAATTCACAAAAATATTTTATCCCTTATCTTTATTTGACCCTAAAATTTATGTATAATATAGGAATGTGAGATTTAGCCATACGTCAAAAATTAGAAGATAGTAATAAAGAAATACTACATGTTTTAAAGCTGCTTTAGATTTTAATTGGTAAGGTATTATTAAAATGATAAATGGAGTGCTAAAATAAGAACATATTCTTCATTGCTTTACAAACATCATCATCGCTGTCCCAGATGGGGCTCACAATCAACATATCTTTGGAGTCTAAGTGGAAACCATAGTATCCAGAGGAAACCCACGCAAACATGGGGAGAACATATAAACTCCTTTGCAGATGTTGCCCTTGGAGGAATTAGAATCCAGGACTCAAAAGCTGCAAGGTTACAGTGCTAACCACTGAGCCACCATGCTGATTTAGATTTTAATATTTGCTGGGTAGAGGTATAGGGGCATGGATACTAAAAAAAATAAGAAACTTATAGGAAAGAATCTGTGATGGACACCATACCAGACTCACCACCAGAGACTGTAGGTGTTGTGAGTTCATTTTCCCCTTCACCATTGAGGTCTGATGAACTCCCTCTTCTGGTGAAGGAAGGTAGTGAGGCTGATTACCAAACACCTGGGCAGGATGATGATGACTGGGTGACGGGAATTACTGACTGGATATAAGGCAGCCGATGCCCTTCTGCCTTTCTGGTGATCTCTCTGAGGGATTCTAGGAGACCAGTCTGATTCCTGCTCCTCAAAAGCTAAGTTTTCTGCTCTACTTTTTGCATTTGTGTTTTGGTTTTGTTTTGCATTGTTTTCCTTGATTTCTGCCATTCCCTGCTGGGGTGAGCTGAATTCCTTTTTGCTCTGTCTTCAGAAAATACCTGAGTACTGATATAGTCTTTTTGAAGCCTAGCGTCTTCAGGGCTTTTTTCCCTATCAGCTGTTGGCTCTTGTTTTGATAGGGTTTTGGCGGATTACAGACAGCAGCTTTTCTATCCTGTCCTATCTAGTTAGCTTGGGCCCCATCATTTGCTCAGCCTATCTTTCTATCTGTGTGAGTGCTTTTTCATCTTGCTTCACCGTCATTATATGTTGGGGGCTGCCTATTGCTTTGGGGTCTGCTCTGGGGCAGTTTAGATTTCCCTTTCTGTCTTTAGGCTATGTAGTTCTCTGGCTGTGATCGAGGGGTCTAGGACACCGTAGGAACCCCCCAAGGCTACTGCTAGTTGTTGCTAGGTTCAGGGGTCTGCAATCCGATAGCTGCCAACTTCTCTGGTTTTCTGGACTTAGCTAGTATTTCTGTTTTTGCCTCCTACGGTGACTCATTCATAACAGTAGGTGTCCAGGAATGTGCTGGGGAACCCCGGGGGGGTCCTACAGAGACATGTGACTGCGGTTGAGAGTGTGCTGCACGTGAGCAGGACCTGCAGCATGTGACCACCAGGGGAGTGGCTGGAGGCGGAACAAGGCCTCGGTCTGCCGGGGACGATGGCGGGCCTGTAGGAGTGTCAAAACTAGCCAAGGTCAGAAGCCAGAGAACAGCACAGTAACCAAAGGGACAGACGAGGAGAGTGGTCAGAGACAAGCCAGGGTCGGAATACAGAGAACGGCGCAGTACCAGAAGAACAAGAAAGAGGGAAGTCAGGGGACGTAGCCGAGGTCAAAACCAAGAGTGTAGCAAACAGTACAGAGTCAATAGGCAGATAGCAAACGAGGAACAGACTGGGATATTCACAGGCAAACATACAAAGACAGGCAATGCACACAGAAATACAGGGGTCAGCTGCCCAGCTGAGAACGGACGTATAACTGACAACCTGCACAGCACATGGGCGGGTAGATATAGCCCTCCCCCAACCAAAGAGAGACCACATAGTATTAACCCTAGAAGTACTGCCAAAGAACTCCTGGACAAACCATGACAAAATCTTGCTCTAATACAAATTGTTGATAGCTAAAAAGTGGAAACTGAAATCAGCTCCATTGTATATGCAATGGAATACACCAGCATTTCATGTCTAGTCCTTTTTCTCAAGAGTTGAATAACTGTTGTTGAAAATTTTGGTAGACATTAATTATACTTCTGCATAAACTGTATGGAAAAAGAAAAAATGTCAATAGACAAGGTAGTGTGAAAAAAAATACAATGCAAAAAAGTACAAAGAGAATGTGTGAGTTGCTACCATCCATCTGGGCTGTAGTATTATCAAATACAGGTCACAACTGGCCTCCTTTGTCTAAGATACATGAAATGACATCAGCTGCTCACATGAGGAAAGAAAAATGACCAGCAATATAAGCTAAGCTCAAGCTGTCCTTCTCTTTCTCCTCATAATCATCTCTCTGGTACCCAAGCAGTATCCTCAAGTAGTATCTGATCATAGTCATAATCACCATCATTCTCTTCCTATTTCTCCTTTGAGTCATAATAAGCCATATGTGTGCTCAGGAAACATTCTTGTTTATGCGGAAACTCTCAACTGTTCAGCTCACTAAAATTTCAACTCTTGTTCTAGGATCGCACTGCCTTTTGTGAAATGATGTCATGTGCTCAGCCTAAATAGACGATACATAGCCAACATAATTTCTTTCAGAAAGCCATTTGTGTCTCGTACGTTTATGTATGTTTCAATGACAGTGGGAAGTTTCTTTAAATTGACGAGTGCATGAACAGCAATATTTACAGCCAGGAACTTTACATGTCTTTTATGACCTATTGAATCAATTATTTGAACAACAGTGATTTCCTATTAGTGCACTTATGCACCTCCGGCACATATTACTCCCTGACCCCAACAGCAACAAAGTAGAATGTTGATTTAAATGTCACACTGGATGGCTTCTTGTCAACTATAAGTGAGCAACTTAGATACACACATAAGGGTATGTGCATACAATCAGTAAACACAATAGGTTGGATGCTGCATACTTGTGCAGCGTACAACCCACAGCGTCCACCGGATGCAGCATAGTGGATGGGATTTCAAGAAATCCCATGCCCACTATGTGTCCAGAGATGCAAGCGGCTCACCCATGCTGATGGACATGCAGCGGGTGTCTCCAGACCGCAGCATGTATATTTCACCCATACAATGTATTGGACTCGGTGAATCAGCACGATTAAGTGAACACATATGGATTCACCTGTGTTCAATAACCACATGCGCTGCGTCCAAAGCGCTGCTAATTACTGATCGTCTGCACATGCCCTAAGAGCTTGCTTGTCCATCAGCTTACACTACATTGGAGTGAGAGAGAAGACCCCACTGATCATAAGAGCTTACAAACTACTTAAGAGAGAAAGAGGACCCTGCTGATTGTAAAAGCTTCCACTCTGTAGGAAAGAAACGCAGTGTAAGGACTGGGACTGTGTACCTGTTTTGTCTGCTCTTGCCCTTAGTTCGGTTGGATTCTGCCCTTACCCAAAATGAAGTCGCTGGCTTCACGGGGCCATCTTGTTTCTTGTCTGATATTCCTTGTTTCCTGTCTGCTGCATATATAAAGGAACTCTGCACACTATACCTTGCTTGTGTATCTTGTACCTTACTTGCTGCCAAGCAGGAAAGACTTGCAATCTGCTTGCCTCTTCTATTCTTCGGGATACCCTGCTTTGCTTCTGGATCTACGTACCACGGAAGGACTCTGTTGCTTTACCCCCGCTCTGCACCCACCTCCGCTATGGTCTGCTCTCCTTTAGGAGCCAGCCCAGGCTCTGGGCCTCTGGATCCTGCATTGCTGGACTTGTACTCGCACACTCGGTCTGTACCTATACAGCTGCATACTCTTGAGACTGTTTAATTGCCTGCTTACCTGTAGAGTCGCAGTTTGCATCTATTATCTGAAGGTCTTATCTCTGCAATAGATATTTACATCTTAAACTGTGATATACTGTGTTTGTCTTCATTTGATCCATGTCATCAGACTCCATAGAACTTTAGTATAAACTTATAATGCGCAGTGAGTCTGGAGATAGAAATGATTCTGCCATACAGACTGTGCTCTTCAGGCAACCACTGATCTGTAATGGCCCAAGTACTGACCACCACTGTACAAAATGTGATAATCAGCTAGATGTCACAGATGCAGGGCATCATGAGGAAAACCGCATGGCCACACAAAAACACATTTGCCCACTCTCTGATACTTCAACAGTGTGGGAAATGGTATAAGAGCAAGATTTTTTTGTGAACCATGAAATGAATCTCAAAGTGCTAAAGTTTTCATGAAAACCAATAATTTCTGGAAATTCGATTCAAACTCGATCCTCTATGGGTCGACCCGCTCATCTTTATCATTGGTAAAAGAATGGATGGCCATCTCATCAAGTCCAGGACTCTTTGCCCAATGTATATAAAATGCAAAGTCAATCAGATTGTGTGGATTTCAGACATGGGCAGGTGGGTTCTTCGAAGGCCCCCGCAGAAGAAATTTTATTTGCACTCCTCCTGGACTTTTAAGCAATGACAGAATGGACTTCCTGATCACCAGAGACTAAGAGGGAAAATTTCAGGACCATATATCTCAATTGTAAAAAGCATGAAGAATCTGTCAGTGTACTGTGTTATTAAACGGGATGATATCGGTCGCACCATCTGTTTTTATGATGAGGTCACTATGACGTTAGTAAGGTCATATCCAGAAATGTTTTCTCATGTATTCAAAATAATGGTACGTGTATCATCAGAGGTTTGTATCCGAGCTTCATCAGTTTTTGGTCAGTGTGTCAGATTTTACTATGAGTGTTTTCATCAGTATTTTTCACTTATAAACAAATAACGCCTCATTCAGAAGTCCATGGTTCATATACGAGTTCTATTCGTAATTTTTACGGCTAGAACACATACTCACTATAGCATATGGAGTTATTTACATGTTTGTATTTTTTTGTGAAACATTTGTCCCTGCAAAAATCATGGACATTACATTGGTGGCAATCCAAGTCCTCTCTGTAATGGACAATGTAATGGTTAGGAGAAGCTTTCTAAATTTTTTATCCATTTTCAAAAATCAATGATGTTCTAAATTGACACACTGACCTAACACTGATACTCAGATCCCAAACAATGACACCCTATAGCATTTTTTTGCACACCTGAACAAACATGAATGTCTTAATGAAGCCTTACCAAATAAATTACAAAGCTTCTCTTATCTTCTGCAATGTTGGAAAATTAAAGATAGAACCCATAGGAGAAAAAAACTTTTGAATGAGGTCTAATGCTGTGTTTGCATTAAGAGAAAGCTTGAGAGGGGATTGGTTACGGTTGTGGTAGATTATCTTTTTGCGGCAATTGGAGGCCATGCAATATTTTTGACTCAGTGCAAATCTAAGTTTTTTAAAAACTCTGCGAAAGTCAAAATATTCACTCATCTATAATAAAATACCATAGACTAAACTCCAGCATTTAGCTTGGGCTTAACTATTAAGCAAAAATATAGCTTTCTCCTCAAGTTATAATTGGAAACAACTGTAGTTAAATTAATGCTTTTAAATTAATAGCGTTTCAAGTTTGTAGTGTCTTTCTAATGAAATGTCACAATAATTTTTATTTGCTCTCTTCTCTAAAGGTATCTGAAAAATGACATTTATTATTATTTTTTTTTACTTTTTTTTAAATTAAAATATATCCAAACACATTAGAACAGAATAATTGTAAAATTAATTGACTAAACCTTTTTTTTTTGCCATGTGATGATTGTAGAAAATGAAAATGACAAAAAGAAGCAGCATGAATATTATTTCAAATGCAAAATGAGTAGTAACTTTAAATTACATTTTTAGTTGTTTTAAATTGCTCATTGGATTGAAATCATATGTGCATTTCAAGACAATGCAACCTATCACAATTATTATCATGGTATTCCAATACTGTTTGGTATAATGATTTATGCTACCTCAAGGGGTTTCTTCTATTTAACGATAAAAGCTTCTTGCTTTGTTGAACATATCCACATTGAGAAAATCACATCTAATTTGAACAGCTATTCTCTTGAGTGGGAAGAGACTGGAAAGCAGCTCTTAGCTTGTTTATTCATTATACCAGTCAGATAAAGCCTTTGAAAACACAGGAGAACACTTTCGGAATTGTATAGAGAGTTGACTGGACTGCAAAATGGTAGAATTCGTATATAGCCACAACAGAGGAATTGAAAGCTGTTTTTTACAGCAGTAACTTTATCAAGGACATATATTATGCCAATTTACTATAATAATGCTTGCAAATATATTTAAATGATCATTCGGACAGCTAGATCTCATTTAATAGGCAGTGTGCTAAATATTCAATCTAAAATATTAATTCAAAAATACCTTCCCTACCCAAAATCACTCCAATTCTATCTAACTTGTTTTGCAATGTAGCTAAGTGTATTCTGTCGCTAGCAGTTGTGGCACTGGGGCAAATTACAAGAAATGGAAGCTGGTCTTTAACGCTTGGCCAATGCTCTCCTGTCAGACAAACTATATTTAATCAGAACGGAGAGGTGACGATCAGGGTAGGCAAGTCATTGGACAATGGTAGGTGTCCATACTGAGAAGGGAAAGAAAAAATGTTCCAGTCCCTGTTGTGCTGCCTGAAAACTGATGAAGAGGAACTGCTCATTGAGAATGGTTGGAGAGCAAGTTAGGGTGGTTTCACATTAGTGTTTCAGGGCGCAGCGATGGCCTGCGCACGGACGCCGCTAAGCCCCGCCCCCTACCACACCTCCTCCGGTAGCTCCGCCTACGGGAGCATGACGCTGCATGCGTCCTGCGTCCCTTATCTTTATCACTGGGGACACAGGCCATGCGCAGTATGCGTTTGGCGGCGCATGCGTCCTTTTGATGGTGCGCCGAGCGCAACCAAATTGCAACAGGCTGTGTTTGGCACTAGTTGGCGCACCGTGAAAAGGACGCTTGCACCGTCAAACGCATACTGCGCACAGCCTGCATCCCCAGTGATAAAGATAGGGGACGCAGGACGCATGCAGCGTCATGCACCCCAAAGGCGGAGCTACCGGAGGAGGCGCATCAGGAAACGCTAATGTGAAACCACCCTTACACAGTGTTCTTTGACACAGCTAAAAACAGTTTTGCCTTTAAAGAAGAAGCACCATTCTTTCTTGTAGATGTTATTTAAATGTACACTTGAACAGGCAGCACGGTGGCTCAGTGGTTATCACTGATGCTTTGCAGCACTGAGGTCCCGAGTTTCAAGTTTCACCAAGGACAACATCTGCAAGGAGTTTATTCCTACAAAAACATGGAGCAAAGGTCCAGCAGAGCATGTATAACAGCAATAACTTTTTTTGGATATGAAAAAACAGGCTGACAGGTGTTTATGGCTGCAGGTCCTCAATCAAATGACAGTCAAGGGTTACAGTACAGAAATCCTTAATTAAAAAAATATACTAATATCCCTATTCAGAGAGAGAGAAAGATCCCAAATACCATAATACAGATTTTTTTTCAGTTATTATTAATTTTGTGCATTCTGTGCATTATGTATTTTTTTAATTTGTGATTACCTTGTTATTTGCCATTTCCTTCCATCAATTATATGTTTCTGTCACGATGTGACTGTGGAATAGCAAGTAGACTCCTATACTTTCCCTCAGGTTAAGTGTCCCTAGCTACCCTGTCCCTAGGAATACCCCTAATGGTGGGGAGGTCATTCCTCACTATGCTGCTGAGTAGCAGTATTCTGTTAAGTGTATGAAGAGAACACAAAAAAGACAGACGGGGAAAGCATAAACACAGTCACACAGCACTTTCACAGGGAAAAAGACTAGATAACAAAAGTGTAGAGCCATAAAGTAACACAAAGATACCAAGGGATAAGGAAAGGTTTCACCAAACACCACTCACCACAACTTTGGAATAACCACCAGTCAACCAGGAAGTGTCCACCTCTCCAGACCTGGATACTATACTATACTTTACTATACTATAGCTGGCATTACCTTGAAAGCAAAGTCAGTATAAAAAGATAGAGTGCAGACATGACTTGTTCTCCCACATTATGTTGCTAAAGGAAATTAATAAACCTAGATAAGCAAATATTTAACTCTTGCTAACCTGCCTAGGAGCTGCAGCTCTTTGAGTTGACGCCCTGGTCACCCTTCCTTGATTATAGCTATCAATGGAGTTGGAAGTAAGAGTGTAAGAATCCGTGGATTGCACAGACCCTGATGCTGCCATGACAATTAGTAATACTTGCAAAAACCTCTTTATGACAGTTTACCTTTCATTGGATTCCTTGCCTATAGAGTGTCATGCAAAAGTTTTCGCACCCCTTGTAAAAATGTATGTTATTGTGAACAGTTAAACAAAGTGAAGATTAAATTATCTTGAACGGCCTAAACTTAAAGATAACAAATTTCTTTTTTATTTTAGAGAGAAAAAATATATATTTAAAATTTACAAAAATGGAAAATGAGCCAATGCAAAATTTGGACACCCTTGGAGATCTGTTTGCTTGGATAACTTTGACCAAGGTTTCAGACCTTAATTAGCCTGTTAGGGTTATGGCTTGTTCACTATTATCCTTACATTAGGCCAGGTGATGCAAATGTTTTGCAGGTTTATAAAAATCCAGCCACCTCTAACCTTTTGCTAAAAAACAGTAACCATGGGTTCTTCTAAGCAGCTGCCTAGCACTCTGAAAATTAAAATGGTGGAGACCCACAAAGCAGGAGAAGGTCATAAGAAGTTAGCAAAGTGTTTTCAAGTTGCCCTTTCCTTAGTTCAAAAGTAATTAAGAAAATACAGGTTAAATAAGGCCTGGAAAACCAATCAAAATATCAGTGAGATCTGCTAATAGGATTGTTAGAGAGGCAAATCAGAACCCCTGTTTGACTGCAAAATACCTTCAGAAAAATTTAGCAAACTCTGGAGTTGTGTTACATTGTTCTACTGTTCAGAGACAACTGCACAGATATGGCCTTCATGGAAGAGTCATCAGACGAAAACCTCTCCTGTGCCTTCACCATTAAATTCTGCATCAGAATTATGCAAAAGAACATCTAAACAAGCTGTGATGAGTCTGATGACACAACATTTAATCTTAATTATCCAGGTGGAAATTCAGTAATCAAGGAAGCATAGACTGTTATTTATATGTTTACTTTTGAATTTATGAATTTGTTCTTTAGTTGGTCAAGAACCATACACTGCTGTCATATGAGTCTTAAAAGTAGATTTTTTTAATATATTTTTAAATGGTTGATGTTTGCCTCTTACATCAGCTTCTGCAGCTTATTATCTGCTATATTTGCAAGACTGTGATACAGAGTCATTGAACAATGGATGTTTGGATGTTTGCTTAATATGTTGATTGACCATTGTGTGGGTCATGTGGTTTGTTAACTTGCAAAACAAAGGAGTAAAAACTATGCAACTTGATTTAATTCTCAAGCAATGCGAGTCAATCTCATCACACCTTTGTCGTAGCTGCTTTTGTTCTGACCAAGCGTCAGCTGTCCAGATCACCAGTGAGTCCGAATTGTGAGGTTTTTCGCCCCTTCTGTTGCAAGCGCTTGGAGACAAAGAGACTTCAACACACAAGCCATGGTCAAATCACTTTATCTGACGTAATGAAATATAAGACATGTTTTTATACCATTTACAACAATATGTGACGCTATGGAGCTCATTTGGCCCCCACCATCACCTCAGGGTCGTACGTACCTTGTTTACAATATACCCAGAACACGTTGTTGTGAACAAATATGATAACAAGTATAGTTTCCTTGAAGACAGAGACTACTAGTCTACATAAGAATGATTCTAGCAATAATAAGGCAAAAAGGCAATTGAAGTCTTAAAGGCATTTAAAGGGATATAAAAGCAAACCATTAACTCTTCTATATCAATTTCCCCCTTTTGTAAATGGTATAACCTTTGCTACAGGGTCAGCTGATGTCTACAAAGGAGCTACTGTCTCATGGGTCTAGTACCCATAAGGGGGCTTCCTACCTGCTTCGCCCATCCACCCTCAGTTTGGACACTCACTTTCCCCATCAGCAATGGCTACCTGGGGTCTATGATACACTACAGAAGGTTCAGCCTTAGATTCTTTTTTCACACATACATTATTCAGTAGCTTAAGTAATACATATATTAGCGCTTTTAAGGCTACATAAAATAATAAGCAAAACATCAAAATTTGCATACAAGTCTATATAATGCCCAAAAAAATCCATCCTGCAAGGCCATTCACCCAATTTGCTCGATTTAGGAAAGAGAATGTGTTACAACACCAGGAATCTCTGTTTGCACTGTGTTATTTTAAACATTGGTCTCTAAGTTCACCTATTTTGTCTATACTGGCCCTGATCTGGAGATTGCCAGCAGGGTCGATATAATTACAACAGGTGGGACCAATTATGTGACACATTCCTCTTTCTTTTGCGGTCAGGTAATCTAGTACTATAGTATGTTGGTTAGTAACTATGCTTAATTGTCTCTGTATTGTATTAGTTTCATTAAGAACTTCAAGAATCTGGAGAATCTGATCGTCCAGGTAGTCAGTGGCTTCCACTAATTTATCCCACATTTGGGTTATGAAGGGGTATATTAGCATACTACTGAATATTTTATTTGTTATCCCCATTTCTACTAGATGCGGCCTACCATTTGGCTTATTGTCTGCAGCCCTTCTATACGAGGTGTGAATTGGAACTGCTGCAGTGTCTATTTTACTATGAGGAACTATGAAAGTGGCTGGTGTCAGTTTAGCAAGAGTGCAAACTCCTCTTATGTCCGGGCTCACCCACCTGTAGGCACGATGTCCGCAAACCAAGAATACTCCGTCAGGGAGAACACAAACGTGACCAGGGGTCTGTATACATTGGTATAAACTCAAAAGTCCTGACCTACTGTAGGCTTATGGGCACACCAAGTATTATTCATTTGTTTTCCACTTATACCAGATGTACATTTACCCCTTTCTTTCCTTATTATTTTACCCGTAGATGATTTACAGCCTTCAACACCATCTTGGTACACCGTATCATTAACCTGTGATTGATCGCGAGTGTATATGCGGAAGCAATTATTGTCCTCACCACAGGTATTTGCTCCAGTGTGTTGAAGACTGAACTACAGTCCATCATTGGGAATAGGGTCTGAGTGAGGGATTTCAGTCCTCCTCCTGGCGACCATATTACCGACATCTGAGTCATATTCCCGCCACCACATTTGTACTTTTAGGCCACGTTATATTAAACTGAAACCAGGGATTAGCGGCCCATTCGACTATAGCCAATGAGGCAGATATATCACGGGGCACACCTAGATTGAGCCCAAGTCTCATTGTGTATGCAGTGTGGGGTTAATACCTCCCATGGCTCCAGAGGTAAGGCTAAGTACGGCATAGTCCTCGCAGATACTGGGCTGTGTGTACAGATCCAACAGTCCTTCGGTTTCTGTCCTTCCATGTGCTTTATAAGAAGAGCATGATGCCGAATAAGTTTGTTGTCCCAATCAGCATTTAAGAGTTTGTCCTGTGTCTCTGTAGAGTGCAGTAATCCTGTCACTGCCAGCAAGGTGATGAGGAGTACAGTCATTCTGCTGTTGACAGGACCTTCTTGCAGTGACTGGCGTGGATCCAGGTGGGCTTTCCCTCAAGATTTACTGAAGTGGATGTGGTCAGCTGGACTTAGAAGGGGCCATCAAATCATGGGTCCAGGCTCCTTCTCACTTGTCTGCGTATAACCACCCAATCACCTGGATTCAGCTGATGCACATCTGCACTGGCATTAGGATCTGGAATGTATGAGAACACATGTTTATGCACCACATTAAGTCTTTCCTGCAAGGCCTGGACGTAGGCTGTCCTAGCACCGTGTTGCATTTGTAGCACCTGTGGGAAGTACAGACCAGTCTTTGGTGCACTACCAACAGGACTTCAGAAGGAGACAAGCCTGTGTTTCTATTTGGAGTGTGTCTGACTGAAAAGAGTGCAAGAGGCAAGCACTCCACCCAGCTCTTTCCTGTGTCTGCCATGGCCTTTTGAATTTTCAGTTTAAGTGTCCCATTTAGTCTTTCCACTTTCCCACTACTTTGTGGCCTATATGGTGTATGAAATGTTTGCTGTACACCCGGGGCCTGCATGACTTCCCTCATTATTTCTCCCGTGAAGTGTGTACCCCTATCTGTTTCTGTGGCTTCTGGGACACCATACCTGCAGATCAGTTCTTTCATCAGTTTGTCTGTAGTCATTTTAGCATTTGCACATTTTACCGGATAGGCTTCCGGCCAACCAGAGAAGAGATCTACACATACTAGGATATTTGCATACACTCCTACCTTGGTAGCTCGTCAATCTGCAGTCTCTGAAACAGGTAGAGAGGCCTAGGTGTCGCTTTCTCAGGGACCTGGGTTGTGCTGTGCACAGATGAGGCATGATTGTACAAGTTTCGCGGCTGCGTAACTGAAACCAGGAGCGATCCAGAAGGCATCTACCATGGCACACATGTGACTTTTTGAGGTGTGAGTGGGGCCATGTGCTGCTTGCGCCATGATTGGGAACAGGGACTTTGGTGGGCACATTTTATCCTTATTCTCCCATACTCCATTTGAGTTCAGCTCAACTCCCAGTCTCCCCCGGTGTACATTCTCTGTTTGGGCAGCCTTTTGCCAGAGGGATTTCAGGACATCTAGACCCAATGTGGCTGGAATACGCTGACTCCCCGCCACCGTCCACTGCTCTCTCTAGGCCGCCTTGTGCTATTATAGCAGCCTCGTTCGCCCTTCTATTGCCCTCTACCTCCGCGGAGTCACCTTTGTGTGTGCTTTTACCTTGACAATGCCAACCTGGACTGGTAACATCAATGCCTCCATCAATTGTTTCACCAGCTCTGCATTTTTAATGGGCTTCGAATCTGTGAAAATATTAGCGACTTTACCTGCAGCGGCTCTACACGCATCAGTGAGTGCCTTCAACTCTGCCTCCTGCGCCGACATGTGAGGAGAGAGTGGTTCTGCTCGGATTACCTCATGTGAGGATACTACTGCATATCTAGTGTAGAATCGTCCATCCTGGTGGTATCTGGGGCCATCTACAAAAAAGAAACTCAAAGTCTGCATTAGGAACAGGTTTTTCATGAACGTGTGCAAACCCAACTGTCTCCTGACTCATCAGTTCTATGCAGACATGTTCATGTGTCATGTCAAAGTATCCTTCCTCACTCACTAATACGGTCACCAATTCCCCCTTTTCTGAATCCACAGGCAGGAGGGTGGCTGGATTCAGAACGTTACATCTTTTGAGGGTGACATACTCAGGAATTAGTAGAGCACACTCAAGTCGGAGCTGTCTGGCTATAGACAGATGTTTTGGTTGAACTTGTACGAGTATGGCATGGATGTCATGTGGGGAATAGATTGTCAAAGGAAACGTCAGTGTGATCTCACATGCCTTTCTTGGTAGTAGTGCAGCTGCTCCTACCGCACAGACACAATCAATTTTGTGTGAGGTCCCGGGTCTGATGACAAGCAGTCATAAAGTGGTTGGAATATTTGTGAAGCGGACCTTATCCAAGGCCTACTGTAGGTCACTAAACCTAGGAAAGTGCGTAGATGCTGATGTGACCTGGGTAGAGGGAGATCTTGAATTGCCTGTTTCCTGTCAGGTGTCTGGTACCTTCGGCAATATAATGTCCCAACAAATGTCACCTTTTGTTTGTAATACTGTAATTTGTCACGTGAGACCTTGCAACCCTTAGGGTCATCCACGTACTGTAATAGTACAATCAGCGGATGAGGTGATTGCCACTACTCAAGGATCCCTGCCATTGCTGCTGAATAGTGTTGAGCATTCCGATACCGCAAGTATCGGGTATCGGCCGATACTTGCTGTATCGGAATTCCGATACCGACTTCCGATATTTTTTCAATATCGGAAGTCGGCATCGGAATCGGAAGTTCAAAGTTGATTAACAGCCTGACGTCATCATGATGCGCGGTGTGTGCGCATCATGATGCGCCGTCATTTCGGGCCTTCCGGGGGTCTCTGCCGGCCTGCCGGGGGGCTGTGTGGACTGCCCGGGGTCTGTACCGGCCTGCCGGGGGGCTGTGCCGGCCTGCCGGGGGGCTGTGTGGACTGCCCGGGGTCTGTACCGGCCTGCCGGGGGGCTGTGCCGGCCTGCCGGTGGTCTGTGCACCCTGTGGGGGTCTGTACCGGCTTGCCGGGGGGCTGTGCCGGCCTGCCGGGGGGCTGTGCTGATGTCCGGGGGTCTGTGCAAGCATCGTCCGATGGGACTATAAGTCCCATCTGGCGATGCCTGCTACCATGACAGTGATTGACACATTAGCCAATGATGGGACAGTAGTAGTCCCATCATCCGGCTAATGTGTTAAATGTTAAAAAGAAAATAAAATATACTACATACATACTACATACATACTACATGCATGCTACATACATACTACATGCTACATACATACTACATATATACTACATGCATGCTACATACATACTACATACATACCACATATATACTACATACATACTACATGCATGCTACATACATACTACATACATACTACATACATACTACATGCATGCTACATACATAACACATATATACTACATGCATGCTACATACATACTACATGCTACATACATACCACATACATACTACATACATACTACATACATACTACATGCATGCTACATACATACTACATGCTACATACATACTACATATATACTACATGCATGCTACATACATACTACATGCTACATACATATTACATATATACTACATACATACTACATACATACTACATGCATGCTACATACATACTACATACATACTACATACATACTACATGCATGCTACATACATAACACATATATACTACATGCATGCTACATACATACTACATGCTACATACATACCACATACATACTACATACATACTACATACATACTACATGCATGCTACATACATACTACATGCTACATACATACTACATATATACTACATACATACTACATACATACTACATGCATGCTACATACATACTACATACATACTACATACATACTACATGCATGCTACATACATAACACATATATACTACATGCATGCTACATACATACTACATGCTACATACATACCACATACATACTACATACATACTACATACATACTACATGCATGCTACATACATACTACATGCTACATACATACTACATATATACTACATGCATGCTACATACATACTACATGCTACATACATACTACATATATACTACATGCATGCTACATACATACTGCATGCATGCTACATACATAACACATATATACTACATGCATGCTACATACATACTACATGCTACATACATACCACATACATACTACATACATACTACATACATACTACATGCATGCTACATACATACTACATGCTACATACATACTACATATATACTACATGCATGCTACATACATACTACATGCTACATACATACCACATATATACTACATACATACTACATACAATACATTCATACAATACATACATAGACATACACTACATATAACATAGAGTAACATACTTACCAATACTTGTCACATTGTTCCCCGAAGCCATTGTCTTTTAAAGGAATAAATATTAACATAACAAACCACAAAAATACTCACCCATGATCCGAAGCAGTCCACGAGTGTGTCCCACGACGATCTTGGGTAGAGAACTGCAGCATCAGCTGATGCCGCCGTTCTCTACGGGCTGCAGGAATCCAATGACGGAAGGTAGGTATCCTTCCGCACTGTATTCCTCCGCCACTTAAAAAAAAAAAGTCCCTAGTCTCACTTTATGCCATTGCTGCGTGGCCTGGCTTGTAGTCCCATCGGACGATGCCTGCACAGCCCCCCGGCAGGCCGGCACAGCCCCCCGGCAGGCCGGCACAGCCCCCCGGCAGTCCGGCACAGCCCACCGGAGCCTGCACAGACCACCGGCAGGCCGGCACAGCCCACCGGAGCCTGCACAGCCCCCCGGCAGGCCGGCACATCCCACCGGAGCCTGCACAGCCCCCCCGGCAGGCCGGCACAGCCCCCCGGCAGGCCGGCACAGACCACCGGAGCCTGCACAGACCCCCTGGCAGGCCGGCACAGCCCCCCGAAAGGCCCGTACAGACCCCAGAGAGGCTGTACAAGGCAAAAACAGGGTTTTTCTTATTCCGATACCGGAAGTCCCATAGACTTGAATGGGACTTCCGGTATCGGAATCGGCGATACCGATACTTTTTTTTAAGATCGGCCGATCCATTCCGATCCGATACTTTGAAGTATCGGACGGTATCGCTCAACTCTACTGCTGAATAGATGGCAGGGGATTTCTTTCCCCCTTTGTGGGAGGACTGTCCAACAATATTGTTCACCTTTATGAGTAAAGGAGAAAGATACTGACAGTCAGGGTGCAGGGGTACAGAGAAGAATGCACCTGCTAAATCAATGATTGTGAAACATTTTGACATAACTGGGATCGGTGACAGTATTGTGTGTGTGTGTTAGGGACGATTGAGGTCACACTCACTGTATCATCATTAATAGCCCTTAAGTCATGAATCTTTCTGTAAGTGTCAGCAAACCCTTGAGTCCTTTTTTTTCCTAATGGGATACAAAGTGGTGTCGCAGGGGGAAGATCTTTGCAGAACCCCTGCCTTAACATACTCTCTATTATCTCTGCTCGGGGCAATTGATTTGGCTAGGCTCAAGGGGTATTGCTTTAAACAAGGAGGAGTGGTTTCTTCTTTCATTTTAATCATGACAGGGGGAATGGGCAGCCGACCCACATCAGTTTTTCCCCTTGCCCAAACAGTGTCTGGCACCTGTCCCATTTCCTCATCCTCAGGCATTTTGGTGTCAGGTGTTAGTTTCACCGCTTTTGTCATATACACCATTGCCGCAATCTTACACAAATGTTTATCTGAGAGGGAACTTGTGACGGTAATACCCTCAGGAGAGTACTGTATGATGGCCGGGATCGCATTCAGCACATCTGCTCCCAGTAATTTCATAGGGGTATTGTCACTAACAATAAGTTTTGTAAGTACCACAATTCCAGTGTCATGGTTAGGACATGGTTAATGTCCTGTTCTGACAGGGTTAACATTGCCGGTGTCATGGTTAGGACATGGTTAATGTCCTGTTCTGACAGGGTTAACATTGCCGGCCTCTCTGGATCTGGGAGGGGTATTTATGCTCACTCCATACTGGCATTCTCTGTCAGTTATACTGCTATTCTGGTGTGTCTGACCCCTGGTGTGCGTGTACTCTGCATTGTTTGTTTGCTTCCCGTGTATGACCCGGCTTGTTCCTTCACTCTGCACTCCGTCTCTCGTTTTTGGTACCATTGTCTTTTCTGGTTCTGACCTCCTGGCTTGGCTATCGTTACTCCATTACAGTTTACCCCTATTGTACCGTCTAATACCTGTTCTGGTTTTCTGATCTATTGCTACGTCCTGACTATTCTTTCTGTCTAAGCCCTTTGGTACTGTCCTGCTATCTCGTGCTTTGACCCGGCTTGATCTGGTATCTGTCTCTGTCTATGCTCCTTGGTAAGATTGTCCTGTAGTTACCCTTCTAGGAGTTTCCCTGCAGTTCCTAGCTCTGTGGAGCTTAGGCCACGCCCCCAGCAGTCACGTGATTCAGGTCCTGGAGCATGCATTGTCACCACTGCTGCTCGCTCCGCAGGTATCTTTGTGCACAGTCTTTGTACTCAGGACACGCACTATGGCTCAGTGAGCAAGTGCAGTGCGGTGTTCCTGACATTATAACTGACCGTTTCAGTTTTTTTTTCCTCTGAAGGAAAAAAAAAAAAAAAGTGTGTGTTATCCTCATGGATCCCATACAAGCCTTGGCTGATCAGGTCAAGCACCTGACCCAAATGTTCCATAAACTCAATGTGGAACAGCGCACGATGGCCCATACCCAGCAACAGTTGGTGGTTACTGTGCAGGGGGCTGTCGTTGCAGGGGCTTCTAGTTCTGGGGGTAGGGATGTGTCATTAGCGTCCCCCGAATCTCCAGTCAAATTGCCCGATCCCTTCTCAGGGGATAAAAAGGAGTTCAGGTCTTTCAGAGAAGGATGCAAGCTTTTTTTTTCTCTAAGGCCCCGCTCCTCCGGGGATGAGTTCCAGAGGGTGGGGGTCATTATTTCCCTACTTCGGGGGGCTCCGCAAGCATGGGCTTTCTCTCTGTCTTCCTCTGCTCCTGAACGTATGTCAGTGAACTTGTTCTTTGAGGCTCTGGGGCACATTTATGACGAGCCTGATAGAGTGCGTCTGGCAGAGGATATAGTGATGAGTGTGACACAGGGGAGACACTCTGCCGAATGGTTCTGCTCAGAGTTTAGACGTTGGACCGCCGAAGTATCCTGGAATGACGCCGCCCTGAGGGGGTTGTTTCGCAGGGGCCTTTCTGACCGTCTGCAGGATGCTCTGGCATTACATCCGCCTCCTGATACCCTGGAGGACGCCATGATGCAGGCGGTCCGTATGGACCGGAGACTCCGTGCTAGAGGAATGATGCAACAAGAGTCTCCCTTGTACCCCATATTGTGTGACACTTCACCCGTATCTGAGCCCATGAACGTTGGGTCAGTCTCGGTTAAGGAGAAAGAGAGAAGGCACCGCAGAGACAACCTACTATGTTTTTACTGTGGAGCCTCTGGACATTGGAAAAGGAATTGTCCCTCCTGCCCTTCTTCAGAGAAACCTTCAGAGAAACGACTGAGTCTGGGCAACAATCGAGGAGGTTGTCCAGACTCCCAGGTACATTTTTTCTCACGTATAAAAATGGTCCTCCAGGTTGAATTGGAAATTGCTGGCGGTCCTGTTATGACCACCGCCTTTTTTGACTGTGGTTCCTCCATTAATCTGATTGATGCCCCAGTTTTGACTCTTAATAAGATAGGGACAGTCAGGTTAAAAGACCCTGTTAAAATTGTGGCTGTGGATTCATCCCCTCTTACCCGGGATGGAATTTGTTTTATGTCTGAAGTTTTTTCTATGAAAGTGGGTTTCACTCATGTGGAAAATTTAAGTTGTTTCGTTATGAATAATCTGCCTGCAGGACTGGTATTGGGAATGCCCTGGTTGCAACGCCACAATCCTCTTATTGATTGGGTGAAGGGGGAGATCACCCGTTGGGGATGTAATGATAATGGTCTGTGTTGTAACCCGATTCCTTTTGTCAATCCGATAAAATCTGTATCTGTGTCATCTGTCGGTCTGGAGGGTATTCCGGAATACCTGAGAGACCTTAAAGATGTGTTTTCCGAAAGCGAGGCCGAGGCGCTCCCACCACATAGACCATATGATTGTGCTATCGATTTAGTACCTGGAGCCAAATTACCCAAGGCTCGTTTGTTTAATTTGTCCGGGCCTGAGCGCCAAGCTATGAAAGAGTACATTAAAGAAAGCCTTCGCAAGGGGCATATTCGGCCCTCGGTCTCACCCGTGGCAGTGGGGTTTTTCTTTGTAAAGAAAAAAGATGGTGGGTTGCGACCGTGCCTCGACTTTCGAGAACTGAACAAAATTACTGTTAAGAAAACGTACCCTCTCCCGTTGATTCCTGATCTATGCAATCAACTCACAGGGGCCAAATGGTTTTCTAAGCTCGATCTACGAGGGGCTTATAACCTTATAAGGATCCGGGAGGGGGACGAATGGAAAACAGCGTTCCTGACAACTGAGGGGCTGTTTGAAAACCTGGTTATGCCCTTCGGCCTCACTAATGCTCCTGCGGTTTTTCAGAACTTTATTAATGTTGTTTTTTCTGACTTGATTGGACGTTATGTAGTCATTTACCTGGATGACATCTTGATTTACTCTGAGGACAGTCAGTCACACTTGCATCATCTGCGTACGGTGCTTATGAGACTCCGGGAGAGCCATTTGTATGCTAAGCTGGAGAAGTGCTCATTTTTTATGCAAGAACTGTCTTTTCTGGGTGTAATTGTATCCGGGGAGGGATTCCGCATGGATCCAGGGAAGGTTCAGGCCATTACAGATTGGGTGCAGCCTCATGACCTGAAGGGGTTGCAGCGATTTCTGGGCTTCGCTAATTATTATAGGAAGTTCATTAAAGGGTTCTCGCAGGTGGTAAAACCCTTGACGGACCTCACTCTTAAAGGGGCAGATGTAAAAATTTGGTCTGTGGCCGCAAAAAATTCCTTCCTTGCATTAAAGAAGTGTTTTACTACAGCCCCTGTGTTGGTACAACCCGATTCGTCAAGACCTTTTATCGTCGAGGTCGACGCTTCGGAGGTGGGGGTGGGGGCAGTATTGTCACAGGACCCCTCTACCCTGACTAACCTCAATCCCTGTGCCTTTTTCTCTAAGAAGTTCTCGTTGGCCGAGAGAAACTATGATGTCGGTACAGGGAACTGTTAGCAGTTAAATTGGCCTTTGAAGAATGGAGACATTTTTTGGAGGGGGCCGCTCATCCCATTACGGTCATCACTGATCATAAAAACCTGGCCTATATCGAGTCTGCTAAGAGATTGACCCCCAGACAGGCTCGGTGGGCACTTTTTTTTTCTCGATTTCAATTTACCATCACGTTCCGACCAGGGTCTAAAAATGTAAAGGCAGATGCCTTATCCCGAAGTTTTGATTCTGTGTCCCCTCCAGAACCTCCTTCCTCCATTCTTCAACCGGGAGTGGTTGTAGCTGAAATCTCCTCTGTGTTACAGAGAGAGATTCTGGAAGCACAAGCACAAGCTCCCAGGAATAAACCCCCAGGTAAATTGTTTGTACCCAAACAATTCCGTCCCACACTCCTTCAAGAATTTCATGACTCTATGTTAAGTGCACACCCTGGTATTGCAGCTACCCGGGGGGCAGTAGCTAGGGGTTTTTGGTGGCCCTCTATGGGTACTGATATAAAAAGGTTTGTGAATACTTGTGGGGTGTGCGCGCGCTCTAAAAGCTCTCAGGTCCGGCCGGCCGGGGAATTGGTGCCTTTGCCAATTCCGGATAAACCATGGACACACCTGTCCATGGACTTTATCACTAACCTTCCACCTTCCAAGGGCAACTCAGTGGTATGGGTAGTGGTTGATAGATTTTCTAAGCAAGCCCACTTTGTGCCATTACCTGCGTTACCATCTGCTGAAACCTTGGCTCGTTTGTTTATACAGCACATTGTTCGACTGCATGGAGTGCCTGTGAACGTGGTGTCGGACAGGGGTGTGCAATTTGTGGCCAGGTTTTGGAGAGCGTTTTGTATGAAGTTGGGGGTCACGTCATTCTCCTCTGCCTATCACCCGGAATCTAACGGACAAACGGAACGCACCAACCAGTCATTGGAGCAGATTCTGAGATGCCTGGCCTCCTCCAGACAGGAAGACTGGTGTGAGGTATTGCCCATGGCAGAATTTGCATTCAACTGTCGGGTTAATCAGTCTACCGGAAAGCCTCCCTTTCTGGTCAATTATGGGTTTGTTCCGCAGTTTGGGGAATTTTCCCGTATGGATTCGGATTGCCCTGGTGCCGAGGGGATGGTACAACAATTAAAAACCCTCTGGAAGGAGGTACAGGGGAACATCTCCAAAGCCCAGAAGAAGTTCAAACATTTTGCAGACAGGAGGAGGGGGGTGGTTCCTGCGTTGACAGTGGGGGAAAAAGTCTGGTTGTCCACTCGTAACATCAAACTTAAAATACCCTCTATGAAGTTGGGCCCCAAATTTATTGGCCCATACAAGATTGTAGAGGTGATCAACCCGGTGGCATACAGATTACAGTTGCCCACCTCCTTCAAAATCTCTAACGTCTTCCACAGGTCCCTATTAAAACCTGTGGGGACAGATAGAGAAGATCCCTCATCCGTGGCTCCACCAGTGTTGGTAGAGGGTCAACTGGAGTACGAGGTAGGGCGCATCATTGATTCGCGGTGGGTGCGCCGGAGACTTCAGTACCTTTCTCCATTGGAAGGGATATTCCGTTGAGGATCGATCGTGGGTTCCGGCCAGTTCAGTGCACGCTGATCGACTGGTGCGGGCTTTTCATGCCAGGTACCCTGAGAAACCTGGGGGTCCGGTGGCCCCCCATTAAGAGGGGGGGTACTGTCATGGTTAGGACATGGTTAATGTCCTGTTCTGACAGGGTTAACATTGCCGGCCTCTCTTTGGATCTGGGAGGGGTATTTATGCTCACTCCATACTGGCATTCTCTGTCAGTTATACTGCTATTCTGATGTGTCTGACCCCTGGTGTGCGTGTACTCTGCATTGTTTGTTTGCTTCCCGTGTATGACCCGGCTTGTTCCTTCACTCTGCACTCCGTCTCTCGTTTTTGGTACCATTGTCTTTTCTGGTTCTGACCTCCTGGCTTGGCTATCGTTACTCCGTTACAGTTTACCCCTATTGTACCGTCTAATACCTGTTCTGGTTTTCTGATCTATTGCTACGTCCTGACTATTCTTTCTGTCTAAGCCCTTTGGTACTGTCCTGCTATCTCGTGCTTTGACCCGGCTTGATCTGGTATCTGTCTCTGTCTATGCTCCTTGGTAAGATTGTCCTGTAGTTACCCTTCTAGGAGTTTCCCTGCAGCTCCTAGCTCTGTGGAGCTTAGGCCACGCCCCCAGCAGTCACGTGATTCAGGTCCTGGAGCATGCATTGTCACCACTGCTGCTCGCTCCGCAGGTATCTTTGTGCACAGTCTTTGTACTCAGGACACACACTCTGGCTCAGTGAGCAAGTGCAGTGCGGTGTTCCTGACATCCAGCACCTCACTGTTTCTATGTCCTTAGGTCCCTTATTACGTCTCCACTTTTTTTTCTTGTGCTCCAGCATACATGACAGGTCGTCTTATTGTCCTTGTTTGCTCAACTTCTTTAGCTACCTTGAGGAGGTCTTTTCGTATCTACATATCTCCATTCAGGTCTGGCTGTCTGTACTGCGTCTCGTAAGTCTTTGTTCATACCGTCAATGAATGCATTCACCAGTATTCTAACATCAAGTGGGTTTATGCAAATGTACCCCATGTCTGCCCATTTCAGCTGTAACTGTCCAAAGTACATCTCTACCCTCTCTCCTTTTTGCTGTGTCACGTCAGTCAGGAGAACGGACTGCTCTGATTGTTCCACTGTAGCCCATTGTCTTAGTGACTCACAGTACGTCTCCCCAGACAGTGCAGATTTATCATCCATGCCCAAAGCCTGATTCTTTGTCACATCTGTGTGTGTCTTAATTATATGTCCTAGTGCGTCACCTGCCTTTAACCTCACCAACCTCTCTAGGTCTGCCCAGGTACACTTATATGTCTGCTGTACTTCCTTTATGTGTCTGTAAAACGGGAATGGTTGGTCTTCAGGGTCAGGCAGCTGCTTCAACAAAGCTAGCTGGTCAGAGGGGCTCCAGGGATACTACACCTGCATCTTTCTTCTTCTAGTCACACTTCTAGGTCCTGATGGGGTTTGTCGTCTGATGTCTACTGTCAGCTTACTCCTCAAAGGTCAATGTCCCCACTACCCACTATCCACACTATTATGTCAGCTTCTTATAATCTTGTCTGGACAGGATCTAGTGCAACTCGCTTAGGTCAGTAGTACAGGTCACACAAGTAGCTATTCAGTCTGGGTTTGTCTGAGTCTGATCACAGTGTTTACAAGTCCATCTGTTTTGTCTGGGTCTCTGGTTACACTTTGTCAATCAAAACATTCATAATACACCTTCCACACTGCTGCACATTCATTCTCAAGCATCATTTATTCACTTGCTATTTTATTCCCTTGTCTGTGCCTTTTTGTACATCCAAACATTCACACTCTGGTATTTTTACCTTTTTTTTAAATATTGGTCCAACCTGTTTTACTGCTTCCTTTCTTCTCTGTCTGTCTTTTACAATTTGCATAGCTGTCTTGGATCTCATTGGGGGCACCGACTGTACACAGAAAAAGTTGCCATGGCTTCAACCTTTTTCTGCTGACAGCTCACCTTTCTTCTGAAATGCCCTCCCAGTGTGCCTGGACCTCTGTCTTACAGGCCACACTTAGCAAGTCAGAGAGAGCCTGCCAAGGTGTAGCGGGAAGGCTCCTTGCCTCTCACTCGGTAGACCTACAGGATGTAACGGGAAGGCTCTCTGCCTCTCACCCGCTAGATCAGCTGACTAGATAGGAATAGGCCTTTTTCCTTCTAGCCCAGCTCCATGGATTGTGGGAAGGCTACTTCAACTTAAACAGCTCACCTTTCTTCTGAAATGCCCTTCTGTGTGTCTGGACCTCTGTCTTACAGCCCACACATAGCAAGTCAGAGTGAGCCTGCCAAGGTATATCCAGAGGGCTCCTCGCCCTCGCCTCTCACCCACAACAAAAAACCCGCTGACTAAAGTAAGAAGGCCCAGGTGTGATAGGCCTCTGACCTACTTTATCAACCGTACAGTCGGCTACCTCCTTTGTTGATACACAATTTGCTATACAAATCAATCACACAACTAGAAGCAGGTTCAAACACATTAATGACCAAGCAATCACTTACAATGACCAAACAATCACTTACAATTTCCTTCTAAATTAGGCACCATATTTTACTTTTAACTTCCAACTTCAATTAAGTACTGTTGCTTTAAAATGCACAAATCTTTCAGCGCGTACCTTACGGATAGAATTACAGAGAATTTTGAGCACAGCTCACACTCAGCAGAGATAAGAGCGAAGGGAGAAGAAAAACTGTGCAGCGCCATCCTTCCCCCCTCCCATCAGCATTCCGTAGTTCTTTAGACTTATCAAAATCAATTTCTACAAAAAAAAACTCAAAATCACGGGATTTCACTGTAAGAGCACATAACTGTATAATGAGATTAACCATGCCTTGCCCTTTTTCTGGCCAAATGCATTCAGGAAACTTTACAATGTAATGCCACATATAACACGAGCTATATCATTACTCAATTCATTCAGTCTCAGATGTAGATTTGAAATATCTATAATGCATCTGTCCGGGATTCCACCACAACTAGAAAGGTAACAAATCTCTTGACACAAAAATCATGTGTGATGATTCATTTATACATGCTCATTCACAGATTTTTTTTTTTATACTCAATCACTCATCTCTCATCTTATTCAGAGGTTCTCATAGACATATTTACAAGGATTCACACAGCCTGACTATCTTTTACTTTGGATTTGATTGACACTTTAACCTACAGCAGTGTCCACTGACACTCCGAGAACACCAAAGCCAACTTCTTACACAAGAAACATTGAAAACCAGAGCAACCAAAAACCACAGCCTTATACAAATTTACTGCCAATCCAAAATAACCACTGCACAGAGTCTATCCCAGGCTTTGTGCTACACAGTACACCAGTACACAACCAGTTAGTATATTAGTATATTGCCAGAACAGTTTAACAGATAATACAGATGACAATTATTATCTTATTACTCTATTATTCAACTCTCATACAGACATACTAACCACTCACTGGTGATGTGGGTTCTTTTGAACCGTGCTGTTACAGTCTTACCCAGAGATATGTAGACATCCTTAGAAAGGTTGCAGATGCAGAATCAATGTAAGAATAAATGTTCTCACCTGCTGCAGCCTGGATTCTGCATTTTCAACCCTCCAGGAAGCTCCCACATACGGATTCCGAATAGACTGGTTTGCACGGTCCCTGTCGGGAGCCAAAACTGTCGTAGCTGCTTTTGTTCTGACCAAGCGTCAGCTGTCCAGATCACCAGTGAGTCCGAATTGTGAGGTTTTTCGCCCTTTTTGTTGCAAGCGCTTGGAGACAAAGAGACTTCAACACACAAGCCGTGGTCAAATCACTTTATCTGACGTAATGAAATATAAGACATGTTTTTATACCATTTACAGCAATATGTGACTCTATGGAGCTCATTTGGCCCCCACCATCACCTCAGGGTCGTACGTACCTTGTTTACAATATACCCAGAACACGTTGTTGAGAACAAATATGATAACAAGTATAGTTTCCTTGAAGACAGAGACTACTAGTCTACATAAGAATGATTCTAGCAATAATAAGGCAAAAGGCAATTGAAGTCTTAAAGGCATTTAAAGGGATATAAAAGCAAACCATTAACCATGGGTCACCTGGCTCCATGGAGATGTTTGTAGAAACCAGATTGTGATACTCATGTCTCCTGGCCTCATAACTCAGTGGACTGTCAGCTTCCTAAGCTTGTCGTTGCCTCCTCTCAGTGCGTGCCACAGGTGGGGTAATCAGCCCTGGAAGCTCTGAAGTCACAGCTGCTATTATCCTGGCGAGTCAGAGGAATGGTGAGACTCTATAATTTTGCCCCATCTTGGGCATTTTGTTGGGACTGTACTATGTGTTATTTGCAAGTTTTGTGGTAAGATAAAGTATTTCCACAATGTTTTACCCTCACACTGTGTTGTCCGGGTAGTATTATGCTCACACTAAAAAGACAGCGGGCGTTTGATGGGATGAGCCCTAGTCCATGGAGCTTCAAGCCTTCAGACTAGAGCACCCAATTATCCCTGTGTCTCCACACAAGCCTGATGCATTTTGGAAACAAGTCCTGTGGACAAAAGAGGTTAAAATAGAACTCTTTGGCCACAGTGATCAAAGATTTGTTTGGAGAAAAAAAGGCACAGAATTTCAGGAAAAGACCATCTCACCAATCATTTCGCATGGGGTTGCTTTGCAACCAATGGCATGGTGAAAATTTTACGAGTAGAGAGAAGAATGGATTCAATGAAATTTCACTACATTCCTGATGCAGACTTGTTGTGGTATTACAATGATTGGCTGGCTGCACAGCGTCATCAGGTCTATAAGAGACCTGCCGCAGCCCTGCTCATCACAGTCACATGCAAAATCCGACAGTGTAGGGAGCGCTGCTGCTGAGATAGGGTCAGGTTTGGGGGTTTATAAGTTAGTGTGGGTATACCATCATAGAATCCACAAATCCAGCAAAACCAACCTTCTTTCTAAGGACTAATTATGGGGTATATAGATTGCAGTGCTAGGTAGGCAGGAGAGTGTATGTGGCTATATACATATTAGTGCAAGGCATGCAGGCACTGTATGTGGGTATATAGATATTATTACATACATCAAGAGGGTCCATTCCATTACTGTCTGCTGCTGCCTATTACATATAGTATATTGACCGAATATACCTAGCCCCAGTTATCAGTGGCTAGGAATATTTTTTTTTGCATCTTAATCCTTATTATTTTATTCCAAAGCAATCCAGAACTCCTTTTTTTCTCCATTTGCTTGTCGACACTGCAGACTACAGCCAGATCCTTTTCATAGTACAGCGTGAAAATCCAGAAATTATAAATAGGTTTACACGTCCCAGGCATCACATTTGAGTGCTCAGAAAAATTTCCATTTTTTGTGGTACTGTAGAAGTTTTTTGGAGTGTCTTATACAGTTTTCTGACACCATTGTGCTGCCAAAAAATATTTACTCACAGGACAGATATCTTTCACTGGGTTTTGTCCGCCACATGGTGTCACGGCGCTAGTCCCTGCTCCTGCTTACCTTGCTGCGCGCTCGGTCCGGCGCGCTCCTGCTCTTCAGCGCGCCCCCGCGCCTGGCCTCAGGCTCCCTCGGTGACGGGTACCAGCACACAGCGTGCGGCCTCCTGAATCATGTGGTGCGCTAGCTCTGCCCCCAAGATGGCAGCGCCCACCGCTACATATGCCCGGCGCTGGCTCAGGTAAGACGCCTGATTATCATATATGGTGACGCTGTCTGCTGCGGTGCTCACTGTCTCCTGCCCCCTCTCGTTCTCTGTCTGTGTATGTTAGTGCTGTTCGCTGCCTGCCTTCCCCGGTCTTTCTTTCCAGTGCTCTGCCCTCCCAGTCTCCCTGAGACTTTCTTCCCTCTGTCCTGCTCCCTGCGTTCTCCTTCCCGTTTCGGTTACCTGTCGTCCTTCTCCTTATTCATCTGTGCTCCTTACCTTTCAGTCTCTGGTCCTGTGCTCCCCTGGCTCTCCAGTCCTGTACCCCACTGGGCCCCTGCATTGCCCGGTGCCTCGCTTATTGTCCACGTCAGTACCTTCCTTCTATTTGCCTCAGTCGTCCCTTTGGTTCCGGCTGTTGCGGCTATATCCCCTGGTGGCCTGTCCCTAACACTCCCTGTATAGGGGGTGGTAATCACCTGGGCACTCGCCCCCGGTGGCTCTGGAGCCGTGACCCAGAGGGTCCACTTTCAGGTACATCTTTATTTTCCTCTAACCGTAACACATGGATCGCATATTTTGCCATTTCAGGCCTCCATAGAATTTTTGTTGTTGTGTCATAGCCTACTTAGTTACACAATTTTGCTGGTCAAAAAAAAATACAGGACAGATATTTGAAAGTGGGCTATCTCCATCAGACGCCTCATCTATCCGTGGGCTACAAATTGTGGCATTTCAGGCCTACATTCACCTTTTTTTACTGTGTCTAACTCATTCATAGAGGAATGCAGAATAGCAATATTAAAGCCAGAGCAGTGTCAAAAGGTTGTTGGTTGGATAGCGGATAATGCTTCCAGTCATTTTTCCACCATAACAGGACCCTGTCTTCCACACGGTCAAGTCTGAGTAGCTGTGAGTCTGGACTGCATATTCCTCATCCTGATCCTACTTCCTCCTGCCATGCCGAGTGCCCGCTGACAACTGATCCCGCACTTGGACACTCCAAAGAGCTGTTCACTTTTCCATTTAGAGATTCGGGCCTCTTGCCTGCTCCACTTGAAGCGGTCCAAGATGGGATCGCATGTAGCGATGCCCAAATATTTGAGTAGTCACATTCACATGAATGCGACAGTGGGAACGTGTCACAAGAGGTGGACGATGATGAGGCACAAATGCCAGAAACTTAGGAGGAGGACCAGGGTGCGGAAGTGGAAGACGAGGTGGTGGATGATATAGTAACTGACCAAACTTGGCAGGATAACATGCAGAGCGAGGACAGCAAGACACAGGGGGAGTACCCCAACAGGCATGAAGAATCAGTGTGGTGGCCGCAGGTAGAAGGCGGGCAACCATTTCCAGTAACACCAACAGGACGGAAGTTGCCAGTCCAACTGTTAGGTTTTCCTGAGTCTGGTTGTTTTCTAAAGACTCTGCTGATAACACAAAACATGCCACTTGCTCCACCTGCCATGCCCGCATCAGATACCAGCCTGACCACCACCAGGATGATCAGGCACATGGCAGAAATGCACCTGATTTTGTGGGCCGAACCCCAGGCTCCAGAAACAGTGTCTGCTGGTGACACCACTGCTTCTTCCACTGTTGTGCGTGCAAGCCAATCCCCTGTCCACGGTGCATGTGAAGATGCCTCCTGCCTTGCCCCTGTCTATGCCCACACTCAACTAGCACCAACATCAAGCACGTCCATGCCCTTGTCCCAGCTCAGCCTTAAGTTGTGCATACCCCAGTCATTGGAATGCAAGCTTAAGTACGCAGCCAACTCCACACAGGCCACAGTACTAAATTCACACATTTCTCGTCTGCTTGCGGTCGAAATGGTGAGGATTGTGGGCCCTACATCAATATGCTTAGGTGACAAACCACACAATGCTGAAGAGTTGTGGACAGCTCTGAAAGAGCAGTCAGATCTGTGGCTGACACCGCTGAACCTACAGCCAATCATCTTTGTGTGTGACAATGGCCGGAACCTGGTGGCGGCTCTGAAGCGAGGCGAGCTCACACAAGTACCATGTGCTTAACCTCATTATACAATGATTTCTCAAAAGCAACCCAGAGCTATCGGTGCTGCTTGTGAAAGTACGATGCCTGTGTGCCCATTTTGGAAAGTTAGCTAGAGCTTCAGCAGCCATTGCCATGCTACTGCATATGTTGGAAAGGATTTGTGAGCAGAAGAGGGCAGTTGTTGACTACCAGCATCAACAAGGCCGTCGTTATTCAGTTCAGACTTCAAACATGAGACTTCAGGAGTGGACATGGATGTCAGACATATGTACCATCCTACAAAACTTTGAGTACTCTACCAAGATGGTGAGCAGCGATGACGCCATAATTAGTGTCCCCATCCCACTTCTCTGTCTTCTGAAATGCTCTCTGCTCACAATCAAAGAGGATGCATTGCAGGCAGAGAACGAGGACATGGAGCAAGAACCAAACAGGGTGATGATTACACACAGCCCAGGCTCATGTCATCCCAACATGAACTGGTTGACAATGAGGAAGAGGTGGAGGAGGAAGAATAGGAGCTTCTTTCATGCGGTCTAGATGGTACTACAAGCACAATTGTCATACCGCCTGTTGAGCGTGGATGGCCTGAGGACATGGAGGAGGAGGAGAAGGAGAAGAGCATGTTCAGTCATCCTCTTGGTGAGGACAAAAGTCTTGCCTGTTAGCAATCTGCCACACATGGCTGACTTTATGTTGTGCTGCCTTTCCCATGAACCTCGTATTGTCAAAATTTTGGCTGACAATCATTACTGGTTGGTGACGCTTCTAGACCCACACTACAAGGAAAACCTTCTATCTCTTATTCCCGAGGTGGAAAGATCTACTAAAATGGGGCAGTACCAGGCGTCCCTTGTTGCAGAATTATTAAAAAAATTGCCATCAGAAAATGCTGGTGGCAAGGGTCACAGTTCATTGAACAACCAAGGAGTACAGGCAAGATAGATACAACTCAAATCCAGCAGAGGCAGGGGAACACTGGTAACGTTCTGGGAGAGTTTTCTCAGATCCTCCCATCGCAGTGGCCATGAGGCATGGTGTACTCTCACAAGGAGTGCAAAGTTTTGCAAGATGGTGAGGGAGTACCTTGCTGACTGTACCAACGTCCTCCAAGATTCCTCTGAGCCTTATAGTTATTGGGTCTCAAAGCTGGATACGTGGCATGAACTGGCTTTCTACGCCTTGGATGTCCTGGCCTGTCCTGTCGCTAGCGTTTTGTCAAAGCGCTTTTTTAGTGCTGCTGGTGGAATTATAACTGATAAGCGCATCCATCTGTCAACTGAAAATGCTGACAGGCTGACTCTCATAAAAATGAACAAGGTCTGGATTTGGGCAGACTTCTGTACACCAACGCATTATAATAGTGAAACGTAACCTCAAATCCAGTGTCTTTTTTGTGAGGTATATTCCCATGCACCTCTTCATACCCAAACATGAGTATACGCTTCCTGATTATGGCTATTTGCTGTTATCCTCTTCCTTCTCCTCAATGTGTATCAAATGAATCATGTGAACTTGGTTTTCCTGAGGCCATCCAGTACATGGGTTCAAAGACTTATTGGGGTGCATGTAACTTTGGTGCAGTGCAGGCCTTGCATTCGATGCATAAGCAAGTGGTATGGGAGTACCAAATTAATACTGGGAACTATGGTTGCATGTGGCCATCCAGTATGTTGGTTCAAACGCTTATTTGGGTGCATGTAACTTTGGTGCAGGGCAGGCCTTGCATTCAATTCATAAGCAAACAGTATGGGAGTACCAAATGAATAATGTGAAGTGGGTTTTCCTGTGGCCATCCAGTATGTAGCTTCAAAGGCTTATTTGGGTGCATGTAACTTTGGTGCAGAGCAGGACTTGCATTCAATGCAAAGGCAAACAGTATGAGAGTACCAAATAAATAATTGGAACGTTGGTTGCATGTGGCCATCCAGGACTTCGGTTCAAAGGGTTATTGGGGTGCGTGTAACTTTGGTGCAGGCCTTGCATTCACTTCATGGGCAAACATTATGGAAGTACCAAATGAATAATGGGAACTTTGGTTTCATGTTGCCATCCAGTACCTCGGTTCAAATGGTTATTGTGGTGCGTGTAACTTTGGTGCAGGGCAGGCCTTGCATTCAATGCATAGGCAAACACTATGAGAGTATGAGAGTGCCAAATAAATAATGGGAACTTTGTTTTCATGTGGCCATCCAGTACCTCGGTTCAAAGACTTATTGGCATGCATGTAACTTTGGTGCAGGGCAGGCCTTGCATTCAATGCATAAGCAAACATTATGGGAGTAACAATTGAATTCTGGGAACTATGGTTGCATGTGACCATCCAGTATGTGGGTTCAAATACGTATTGTGGTGCGTGTAACTTTGGTGCAGGGTGGCAGGCCTTGCATTCAATGCATAAGCAAACAGAATGGGAGTACCAAATGAATAATGTGAAGTGGATTTTCTTGTGGCCATCCAGTTCGTGGCTGCAAAGGCTTATTGGGGTGCATGTAACTTTGATGCAGGGCAGGCCTTGCATTCAATGCATAAGCAAACAGTATAGGAGTACCAAATCAATAATGTGAACTTGGTTTTCAGGTGACCATCCAGTACGTGGGTTCAAATATTTATTGTTGTGCTTGCAACTTTGGTGCATGGAAGGCCATATATTCAATGCATAAGCAACAGTATGGGAGTACCAAATAAATAATTTGTACTTGGCTTTCCTGTGGCCATCCAGTACGTAGGTTCAAAAGCTTATTGGTGTGCATGTTAATTTGGTGCAGGGCAGGCCTTGCATTCAATGCATAAGCAACCAGTATGGGAATACCAAATGAATGTTGGGAACTATTGTTGCATGTGGTCATCTATGATGTCTGTTCAATGGCTTGTTGGGGTGCGTCCAAATTTTGGGCAGCCCTGCCACTCACTGCATACGCAATGACAGTATAAGGGACCCACTGTTTAATAATGGGAACAACAAAGCATAGCCTGTTAATGGCTCTCTAAGAATAGTGAGGGCCAACTGCTTTCCCTCTAAAAATAGACTTTGTGAATTTCACAGTCCCTCCTTCCTAAATGAAACAGGATGTGTCTGATGATGTGTCACACACCACATAGCCAAAGAAGGTTGAATACTGTTAAAATAACTTTTCCCAGTGAATGCATTTGCGTAGGTTGAAAGCAATGCTAAAGTTGAAAAACGCAGTGGTGAAGGAACATTTTTGTTTTCGGTTAATTATTTTTCCATATATAAAAGTCAATACCATGGAAAGGATGTTCCTTAACATATTTCCCAGGAAAATCCATTTTGGTTTAGGTTTTGCATGCTTTTTGGTGCGCCAGTAAAAATGGCATAAGACTCTGGCAACATTGTTCACAGCTGTGACCTGGCAGTCAGAAATGCTTCCAGGGGTATTCCCCATGATGTTTCCATGTCATTTGAGCACTGTTTCCATAATTTTCAGACATTTTTAGACTTTAGAAGGACCCCTGCTGGGGTCGCGGTAAAAATACTCGGTTTTCCCATGGACTTACATTGGGTTCGTTGCTCGAGTTCGAGTACCCGAGAATTCCAATTTTCTCGACCCAAGCAATGAGCACTCGCGCATTTTAGTGCTCGTTTATCACTAGTGTCTATGAACACGTAAAGACCTGGAGAATTATAATAGCAGGTCAGTTTTAGCATTTAATGAACTTGGTAAAAAAAACAAGCATGTACCGTAATTGCACTTTTTTGCAATTTCACCACACTTGGAATTATTTTCCCATTTTCTAGTACATGATATGTTAAAACCAATGGTGTCGATCAAAAGTACAACTTGTCTTGCAAAGAAAAAACCCTCACATAGCCATTTTGACTGAAAAATAAAAAAGCTATGGTTCTGGGAAGAAGTGGAGCAAAAAACAAAAACGCAAAACTGAAAATACCTCCTGTAAAAACATACAAAAGCAACATATGCACACTTATGCTTTGCCCCCTTCTGATAACATCTAAATAGATGAAAGACTATGCAAAGAAATAATTTAGGATCACCACACTAATAACTAGAAATTGTGAAAAAAATCATAAATTTTTATTGTACATCAGGTCATGAAACACTACACACAGTAAAAACATTTAAAAACAAAGCAAGGGACTATAGCAGACAAGAGGTCCCATAGTCCACAATATGTCCACCAACTGCCTGTACAATATACAAATAACATATAAATTACTATTTAGTAGTAGTATGCTGCTGGTTGTTCCATTTAGGTAAGACCATAGGTTATGTAGAGCAAAACCTGATACACAGTGGTTATAGTATACTCAGGTAGAGTGTAATATCATATCAAGCATAGTACCTGAATAAATGACCACACAAAGAATATGTTTAATCCTAATAGTCAGTGGCTCTAGCAGATCAAAGGTGAAGTACTAAGAGATGCACTAGCCCTGATTAAAGTATAGCTATACATCACCATTTCCCTGTCAGGGTAAGTATCAGAGTCCTGTCACCCAGTCATCCCAGTCAGCAGTCAGACAGGCAGCCCATCAGGTGGCATAGAGAAACCCACGCGTTCCGACACACAAGGTGTCTTCCTCAAGGTGAGTGTATCCCATCCCTGTGTACACCAGATATTTATATACAGCAATCATTAGAAAATAAAGAGAAAATTGTTACCAGCTGGGAGCCCTCAGCAATAGAGCGGTTAAAGTCAGAGTCTCGGCGCATGGTGTAGTACCCGGAAGAGCACGCTCAGGGCGGGGGGAAATGACCCACAGGAGTCTGTGACGTAACACAGACGGCGTCTACGCTCATGGAGCACAGCACGGGCTAATCCTCCAAGGTTATTCCAAGTTGTGTACGCAAACAGCGTACCAGATAGAGCAGTTAACACCAAGGGAGGAGTTACACAGATGACGAAAATGTGAGGGAGATTGCTGAGCAGGCAGCGCCCTCATGTGGTGGAGAGGTCATCCCTGTCAAGCGCTCCCATATGTGTCCACACAATTATTAACCATATAAACGCCAAGATATAGCACCCTTATATCATGGCACAAAGGGTACATTGCATGGCGTTTTTGAACAGAACACCTTTATTTACAAATATAAAGGTCACACTATCAATGTAATACAATAATTCCACTTGTATGTAAAAGTGGTATAGCGTAGACCAACAGAATATTTTAGCAGATAGAATTTCAAGGCAGACTGCTCATCCAGATCACCTGCGTGTAAATACATCATACAGGACGCGTATCAATCAACAAAATTACTATGCAAAGGCTGTATTAAAGTAGTCCTCATCAAATACCCCTAGATATGTAGAGTCAGTTAACCTGTTGTCGCCCTACAAGCTCATCAAGATCTCTTACATCCAAAGTACATTGTGCAGGGCATATGTAGATAGAAAAAACAACACTTATATAGTAAAATAATATAGCGCGAATCAGCACGATATTAGTACACCCAGAGCTTGCAATAAAATACTAATCTAGGTTGAAAAAACTTTTAATTCTCTTACATGCTCATCCAGATCTCCTACATCCAAGATGTATTATTTGTATGAAGCACATATGGATGAGAAAACTCTCCAAGCAGAGACAATATTTACATAGTAAATAGTATGACGCAAGTTTACGTGGTGATAGTACATAATGATAGTACACGGGGCTTGGAATGAGGTACTCATCCAAGTCACTTGTAGCTACAGTATATTATGCAGACCACATATAAATGTAGGAGTGGCCATGCAAAGACAGCACTTATATACTAGAGTGATAAAACGCAAATTGGGAACAGTCCCAATAGAGAGACCCTATATGTAGGTAAAATCAAGGGACCTGTTGTTACCTTACATGCCTCAGTGAAAAGGTATACAGTAGAGGCTATCTTAGTGCAAGGTTTAGGAAACATACCAGCAGCATACTCCAAACTGGGTGCCTCAAAAAGAGGCGGAAGATTCAAGGAAATGGCAATAGGTTTTTCCTTTTCTTCCCTTTAAGTGTATACAATGCTGTAACAGCAACCTAATACAATATATACGAAGAGTAACCCTAAGTATTTTATTCACCCTTTAGCACAGTATATAATGGGTATTACAATCTTGCCACACCAGATTAAACAATTCAGAGTGACAATGAAGATATAAACAGAGTATAGAAGAGAAAATGGGTATAAACAGGATAAAGACTGATATAATAAATAAGAAGGGAACGCAATGGACTAACAGCCTATGATCCCTATTCCTTTGTTGGTTTAAGTCAGGAGAACAGACAGCAAATGAGAACTCCTTGATCTTTGGTAGATTTGCTTTTTGAAAGGCCGGACAGAAGAGGGGACTCCCAAAAATGCCACTCTCTCATTGCACAGACCTGTGTGAGAAAAGGATCAAATTAGAGGAGTGACAACGCATACCAATCAAACACCGAATTTAAGATCTCCTATAAAAACCGGTATATAGCAGTTCTTCGTTTAGACCAGCAGGGGAGAGGCTGTCAAGGTAGAATATCCATCTAGCCTCTCGCCGAAGTAATTCATCCGTAACATTGCCACCCCTAATATTAGTCTGTACACCCTCAAGGCCCATGACTCGTAGAGAGGCCGAAGACCCCCCATGATAGTCCAAAAAATGGGCTGCCACCGATGAAATGGGCTTACCCTTTGACTTGTCCACCCGAGCGGTAGATATGTTCGATAGATGCTGCTGAGTTCTACGTCGCAGTTCCTGTGTCGTCTGTCCAACGTAGATCTTTCTACAACCGCAAACCAATGCGTAGACCAAGTTCCGAGAGCGGCAGTTAAAGTAGGCCTTAGACCGTAGCTGTAAGGGTAGATGGACCAAGAGAGCAGCTTGGTTAGAAATAGTAATAGAGCAAATCGTACAACCCCCACAGGGGAAAGTTCCTCTGTTATCATGTCCTGACCTTAGTTTGACCATAGGACGCCTATAATGACTGTTTGACAAATGGTCCTTAAGGTTCTTAGCCCTCCTGGCTACCACCTTAGGTTGATCACCAATGAAACCCCTAAGTTTGGGTTCACTGAGTAGAATACCCCAATTGTTCCCCAAAAGGCGATAGATGTCACTCCATTGGTTATTAAATCTCGTGATAAGGCTGATCTTATGTGTATTCGTCCTTACCCGAGGTCTGAGGGCATCATCCCTTGATTTGTTCATCGAATATTCAAAGGCTCTTGAAACGGTCTTCTTTGGATAACCCCTCTCATGGAACCTTTTGGTAAGCTGTCGGGATTCTTGTAAAAAGTCTCCCATATGGCTACAGTTACGTCTAAGCCTCAAGAACTGCCCTTTTGGTATCCCTCGTCGTAGATGTGCCGGATGGAAACTGTCAAAATGTAGTACATTGTTCGTGGCGGTTTTCTTTCTGAATAGAGTGGTGGTTATACGATTCTGGTGTATCATCAGTTTTAAATCCAGAAAATTGCTTTTGAAATTGGTATTTTGTCCTCATCTTTAGTGAGGTTTCTTAGCGAGTGGTGGCACATCTGTTGGTTATTATGGACTTAAATGCTAGGGAAGCTGCTTGGCAGGAGCAGGTTAAAGAGATTTTTGGAGCAGCTACTTTTAGTGCTCCTGGGGCTAGTGGTGATTCTGCCTTCCAAAATTTGACTTCTGATTTGACTAATCTACACAAGAAATTGACAAAAACCTGGTGGAATACCAAGAGCTTGGAGGAGTATAAGAGATTGGGCCTAATTCCACGTGGTCTCAGGGTCCAAATCTTTCCGGCATGGGAAGTGGACCATGAGTTTAAAAATGTCTGGGAAACTGGTTTAAAAAAATGTTCTTATATCATCATTGACATGCTAATAGAACAAGACCGTCTTTTTCTCTCTAAGATCAGAGAAGAAATTAAAGACAGGGAATTAAAATTGGAGTCTTTTGATAAGAAAACCCTGGTTGATCCTTTTAAAAATCAGCTTAGAGACCAATTGGATCGTTTTGAAAAAGATATAATTCGAGGGAAGAAGAGTAAGTTTCTACGTGATAGGACAGACTCGGATAGACACAGAGTATTTAAATGGTCTCACCAGGGCAATATGAGGAAACAGCCCTTTAAGACTCCAACCAATAGAGCAGGAGTAACAGAGAGTGGCCCTATCCCTAATTTGAGCAGTGATTTTTTATCCACAGATACAAGCGACAGGGAAAGCAGCATAGAAGGGGGCGAAGGAAGCCTAGGCCATCGACAGAAAAGGAAAGGGAATTCTCGAGTCTGGTCACCGACCTCGAAAAGAGAGACCAGGTTCAACAATCGGAGATATCGATAGGTACTGTTCCTTGGCAGGACAATATTGGTGATGTGGGAAATTTGCACATCATCAATTTGTCCACATATACACTCTCTGATATTGAAACCAAGCTACTTACCAAAGGACTCTCATTTTCACCCATGATGTGTCTGGACAAATTTGAGTTGACAAAAGACTTGTACCTATTCTGCAGGCAATTAACTTTTAAAATGCTGTACCATCAGCCGTCCCTTATTGATGAACTACCCGACCAAGACAGACAGGTTTTTCGTGACCTGTTGGACCTACTAACTGAAAGTGAGACCGGACAAACCAGGCACAGATTTACTGGTAGACTCCCATCACAGGCCACTCCTAAATTCTCGTTGTTTCCAGTAATACAAATATTTTTTGAGAAGACATGCAGTGATATTAGGGACCTGAGGGTCGATAAGTATCGGGGCAACAATCTAAGTGTGGCTGAGAGGCAAGCCCTATATGATTTAAAAAATAACGATGCCTTCGAAATTAAGGAAGCAGACAAGGGCGGAAATATTGTCCTATGGCCCAAAACGATGTATTGCCAGGAGGTAAGAAGACAGTTGGACAATAGCCATCATTACCAACTACTCCCCTCTGACCCTACCTTTATTTTTAAAGGACAATTGGACAGAATGCTAATGAGGGCTCTTTCCTGTGACATCATTAACAAGAAAGAGCTGGACTTTTTGACAACTATTCATCCTGTGGTACCGACATTGTATATGTTGCCAAAGATTCACAAGTCCATGACACACCCTCCAGGTAGACCTATTATCTCAGGGATGGGGGGTTTATATGAGAGGCCATGTTCTTATTTGGATTACTTTTTGCAGCCAATTGTACAGACCTTGGATTCGTTTGTCCGTGACTCAACACATTTGATACTTCTCCTGGAGAAATTGGATTTACCGGAGGGCGCCATCCTAGCAACACTGGATGTAGAAGCTCTCTATACCAACATTGATCACAGTCTAGGTTTGCATGCTGTGTCTTTTTTTCTGGAATGTCAGACTACCGGGGAGAGGGGACATGATGCCTTTATTCTGGAGCTTTTAAAATTCGTCCTAGAGAAGAACTATTTTGTTTTTGATAGAGCATTCTACAAACAAGTATCCGGGACGGCTATGGGAGCCAAATGTGCGCCCTCCTACGCCAACCTCTTTATGGGGTGGTGGGAGGAGACACATGTGTATAAACAACGTCTATTTAAGGAATCAGTCACCAAATGGCTACGATATATTGATGACATTGTGATCATCTGGTCTGGTACATTGGATAGACTTCATGATTTCATTGGTGGTCTGAATGATAACTGCTGGAATATCAAGCTGACTTCTTCCTTCTCTTTCAGCTCGGTGGAGTTTCTGGATTTAAAACTGATGATACACCAGAATCGTATAACCACCACTCTATTCAGAAAGAAAACCGCCACGAACAATGTACTACATTTTGACAGTTTCCATCCGGCATATCTACGACGAGGGATACCAAAAGGGCAGTTCTTGAGGCTTAGACGTAACTGTAGCCATATGGGAGACTTTTTACAAGAATCCCGACAGCTTACCAAAAGGTTCCATGAGAGGGGTTATCCAAAGAAGACCGTTTCAAGAGCCTTTGAATATTCGATGAACAAATCAAGGGATGATGCCCTCAGACCTCGGGTAAGGACGAATACACATAAGATCAGCCTTATCACGAGATTTAATAACCAATGGAGTGACATCTATCGCCTTTTGGGGAACAATTGGGGTATTCTACTCAGTGAACCCAAACTTAGGGGTTTCATTGGTGATCAACCTAAGGTGGTAGCCAGGAGGGCTAAGAACCTTAAGGACCATTTGTCAAACAGTCATTATAGGCGTCCTATGGTCAAACTAAGGTCAGGACATGATAACAGAGGAACTTTCCCCTGTGGGGGTTGTACGATTTGCTCTATTACTATTTCTAACCAAGCTGCTCTCTTGGTCCATCTACCCTTACAGCTACGGTCTAAGGCCTACTTTAACTGCCGCTCTCGGAACTTGGTCTACGCATTGGTTTGCGGTTGTAGAAAGATCTACGTTGGACAGACGACACAGGAACTGCGACGTAGAACTCAGCAGCATCTATCGAACATGTCTACCGCTCGGGTGGACAAGTCAAAGGGTAAGCCCATTTCATCGGTGGCAGCCCATTTTTTGGACTATCATGGGGGGTCTTCGGCCTCTCTACGAGTCATGGGCCTTGAGGGTGTACAGACTAATATTAGGGGTGGCAATGTTACGGATGAATTACTTCGGCGAGAGGCTAGATGGATATTCTACCTTGACAGCCTCTCCCCTGCTGGTCTAAACGAAGAACTGCTATATACCGGTTTTTATAGGAGATCTTAAATTCGGTGTTTGATTGGTATGTGTTGTCACTCCTCTAATTTGATCCTTTTCTCACACAGGTCTGTGCAATGAGAGAGTGGCATTTTTGGGAGTCCCCTCTTCTGTCCGGCCTTTCAAAAAGCAAATCTACCAAAGATCAAGGAGTTCTCATTTGCTGTCTGTTCTCCTGACTTAAACCAACAAAGGAATAGGGATCATAGGCTGTTAGTCCATTGCGTTCCCTTCTTATTTATTATATCAGTCTTTATCCTGTTTATACCCATTTTCTCTTCTATACTCTGTTTATATCTTCATTGTCACTCTGAATTGTTTAATCTGGTGTGGCAAGATTGTAATACCCATTATATACTGTGCTAAAGGGTGGATAAAATACTTAGGGTTACTCTTCGTATATATTGTATTAGGTTGCTGTTACAGCATTGTATACACTTAAAGGGAAGAAAAGGAAAAACCTATTGCCATTTCCTTGAATCTTCCGCCTCTTTTTGAGGCACCCAGTTTGGAGTATGCTGCTGGTATGTTTCCTAAACCTTGCACTAAGATAGCCTCTACTGTATACCTTTTCACTGAGGCATGTAAGGTAACAACAGGTCCCTTGATTTTACTTACATATAGGGTCTCTCTATTGGGACTGTTCCCAATTTGCGTTTTATCGCTCTAGTATATAAGTGCTGTCTTTGCATGGCCACTCCTACATTTATATGTGGTCTGCATAATATACTGTAGCTACAAGTGACTTGGATGAGTACCTCATTCCAAGCCCCGTGTACTATCATTATGTACTATCACCACGTAAACTTGCGTCATACTATTTACTATGTAAATATTGTCTCTGCTTGGAGAGTTTTCTCATCCATATGTGCTTCATACAAATAATACATCTTGGATGTAGGAGAGCTGGATGAGCATGTAAGAGAATTAAAAGTTTTTTCAACCTAGATTAGTATTTTATTGCAAGCTCTGGGTGTACTAATATCGTGCTGATTCGCGCTATATTATTTTACTATATAAGTGTTGTTTTTTCTATCTACATATGCCCTGCACAATGTACTTTGGATGTAAGAGATCTTGATGAGCTTGTAGGGCGACAACAGGTTAACTGACTCTACATATCTAGGGGTATTTGATGAGGACTACTTTAATACAGCCTTTGCATAGTAATTTTGTTGATTGATACACATCCTGTATGATGTATTTACACGCAGGTGATCTGGATGAGCAGTCTGCCTTGAAATTCTATCTGCTAAAATATTCTGTTGGTCTACGCTATACCACTTTTACATACAAGTGGAATTACTGTATTACATTGATAGTGTGACCTTTATATTTGTAAATAAAGGTGTTCTGTTCAAAAACGCCATGCAATGTACCCTTTGTGCCATGATATAAGGGTGCTATATCTTGGCGTTTATATGGTTAATAATTGTGTGGACACATATGGGAGCGCTTGACAGGGATGACCTCTCCACCACATGAGGGCGCTGCCTGCTCAGCAATCTCCCTCACATTTTCGTCATCTGTGTAACTCCTCCTTTGGTGTTAACTGCTCTATCTGGTACGCTGTTTGCGTACACAACTTGGAATAACCTTGGAGGATTAGCCCGTGCTGTGCTCCATGAGCGTAGACGCCGTCTGTGTTACGTCACAGACTCCTGTGGGTCACTCCCCTCGCCCTGAGCGTGCTCTTCCGGGTACTACACCATGCGCCGAGACTCTGACTTTAACCGCTCTATTGCTGAGGGCTCCCAGCTGGTAACAATTTTCTCTTTATTTTCTAATGATTGCTGTATATAAATATCTGGTGTACACAGGGATGGGATACACTCACCTTGAGGAAGACACCTTGTGTGTCGGAACGCGTGGGTTTCTCTATGCCACCTGATGGGCTGCCTGTCTGACTGCTGACTGGGATGACTGGGTGACAGGACTCTGATACTTACCCTGACAGGGAAATGGTGATGTATGGCTATACTTTAATCAGGGCTAGTGCATCTCTTAGTACTTCACCTTTGATCTGCTAGAGCCACTGACTATTAGGATTAAACATATTCTTTGTGTGGTCATTTATTCAGGTATTATGCTTGATATGATATTACACTCTACCTGAGTATACTATAACCACTGTGTATCAGGTTTTGCTCTACATAACCTATGGTCTTACCTAAATGGAACAACCAGCAGCATACTACTACTAAATAGTAATTTATATGTGATTTGTATATTGTACAGGCAGTTGGTGGACATATTGTGGACTATGGGACCTCTTGTCTGCTATAGTCCCTTGCTTTGTTTTTAAATGTTTTTACTGTGTGTAGTGTTTCATGACCTGATGTACAATAAAAATTTAGGATTTTTTCACAATTACTAGTTATTAGTGTGGTGATCCTAAATTATTTCTTTGCATAGTCTTTCATCTATTTAGAATCTATAGTATCTCTATGTAAATTTGGCGATCCCAGTAGGTTATAGTTTTGTACTATTTATTGATGGTGCCCGCTTAAATTGCTTTTGCTTCTGATAACATCTGTCACTGTTTAGTGAATAAATATACACTTTAGAAACAAAAAAAATGTAATGTATAAAATAATAATGTAGACTGGCTAAGAATACAGCATATTTGCTATTTATTATATGATGTGTGCATATGTTGTAAGCTTTGAAGAGGACTCATTTGCACAGATCTATGTTTGACCAAAAAACAACAGTGAATTAGCAATTATAGACTTTAAAAGAGGGCGCAACAAATGAATATTTTGTTAGATTTACAATAACACGTTATGCATGTGTTGGAGATGACAGATGGCAGTAGAAGGCATGTTTGATGTGTATGATTTTGTGGCTTTACATGTATGTGAAACAATGAAATATTAAATACTATTAACTGATACTAAAGACATAACCTGCTTTCAAAAATAAAGGCAAATTTACAAAGTCCTAACTGAACCTCACAACTGCTGTCCTCATAAGTTGGGTAGAGCTGGATTTGTTCCTTTTGGCCTTGTCCACAAACAGTTGTGGCCAAAAGTATTGACACCCCTGCGATTCTGTCAGATAATACTCAGTTTCTTCCTGAAAATGATTGCAAACACAAATTCTTTGGTATTATTATCTTCATTTATAGTAGAAAAAGACAGCAGGATGGCACTCACCGTTCTCTTGAAATGATTCACTTTATTTCATATTAATAAAGCATAGGCAATGGCACGGGAGAAATGCAAAAAGACGGACGACAGCCGTTTCGTGCACAATGCACTTGAACAGGACCTGTTGAAGTGCATTGTGCACGAAACGGCTGTTGTCCTTCTTTTTGCATTTCTCCCGTGCCATTGCCTATGCTTTATTAATATGAAATAAAGTGAATCATTTCAAGAGAACAGTGAGTGCCATCCTGCTGTCTTTTTCTACTATGATATTTCATGTTTTTTCTTCACATGGATAGAGCACCCGTTCAGCAAGGGTTACAGGTGTCATACTGATAGCGGTTATAAGTGACTTTGCGGGTATTTCTTTCTCAGGGACAGTGCTGGATGTTTCTTTTTTCTTTGACTGACTATTATCTTCATTTAATTTGTCTTAAATGAAAAAACACAAAAGAGAATGAAGCAAAAAGCAAAACATTGATCATTTCACACAAAACTCCAAAAATGGGCCAGACAAAAGTATTGGCACCCTCAGCCTAATACTTGGTTGCACAATCTTTAGCCTAAATAACTGCGACCAACCGCTTCCGGTAACCATCAATGAGTTTCTTACAATGCTCTGCTGGAATTTAGGCCATTCTTCTTTGGCAAACTGCTCCAGGTCCCTGATATTAGAAGGGTGCCTTCTCCAAACTGCCATTTTTAGATCTCTCCACAGGTGTTTTATGGGATTCAGGTCTGGACTCATTGCTGGCCATCTTAGAAGTCTCCAGTGCTGACCTCTGAGGGAGACCCAGCTTTCTCACACTGGGCCCTACATTATGCTCCAAAATTTGTTGGTAGTCTTCAGACTTCATATGCCATGCACACGGTCAACCAGTCCAGTGCCAGAGGCAGCAAAGCAACCGCTAAACATCAGGGAACCTCCGCCATGTTTGACTGTAGGGACCGTGTTTTTTTCATTGAATGCCTCTTTTTTTCTCCTGTAAACTCTATGTTGATGCCTTTGCCAAAAAGCTCTACTTTTGTCTCATCTTACCAGAGAACATTCTTCCAAAACGTTTTAGTCTTTTTCAAGTAAGTTTTGGCAAACTCCAGCCTGGCTTTTTTATGTCTCGGGGTAAGAAGTGGGGTCTTCCTGGTCTCCTACCATACAGTCCCTTTTCATTCAGACGCTGACGGATAGTACGGGTTGACACTGTTGTACCCTTGGACTGCAGGGCAGCTTGAACTTGTTTGGATGTTAGTCGAGGTTCTTTATCCAACATCTGCACATTCTTGCGTTGAAATCTCTTGTCAATTTTTCTTTTCCGTCCACATCTAGAGAGGTTAGCCACAGTGCCATGGGCTTTAAACTTCTTGATGACACTGCACACGGTAGACACAGGAACATTCAGGTCTTTGGAGATGGACTTGTAGCCTTGAGATTGCTCATGCTTCCTCACAATTTGGTTTCTCAAGTCCTCAGACAGTTCTTTGGTCTTCTTTCTTTTCTCCATGCTCAATGTGGTACACACAAGGACACAGGACAGAGGTTGAGTCAACTTTAATCCATGTCAACTGGCTGCAAGTGTGATTTAGTTATTGCCAACACCTGTTAGGTGCCACAGGTAAGTTACAGGTGCTGCTAATTACACAAATTAGAGAAGCATCACATGATTTTTCGAACAGTGCCAATACTTTTGTCCACCCTCTTTTTTATGTTTGGTGCGGAATTATATCAAATTTGGCTTTAGGACAATTCTTTTTGTGTTTTTTCATTTAAGACAAATTAAATGAAGATAATAATACCAAAGAATTTGTGTTTGCAATAATTTTCAGGAAGAAACTGAGTATTATCTGACAGAATTGCAGGGGTGTCAATACTTTTGGCCACAACTGTATCTTTTGTCCTTTGTGTCCCACAGCTCAGGTCTCTCCTGGACAAGGACCAGGGGCATCTCCACATTGATGGATGGCAGCTGGTTATGTTTGGTTGGTGTCTTTTTAATCCCTTCCTTGTTTGATGACTTCCTGTCAAGGGATGATTGAATATCCTGTTGATTTTTGACTTGAGCTAAGAAAAACAATGGATGCATACGCATGGTACGTGTGCCATCTGTTTTTTTTTCTCACACCCATTGATTTGCATTGGCGAGTCTTGTCCGACATGCACATTCAGTTGGAGTATGCTTTGATTTTTCTTCAGTCTTTCTTCAGTGGTAGGCATGTGAGTGGCTGTTTCATCAGTATATTGCGCATGTATTACCCCCCACCTTTATCATGGTAGTCTGCGGCATCCTGTAGTGCATTTAATATAGTGTCTTGGTGTAGGCAAACACAGCTGTCTTTTTCCTGTGGCACATAGAACTCTGCTAATTACTAGCTAAAAGAGTTTTGCTTGTACTATGCAGATTTAGTTAGTTGATTTAATATTACAATTTATATACGTTTGAGCTGGCTTTATAATTGGACATTTCTAAATAAATTTACTGAGTGAATCAATTGTGAGCACAACTAAATATCAAAAAATGGATTATTATTATAAATTCATATGTTAATAAATTAGATATAAAGTATGAGCACAGTTGTTTGTTAGGATGTCGCTTGAAAAACTGAAATCAGTTTTTAAGTAATGACTTTGTTAAAGCTACATTTCCTTCTTCAAAATTTGTGAATCTACGTTTCCAATAACATTAATATTGATTTAATGTTTTTTGGTCTCCTAGTGAGTCATTTCCAAGTGAGTTCTAATATTAACCATATTTATTTTGGAAGACCCCCCACAATGTTTAATATTTAGATGAGTAAAATTGAGAGCTCGCTTGCAAATACTGAAGTGCACTGCTGTGATGGCTGATAAAAACATCTATTTTTGCCTCTCTAGCTGAAAGCTGAGGCTGTGCAGTAGCAGTTTATTGTTGCTGGATGCCAAAATAAGCAATTAAAATTGATTCATAGATTCAGGCAAGAGAGGCCTAACCTAACTATGCACTCTGGGGGAAGGTTGATTGATCATGGACTTCAGGTCAGGTTTTAAATAAGGTTTCTTTGAAATCCTATTCCTTTATTGACTTTAATACACCCTGAAGAGATGCATCACAAAACATAGCTGGTAATTCATCAGCTGTAAAAAATGTGGCATCTGTATTAGCTGGTAAAATATTTAACTACCACTTGACTAGAAACACTGCATGATATTGGAATTGAGGTACGGCCACAATAATTTATTTAAATAAAACAACAGAAATATATACAAGCGATGAATACGTTGCTATCTAAAACAGCCAAGAAAATAAATAATGCAGTGAAATAATCGCTATAGAAGATAAGTTTCATGATATTTGCAAATAGCTCTTATAAATGTTCTGTTCCTGCTAAAGAATGAATAGAGAGTTTATCTAATGTTTAACTGAACCAGATTGTCACATTGATACAGAAAAATGTTCTTTTTATGACCCAAGGTAACATAGTCCAAAACCGGATCGTGATAGTGCATATACATAAACTTCTTCTGAGAATCTACTATATAAGGCCTGTTTCACACATCCGTTTTACAGATCAGTTGTAATCCGCGAAAATGGCGGAAAACGGATGCGTCTGCGGATTGACAGCAACGTGTGGTACCGGACCGTTGCTTAGGCCTCTTTCACACTTCAGTTTTTTACATCAGTCAAAATCTGCCAAAAGGACGGATGGAGGATCCGTCTTAGTACTGATGACAACGGATGCCACCTGTCCGTTTTTTTGACAGATCCGACAAATGAAGAATTTGAAAGGAATCGCAGCCTGGAAAAGGAGAGAGAGGAGAGAGAGAGAGAAATTTTTTTTGTCCGGCACCCAGAAAGAATTTCGGGTTAAATGAGTGTCTGGAGGATCCGCCAGAGAAAAAAATGTTGCAAGCTCCGTTTTGAAATCTTTGAGGATGGTGACGGACAGCAACTTTTGGCGGATCCTCAAAAAAAACGGATGCAACGGACGGCAATCCGTCACAATCCGCCATTAATGGAAGTCAATGGGGAAAAAAACGGATCCTCAAAAAAAAATTGAGGATCCGTTTTTTTCAAGACCTGGCGGATTGTGACTGATTGTTAAAAACTGAAGTGTGAAAGAGGCCTTAGACGGATCCGGCGAAGGTTGAATTTTAAAGGAACCTGTGCCCGGAAAAAAAAGGAGAGAGTTTTTTTCTCCTGTCCCGGAACGGCATTTGAGAGTTAAAAGTGTTCCTGGAGCAAAGCTTCCTCGCAGGCACAGCTAAAAATAGCGGTCCGTCAAGTCAAAAAATGTTGCAATGTCTGTCCCATCCGCCCGGGAGACAGAAAAATTTTGGCGGATCCGTCAAAAAACGGGTGTGACGGACGACTGTCAGTCAAGATCCGCCACTAATGTAAGTCTATGAGGGAAAAAAACGGATCCGCCCCTTTTTTGGTGGATCCGTTTTTTTCGGAAATTGGCAGATTTTGACTGACGCCAAAAAACGGATGTGTGAAACAGGCCTAATCATCTTATTCTGTCTGTAGCGGAAATCCCGTGGCGCTGATTGGTCGCACCCAGCCGGCCGCGACCAATCAGCGCATTCAAACGATGCACTCCTCCATCGGGAGATCAGCGGCGCGGAGAGAGAGATTCTAGAATACCCGATGTGTTAGAATCGGGCCACCATCTAGTGCTTTTATATTCTTCTTATCTAAAATTTTATTTAATGTGTGAAGAAATCAAAGAAATTGGAGTAAACATACACAAACACACACAGAATATACAAACTCCATGGAAATGTCAATACTGGCTAGTATGTTCATCCCATGTCTGCATGGGTTTCCTCCTGGTACTCCAGCTGCCTCCTGCACTTCAAAAATATACTGATCGGGAATTTAGATCATGAGGCCAAATGGGGGCAATGATGTCAATTTATATCAAGCGTTGTGGAATTAATGATGGTATATAAATAAATAAAACAAATAAATGTTCTTTGCATGACATTCCAGATTAAATGCAACTAGGATCAGCCTGGGGTCAGAATTGCAGAGCAAAATAACTTGTGACAATTAAGGCTAAAAAAAAATGAGTTTGAATTGTGTTTAATAGCATTAGCCATTTAGAAATTACAGACATTTTTCACATACAGTAGTTCCTCCATTTACAAAAAACTCTAGAGTATTTGAACCACATAAAAAAATTACAAATATGAACATTTTTTAACACTTGAATACACATACAATGTCATAATCAATATCTGTGGTGCATGGACAGCAACAAATTCTATGTTTGCTCTTACAGGAAAGATGTACATCTTTGTACCGTGTTAGCCAGTAGATAGAAAAATATTCAGGATTGAGAGTCCTCAGCGGTTGATACCTTTTAATGGCTAACTGAAAAGATGGTAACACATTGCAAGCTTTCAAGACTACTCAGGTCTCTTCATCAGGCTAGACTAATACAAAATCTGAAGTCACATATTTATGCACAATACAGCCTAGAAAAAATGCAATAGATAAGACAAGTGACGTGAAGCAGAACTATCAATATGGGAGAGGGAGAAACATAAATATAAACATTGGACCAGTTCATAGATAAGGAGTCCAGAAGTTTTATGGTCCTCTGATTGGGGTCTAGTTCTGTGTTGTGATGCCCCCACAAGGTTTTAAAAGGAAATTCCTTAATTGATGTAAAAAGACATAAATCCATGCGACACATTCATTCCAGCACTGAGAGTGTCAAAGTTCGTCAAAGTGTCAAAGTTTGGGAGTACAAATTTATGACAAACTTTGACACTAACAGTGCTGGAATGAATGTGTTGCATGGATTTATGTCTTTTTACATCAATTAAGGAATTTCCTTTTAAAACCGTGTGGGGGCATCACAACACAGAACTAGACCCCAATCAGAGGACCATAAAACATCCGGACTCCTTATCTATGAACTGGTCCAATGTTTATATTTATGTTTCTCCCTCTCCCATATTGATAGTTCTGCTTCACGTCACTTGTCTCATCTATTGCATTTTTTCTGTGCTGTGTTGTGCATAAATATGTGACTTCAGATTTTGTATTAGTCTAGCCTGATGAAGACACCTGAGTAGTCTCGAAAGCTTGCAATGTATTACCATCTTTTCAGTTAGCCATTAAAAGGTATCAACTACTGAGGACTCTCAATCCTGAATATTTTTCTATGTTTGCTCTTGTGAGATGCTTTACCAGACTTTAATTGCACCTGCCTTCAGTTGTCACTTGTTCACTTGTATTTCGGCCCCTCTAAATTATGGATTACTAATAAAACTTTGCCTCACTTTATCCTGGATTGGGAATTCAGATCATTTGACCATGAATTTAAGCATAATTTTTCCAATATATGGTTGTTGCAGTATAAAGATTTTATTTTGTTTGACTCATCATTATTATGGCACAAGATGATCTTGGTTTTATCTGCCAATAAAGCCTTCTGTTAGAATTGGACAGACAATTTTAGATATTTTCTTGCAAAGTTGAATGTGACCATTTTATTTTTAATATTACCATTCGTTTATATTTAAATTTATAACTGCATTCATAGCTTGTAAACGTCTTTAGTTATATGGCAAATTTAACAAAGAAAATTATTTCCCATTTCGTGCTGTCAAGGATGACACCACATGAAAGAGAAATGTAACAAGACCTGATTAAAAAAATAATTTACACAAAAAAGTGCATGGCTACAGGAAGATCAGCAAAGCTTTACTTATCAGTCAGAATACTGTAGCCAACGTCATACAAAAATTTAACAAAGATGGAACTGCAACTATCTCACAGATGTCCAGGCCAACCACATAAGCAAAAAACTAACCAGGAGCATCTTCTGATAAGAGGAGTTGAAGAATATTGATATGAAAGTTCACTGCAATTAGCTAAGGAAGAAGCCAAAACCATGATAAGTATTTTCCGAGGCATAATATGGTGTATACTGTGGAGGAATGCATTGCATGGATGGCATCCAAGAACAAAGCCTCTCCTAAACCCCATGCACAAAAAAACTACAATTTACCAGGGTGCAAGCTGAGAAATATGTAGACCTCTGGGACTCTACATCAAACAAAAAGGTTCAAACAACAAACATCCAATCAAGATTGTTGAATAGACGTTAAAACTTCATCTTTATTGCAATGTCTTTAAAAACATACTGTTAAAATTGTAACAGTATGTTTTTAAAGGCATTGCAATAAAGATGAAGTTTTAACGTCTATTCAACAATCTGATTTGGATGTTTGTTGCTGGAACTTTTTAGTTTGATTACCACAGCCGCTTTTTCAGAGCACCATCCTGGAGTCCAGACCCAAAGCCACAGGAATTCATCTAATAGTGAGGTGAACACATTTTTTTTCTTTTTCTTCTTCTGTATCTCTGGGACTCTATACTCTGGAGTGATCAGACCAAGATAAATATTTTTGGAACTGATGGCTTCTAAACCAAATGGCATCGCAAAAGTGAAGAGCAGAAAAAAATTGCATGGGGCCTACAGTGATAAAGAGTGGTGGCAATGTCCTTATATGGGACTTCATGGAAACTACTGGTGTTGTGGAGCTATATTTCATTAATCATATCATGAATTCATAGACGTACTGCTCTATATTGATAGAAAAAATGCTACCAGTAATCAGTGTCCTTGGTAGACATGCAAATTTTCAACAAGATAATGACCCCAAACACACATCTAAAGCCACTGTTTCATTTCTGAAGAAGAACAGGGTGAAAGTGATTCTTTGATCAAGTATGTCTACTGATCTGAACTCAAACACCAATATGATATTCTAAAGAAACAAGTTAAGCATCACTTTCCATTCAGCATCCAGGTTCTAAAACTGGTCATTCTTTAAGAATGGAAAAAGATAGATTATGCAATATATCACCAACATGTTCGTTATATGCCTAAAAGTCTAAGTGTGGTTCTAAAAACTAATGGATGTGTTACGACTGTGTTGTTAGGTTTCCTGGTACCAGAGGCACCTTCCTTGTCCCTAACGCTAGGGGTGCCCTAGCTTGCTAGCTTGCCCTGTTCCCCGGATTACTTCTGATGGTCAAGATGCAGAGGCCACATACCTTGCCTTAGTTCCTGAATCCACCTTCAGTCTGTACCCTTCCCCCACCCAGGGAAGAGGGGAGTAGTAGTATACCATAATTCACCAGCCAGAAAAACAAGGTAATACAAATAGAGATAAAGGTAAATTCCAATCATATAAATATGTTCACACAAACAACAGAGGTAAACACCGGGGATTGGTGGATGGGGTAAAACCAAAGTAGGAAAAGGAGGGGAATTAGCACACACCCAAAACCTAGCAACAGTCTCAGATAAATCCACCAAAGACCTAATCAAACAACCACAAACCACCATCTTATAACCATTCAGCATAAGCTTTCTCTGGCAATGAGTGCTCGCCAGGGCCCAGATTATATAGGAGATGGGAGTGGCTAACAGTACACAACTGAGAGCATTAATGCAGGAAAGCTTCCAAGAGCTTTCAACTGATAAGATTAACCCCTGCACTGCTAAAAGAAACCTGAAAGATTTACTATGAAGGTGAAGTGATTCTAATCAGTGCAGGAGTAGGGAAAATCAGATGATGCGATAAACTAGATGCGATGTCACAAAAATAGTAGTTTTTTGATGTGGGGTGTATTCAGTTTTGAATAAAGTAATTTGAGTTAGGGCTCATATTCACTTGCGAGAGACTCTCACGATTCTCGTGCGAGTCTCTCGCATGAAAACCTGGCACTGCCGCCGGCACTCAGATCGGAGAGTGAGGCTGCATATAAATACATGTAGCCACACGCACAGGTCCGAGTGCCAGGGGCAGTGCCAGGTTTTCGTCCGAGTCTCTCGCAAGTGAGTATGACCCCTAAAGCTGAAGATTTTGTAATGAAAGTTATAACCTTACTTTAATATTATGGTTGAAAAATATTCTGAAAACCTTCTTGCAAATCTTTCTTTTTATGTACCATATTTTAAATGCATTTTTTAACAAGAAAACCTCTTTATAAAATGTGTGTGTCTTACATTCCAGAGGCAGCTTCTTGTGATGGAGGAACCAACAGGCAATCCCCACATGTATTCAGGCTGTCTAGCAGTCACAAATCATGCAGCTGCATCAACACAAACTAAATCTCCGAGCACGTCCAAATACTAGGAGGACACCCGAGCATGCTCGGGAAAACCCGAGCAACGAATATACTCGCTCATCATTAGTAAGCAGTAAACTGCTCGGTGTTCAAATCTAGCACTCCGTAATGCTCGGTTGCTGGGAGAGAGAGAGTTATTTGATTTTTAGATTAAAAAGATTGCAGATGTTGTGTTGCATCTGAAGAGCCCCTGAAATGCCAAAACAGCAGAAACACCATTACAAATGGCCCACATTTTGCAAACTACACTTTTCAAGGAATTCATCTGAATTTTATAATAATGAGTGTGAAAATGAGAAAATTAGATTTTTTGCAGAAAAATGTTGCTTTAGTCCCAAAGTTCACATTTTCGCAAGGGTAACAGGAGAAAATGGACTACTAAGTTAAGTTTGATACAGGAAAGATATATATCTTTGTACTGTGTTAGCCAGTAGATAGAAGAATATTTAGAATTGAGAGTTCTCAGTGGTTGATACTTTTTAATGGCTGATTGAAAAGATGGTAAGAAATTGCAAGCTTTCGAGACTACTCATGTCTCCTCATCAGGCTAGACTAATACAACATCTGAAGAATCACATATTTATACACAAGACAGCACAGAGATAATGCAATAGATAGGACAAGTGATGTGAAGCAGAATTGTAATTATGGGAGAGGGTTAAACATAAATATTGGAGCAGTTCATAGATAAGGACCGTGAAAGTTTTATTGCCCTCTGATGGGGTCTGGTTCTGTGTTGTGATGACCTCAGAAGGTCTGAAGAGCAAATTCCTTAATTGATGTAAAAAGGCTTATAATCCATGCAACACATTCATTCCTGCACTGAATGTGTCGAAAGTTTCCATAAATTTGTACTCCGAGATTCTTCTGTCTCTCTGACACTTGAAGTTACCTTTTAATACAAGTAATTTAATGTCCATCATGCTATGGCCAGGGATACAAAAATGTTTTGCCACAGGTAGATCCATTCTTTTTTCTCTTATTGTGTGATGATGAGAATTCATCCTTGTTCTCAGTTTTTGCCCGGTCTGCCCAACATACAGAGCCCCAGTTGGACATTTAGTACAAATAATTAAGTACACCACATTAGATGTGATGCAGCTGAAAGTACCTGGGATCTTGTAGTCCTGATGTGAATTGGGGATCTTTATCTTGTCCGTGGTCATTATAAATGGACAGGTTTTACATTTTTTCTGATTGCAAGGAAAGGTTCCTGCAGCTGTTGGAGAGGGCAGGGAGCTTCTGACAATTATGCTTCTTAAATTTGGGGGCTACCTAAAACACAGCAGAGCAGAGTCTGGAAATATGGATTGTAATCGGGCATCTTGTTACAATAAAGGTTGTAATTTCCGTGAAGCTCCCCTTAGCACCTCCAGATTTGGATTGTAAGTGACCATTAGATGCACCTGGTTATTTTCTTCTTTAGCTTTGGAATGTAGCAGGTGATTCCTTGATATTCTGGTGGCTCTTGTAATTTGGTCTTCAATTGTTCTTGGATGGTAGCCCTGATTCAAAAAGGTCTTTCTGAGGTGACTAAGGTGTTTGTCTCTATCCATGGGGTTGGAACATATACAATTGTATCTGATGGCTTGGCTGTAGATAATAGAGTTTTTTATGTGTTTTGGATGGAAACTGTCCCATTTAAGGTATGTTGGACGGTCAATTGGCTTCTGATACAGGGATGTCTCTGTTTCATTGTTCTTTAGCTTAATGATGGTGTCTAAAAAGTTAATTTCAGTGCTGGAATAGTTGAGTGTTAAGTTGATGATGGAATAAAATTGATTAAACTGTTCGTGGAACGTCTTTAGCTGTTGCTAAGACTCCGTCCAGATGATTAAAATATTATCAATGAAGAGGTAGTAGGCTAGAGGCCTGATGGGACATGAGGACAAAAAGTCGATTTTAAGCTTGGCCATGAAGATATTTGCATACTGTGGAGCCATTTTACTTCCCATAGCTGTGCCAGTCTCCTGTAAATAGATCTTATTGTACATGCTTCCCAAAATCCACAAATCTGGAAATGCAGGGAGGCCGATTATTTCATGTGTGGGCACCTTTACTGAGCAGGTATCTGGATGGGTGGAGGGTATTCTTAAACCCCTGGTAAAGGATACACCCAGCTACATTCAGGACACAACTGACCTATTGAATAAACTAGCAGCAATAGGTCCTCTACCAGAAGGAACCATCCTGGCCACCATGGATGTGGAATCTTTGTACTCTAATATCCCACACCAGAATGGATTAAATGCCTGCAAAGTCTTCATGGAAAACACAGGGAATGATGCGAATTCTGTGGTGAAACTCAAAAAATTTATCCTCACCCACAATTACTTTGAATTTGACAATAAGATCTATTTACAGGAGACTGGCACAGCTATGGGAAGTAAAATGGCTCCACAGTATGCAAATCTCTTCATGACCAAACTTGAAAGCGACTTTTTTTCCTCATGTCCCATCAGGCCTCTAGCCTACTACCGGTTCATTGATGATATTTTAATCATCTGGACGGAGTCTGAGCAACAGCTAAAGATGTTCCACGAACAGTTTAATCAATTTCATTCCACCATCAACTTAACTACTCCAGCACTGAAATTAACTTTTTAGACACCATCATTAAGCTAAAGAACAATGAAGTAGAGACATCCCTGTATCAGAAGCCAATCGACCGTCCAACATATCTTAAATGAGACAGTTTCCATCCAAAACACATACAAAACTCTAATATCTACAGCCAAGCCATCAGAAACAATTGTATATGTTCTAACCCCATGGATAGAGACAAACACCTTGTTCGCCTCAGAAAGACCTTTTTGAATCAGGGCTACCATCCAAGAACAATTGAAAATCAAATTACAAGAGCCACCAGAATATCAAGGAATCACCTGCTACATTACAAAGCTAAAGAAGAAAATAACCGGGTGCCTCTAGTAGTCACCTACAATCCAAATCTGGAGGTGCTAAGGGGAGCTTCACGGAAATTACAACCTTTACTGCAAAAAGATGCTTGATTACAATCCATATTTCCAGACCCCCCACTGCTGTGTTTTAGGCAGCCCCCAAATTTAAGAAGCATAATTGTCAGAAGCTCCCTGTCCTCTCCAACAGCTGCAGGAACCATTCCTTGCAACCAGAAAAAATGTAAGCACAACATAGAAAAAGATTTTCCAGCGTCTCCAGGAGATAAAATAACAATTGCTTTATTGAAAATATAAAATCTTCTTACCATCAAGTAAAAACAACATAAAGAGGCATATGGAGGGGAGCACTTTCCTACGCGTTTCACCCTGAAAGGGCTTAATCATGGAATGCGTAAAGGTCTCCAAACAGATATTTAAGTGCAAAACATGTCAAGGAAACAGGTGATTCAATTAGGTGAAAAACACACCCATTACATTTAACATAGACAAAACCAAATTTGAAAAAAGTGTACAATGCATGGAAACCAACACATACGAAGGGTATAATAATAAACAGATCAAGGAAAAAAAAAAAAAAAAATTATAAAAAATGTTTTATAAAGAAATTTTTCTTACTTGATATATCACATATAAAGCAGTTAAAAAACCATATAGGTATTTAAAGGAAGCCATAATGTACTCTGATAGCGTTATAACAAGGATCTTATAATTTGCGGACAGTTTGTACGTAGCATGTTATCAAATGGTGTGAATTGATTGCATTACAACAAACGGAAAGAAAGAGAAAAATACTGCAGCAAAAAAAAAAAAAAAACCACCATTGTTTCATTCATTTACAATTTTCTTTCAAAGATATATATGTACAAATATATACCCTGTGTTAAGTACCCCTCGTATATCCAACTGTGAAAATGTCTAAGTTATTTACTGGAGAGGAAAGAAAAAAAAAAAAAAAAAAAAAAAAAAAAAAGACCACACATTTGAATGGCATGAACAAGAGAAAGAGATACCTAAGAATACTGCATGATTAGATCTCTCCTCTTGTTCATACCATGCGGTATTCTAGTGCCCAATTTATAAATCCAGAAAGACTCTCGATTGAGAATCTTTCTACGATGGTCCCCTCCCCTGACTGGTTTGTAGACCTTTTCAATGCCAGTGAATGTGAGAGAATCGAGGCACCTATTATGAATAGTAATAAAGTGCCTCGAGACTGCAGAAACATTCACTGCAGAAGGATTTAAAGTATCAGACATGTGTCTGCGTATTCGCTGTTTGAGAGGACAAGTTGTACAACCTACATATTGAATTGAACAAGAAGTACATTCAATGAGATATACAACATTAAGGGTATTACAATTAATGAAATCCCTGATGTTGTAAGTCAAACCAGTGTACATGGAGGTAAATGATTTGCATCTCTTGGCATGTTTGCACGATATGCAAAAATTGTGCCCACAGCCAAAAAAGCCAGTGCATGATAACCAATTTTTGGAATTGCTCTTTTTATTATTACTGACTACTAGTGTTGAGCATTCCGATATTGCAAGTATCGGGTATCTGCCGATACTTGCTGTATCGGAATTCCGATACCGACATCCGATATTTTTTTCAATATCTGGCATCGGAATCGGAAGTTCAAAGTTGATTGACAGCCGAAATGACGTCATCATGATGCGCGGTGTGTGCGCATCATGATGCGCCGTCATTTCGGGCCTTCCGGGGGTCTCTGCCGGCCTGCCGGGGGGCTGTGCCGGCCTGCCGGGGGGCTGTGTGGACTGCCCGGGGTCTGTACCGGCCTGCCGGGGGGCTGTGCCGGCCTGCCGGTGGTCTGTGCACCCTGTGGGGGTCTGTACCGGCCTGCCGGGGGGCTGTACCGGCCTGCCGGTGGTCTGTGCACCCTGTGGGGGTCTGTACCGGCCTGCCGGGGGGCTGTGCTGATGTCCGGGGGTCTGTGCAGGCATCGTCCGATGGGACTACAAGTCCCATCGGGCGATGCCTGCTACCATGACAGTGATTGACACATTAGCCAATGATGGGACAGTAGTAGTCCCATCATCCGGCTAATGTGTTAAATGTTAAAAAAAAAAAAAAAAAAATACTACATGCATGCTACATACATACTACATGCTACATACATACCACATATATACTACATGCATGCTACATGCTACATACATACTACATATATACTACATACATACTACATGCTACATACATACTACATACATACTACATTCATGCTACATACATACTACATACATACTACATACATACTACATGCATGCTACATACATACTACATGCTACATACATACTACATACATACTACATGCTACATACATACTACATACATACTACATATATACTACATGCATGCTACATACATACTACATGCTACATACATACTACATATATACTACATGCATGCTACATACATACTACATGCTACATACATACCACATATATACTACATACATACTACATGCATGCTACATACATACTACATGCTACATACATACTACATATATACTACATACATACTACATGCTACATACATACTACATACATACTACATGCATGCTACATATATACTACATGCTACATACATACTACATACATGCTACATACATACTACATACATACTACATGCATGCTACATACAATACATTCATACAATACATACATAGACATACAGTACATGTAACATAGAGTAACATACTTACCAATACTTGTCACATTGTTCCCCGAAGCCATTGTCTTTTACGGAATAAATATTAACATAACAAACCACAAAAATACTCACCCATGATCCGAAGCAGTCCACGAGTGTGTCCCACGACGATCTTGGGTAGAGAACTGCAGCATCAGCTGATGCTGCCGCTCTCTACGGGCTGCAGGAATCCAATGACGGGAGGTAGGTATCCTTCCGCACTGTATTCCTCCTCCACTGTAAAAAAAAAAATAGTCCCTAGTCTAACTTTTGACATTGCTGTGTGAGAAAGTTCCCACGCAGCTTTTGCCATAAAGTGAGACTAGGGACTTTTTTTTTAAGTGGCGGAGGAATACAGTGCGGAAGGATACCTACCTCCCGTCATTGGATTCCTGCAGCCCATAGAGAGCAGCAGCATCAGCTGATGCTGCAGTTCTCTACCCAAGATCGTCATGGGACACACTCGTGGACTGCTTCGGATCATGGGTGAGTATTTTTGTGGTTTGTTATGTTAATATTTATTCCGTAAAAGACAATGGCTTCGGGGAACAATGTGACAAGTATTGGTAAGTATGTTACTCTATGTTATATCTACTGTATGTCTATGTATGTATTGTATGAATGTATTGTATGTAGCATGCATGTAGTATGTATGTAGTATGTATGTAGCATGTATGTAGTATGTATGTAGCATGTAGCATGCATGTAGTATATATGTGGTATGTATGTAGCATGTAGTATGTATGTAGCATGCATGTAGTATATATGTAGTATGTATGTAGCATGTAGTATGTATGTAGCATGCATGTAGTATATATGTAGTATGTATGTAGCATGCATGTAGTATGTATGTAGCATGCATGTAGTATGTATGTAGTATGTACGTAGCATGTAGTATGTATGTAGCATGCATGTAGTATATATGTAGTATGTATGTAGCATGTAGTATGTATGTAGCATGCATGTAGAATGTATGTAGCATGCATGTAGTATGTATGTAGTATGTATGTAGCATGTAGTATGTATGTAGCATGCATGTAGTATATATGTATGTAGCATGTAGTACAGGCTGATCTACAGTCCAAATGTCACAATGCCAAGTTAATTCCGAATGTGTAAACCTGCAAAATCTGCAGGGGTTTGAATACTACTTGTAGGCACTGTATGTAGTATATATGTATGTAGCATGTAGCATGCATGTAGTATGTATGTAGTATGTATGTAGCATGAAGTATGTATGTAGCATGCATGTAGTATATATGTATGTAGCATGCATGTAGTATGTATGTAGCATGCATGTAGTATGTATGTAGTATGTATGTAGCATGTAGTATGTATGTAGCATGCATGTAGTATATATGTAGTATGTATGTAGCATGTAGTATGTATGTAGTATATATGTGGTATGTATGTAGCATGTAGTATGTATGTAGTATATATGTGGTATGTATGTAGCATGTAGTATGTATGTAGTATTTTTTTTTTTTTTTTAACATTTAACACATTAGCAGGATGATGGGACTACTACTGTCCCATCATTGGCTAATGTGTCAATCACTGTCATGGTAGCAGGCATCGCCCGATGGTACTTGTAGTCCCATTGGACGATGCCTGCACAGACCCCCGGACATCAGCACAGCCCCCCGGCAGGCCGGCACAGCCCCCCGGCAGGCAGGTACAGACCCCCACAGGGTGCACACTCCACCGGCAGGCCGGCACAGCCCCCCGGCAGGCCGGTACAGACCCCGGGCAGTCCGCACAGCCCACCGGCAGGCCGGCACAGCCCCCCGGCAGGCCGGCAGAGACCCCCGGAAGGCCCGTACAGACCCCCGAGAGGCTGTACAAGGGCAGGAAAGGGTTTTTCCAATTCCGATACCGGAAGTCTCATAGACTTGAATGGGACTTCCGGTATCGGCATCGGCGATACCGATACTTTTTTTAAAGATCGGCCGATCCATTCCGATCCGATATTTTGAAGTATTGGACGGTATCGCTCAACTCTACTGACTACTAGACTAGGTGACAAGATGTGGGCTAAATTGGGCGCTTTTTTCGCCACAAAATTGATTTTATTTTTTTCTAGAATATGACTAAGTTGATTGTTCTGTAATAAAATAGGTAAATGTTTTTGTATTATTTTTACAATGTCCTGAAATTGCGGAGAAAAATTGGTAGAAAAAGTTAATTGGTGATTAATATTATGTTTATTTTTGTGATGATTTAGAAAAAGGTCCGATCTGTCAATTTGGTTCACTATTTTTTGAGCTCTATTCAAACACCAGTTGGGATATCCCCTGTGTTTTAATCTAGCAACAGCTTTGCTAGTTTCATGTTGGAGAAGATCAGACCTGGAGCAATTACGCTTTAGTCTGATTAATTCTCCAATGGGGATGTTTTTCACCGTATGGGGAGGGTGGCATGAGCTAGCTAGTAAAATGGAATTAGAGTCAGTTTCTTTATGATAGGGAAGAATATCAATCTTATTGCGGTCGCCAATCAAAGTCACATCTAAATAGTTGGTAGTAGACGGATGGACTTGAAAAGTAAAATTGAGGTTGAAGGAATTTTGATTGAGATGATTTATGAAGGAATGTGCTGTAGCAACATCTCCTTCCCAAATGAATAATAAATCGTCGATATAACGTGTATAAAAGATTATATGCTCTGAAAAACTATTATTATCATCAAAAATGTAAAGTTCTTCAAAAATGGCGACCACAATGTTAGCAAGGGAGGGGGAAAATTTACCTCCCATGCTAACGCCACACTTCTGAAGAAAAAATTCCCCATCAAAAGAAAAATAATTATGTGTCAACAAAAAATTAATAGCTGTAATAATGAAGTTTTGAGTCTGTAAGGGATAAGAACTATGCCTTCTGAGAAACACCTGGAGACAATCAATGGCTACATAATGTGGTATAGACGAATATAGACTGACAATATCACAGGTCAGCCACATATAATCATCATGCCAAGAAATGGGATTTAAGTTGTTTATTAAAGATTTGGTGTCTCTCAGAAAGCCTGGCACATCCCTGACTAAAGGTTGCAAAAAATGATCTATCCAAGCACCCAGCTTTTCTCCAAGGGAACCAATGCCTGATATAATAGGCCTAAAGGGTGGTGGAAAAATACCCTTGTGAAGTTTAGGGAGGGCATGATAAATGGGGATAATAGGAAAATCCACTTTTAAATAATCGTATATTTTTTGAGAAAAAATGCCCCCCTCCAAACCATCTTGAAGTAATTTATCGATTTTACTCTTATAAAAATTAGTAGGGTCCCCCTGTAGATGTAGGTAGGTGGTGTTATCAGATAGAATAGCATGATTCATTTTAAAATAAAGTGAAGAGTCCAGAACCACGACCCCTCCCCCTTGTCTGCTTCCCTGATAATTAACCCTGTGTTGGATTGCAGATCTTGTAGTGCCAGAATTTCTTGAGGATTAAGATTGTTTTTATCAATACTTGTAATTCTGTCTAAATCAACAAGATCTGCCTCCACCTTTTCCTGAAAAATATCTAGGATAGATGGCCTAGATTGAACAGGGTAAAAAAAGGGGTTAGAAGTTACAAAACTATCAGGAGAGGAGTCGTAAGTTCTACATTCTGACTCCAATTGTCGCAAATCAGAAAGTTTTTTCAATTCATGAAACATTAGTATTATGTTAGAATCATGTTCAGCAGAATTTGGAAATGAAGACATGTTTTCCTGTAAATCATTATCATTATAAAAATGACATTTTAACGTTAGGAGGTTTCTAGCTAGTTTGTTCACATCCAATAAAGTCCTGAAAACATTGAATTTATTTGTAGGGCAAAAACTCAATCCCTTAGACAAAACAGATAAATGATGCTGGGAGAGGATCTGGGCAGACAAGTTCCAAACCGGACAGGTTAATGTCTCCGTTTCCTGCGATCCGGATACCTTGTGTTTCCGATGTTTCCTGCCTCCTCTCCTGATGCGTTTTTTGAAGCAGCATTTTTTCTCTTGTATTTTTTATTGATAGGAGCAGAAGGATTAATTTCATCAATTGAGGAATCTGAAGAATTTTCTATTGAATAACTGGTGGTAGCTGAAGAGATGCTAGTATCGCCAAAGCTGACATTGCGTTTGGAATTTTTTGGGAAAATTTTTTTATTATCTTGTTTTCTCAAGATGGAATTTTGGTGAGATGAATTTCTCCAAGTATAAACTTTTTTTGTTTGATAATCATTAATGTCTCTGTCTAGTTTGCGTTTTTTTCGTTCCGCAATTTTATCATCTAAGGTGGTAAGATGTTTATCCAAATTTTCTTTTAACTTAGTTAGTTCAGGAAAGTCCTTAAATTTATCCAAAGCAGTCTCTGTTGTAATAATGCTGTTTTTGCAAATCTCCAGCTCTTGTTCCTCATATTTTACAATAAGCTCCATAAGCTGCAGTGAACATTTGGAAAGAATGGTGTTCCAGTCATTCAAAAAAGTCTCAGGAAAAGAGGAAAAGGTAGGAGATTTAATGATCCTTAATCCACGAGGTATCATATTTCTGTTGATGTAAGAGCGCAATGAAGTAGAATCCCACCAAAGTCTGGCTTCTTTAGATTTACTTTTTTCCAATGATCTGTGTAACAGCAGGAGCTCCTCATTATCCTTGGCGGCAGCCTCAATCGTGGTAACATCACCATGAATGCTGAAGATGGAGTTGAACTTAGTTCTCCGGTGCAGAGGTGGATCCATGTGGAGTGGAAGTAACGTGGGTTATAATCACCACAAAATTGGAAAGTCCAAATTGTAGAGGGAGCACAAAAAAGGTCAAAATGAAATGCACAAAAGGAAATTTTCTGCTCACCCCTCTTCACTCCTTATCACACCTCCGACGCACGGAAACACCCTGACCCGGATGTATAGTGCATGCACAACATAGAAAAAGATTTTCCAGCGTCTCCAGGAGATAAAATAACAATTGCTTTATTGAAAATATAAAATCTTCTTACCATCAAGTAAAAACAACATAAAGAGGCATATGGAGGGGAGCACTTTCCTATGCGTTTCACCCTGAAAGGGCTTAATCATGGAATGCGTAAAGAAGGTCTCCAAACAGATATTTAAGTGCAAAACATGTCAAGGAAAAAGGTGATTCAATTAGGTGAAAAACACACCCATTACATTTAACATAGACAAAACCAAATTTGAAAAAAGTGTACAATGCATGGAAACCAACACATACAAAGGGTATAATAATAAACAGATCAAGGAAAAAAAAAAAAAAAAATTATAAAAAATGTTTTATAAAGAAATTTTTCTTACTTGATATATCACATATAAAGCAGTTAAAAAACCATATAGGTATTTAAAGGAAGCCATAATGTACTCTGATAGCGTTATAACAAGGATCTTATAATTTGTGGACAATTTGTACGTAGCATGTTAGATAAGATCTATTTACAGGAGACTGGCACAGCTATGGGAAGTAAAATGGCTCCACAGTATGCAAATATCTTCATGGCCAAGCTTAAAATCGACTTTTTGTCCTCATGTCCCATCAGGCCTCTAGCCTACTACCTCTTCATTGATAATATTTTAATCATCTGGACGGAGTCTTAGCAACAGCTAAAGACGTTCCACGAACAGTTTAATCAATTTTATTCCATCATCAACTTAACACTCAACTATTCCAGCACTGAAATTAACTTTTTAGACACCATCATTAAGCTAAAGAACAATGAAACAGAGACATCCCTGTATCAGAAGCCAATTGACCGTCCAACATACCTTAAATGGGACAGTTTCCATCCAAAACACATAAAAAACTCTATTATCTACAGCCAAGCCATCAGATACAATTGTATATGTTCCAACCCCATGGATAGAGACAAACACCTTAGTCACCTCAGAAAGACCTTTTTGAATCAGGGCTACCATCCAAGAACAATTGAAAACCAAATTACAAGAGCCACCAGAATATCAAGGAATCACCTGCTACATTCCAAAGCTAAAGAAGAAAATAACCAGGTGCATCTAATGGTCACTTACAATCCAAATCTGGAGGTGCTAAGGGGAGCTTCACGGAAATTACAACCTTTACTGTAAAAAGATGCCCGATTACAATCCATATTTCCAGACTCTGCTCTGCTGTGTTTTAGCAAAAAAACTGAACTGAAGTAGAATTGAATGACATGCACGATGTAAAAGCATGTTCACATTGGCCATAAAAGCAAGCAAAACCAAAGGAAAAAAACAATGTATGCATATACCCTAATAAAAATAAATAAGTAAAAAAGCAAGTGCATTAAATAACATAGGGTACTTAGTAAACACTATTTTGATCAAAAAAGTATAAAGCTGTCCCACCACGGTTTTGCTTGCTTTTATGGCCAATGTGAACATGCTTTTACATCGTGCATGTCATTCAATTCTACTTCAGTTCAGTTTTTTTGTTTTTTCTTCAGCATTTTTGTATTCAGTACAAATAGGGTGTGGCCTCCATTCTACTGAGCTGTGTAGTTTATTTAGTCCCTCTGAAGCTGGGTGTCCGTTTGGGACCCAGAGACTCTGCTACTATTCACACTAGGTAGGTTTTAACCGTTAGTGTAGTTACTGTCTCAAATGGGTACACCTTGTCGTGGTGGGACAGCTTTATACTTTTTTGATCAAAATTGTGTTTACTAAGTAACCTATGTTATTTAATGCACTTGCTTTTTTACTTATTTATTTTTATTAGGGTATATGCATACATTGTTTTTTTTTTTTTTTTTTTTTTCCTTTGGTTTTGTCTGCTGTGTTTTAGGTAGCCCCCAAATTTAAGAAGCATAATTGTCAGAAGCTCCCTGCCCTCTCCAACAGCTGCAGGAACCTTTCCTTGCAACCAGAAAAAATGTAAAACCTGTCCATTTATAATGACCACGGACTAGATAAAGATCCACAATTCACATCAGGACTACAAGATCCCAGGTACTTTCAGCTGCATCACATCTAATCATCTAATGTGGTGTACTTAATTATTTGTACGAAATGTCCAACTGGGGGTCTGCATGTGGGGCAGACCGGGCAAAAACTGAGAACAAGGATGAATTCTCATCATCACACAATAAGAGAAAAAAGAATGGATCTACCTGTGGCAAAACATTTTTGTATCCCTGGCCATAGCATGATGGACATTAAATTACTTGTATTAAAAGGTAACTTCAAGTCTCAGAGTAACAGAAGAATCTCAAAGTACAAATTTATGGAAACTTTCGACACATTCAGTGCAGAAATGAATGTGTCACATGGATTTATGTCTTTTTACATCAATTAAGGAATTTGCTCTTCAAACCTTCTGAGGTCATCACAACACAGAACCAGACCCCATCAGAGGGCAATAAAACTTTCACGGTCCTTATCTATGAACTGCTCCAATATTTATGTTTAACCCTCTCCCACAATGACAATTCTGCTTCACATCACTTGTTTTTTCCAACGCATTATTTCTGTGCTGTCTTGTGTATAAAAATGTGATTCTTCAGATGTTGTATTAGTCTAGCCTGATGAAGAGACCTGAGTAGTCTCGAAAGCTTGCAATGTGTTACCATCTTTTCAGTTAGCCATTAAAAGGTATCAACCACTGAGGACTCTCAATTCTAAACATTCTTCTAAGTTAAGTTTGGGCACACAGCACATGGCTTTGTGCATGTTTCTAATTAGCTTTAATTTGTATCTGATTTTTTTTGCATTACTGAAAAAAAAAAATTTGGGGACGTTCCTATTCAAGCTTAATTTCTTTTTTTCCTTCTTATTGCAGGAATACAAAATTATCACACAACTTGTTGGTAGTGTTGAGCGATACCGTTCGATACCCAAAAATATCGTATCGGATTGTATCGCCCGATACGAAAAAAATATCGGGTATCGCCAATTCCGATACCGGAAGTCCCATTCAAGTCAATGGGACTTCCGGTATCGGAATTAAAAAAAGCCCTTTATTTCCTTGTTGGCTAATTCTACATAATTGAAAACAATTAATGGCAACGAATGTCCCATGAGTATAGGGTGATAGGGAGACAAGGAACAACCCAGCTCCAACACCCTAAGCGTAAGCTCAAAGCATAATATTGTTAAAAGGAGAAGCACAAGAGCACGCAATAAGTCCCATATAGAAGAGTACAAATTTTTTTATTAATATTAAATTAGTAACAGTAATACAAACATGGATAGCCACAGGTGTGCTCATAAACAGTATGGACAATATGTCCCATAACCCACCCTCACACCCTCCAGATGAAAAACCCGGTGGATATGTACCATAAACCCAAAATCAAGTCTTAGATCGAAGTACCAGCCCTGCAAGTCAAGAGTAAACAATCTAAATGGCAATGGCCAAAAACATCCAAGCCAATGCCCACATACAATAAGAGTCAGAAAGATTTCGCAACGTCCCCTGCCGCTTTATCAAGGAGGAGGGGATAAAGCCGCCTTGATAAAGCGGCAGGGGACGTCGCGAAACGCGCGTCGGAGGCCCCACTGTGTGACCCATTCCTCTTCCCCTCCCCAGTGAGTTATTCTTCGGTCTTTACATATGGTCTTTTGATCTTAACCAGCACCGGCTTTATCTTTCTGACTCTTATTGTATGTGGGCATTGGCTTGGATGTTTTTGGCCATTGCCATTTAGATTGTTTACTCTTGACTTGCAGGGCTGGTACTTCGATCTAAGACTTGATTTTGGGTTTATGGTACATATCCACCGGGTTTTTCATCTGGAGGGTGTGAGGGTGGGTCATGGGACATATTGTCCATACTGTTTATGAGCACACCTGTGGCTATCCATGTTTGTATTACTGTTACTAATTTAATATTAATAAAAAAATTTGTACTCTTCTATATGGGACTTATTGCGTGCTCTTGTGCTTCTCCTTTTAACAATAATTGAAAACAAATAAGAATCATGTAGAATGTATTGTGGGAGGTGGAGGAGACATTAAAGGCACAGTGGTTTATTCAAATCACATGACATAGCAAATTAATTCCAATTTTCTTTTTCAAGACGTTCGGAGTTAAAAAGATATTGACTATGTTAACTTTTTTATATTTTGTCAGATATGTATGTTTCACAACTTCCATGCTCTTCACCTTCTTTTGTACTTCTCCCACACTTTCTCCTTCATGATCCGCAGCAGTAGCATTTTTTTATCAACTTTTTCTTCACCTTATTCATCTTCTTCTTCTTCACCTTCTTCCCATTATTTTTTTTTCCATTCTTCATATTCTTCTTATTCAGCTATTATTAATTTTCATATGCTATTTCTTCATCTTCTTCCTATTCTTCTTTTTCTTCATTTTCTTATGGTGACAGGCATTCCTGTAGCACTTATCTATAAAAGTTATAAGATTACACCTTACGTTCTGCCTGTCACAAAAGATTTACAACAGGATTTGTCCGCGTTCAGTTTGGCCTGCAGCAGCAGGCATTTTCCAGGGGCACCACGAGGAGGAACGGACTCACCCCCATTTACTGCTTAGTCTTCTTCTGCTAATAATTTTGATTTCTTCTATGCTGATTTTTAGTCTTATGCTTAATGTTCTTCTGCTTTCTGTTCTTCTGCTTTTGCTTCTTCTGCTTCTTGTTCTTCTGTCTTTTGTTCTGTATCTTGGTGGTTGTCTTCATGTTCTTTGTCCTCTTGGTCATATTATTTAGGGTCATATTTCTGGTCTTCTTTGGTGTGGTCTTCAGGGTCATCGTCATCAGGGTCGTCGTCATGGAGATCAATAAGGATTACCAAAGACAATTTCAAAAAGCTTGATCTTGGAAATGTAGCAGAAGGTACAAGAAGGCTGAGAAACCGGCGAGAACCAGCTGACAGAACTGGAACCCGTAGTGGCAGCAGAAGGAACAAGAGCCAATGGCACTACCGAGGACCAACTGACGGTGCTGGACCACGGTTACTAAGCAGAAGGTACCTGTGCTAAAAAGCACTACCAAGGACCAGCTGACGGTGCTGGACCTCGGATACCGAGATGCAGGCACCTAGGCCAAAGGATGTGGCGAGAACCAGCAGACAGTGCTGGCACCCGGATGGGTAGCAGAAGGAACAAGAGCCAATGGCACTACCGAGGACCAACTGATGGTGCTGGACCACGTTTACTAAGCAGAAGGTACCTGTGCTAAAAAGCACTACCAAGGACCAGCTGACGGTGCTGGACCTCGGATACCGAGATGGAGGCACCTAGGCCAAAGGCTCTGGCGAGAACCAGCAGACAGTGCTGGAACCCGAGTGGGTAGCAGAAGGTACCCATTCAAAGCAAAGTAGCCAGGCCGCAAGCCGGCCGCAGTTACCGAAACCCACAGTCCTACAGGTGTCCATGTCCCATTGGCACTACGTATCCAGCCTTCAGTGCCAGTTCCCGCAGCCCACATAGGAGTCACCTAAACTGCAGGCACCGTAGAGTCGGCTAACCCGGCCGCAAGACGACAGGACAACGGATTGGTGGCATAGTGACCTTGACACTACCCGGAAACAGCAGGCGTGCTGAAAACAGGCTGGGCAACAAGGAGTCCCCGTGCCAAAGACACTGCCGAGCACCAACTGGCATTGTTGGAGCCCAGGGACAATCATGGTGCAGGCCGAGGCCTACTTGGTGGCAGTTTTTTATTGTTTGTAGGCTACAACAGACTGTCAACGTGCTCCAATTAGGCATATGTCTCCATTCTGTTTCCAGGATTTCACGTGACCACCAACACCACCAGTTTATGCGTACAGCAGCCTTCTGCCCAATCCACACGTGTTCCTGTGTTACTGGGGTTCTGTAATGTCAGCAGAGCCCCTGATGTGTGTCTGCCACTGTCTCCTGCTCTGTCCACATTCCCACCGCTTGCAGTGGGAAGGTGGACAGTGCAGGAGACAGTGGCGGACACACATTGGGGGATCTGCTGACGTTACAGAACCCCAGTAACACAGGAACACGTGTGGAATGCGCGGATGGCAACTGTGAGCAGGAACTGGCGGTGCTGGAGGTCAGGGGAAATACTAGAGACAGAGTGGAGACAGAGGCCAAATCAGAGAATGTTTAAATCTGAAGTAGTTACAATTTGGCGGCAGCAGCACTTTGCCCTCCACACAGCAGGGGATCTGCTGACGTTACTAACCCCCACTTTCACATGAACAATTGTTTTTTTCTGTGTGGACAGCACTTCCGAGCAACAACTGACGATGTTGGAGCCCAGGGATAGTCATTTTGTAGGCTGAGGCCTACTTGGAGGCAGTTTAAGATAAGACGTTGTTTGAATTTGGAGGCAGCAGCAGTTTGCCCTCCACACAGCAGGGGATCAGCTGACGTTACTGACCCCCACTTTCACATGAACAATTGTTTTTTTCTGTGTGACAGCACTTCCAAGCAACAACTGACGATGTTGGAGCCCAGGGTTAGTCATTTTGTAGGCTGAGGCCTACTTGGAGGCAGTTTAAGATAAGACGCTGTTTGAATTTGGAGGCAGCAGCAGTTTGCCCTCCACACAGCAGGGGATCAGCTGAAGTTACCGAACCCCACTTTCACATGAACGAGTGTGTTTTTCTGTGTGGACAGCACTTCCGAGCACAAACTAGCATTGTAGGAGTCCAGGGAGAACCAGGGTGCAGGCCGAGGCCTACTTGGTGGCAATTTTAGACTGTTTGTAGGCTACAACAGACTGTCAACGTGCTCCAATTAGGCATCTGTATCCACTCTGTTTCCAGGATTTCACGTGACCACCAACACCGCCAGTTTATGCGTACAGCAGCCGTCTGCCCAATCCACACGTGTTCCTGTGTTACTGGGGTTCTGTAATGTCAGCAGAGCCCCTGATGTGTGTCTGCCACTGTCTCCTGCTCTGTCCACATTCCCACCGCTTGCAGTGGGAAGGTGGACAGCGCAGGAGACAGTGGCGGACACACATTGGGGGATCTGCTGACGTTACAGAACCCCAGTAACACAGGAACACGTGTGGAATGCGCGGACGGCAACTGTGAGCAGGAACTGGCGGTGCTGGAGGTCAGGGGAAATACTAGATACAGAGTGGAGACAGAGGCCAAATCAGAGAATGTTTAAATCTGAAGTAGTTACAATTTGGAGGCAGCAGCAGTTTGCCCTCCCCACAGCAGGGGATCTGCTGACATTACCGAACCCCACTTTCACTTGAATGAGTGTGTTTTTCTGTGTGGACAGCACTTCCGAGCACCAACTAGTGTTGTTGGAACCCAGGGATAATCAGGGTGCAGGCCGAGGCCTACTTGGAGCCAGGTGTAAATCTGAGGTTGTTTGACTGTGGAGGGAGCAGGACACTTTGCCATACACACAGCAGGGGATCAGCTGACGTTACCGAACCCCACTTACACATGAGCGAGTGTTTTGTCTGTGCGGACAGCACTTCTGAGCACCAACTGGTGGTGTCGGAGCCCAGGGAAAATCAGGTAGTAGGCCGAGGCCTACTTGGTGGCAGTTTGTGATTGTTTCTAGACTACTACTAACTGTCAACGTACTCCAATTAGGCCTCTGTCTTCACTCTGTTTCGAGTATTTCCTCTGGCTTCCAACCACGCCAGTTGCTGCTCTGAAATGCCGTCTGCACAACCCACACTTGTTCCTGTGTTACTGGGTTTCTGTAACAGCAGCTTCTCCCTAGAGGTGAGTCAGGCAATGTCTCCTGCTCTGTCCACATTTCCACTACAAGTAGTGGGAATGTAGACAAAGCAGGAGACATTGCCGTGCTCACCTCTGGAGATGAGCAGATGTTACAGGACCCAGGTAACACAGGAACAAGTGTGGATTGTGCAGACGGCACTTGAGAGCAGAAACAGGCGGTGTTTTAGGCATACTCAAATAGAGTGGAGACAGAGGGCAAATCAGAGAACATATTAAATCAGAGGTAGTCAGAAGTTGTAGGCAGCAGGAGAGTTTGCCGTACACACAGCAGGGGATCAGCTGACGTTACCGAACCCCACTTACACATGAGCGAGTGTTTTGTCAGTGCGGACAGCACTTCTGAGCACCAACTGGCGGTGTCGGAGCCCAGGGAAAATCAGGTAGTAGGCCGAGGCCTACTTGGAGCCAGGTGTAAATCTGAGGTTGTTTGACTGTGGAGGGAGCAGGACACTTTGCCGTACACACAGCAGGGGATCAGCTGACGTTACCGAACCCCAGTTACACATGAGCGAGTGTTTTGTCTGTGCGGACAGCACTTCTGAGCACCAACTGGCGGTGTCGGAGCCCCGGGAAAATCAGGTAGTAGGCCGAGGCCTACTTGGAGCCAGGTGTAAATCTGAGGTTGTTTGACTGTGGAGGGAGCAGGACACTTTGCCGTACACACAGCAGGGGATAAGCTGACGTTACCGATCCCCACTTACACATGAGCGAGTGTTTTGTCTGTGTGGAAAGCACTTCTGAGCAACAACGGGCGTTACTGTGGCCCAGGAAATAAAGTTCAGGTCATAGAAACATGAACACAATAGGAGACCTGAATCCTGTTGCCAGCCAATTATTTATTCTGGAAGAGGACTGGCAAATTCAGGTGAGATCCAGGCCTTGTTCATTTTCAGAAAAGTAAGCCGGTCAACATTATCGGCGGATAGTCGCGTGCGACGGTCTGTTACCACACCACCTGCAGCACTAAAGACACGTTCCGATAATACACTGGCAGCAGGGCAAGCCAGCACCTCCAATGCATACTGGCTAAGCTCTGGCCATGTATACAGCTTAGAGACCCAATACTTGAACAGGGAAGAGCCGTCTGGGAGAACACTAACAGGGCACGACAAGTAGTCTGTCACCATCTGACGGAAACGTTGCCTCCTGCTGACTGGAGCCGTCTGTGATGGTGTAGCCGTTTGTGGCGGTCCCACAAAACTTTTCCACATTTGGGCCATACTGGCCTTGCCTTGTCCTGCGGCACTGCCTCTGCTACCTCTTTGTGCAGAGCTTCCTCCACTGCCTCTACCCACATGGCTGCTTTGAAAAGCACTACCAGCAACACTTGCGGGGGGAATGGAGAACATGATGGCCTGCACAAGTGTTTCTTGGTACTCCCGCATTTTTCGCTCCCGGTTCAACTGTGGTATGAAGCTTTGTAAGTTGTCCCGGTAGCGAGGATCTAGGAGGGTGTACACCCAATAATCAGCCGTGTGGAGAATGTTGGTGATGCGGCGGTCATTTAACAAGCACTGCAGCATGAAATCAACCATGTGCTGCAGACTGCCAACTGGACCGGAAGCGCTGTCCCCAGCTTGAGGCAGCATCTCTGCCTGCTCAGCATCACCCCACCCTCGCTGTACACACTGACTACTAGAGCCTTGTGTACCTCCCTCCTCTGGAGAGATGTGTTCCTCCTCCTCCATTGACTCCTCGTCATCCTCCTCACTAAGTGTCCCCTGCCTGGGCCTTTGTGTGGAAGCATGTTGCGCAGACTTGCCAGAAGCAGATGGCATTTCTGACTGCTCATCCTCGACCTCTTCAAAAACCTCCTCACTTAGTGCTGGTAAGGTTTTTTGAAGCAGACAGAAGAGGGGGACAGTCATGCTGATTAGTGCATCATCTGCACTGGCCATCCGCGTGGAGTCATCGAAGGCACGCAAAACTTGGCAGATGTCCCTCATAGTGGCCCACTCAGTGGTGGTGAAGTGTGTCCGGCGCACAGTGCGACTTGTTTGCGCCTGATGCAGCTGGTACTCCATTACTGCTGCCTGCTGCTCACACAACCGCTCCAACATATGTAACGTTGAATTCCACCTGGTGGGGAGGTCACATATGATGCGATGTTCTGGCAGGCGGAATCGGCGTTGCAGAGATGCAATGCGCGATCTTGCCATGCTGGAACGCCGCAAGTGAGCACACTCTAGGAGAACCTTGTGCAGCAGTGCATCAAGATCCGGATAGTCCCTCAGAAAGCTCTGCACGACCAAATTGAGCACGTGTGCCAGACATGGTATGTGAGTGAGGTAGCCTAGGCCCAGAGCTGCCACTAGATTTCGGCCATTGTCACTCACTACCAAACCTGGCTGGAGATTCGCTGGCACAAACCACACATCGCTCTCCTGCTTGATGGCATTCCAGAGCTCCTGTGCTGTGTGGCTCCGATTCCCCAAAGAAATTAATTTAAGGACGGCCTGTTGACGTTTGGCCACACCTGTGCTCATATCTGGCCTATCTGAGGGAAAGGTATCGTCCCTATCCATGGCTACTGGTCCACGCATCGGTGGTCAGGTGGACCTTGCTACTGACGGCATTTAGTAGCGCATTTTTAATTTTTCCCTCCACATGCTTTTGCAGGGCAGGGACGGCTTGCCTGCTGAAATAAAAGCGGCTGGGCACATTGTATTGTGGAACTGCCAATGACATAAAGTTCCGGAAGGTGTCAGTCTCCACCAGCCTGAATGACAGCATCTCAAGGGCCAGTAGTTTGGCAATGCCGGCATTCAGAGCCAGTGCTCGGGGATGGTTTGCCGAGTATGGCCTCTTTTTCTCCCATGCCTGTGCTACCGATTGCTGGTGAGTGGCCTGGGAGTGTGCTGATGACTGCGAACGTGGTTCAGTGGGTGGAATTTCACTGGGTCTCTGGACAACAGTGGCAGTGGTTCTTCCATGGCGTTCCAGTGAGGAAGCCAAACCAGCTGTGTGTGAGCTGGAGGAAGAGGCCCCAACACGAGCTGAAGAGGTGGTAGGTGCTGCTGAAGGTTGGCCTACATCTTCAGTGTGTCTGTGTAACTCCACCTCGTGCTTGGTACGCACATGTTTCCACATATTTGTGGTATTGAGGTTGCTCACATTTTTCCCTCGTTTCACTTTCTGATGACACAGCTTGCATTTGACAAAGCAAATGTCATCTGCAACTGTGTCAAAAAAAGACCACGCACTGCAAGTCCTGGGAGCGCCCGTTTTGTGTTTTGGAAGAGGATTGCTCCTCACGGGTGCCAAAGTGGAGGCTACAGGCAACCAAGTCTGCCCCCGCCCTCTCCCTCCTCTTTTGGCCGTTTGGGGAATCTCTTCCTCAGAGCTGCTCCCACCACCTTCCTGTGGCTGACGCCATGATGGGTCAAGGACCTCATCATCTCCACTCCCCTCTTCAAGCACCGGCTGGTCCTGGGTTGTCTCGCCAGCACCGTACGCACCAGAAATTGGCAACTGAGTCTCATCATCATCAGATGAGCACTGAGGTGTGCTGACAATAGGCACTGGCCCACCCGCCTCTTCAGATTCAGAGGGACAAAGCAGTTGCATATCACTGCATACTCCTCTTCTTCACGCTCTAGAATGCTGCTTGGCTGGCCACCTCTTTCCAAGCTAACAGATTCTGAGAACAGAAGTAAAGATTGAGATGGCTACTGTCCAGGGCTCTCAGACTGCCTGGGCAATTTGGCAGGTGGTGAAGAGACAGATGGTTGCTCTTCAGTGCTCTGGCCTTGGGAGGATGCGGAAGTCATTGAAGTGGATGCGTTAGCTGCCATCCATCCGACAACGGATTCAATTTGTTCGTCACGCAGCAGTGGGGTACGGCGAGGTCCTACAAAGCTGCGCATGAAGGACTGTTGCCTGGTAAAAGTGGGGGATGCCGGGTCACTGGTGGCCGCAGCAGACACCGAATCCCCACGTCCTCTCCCTGCTGAATCCCCCCGTCTCTCCCTGCTGAAACTCCACGGCCACGACCACGTGCCTTACTCCCTGCCTTCTTCATCTTGGTAGACTGATAGATAGGCAGAAAAGTAAAAAAGGGGTGGCTTAGTGTTCTTATTCCTGAACACCTGCTAACCAGTATAAGAAACACTAATTTGGCTAAGAGTGTGTGTACTACACTTTAATATGATCTAATGTGGCCTAGACAACTGTAAAGTGGAGTGTTTGGTGAACTTTATTTCCTTTTTTTTTGGGGGGGGGAAGAAAAGGATGTGACCAAAGTTTGAAAGCTATAGTATCACAAACTTTTTGGAGCGATTACAATGCAGGAAGCTAACCTACAATGCAATTGATGAGGCTCCAAAAAATAGGGTGATACTAGTCTGGCTGGCCCTGAAGGGCACAAGCCAGCAAAAAGGCTCCTCTATCTAATCCTATATAGTGTTTGCAACCAACCAATGACAATGGATGCGGTTGGAAGCACACTAATATAGGAGCAAAAATCTGGCTAAATTAGCTGCAAAAAAAGGACTATGTATGAGGCAGTGACGCACGCTGAGCGGACTACAGCTAGTGGTGGCTGTAGAACACACTGCAACGTGAGCTGCACTCACACACAGAGAGACCTATCTGACAGCCAAAAACAGTGCAGAGAAATGGGCTATAGCACTGAAAGGCTGCTGAAAGGCTCCACTGTCCACTCCTTTAGTGTTTGCAACCAACGTATATGGATACGTATGGAAGCACACTATACAGGAGAAAAAAAAGCAGCAATAAAAGAAAAATGTGTGTGAGGCAGAGACACGCTGGGCGGCCTACAAGCAGACGTGCCTGCAGGACACACTACACAGCGTGGGTCTGCACTCACACAGCCCTTGCAGACAGCTATTAAAACAGCGCTGCTGGGCTACAAAAATGCTACAGTGGTGGATTATGTAGCCTGGGTAGAGCAATAGATATTTTGGATGATCGCTATTTCTAACTGTCCCTCACAGTCTTCAACAGCAGCCTATCCCTAACTGAATTCACAGCAGAGTGACCAGAAATGGCGGCTGCAGTCGTTTTTATAGTGCATCATGACATCATTTCAGCAGCCAATCACAGCCATGCCAGTAGTTAACATGCCTACATGCCTAACAGGATGTGCCCACACTTCTGAGGATCCCCATTGGCTGAATCAAATCGAGCGGGCTCCTAGCATTATGGGAACTTCCGATTCCGGTATTCGATATGAAAAAAGTATCGGAACTAAGTATCGGAATTCCGATACAGCTAATATCGGCCGATACCCGATACTTGCGGTATCGGAATGCTCAACACTACTTGTTGGGCAATTTCTCCCGAGTACGCCAATGCACTATATGTTGTTGGAAACTACTGTTTGGGCACACAGCAGGACTCGGAAGGGGAGGAGTGCCACTTGAATTTTGTTGGTGCCCAATTTTTGCTAGAATACATTGTGAGAACTACGTCACATTGACAGAGCACTTGAGTTGCCATAACTGCTGAAAAGCCCCTCAACTGACCCCATTTTGAAAACTACACCTTGTTAGGGCTAGCGGAATGCACCAAATAATAAACATGGTATGAGGTGCGTTTGCAGCCTGGGGTTCACTGTGCAGAGATATTACCTGCTGCTTGGTAATTGCGGACATTAAATAGCGGTAGCAAACACACACGGGTTAACCTCACCCGGTATAAAGGAGGTGAACCCTGTTGCTTCACAGGGCCGCAATACTGCAGGGTGAACGCTAGTGTTTTGGTCACAGACCCCTGCCCCTAGGACACGAGGTCAGAGTCCCTCTAGACCCACTAGCAGTCGGCACCACAACTGCGGTGCCAGACAAAGACTTAACTAATAGAGTAAGTGCTCAGAGAGCGTACAGCACCGCACTGGCAGGCGCCACTAACCACCCTAAGTTTAGAGTCAGGAAAGCACACAATTTGTGCATGGCACTGCTCTGACAGGCACTGCAGCAGGCGCTGTAATATCTTGCCCTGTGCTGGATGGCACAATCTGGCGCTAATAGCTCAAACACCCAACTCATGCAACAACGCTAGGGAGGAGATCATAATGAGTCATTCACCAGACACAAACACACATCCTCACATACACAAATCTAGTTTTATATGCGAACCTTTTATAGTTGCAGGCTTCTGGGACCTTCCTTGTGGTCCAATCGGAGCAGCAACAGGACATGAGCATGTGACCTCCCACCTCCAATGAGAAGTCGTCCCACGAGCATGCTCAGCGGACCAAAAGAAGGACTTCATCCCAGGAGCTGCTCACTGCTGGCTAGTGCAGCTTGCTATAGCTGAACCAGGGATGGCAGCAGCAACCAACCCGACAGCACTAACTTGAGCAAGATGCTGGGATCGACGTCTCTGCTGAGCAGGACTCTCTACGGTTGGGACTGAATGGGAGACCGCAGAAGGCAAGGCTCTGGATTCCTCCTATGCAGCGGAGGAGACCCAACGCCAAACACACCTATTGAGGTATTCATGTAGGGTTGTAATGAGCATTTTAAACCAATGGATGATTAACAGAATTTTATAAGATTGCACTGTGAAAATGAAAAAATACACTTTTTCCACTAAAATGATGTTTTAGCATCAAGTTAATAATTTTCAAAAGAGCTAATAGGAGGAAATGGACCCCAAAATTGATTACACAACTTCTTCTGAGCTTGCCATTATTGAAGCACAGATTTTGCTGTAGCTCAAAGTTAATAATTTTCAAAAGGGCTAATAGAAGAAAACATAACATATAAGGCTGGTTTCACATGTCCAGATATTTCTGGTACCGGAAAACACGGTACCAGAGATATCCGTGTCCGTGTGGCATATCCGTGTGGCACACGTGTGCTGCCCGTGTGCCGCATCAGTACCACATGGACGGCCACAGGGGAAGTAGCAATACAGTAAGCACTGTTCCCCTGCATGTGGTGCTGAATGCGGCTGTCATTTTCACTGCTCTACCGTCAAAAGCGCAAGCAGGGAAGAATAAATAAAAAAACCGACGTGGGGTCCCACTTATATTTTTAACCAACCCGGCAAAACTAACAGGTGCGGGCTGTTATTTTCAGGCTGGTAAGGGGCCATGAATATGGGACCCTCCAGCTTAAAAACAGCAGCCGACAGCTGCCCAGAAAAGGCGCATCTATAAGATGCACCTATTCTGGAGCTTTGTCGGGTTCTTCCCACTTGCCCTGTAGCCAAGGCAAGTGGGCCTCAGAATAGTAGCCCGCACCTGTTAGTTTTGCTGGTTTAGTTCAAAATATAAGGAGGACCCCACGTCATTTTTTATTCATTCATTCTTCTCTGCTCGCGCTGTTGCCGGCAGAGCAGGGAGAATGACAGCCGCGTTCAGTACCACATGCAGGGGAACAGCACTTACAGTAGTCATTTCTTCCTCTGCGGCTTTCCATGCTCACTGAGGACAGTGTACAATGTTCTCCATGCACAATTGTGCTGCACGAGTTGCGGCCCATGTGTCCGGGTCAAAATGGGCAATTCTTCGTGTTTTGCACCCGGACCATGTGTCCGTGAAAACATGCTGACATCTGCATAGACTCATTCATTTGAATGGGTCTACGTGTGTCATTGTCTCCGGTACGTGAACAAACTGTCACTACACATACCGGAGCCACTGACGTGTGAAACAGGCCTAGATTAATTTTCTATGCAATTTCTCCAGAGTAATGATTAACGCCACTTTTAGGGACTGACAATAAAACATACAAAACCGAAGATAACATTTCTTCCAGTCAAATCCATTTGAAGAAACCTTCTTTCCAGGCTAATGACTTGTACATAAGGCAAAATAAATAAGAGAAAAAAATGCTCTTCCACACCTTGGGTTATGTTCACACGTAGTGTTTTTGAACATTTGCATTGATTTCAATGGCGAAAAAAACATTCTACAGGAAATGTAATTTTAATATTTTACTACCTTATCTGGACTTGTGGTGTTTGAGATATGATCAGACACATCCTGTTTAATTTATAAAAGGAGGAAGTCTGAAAGTCACAATTTTTTTTCACGGCTATCATGCGGCCCTCACTATTGTTAGGAGACCAGCAGGTAACCTTCACTATTGTCCAAGGGTCATCAAATGGTCCTCAATTGGAACAGTAAAAATATGCAGTAAAACTTGAAAACCAGCATGATGTAAAGGCATGTTCACCCTGGCCATAGAAACAAGCAAAACCAAAAAAAGACAATCATGCATGATTTCAAGTCATACTCCAGCTCAGTTTTCTGTTTTTTTTTTTTTTTAGCTGAGACAAGGATGTGCATGTGGTTGCTGACAGTGGTTGCAAGTGTGCAATGACAGGTGAAGGGTGGGAGTCATCTTCATCTGGGTCATGGACAGGGGATTGGTGTGCATATTGAACAGGGAAAGAAGCAGTTGCGTCACCCGCAGAAACTGTTTCTAGATCCTGGCGTTCAGGCCAACTAGTCTAGTGTTTTGCTGTCATGTGCTTGGCAGACTGGCTGGTAGTTGTGCTGGCCCTCCTGATGCTGACATGATAGATGTTGTAGTTGTACTTTTTTGGGTTAACTGGACAGTCTTTAAAAAAGTGCCAGACTCAGGAACACCTAACCCTTAGCCTAGCAATTACACTCGTGTTGGTGCTCTGGGGAAACATTGCCACCTTGGACTGTGTGCTGCTCTCCTCGCTCTGCATGTCACCTCTCAGGTTTGGTCAGTGACTTCATTATCCACCAACTCGTCCTCCACTTGCACACACTGGTCCTCCTCCTGACTTGCTGACATAACAACATCACTTATTTGCAATTGTGTCTCATTATCGTCCACCTCTTGTGACAGTAGTTGCATTTTCCCACTGTTGCCTTCTTTTTAGCGTGGCTGCTCAAATATTTAGGTATCATTGCATGTTATCTCCTCATTTCCCACTTGAAACGGGCAGGGTACAAGACCAGAATCTATAAAAGGAAATGTAAAAAGCTCTTCAGAGTGACCAAGTGTAGCATCACTTGTCTCTGGGCAATCAGCATGGTGGGAGGAAGGAGGATCAAGGTGAGAATTATGTGGTCCAGAATCACAGCTAGTTTGACTGGACCATGTGGAAGACAGGGTGGTGCTGGCAAACTGACTAGAAGCATTATCTGCTATCCATCCAACAAACATTTCACACTGTCTGGATTCAAGAGTGGTGTTCCGTGCTCCCCTACATAGTGGGATGGGAAGCTAGGTTGACATGATATTTGTGTTTGCTGTGCTCCTGCAGCAGACACAGTTTCACCTTGCCCATGGCCTCAGCCTCGAGGCGCTCACCATCAGCATCATGTCTACTTCCCTGTCCCTTACCACGCACTATGCCCATTTTAAATTACGTATGATATAGTACTGTTGAGAAAACTTTAAAGTGCTAGTATCACAGGAAAATGTGCAATTGCTAACTAACAAAGATGCTTTTGACAACCAACTGGTGTACTATAATTGCTGTATAATATTTCCCTACTGAAACGAATTTGCAGGAATATTTGGTTAGTCAGATGGACTTCTTATAGTGATAGAGCAATACAGTGACTCTTTTTTATAACCAATCAAGTCTGTTTTTTTTATTTTGATGAACAACTGTCACGCTGTAAATGTCATTTTATATTTCTCTTCTGAAAAAAATTTGCAGGAATACTACTACATGAAAATTTGCCCACCTCAGATGGACTTGTTACGGTGCTGGAGCAATATAGAGATCCTATTTCTAACTAATCAATTATTGCTGTATGCTTTCATTGCACAACTGGTGCAGTATAAATGCAATATAATATTTCCCTGCTGAAAAAAATTAGCAGAATTGCTATAGCAGGAAAATATACCCACCTCAGATGGACTTTTTACAATGCAAGAGCAATATAGCTGTGCTATTGATAACCAACCAAGCCTGGCTGTATTCTTTTGATGCACAACTGGCCAACATCAATGGCGAATAATATTTCACTGCTGAAAAAAAGAATATTATTAGCCCTGAGATCTTGAAGGGCTTTTGCGATGAGTTGCATCAGAAAGGACATGCAATTCACCCTATCTTGTCCTACACTATCCATTCCGTACAATCTCTCCCTAAGTGATGCTCTCAGCAGTTTGATATTGATTATAATTAGCAGTTTGATATTGATTATAAGGGCTCTTGCTGCAATTGAAAGAAAGATTACATGTGTCTAATCCCTGCCTATACATAGCTACAACTCTGTCCTTAGGTCAGTAGTGCACTTCACCTCTCCGTAATCTGCCTGTGTCTGTTGGTACAGTGTGGTGAGCATGGTGTCATGGGTTTTATATAGACCCAATGACACAATGCAGCCAAACAATCACAGTAATGCCACAACCAAGATGGCTACAGCATTACAGTGACTGGCAAGCAATCCCCACATGTTTATTACCGGTTAAAGATTCGCCAAACATGCGGGGTGGGGATTCAAGCTTTCACGCAAGCATTAAAAATTACTTGCCAAGTCACAAGCAACTTGAGCACTCTGAGGCTTGAGTGAGAAGTGAGCACACTTTATCATCACTAATCCTGAGAACAATGATGCCCCATATTTACTGAAAACTACTTTTCATACACTGAAGATTAGAAGGGAAAGAATGCAGATTTTGCTGGAATAGTTCCCTATGCAATGTCACATTGGCAGTTCCCTTGAAGCATCAAAACAGCAGAACCCTCCCATAAGTTATAGCATTTTACAAACTACATCCCTCAATGAATTCATCTAGGGGTGCAGTGAGCATATTGATACCACAGGTGTGTCACAAAATTTTATACCATTGGGCACTGAAGGAAAAAACAGCTTTCACTAAAATGTTGTTCTCGTCCCAAGTTTTTAAATTTTAACCCCTTCCTGACATCCGACGTACTATCCCGTCCATGGGACCCGGGCCCCTATGCCCATGGACGGGATAGTACGTCTACCGAGATCAGCGGTGCCCACGTGGTGAGCGCCGCTGATCGCGGCCGGGTGTCAGCTGATTATCACAGCTGACACCCGGCACAATGTGTCAGGGGCGGTCACGGACCGCCCCCGACACGTTAACCCCTTGCACACCGTGATCAAACATGATCGCGGTGCACCGGGGGTTAAAGGGAAGCATCAGCAGGGAGGGGGCTCCCTCCGTGCTTCCCTGAGCCCCCCACGGCAGCGCAATGTGCAGCGCTGCTGCCGGGGGCTCCTTTCCTGCAGGCCCCCGAATCCAAGATGGCGACGGGGGCCTTCGGGGGCCTGCAGGAAGCTGGCTTCCTCAGTGCCTGCAAAGCGCAGGCATGAGGAAGCCTTGTGCACTGCCTGTGACAGATCAGTGATGTCCCACCTGGGACTATTTAATAAAGTAAAAAAAAAAAAATAAAGTGTTAAAATAATTTTAAAAAAATCGCCAAATAAATTACAAAAAAAAAAAAATATTCCCCCAAATAGATCCATTTTTTGAAAATAATAAAAAAAAAACCAATAAAAGTACACATATTAGGTATCGCCGCGTCCGTAACGACCCGCCCTATAAAACTGTCCCATTAGTTAACCACTTTAGCGAACCCCTTAAAAAATAAAAATAAAAAACGAAGCAAAAAATAATGATTTATTATCATACCGCCAAACAAAAAGTGTAATAATGCGCGATCAAAAAGACGCATATAAATATCCATGGTACCGCTGAAAACGTCATCTTGTCCCGCAAAAAACGAGCCGCCACACAGCATCATCAGTGAAAAAATAAAAAAGTTATAGCTCGAGAAAACAAAAAGCAAAAAACACAAATATCCTGAACTAAAAAGTAAAAAATATACTGCAAATAATGCATAAAGGTAATAATAATAAGGGTATTTAGTAAACATAATTTTGATCAAAATAATGTGCAAGCCATCCCGCCACGTCACGGCAACCCTTGTGGGACAGTCCCTACTCTAGTATTTGAAACCTTTTCACTTGCCAAGTGGCGTGAATGTGAATAAGGGTCGAGCGGCTGAACCACTAGTAACAGCTTAGGCCAGACTGGATGGCTTTCCCAGCTCAGAAAGAGGGCGGTCACACCCATATATGCACTGAATGCACAATGAAATGAATAAAAAACAAATCTGAACTGAGAAAAGTAAGTTAATGTGTATGCACAATGTAAGTGCATATTAACACATGACCATTAACCAGAGAAAACAAAAAGCAAAAAACACAAATATCCTGAACTAAAAAGTAAAAAATATACTGCAAATAATGCATAAAGGTAATAATAATAATAAGGGTATTTAGTAAACATAATTTTTATCAAAATAATTTGCAAGCCATCCCGCCATTTTTTACTTTTTAGTTCAGGATATTTGTGTTTTTTGCTTTTTTAGGGGGTCTAGTTTTCAAAATGGGGTCATTTGTGGGGGGTTTCCACTGTTTAGGTACATTATGGGCTCTCCAAAGGCAACATGACACCCGCAGACCATTCCATCAAAGTCTGCATTCCAAAACGTCACTACTTCCCTTCCGAGCCCCGACGTGTGCCCTTACAGTAGTTTTCTCCCACATATGGGGTATCAGCATACTCAGGACAAATTGGACAACAACTTTTGGGGTCCAATTTCTCCTGGTACCCTTGGGAAAATAAAAAAATGGTGACTAAAAGATCATGTTTGTGGAAAAAATACGAATTTTTTATTTTCACGCCCGGGCGGTATAAACTTCTGTGAAGCACTGGGGGGTTCAAAGTTCTCACCACACATCTAGATAAGTTCCTTGGGGGGTCTAGTTTACAAAATGGTGTCATTTGTGGGGGGTTTCCACTGTTTAGGTACATCAGGGGTTTTCCAATCGCGACATGGTGTCCGATCTCAATTCCAGCCAAAAACGTCAAATGGCGCTGCTTCCCTTCCGAGCTCTGCTATGCGCCCAAATAGTGGTTTACCCCCACATGTGGGGTATCAGCATCCTCAGGACAAATTGCACAATAACTTTTAGGGTCCTGTTACCCTTGGAAAAATAAGAATTGAGGGTGAAAAGATCATTTTTGTGGAAAAATTATGATTTTTTAATTGTACGGCTTTATGTTATAAACTTCTGTGAAGCCCTTGGGGGTTCAAAGTTCTCACCACACATCTAGATAAGTTCCTTAGGGGGTCTAGTTTCCAAAATCGTGTCATTTGTGGGGGGTTTCCACTGTTTTGGTACATCAGGGGTTTTCCAATCGCAACATGATGTCCGATCTCAATTCCAGCCAAAAACGTCAAATGGCGCTGCTTCCCTTCCGAGCTCTGCCATGCGCCCAAATAGTGGTTTACCCCCACATGTGGGGTATCAGCGTACTCAGGACAAATTGCACAATAACTTTTAGGGTCCTGTTACCCTTGGGAAAATAAAAATTGGGGTGAAAAGATCATTTTTGTGGAAAAAATATGATTTTTTAATTGTACTGCTGTACGTTATAAACTTCTGTAAAGCCCTTGTGGGTTCAAAGTTCTCACCACATATCTAGATAAGTTCCTTGGGGGGTCTAGTTTCCAAAATGGGGTCACTTGTAGGGGGTTTCCACTGTTTAGGTACATCAGGGACTCTCCAAACGTGACATGGCGTCCGATCTGAATTCCAGACAATTTTGCATTGAAAAAGTCAAATGGCACTCCTTCCATTCTGAGCTATGCCATGCGCCGAAACAGTCATTCCCCCCCACATATCAGGTATCAGCGTACTCAGGACAAATTGCACAATAACTTTTGCAGTCCAATTTCTCCTGTTACCCTTGGTAAAATAAAAAAAATTGAACCTGAAGTACTTTTTTTGTGAAAAAAAGTTAGATGTTCATTTTTTTTTAAATATTCAAAAAAATTCCTGTGACACACCTAAAGGGTTAATAAACTTCTTGAATGTGGTTTTGAGCACCTTAAGGGGTGCAGTCTTTAGAATGGTGTCACTTTTCGGTATTTTCTATCATATAGACCCCTCAAAGTGGCTTCAAATGTGATGTGGTCCGTAAAAATAAAATGGTGTTATAAAAATGAGAAATCGCTGGTCAACTTTTAACCCTTATAACTTCCTAACAAAAAAAAATTTTGGTTCCAAAATTGTGCTGATGTATAGTAAACATGTGGGAAATGTTAGTTATCAAGTTTTTTGGGTGACATATCTCTGTGATTTAAGGGCATAAAAATTCAAAGTTGGAAAATTGCGAAATTTTCAAAATTTTCGCCAAATTTCCGTTTTTCTCACAAATAAACGCAAGTTATTTGAATGAAATTTTACCACTAACATGAAGTACAATATGTCACGAGAAAACAATGTCAGAATCACCGGGTTCCATGGAAGCGTTCCAGAGTTATGACCTCATAAAGGTACAGTGGTCAGAATTGTAAAAATTGGCCTGGTCATGAACGTGCAAACCACCCTTGGGGGTGAAGGGGTTAAAAAGGGCTAATAGGAGAAAATAGACCACATAATTTGTTACGCTTTTTCTGCTGAGTACACCATTATCGCCTATATGTTATTGGCAACTACATTTCAAGCACAGTGCAAAGCTCAGAAAGGAATGAGAGCTATATTGTATCTCAGATTTTGCTGAAATGGGTTGCAGGTGTCATGTAATTAGCAGCACATCTGGGGTGCAAAAACAGCAGAACCCTCCCATAACTGACCAAAGTTTGAAAACCACACCCCTCAATTAAAAGATCCCATAGTTTGTTACTAAATGTGGAAATACACTATATGTGGCTGCAGTGCATTGTTTGACCACAAGGCAAATCTTGGGAGAGCTATTTGACTTTTGGAAAGGAGATTTTCCTAGATAAGTTTGCAGACTTCATTTGCAGAGCCACAAAGTCCCAGAGCAGCAGAAACCCCTATCAAGTGATACCATTTTAAGACACTACAGTACACCACTTTGGGAATTAATTTACAACTGTGGTGATCATTTTGACTTCATGGGTTATTTCCAGAAACAAACACACGTAGAGGTTGTGAATTAAAATGCCCAATATAACACTGCAGTGCCCCATACATTGCAGTGCCTAATAAATTAAAGTATCTAATAGAGATGAGCAAACGTGTTCAAAAAACTTTCTCCAATCTCAAATGTGGCACATTCGGATTCGTGTTCACTTCCATGAGCATTTTTATCCAAAGGCAGCGAAAGTCGGTGACAGTTCAGTAATTCATAGCGTTTTCACTAATACTTTTGTTATCACTCTTGCTAGGATAGCTGTTATGAATGGGTCACCGAGGAGGATAGCAAGCCCAGGCTAAGCCACAGAAAACAAGAGAGGTTGGTAACTAAGCGGATTGCAGACCCCTCATCCTGTCCACACAACTAGCAATAGCCATGGAGCGTACCTCCGATGATCCTAGATGCCTCGGCACAGCTGGAGAGCTAACTAAGCCTAAAGCAAGAAAGGGGAAATCTAAACTGCCCCGGGGCAGACCCCAAAGGAATAGATAGCCCCCATGCAAATATTGTCAGTAAGACAAGATGAAAACACAAATGTAGGCAAAAAAATAGACGGAGCAAGCGATGGGGCCCACACTGACAAGACAGGACAGGAAAGGAAAGACACTGTCTGCAATCACGCAAAAAACCCTGCAAAAACTCCAACACGTCTGATTCACAAAAACACTGAAGTCGCACGACTTTGCCCCCACTATATCAGCACTCTGGTATATTCTGAAAGCAAAGCAAAAAGAGACCAATATAACAGGGGACAAAACAAACTGGCATATGCAGTAACATATGGGTGGTGATTCAGCACAGCCACAGCAGGAGCTGGCTGACCCACACAAAGCAGAGAAAGACAAAACCAGATCAAATGCAAACAGAATAGCAAATGAATCACTTAACTGAACCATGGGGGGAAAGAGCAGGAGATATCAGACCTCAGAAGGCACAGGAAGAAAATCACCAGCAGGGATAGAGGGCGTCAGCTGTCTTAAATCCCAATCAGAAACCCCAGATCTCCAATCGTCTTCCTCATTATCAGGTGGCAAGCCTCTGTCAATCAGATCAGCTCCACTACCTCCAGTAACCACCAGAGGGAGCCCAGGAAGAGAAATTGCAACCCCTCTGTCAATCTGACCAGCTCCACTACCTTCAGTAATCACCAGAGGGAATCCAGAGAGAAAATTCACAACAGTTAGCGCTGCTGTATGAGGAGCGTCTGCAACAATTCCTTTTTTCCTCTTAAGTTTGTGTGCTGATTCCAGCAATAATCAAGGGCACAGAAACTATGCACAACTAGAGAAGAGCGAATATTTCAATGTTCGGTTCGGATTACGAGCGCCGAATATGCAATATTCGACGATTTATTGGTTGAATATTCGCCAAACATAGCCAAACACCATTGAAGTCAATGGGAGGCCAAAACAAATGCATACACAACACCTTCAAATGTGCCCAAAAGCTGCCAAAACACATCAAATTAGTGGCAGACACCAGGAAAGTGGTCTCAATTCACCCACATTACAAATTGTTTTTGAATGGCATGGTAGCAATCAGCCATGCATGAGATCCATGGGTGCAGATGGTATCAGCTGAGGAACAGAAAAGCACTGCCAGATACGGACTGGATTGGCTGTTAGACAGTTGAACACTGGCAGTTGTGGGCTAGACCGGGTGATGGACAGAAGAGCTCAGACAGGTTCGAGCAGACAGGTAGAGTGTAGACAAGCAGATGGGTGGACCTAGGGAACCTGACAACTAGCAAGCATGCAAGGCAAACTAACAACATTGCTCAGGAATCTCGATTTCGGAGGAGGATCCTTAAATAGAAGGTGTCGCCTAGCTATTGGCCGGGGACACCTTATGGTGACACAACTAGCATGCGTGTGGCCTAAGCATAGTGCACGGGCCTACAACAGAACCTTGGGGAACATCGACAAATAGGGGGCGAGATGAGGAGGTGGTGCGTGTTTGGGAGACATTGAATGTCTTGTCTGTTAGGTACGAGGAGATCCAACAAAGGGCCAAGTATGTAATGTCAAGAGATCAGAAAGTCTGCAGTAAGAGGGAATGGCTTACTTTGTCAAAAGCAGAGGCCAGGTCCAGGAGGAGGACAAAATTGAGTTGCTTCGATTTGGCAGTTAGTAGCTTGTTGGTGAATTTAGGTAGGGCAGTTTCAGTGGACTGGTGGAGTCGGAAGGCAGATTGTAATCGGTCAAAGAGGGAGCAAGACGAGAGTGGGGCTTGGAATTTTTTTCCCCGTGTTCTAGTACACAACATGGTAAAACCAATGATGTCATTCAAAAGTACAACTCGTCCCGCAAAACACAAGCCCTCACACTGCCATATTGATGGTCATAAAGGGGTTAAATGATGTTCTTATAGAGTTTAGGAATATGGTAAAAGTCTGCCTTACTCGGAGTCTTATTTAATATGAATTGATACTCCTTACTCAAGATCCTCAAAGGACCAAATGTATGAGATAGCCAAGATGATTGTCAATAATATGAATGTAGTCTCGCATTCGAAGTTCAAAACATTGTTACCCTTTTGCTCGTCAGTGTATATCTCTGAAATACATGATTTAGATTAAACCCCAACTGATCCATTTACTACAATGAGGCAGCAGAGCTACTCTGGATTGCATTTCACCTCTGTTCAGTGGTGTCCATCTTTTCAGAGGTGCACAAAACGGTGGTGAACTGCACTTTTGGGCATCGCTGAAAAGTTGGAAACTGCTGGATGATAGGCATCTACAGTGTCTCGATCTGCCTCATTACAGTGAATCTTCCATTGGGGGTGTTGTCTGTAAAGCATAATTCAAAGATTTACAAAGAATCACTGTTGTAAATTCTCAGCGTGGTGCACAGAATAAATGTAAGCAGAGCCTTATTTCAATCTTTGGAAGGCAGAATGAAAAAATCCACAGCAGTTTCAAGAATTTCTTTCATTTTTTTTTGCACATTCATTTTGCTGCATAAGTGATTAGACTGCTTTCTTCGTCGGGTCAATACTGATACAGTGATGCCAAATTGATTTTTTTTTAGGTTTTGCTTTTTTTTACAATAAGAAAGGCTTTTTTTTACATATTTTGAGAGCTAAAATTTATCCATCTTTCTGCCGATAGTCATGTGAGGACTTGTTTGTTACAGAAGTTTTAGATTTTATTAGTATTTGGGTGCACATTTTTTTAATCGCTTTCTACTCTGACTTTTGGGACAAAGAGTGATCAAAAAGCAACAATTTAGTAATTATTTTTTGTTGTTATTTATGTCATTAGCCATGTGGCAGAGAGATAAGACAGCTTTATTCTTCATATTAACATTATTTTAGTAATACCACATTTATGTAGGTTTTTAATTGTTTGCTGCTTTTACACAGTAAAAACCATTTTATAGAAAAATTATTCTGAGACCTGTAACATTTTCTTTTTCCACTGATGTTGCTAACAGGGGGACATGTTTATTGCGAAACAAGATGACCTCAGGGATGCAATTTTTATTTACATAGAGCGTTTGGATCATCTTTTAATACAATTTTTAAGTGGATATGTGATAAAAATAAGTATTTTTTAAATTGTTCTTTATTGTTTTTACAGTGTTTACTGTAGGGGTTAAAAAGTCTGATTTTTAGGATCAAGTTGATCTGGACACGATGATAGCAAATGTGTTTACTTTTGTTTTACTTATTGGTGTGAACTTTTTTCACCAATTTTTTTCATTCTTAATTGTGTAGGGTTTTTTTTTTTTAGATTTTTCTGTATTTTTTTTTTTACTTCTTTTATTTAACTTTTTTACTTAGTTCCCCTATGGAACTTTAACTTTTATTTCTCTAATCACTGTTGTAATGCATTGCATTACACATGCATTGCAATGCATTATAGCTGTCGGTTTCAGACTGATAAAACGTATTATAGACCCTGCTTATAGCAGAGTCTAACAGGCCACAGTACTTGGCAGATTGATTAGAAGTTTATTATTTGACTTCCTGCTGACATGGCAACCATTTTCAGCCCATAATTGTGTCACTTGGTGCAGATACAGTGATTCATGAGACCCATCCCTCTCCTATCCTCCCAAATGCTGCAATCGCTATTGATTGTAGCATTTATAGGGTTAAATAGCCAGAGCTGGTGTGGGCACTTGCCATGGCTGCTACAGCGGGAAATTCGACTGTCAGGCCACCGGTTTCACACAATTTGTCACATTCGCGTGGCATCCGTGTGCTATCCGCGTGTACCATCCGTGTGTGATCAGTGTGCTTTCAATATGCTGTCCGTGAGTCCGTGTCCATGTATTGAAACAATTTGTTTCAGTGTTAACCCTATGACTTAACCCCTTCATGACAATACGTATTTTTACTGACCTGAGATATAAGGGAATATCATCCCCATACAGGTGACAATCCAGCAGCTGTCGGCTGTCCACTATATCTGACAACTTGCTGTATCACAAATGATCGGTGTTGGCACCGCCCATATCTATTTAACCACTTAGTTGCTGCTGTCAAAAGTGACTACATCAAATAAATGGTTAATAGATTGTGGGAGCTTGCACTTTAATCTAATTGACACACCGAGATCATGATTGTGTGGTCCTGATGTTTGCCATAGCTGTTCATGGCCAATTAGCGGCCTTAGTCTCCCAGCTATAGCGGCCAGTTCAGAAGTTAGTGACATTTAGGTGGTAAACGACCGCTTTCTCATTGCGGCTATACCACTTTGTATTAATTCCTGAAAATCACCTGAAGGTTTAATAAACTACCTGACAGCAGTTTTCAATATGTCAGGGGGTGCTGTTTTTAAAATGGTATCACGTTTGGGGTTTTCCAATATATAGCACCCCAAAGTCACTTCAAACTTGGATAGGTCCCTCAAAAAAAATAAATTTTGTAAATCTCCTTGAAAATATGAAAAATTACTGCTACATTTTTAAACCTCCTAAAAGGCTAACAAAATAAATTAGCATTTTAAAAATGGTGCTGATGTAAAGCAGGCATGAGGGAAATTATATATTTTTTTTCTGTGGTATGGCTATCTGGATTAAAGGGATATTAATTCAAAGTTTGAACATTTCAATTTGTTTTACATTTTTGCCAATTTTCTGATATTTTTTATATATAAACACAAAACATATCAATCTAAATTTACTATTATCATAAATTATAATGTGCCACGAAAAAGAGTCTCAAAATCACTAGGATTTGTTGAAGCATTCCAGAGTTATGACCACATAAAGTGACATTGGTCAGAATTTAAAAAATTGGCCCGGTCATGATGGGGTTAAAACACAGACTTATATGGGTCCGTGTGATCCGTGTTGTCGCTCAAAAACGGACATGTCAGCATGTTTTGCACACAGACACACGGTCCGTGAAAACACGCTAACATGTACATAGACCCATTCATGTGTCAGTATCTCCGGCACGTGAGAAAACTGTCACCACACGTGCCAGAGACACTGACGTGTGAAACCGGCCTTAAACTGAGCTCTCGATGGTGATTCTGTGGGCACAGCTGCTGTACCCACATAATCTCCATAACTTAACATTACAATCTTCTCTGGAACACACTGGAAAATATGATGTGCCAGTACGTTGTATGTCAAAAAGGGGTTCATTATCTTTAACAAGGAATTATTTGTGTTCATTTTTTCACTCTTTTTTTCCCTTTCGTGAAAACAAAAGTCACAATGTTGTAGCATTCTATTTTACAATCTGTCTGCACTCCAAAGGAAAAATTTCTATCTATTTGGTGCTTTGTATGCATAAAATAAATACATTTGAGAGGTCAGAACAAGTCTCGCATTTATCTAAAAATCACAATTTCATTTCTATTTCTCCTAAAGTGAATCACCATTTTTTTTCAGTTCCTTTCTCACAATGAAATAGAAATCCCTGAAAAATCCAAGGTATCTACATTTCTGAAACATTTTGCCTGAAATGTTTTTTTTAGGCTATCTATTATGAAAATAAATAGAAATAATAGCAATTATATTAAACATAATTTCACATTATTTGCAATTAGGAAAGTGTATAATTGCAAAAACATTGTTGGGCTTATAGTGACGTTAAATTGTAATAGCTTCTTTTTTCATATTTTCTATATCTGTGCACACTATAGACCTGTAATGCCAAATTGGCAACCTGGGGCTGCACATAGTTTGATTGGCACTGATATACTTGCCCAAGAAATAATAACTTCATTGAGTGTAACTGCCTTCTCAGGATAATTCAATGACAAGTGTACCACAGTAATCTATCTGGCCAGAAAAAAAATAGAAAAATATAGTGTAGTGATATGACAGCTCCTCTAACGATTCTATATTACATGTACTCTGGTATTTTTACCCATCTTCAAGAATTGTGAGATATAAAACTAAGTTCACTACATATTCTCCTTCTCACTAAACACTTAAAATAGTCAAAAATGGCTTTCAGCGGTATCCACAACTGTTGGAATAATGCATATTAATCTGTATGTATTGCAACAACTACTACTGTACTGTTTTATATATATTGTGCATATTATGAGATTATTAACAAAGTTCAGTGACAAAAAAAAACCAGACAGGATGCCCCCTCCTTCTCTTCCTTTCTTGTTGTTGCAATGCTCCCATGCTGCAAGCCACAGCAGATACCAGACTGATCACACTTCATGCTGTAAGCTGTTCAACCTGGATATGAATAAATCTACATTCTGTGTTGCTGACTCTGGATGTTACGCTGATTAATCCGCTGCTAACAGGTTATGGGCCCAGAGTCCTAGAGTCCCAGATCCCCAAAGCACAGAGAAAAGAAAGGAAGACAGCAAAGAAGGCCACGAGCAGCAGCAACTCCATGAAGTTTACAGTACCAAGTCTCACTAACCAGAATTATCAATCCTGGAAATTCAAAGTGAAAATGCTGCTGATAAGAGAAGGTACGTGGAAATACACACAGGAGCCTAAACCTAACCCAGTATCACAGGAGTGGATAGAAATGGATCAGAAAGCACAAAGTACCATATCACTCAGTATAGATGGTGATCAGATTGTGCATGTGTGTAAAAGTGAAACTGCAAGAGAAATGTGGGAGCAGCTGAAAAAGGTGCATGAGAGGATAAATTTAAGCAATAAACTTTATCTCATGAGAAAATTGTACCAGTCTAAACTACAGAATGGCCAGGATATGCAGGACTACATAACAAGCATTCTAGAGATTGTAGAACGCCTGAGAGGCATTGGGGAAGATTTGAAGGACTTTCATGTAGCCGCATTACTGCTTAGTGGTCTTCCAGAAAACTATGACACGCTTGTAACCGCACTAGATGCGCACCCAGATGATGAGCTTACATTGGAGTATGTCAGAGGGAAGCTCATAGATGAATATAAGCGGAAAGCGGAAGGTGTAAACAGCAGGACATGCGATGCAGAATCTGCTTTACAGACACATCTAAATGATAACAGAAAGCACCTAAAAGAAACACGTGAATGTTTTGTTTGCAAGAAATCAGGACATATGAAAGTCGACTGCAGAGTCTGGAAAGCTAGAATGAATCAGCTGAAAAAGCAAAGCAGTCTTCAAAGGGTTAAAAGTGCTGTGTCTGCAGAAAATGATTCTGTGAATACTGAAACTGCATTTACTGTCAGTGTAAATACATCAAAGCATGCATGGTGTATAGACTCTGGAGCAACTAGTCACATGACTAATAACAGGGACTTCTTTTCTAAGCTTAACCAAAATAAGTCAGAGAAAGTGATTATGGCTAATGGTCAGTACATGACTTCACAAGGTATAGGAGATGGTTATATTGATTGTCAAATCTCACCAACACAAAGCAAGAAGATCCCAGTAAAAGATGTGCTCTATGTGCCTAGTCTTGAGAGTAATTTACTATCTGTGAAGAAACTCACAAAACAAGGAAATGAAGTTACATTTAAGCATGATAGCTGCATCATCTCAAAAGAGGGCCACATACTAGCAGAAGGAAAAATCACAAATGAACTTTACCAGCTTAAATGCAAAGAGTGTGTGTACACTGCTCAGGAAGAAAGGCACAATAACTGCATTCATGTATGGCATAGGCGCCTAGCACACAGAGACCCAGAAGCAATAAGGAAGTTAGTTCAAAAGCAACTAGCTGAGGACATTACAATTGATCTATGTAACCAGATAATGAAATGAACTAGCTGCATCAAAGGGAAAATGTCTAGAAAAGCTTTTCCTAAGAGAAGTACTACAAGAACAGCACAGACACTAGATTTAATACATACAGATGTCTGTGGTCCAATGAGCACTCAGACTCCTGGGAAGAAGAGATATTTTCTCACATTTATTGATGATCATTCAAGATATACAGTTGTCCATCTGCTTCACAGCAAGAAAGAAGTTCCAGAGAAACTTGAAGTATATCTAGCTGAGGTATATAATAAATTTGGGAGAATGCCAAAGATTCTACGTGCAGATAATGGGACTGAATACACAAGTAATGAGACACAGAGCATTTTAAAGAAAAATGGAATCCTATTTCAGACCACTGTACCATACAATCCTGAGCAAAATGGTGTCGCGGAAAGAAGGAACCAAACACTCTGTGAAAGTGGAAGAAGTATGTTGTTTGATGCAAATCGCCCACAGCATATTGGGGTAAAGCAATCATGACAGCTTGCTATCTTCAGAACAGACTACCAGGTAAAGCTACAGAGAAAACTCTGTTTGAGCAATGGAACAGCAGAAAGCCAAAACTACATCATATAAAATTATTCAGAAGTAAAGCGCTTGTACATGTTCCCAAAGAAAGGCGAACTAAGTGGGAATCTCACTCTAAGGAAGGGATCCTGGTAGGCTACAGTGAAACCAAGAAAGGTTAAAGGATTCTACACCCAGAAACAAACAAGGTCACAATAAGGAGAGATGTACAGTCATGGCCAAAAGTATTGACACCCCTGCAATTCTGTCAGATAATATTCAGTTTCTTCCTGAAAATGATTGCAAACACAAATTCTTTGGTATTATCTTCATTTAATTTGTCTTAAATGAAAAAACGCAAAAGAGAATGAAGCAAAAAGCAAAACATTGATCATTTCACACAAAACTCCAAAAATGGGCCGGACAAAAGTATTGGCACCCTCAGCCTAATACTTGGTTGCACAACCTTTAGCCAAAATAACTGCGACCAACCGCTTCCGGTAACCATCAATGAGTTTCTTACAATGCTCTGCTGGAATTTTAGACCATTCTTCTTTGGCAAACTACTCCAGGTCCCTGATATTTGAAGGGTGCCTTCTCCAAACTGCCATTTTTAGATCTCTCCACAGGTGTTCTATGGGATTCAGGTCTGGACTCATTGCTGGCCAACTTAGAAGTCTCCAGTGCTTTCTCTCAAACCATTTTCTAGTGCTTTTTGAAGTGTGTTTTGGGTTATTGTCCTGCTGGAAGACCCATGACCTCTGAGGTAGACCCAGCTTTCTCACACTGGGCCCTAAATTATGCTGCAAAATTTGTTGGTAGTCTTCTGACTTCATAATGCCATGCACACGATCAAGCAGTCCAGTGCCAGAGGCAGAAAAGCAACCCCAAAACATCAGGGAACCTCCGCCATGTTTGACTGTAGGGACCATGTACTTTTCTTTGAATGCCTCTTTTTTCTCCTGTAAACTCTATGTTGATGCTTTTGCCCTAAAAGCTCTACTTTTGTCTCATCTGACCAAAGAACATTCTTCCAAAATGTTTTAGGCTTTTTCAGGTAAGTTTTGGCAAACTCCAGCCTGGCTTTTTTTATGTCTCTGGGTAAGAAGTGGAGTCTTCCTGGGTCTCCTACCATACAGTCCCTTTTCATTCAAATGCCGACGGATAGTACGGGTTGACACCGTTGTACTCTCGGACTGCAGGGCAGCTTGAACTTGTTTGGATGTTAGTGGAGGTTCTTTATCCAACATCCGCACAATCTTGAGTTGAAATCTCTTGTCAATTTTTCTTTTCCGGCCACATCTAGGGAGGTTAGCCACAGTGCCATGGGCTTTAAACTTCTTGATGACACTGCGCACGGTAGACACAGGAACATTCAGGTCTTTGGAGATGGACTTGTAGCCTTGAGATTGCTCATGCTTCTTCACAATTTGGTTTCTCAAGTCCTCAGACAGTTCTTTGGTCTTCTTTCTTTTCTCCATGCTCAATGTGGTACACACAAGGACACAAGACAGAGGTTGAGTCAACTTTAATCCATGTCAACTGGCTGCAAGTGTGATTTAGTTATTGCCAACACCTGTTAGGTGCCACAGGTAAGTTATAGGTGCTGTTAATTACACAAATTAGAGAAGCATCACATGATTTTTCGAACAGTGCCAATACTTTTGTCCACCCTCTTTGTTATGTTTGGTGTGGAAATATATCCAATTTGGCTTTAGGACAATTCTTTTTGTGTTTTTTCATTTAAGACAAATTAAATGAAGATAATAATACCAAAGAATTTGTGTTTGCAATAATTTTCAGGAAGAAACTGAGTATTATCTGACAGAATTGCAGGGGTGTCAATACTTTTGGCCATGACTGTAGTGATTGATGAGAACTTTGTGTCCCCCAAGTATTGTGACATCACGCCAGTAGTCCATCTGAAGTCACAATTACAAGACAATAACAAGGAGGATGTAGAGGTCTGGCTGGATTCTTCAACCACTGAAGGAACAACAGAAAAATCAGGTGAATCTGAAATCAGAGGCGTACCAGCTAAACGTCTATCCTACATAGTCAAGACACTACCTGAATCAGAGCCGCAGTCATGGGATGAAATGCAAGAACTACCTGTCCATGAAAGAACAAAGTGGATCAATGCTGCTAATGAGGAAATCAAATCGCTTCATCAACTTCAAACTTGGAAACTCACCAAGCTGCCACAGGGCAAAAAGGCAATCAAGTGCAAGTGGGTCTTCAAATCCAAATATGACTCTTGTCAGCGCCGGGATTTTTTCTCTAATCACCAACCTCGGGTAAAGCTCATTTAGAGCTTCTCTTACCTAGGATCCTAGGAATGGAGACGTAAAAAGAGAGACACAGGAGGCGTGTCTTTCAAGTTAATCTCTCCCTTTATTGAGATGGGTACTTCTTTTATAGGATCACAAAAGAGGAAATAGACAAATATAGACAATTTCCGTAATATTATGTAACAATTGCGAAATGGTGGATAGTTGGCAAAAACAATAGTTATATAACAGATATGACAAAATGATATATTATGTGTCTAATTGGGGATGACGGGAATATGGCACTTCCTTGATATCAATTTAACAATTCATGGAACTGCATCCGGTAATACTAATAGGCCAGAATACTTGGCCTTGACATTTTAGACATTATTCTAAGAAAAGAGAGAATTTTGGAACTGACCACTTGGCAGAATTGTCTAACCACGTAGACAGATGATAACAATTAAAATAGTGTCATGGGTTACAAGTTGTTTTTCAGTTATTTTTCTGTTCTATAGAAACTAAGATTAACCATTTCTTTGACAACTCCCCTCTTTTTATCATTCTGTCTACCTACCTCTATCTATCCTTGCCTTTATCCGAGGCCTGCAAGATAACCCTACTTCACAAAATACACGGCTTGTCCTATGTATATCATGGGATACCAGTCCTGCTGCATATCCATTCAGGTTATACCTGGAAATCAGACCTTCTTTCCCTACCTCTGTTCTACTTATTGCCCTATCTCAGAGGAATACAGATTTTATTGAGGGAAGTATTGTCTATTTTGTGAGTAACGTGTTAACGAGACATAGTAAATTCATAATTATGGTAATATATTGCAACATATATTTTGATATATTGATATGTATATGTATATAGGTAAAGTCCACAGATTTAAAGCAAGGTTGGTGGCAAAAGGATATTCTCAAAAGTATGGCGAAGATTACGATGCCACGTTTGCTCCAGTCGCTAAACAGACCACGTTGAGAGCTTTGTTAGCTGTAGCTGCTGTACAAAAGATGAATGTCAGACATTTGGATATAAAAACTGCTTTTTAAATGGTGACATTGAGGAGGACTTATACATGACTCAACCTAAAGGTTATGTAAAAGGGGTGAAGAGAATCTTGTTTACAAACTACAAAAATCCCTTTATGGTCTTAAGCAATCAGCAAGAGCATGGAATACCAAGATGAATAAGGTCTTGTTGGAAGAAGGTTTTAAAAGAGGTCAAGCGGATCCATGCTTATACACAAAATATACAGATGGATAGTGGATGTATTTTTCTCTTATATGTGGACGATGTGATTGTGGTTCATCAGGAAGACGCAGAAATTGGAAAAATGGCTGAAATTCTGAACCAGCATTTCGAAATGAAAGACCTTGGAAATGTGACATATTATCTAGGAATCCAAATCCAGAGAGAGGAAGATGGAAGTTTTCTTCTAAACCAAAGTGCAAAAATTAATTTGATTCTGAATCAGTTTGGAATGTCAGAAGCCAAAGGTATATCAACCCCAATGGAACCATCCTACCTGAAGCTGGAAGGAGAAGATGACCTGTTGCCAAACAATGAGAAATATCATCAGGCAGTGGGGGCACTTCTATACATATCAACTATGACTCGACCGGATATCACAACAACAGTTGGAATCCTTTGCAGATATGTGGAAAAACCACGCCAAAGAGACTGGAATGCTGTTAAGAGACTTATAGAATATTTAAAAGAAACGCAAGATGTAAATTTAAAGCTGTCTGCAACGGGAGATCTAGAACTCACCGGCTATGTAGATGCAGATTGGGCTGGTGATTCGCATGATCGTAAATCCACAAGCGGATGCTTGTTTAAAGTTGGAGAAAGTTTAATCTCCTGGTCTAGTAGGAAACAAGTGTCTGTTGCCTTGTCATCTACAGAAATGGAGTATGTGTCCGCAGCCTATGCAAGCCAGGAGGTCATTTGGCTAAGACAATTGATGGATGATCTTGGCACACCGTCAACTCAGCCGACGGTGATTTATGAGGACAACCAAGGATGCATTAAACTTGCATGCAGTGAAAAGATCAGTGCTAGAACCAAGCACATTGACGTCAGACATCATCATTTACGTGATTTGATAGATCGTGGCATAATTCAGTTCGTCTATTGTGAAACTGATAAGATGGCAGCTGACATTATGACAAAGCCATTGCCACGAGCCAGGTTCCAAGAATTGAGAACCACACTGGGACTAATAGGATAAGTAGTTGTTGAATGGGGGTGTTGGAATAATGCATATTGATCTGTATGTATTGCAACAACTACTGCTGTACTGTTTTATATATTGTGCATATTGTGAGATTGTTAACAAAGTTCAGTGACAAAAAAAACAGACAGGATGCCCCCTCCTTCTCTTCCCTTCTTGTTGTTGTAATGCTCCCATGCTGCAAGCCACAGCAGATACCAGACTGATCACATTTCATGCTGTAAGCTGTTCAACCTGGATATGAATAAATCTACATTCTGTGTTGCTGACTCTGGATGTTACGCTGATTATTCCGCTGCTAACAACAACATAGCCATTCACTTGAATAAGGCAAATAGATTTTAAAATATTATAAAACAAATACCTACCATGCTACAGTCCTAAAGTACTAGACATATGATGTACAAGAAATGCAAGCCGGTTACTGGTAAAGTGTATCTGAGGAATGTATCACTCAGTTCCTGGAGAGCATGATGTACATCCTGGTGGTCGATACTGGGGCAGTCTACGCAGATTGAGTGGTAAGTCTTGGGAGCGGCCTCTCATTGCTATTCCTCCCCTGGTGCTAGTGAAGATATGAGTTGGTGGTGAGCTCCATCTGGAAGTGCTGCCGTGCATTAGCAAGGTGAGTGTGGGGAGTGGTAAAAGAGATGTCGCCAATCCTCAGCAATGGGCTCGTGAATGAGCCAAAAAAAGACTTGTTTCAAAGGACGATGCAGTCTTTCTTCATCAACCCATTCACAAGCCTGTCGCTAAGGTTTGCGATGACACCTCTACCAAGACTTACCACTCACTCTACGGAGACTACCCCAGCACCGGACCACCAGGAAGTACAACATGCACCATTTTCTGTACATCGTATGTCCAGTACTTTAAGTCTGTCATGCGGTTGTGGTACTCGCAGGTACGCAGGATGCAGTGACGAGACGGAGACAGAGCAAGCTTAACTTCAACCCTTATATATGAGTAATATGGATAACTGGTAGGTGACAATGGTTTTCCTCGCAGGGAATTAGACAATAATACAACCAAACAACCTGATATCAACTACCCAGCAGGTGCCGGCAACTATATGGCAGTGGGATAGCCAACTACGAGTCCTGGAATTATAATTAACTAACAATGTAGTGTCACTTATCCTTCTCTCATGTCCTGCAGAGTTGTTACCCAGGAGGTGTCCGTTCGGCGTTTCAGCCTCTGGGCCCAGTCGATGAGTTGTCCCAGGCTTCGGGCGTTCCTACGCCTTGGTGTAGAAGGGGCACAACAGGCTCCAGGAGGATTCCTCAGCATCGGGCCCTTTCGGGAGGCGTGGTGATGGCAGCCACAGGCCTGGATGTATTGGCTGCAGCCGCAGCCTGAAGCAGGGTTGCGGTGGCCGCGGGGTGCAGCGTCTGGGCCACAAATGCGGTGTGGATCAGGACAGTGGCGGCCGTGAGTGGCAGCACACAGGCCGCAGCCGTGGGACGGAGTGGGGCAGTGGCGGCCACAGATGGAAGCATATGGGCCACAGCCGCGGTGTGGAGCGGGGCAGTAGCGACCGCAGGAGGCAGCGTACATGCCGCAGCTGCGGTGTGGAGTGGGGCTACGGCGGTTGCGGGTCTCTGTCTCCGGGGTGCAGCCACAGGTGTCAGGTCTGTGTCATTCCCTCGCGCTGCTCGGCGCCATCCTCTCCTTGGATCAGGTGAGCCCCCATCCTGTGTCTCTGGAAGACGCTGGTGCACTCCTGCTCTCCAGCTCCACCTAGGCTCCGGCTTCCTGCTCCTTCTCTCTCTCTCTGTCAAGTGCCCCCTGCTGGCTCCCTGAGTTCTTTTTATAACTGCTCCGCCCCCACACTTTCTAGAAGAGTCTATGGTCCGACCCCTAATTCCTCCCCCCGGAAACAGATTCCCTGGGAACCATAGTGACAGCCCCCTTGGTTCCGGCCCGGTTACACAGCGTGGGCTCTCTTTACTACACGGTAGTTATTTGTTTTATAGTATTTAGCACATGTGCAACTGAGACTGGACCACACACAGAGTCTGTCTAACCACAAGCAGCTTTAGCCTACACTAAGCCTGTGAGCACCAGTGTGTCCCTTACAAGATTCTAAAATATGAAACTTTAGATTTTGTTTAATATAATTTATGAAAGCATCTGTTCTTTTTGGTGGAGAGAATAGTGAGCTTGCAATCAAAGCGTGGACATATCATTAGTGAAAATAGTAATGCTCACCACTAGTGTTGAGCGATACCACCCGATACTGAAAAATATCGTATCGGAATGGATCGGCCGATCTAAAAAAAGTATCGGATATTGCTGATTCCAAGTCAATGGAACAGAAATATCGGAATTAAAAAAAACCTTTTTTTCCCTGTAGGTTAATTCTACATGAAGAAAAACAACTAATAATAATGTAGAATGTATTGTGGGAGGTGTAGGAGACATTAAAGCCATAGAGGTTTAGCCCAATCAAATGGAATAGCAGTAATTTTTTTTTTTTAAAGACGTTCGTAGTTACAAAGATATTGACTATGTTAAAGTCTTTAATATTTTGTCAGATATGTATATTTCACTACTTCCATGCTCTTCACCTTCTTTTTTACTTCTCCCACACTTTCTCCTTCATCATCCTCAGCAGCATCTTTTTCATCAACTTCTTCTTCACCTTATTCATCTTCTTCTTCTTCTTCTTCACCTTCTTCCAATTTTTTTTTTACATTCTTCATATTCTTCTTATTCAACTATTATTCTTCTTCATATTCTACTTCTTCATCTTCTTCCTATTCTTCTTCATCATATTCTTATTTGTGTCAAGCATTCCTGTAGTTGTAATCTATAAAAGTTTAAAGATTACACCTTCCGTTCAGCCTGTCAAAAAAGATTTACAACAGGATTTGTCCGCGTTCAGTTTGGCCTGCAGCAGCAAGCCTTTTCCAGGGGCACCACGAGGAGGGACAGACTCACCCCCATACACTGCTTAGTCTTCTTCTGCTTATAAATTAGATAATATCATTTGCTCAGATTTTTAGTCTTATGCTTAATGTTCTTCTCCTTTTGGTTTTTATGCTTCTTGTTCTTCTGTCTCTTGTTGTTCTGCATGTTGGTGGTTGTCTTCATGTTCTTTGTCCTCTTGGTCATCTTCTTCAGGGTCATCTTTTAGGTATTCTTCTGTGTGGTCTTCAGGGTCGTCGTCTTCAGGGTCATTGTCAGGGAGATCCAGAGTGAGAATCAAAAACCATTTCCACAAGCTTGAACTTGGAAAAGTAGCAGAAGGTACAAGAAGGCTGAGGAACTGCCGAGAACCAGCTGACGGTACTGGAACCCAGATGGGTAGCAGAAGGAATAATAGCAAATGGAACTAGCGAGGACCAGCTGACGGTGCAGGAACCCGGAGGAGCAGCAAAAGTAACAAGAGCCAATGGCACAACTGTGGACCAGCTGACGGTGCTGGAACACGGTTACTAAGCAGGAGGTACCTGTGCTACAAAGCACTACCAAGGACCAGCAGACGATGCTGGAACTCGGATACCAAGAAGGAGGCACCTAGGCCAAAGGCTCTGCCGAGAACCAGCTGACGGTGCCGGAACCCGGATGGGTAGCAGAAGCTGCAATAGCAAATGAAACTAGCGAGGACCACCTGACGGTGCCTTAACCCAGAATGGCAGCAGAAGGAAGAAGAGCCTATGGGACAACCGTGGACCAGCTGATGGTACTGGAACACGGTTACTAAGCAGGAGGCACCGGTGCTACAAAGCACTACCAAGGACCAGGAGACGTTGCTGGAACTTGGATACCGAGAAGGAGGCACCTAGGCCAAAGGCTCTGCCGAGAACCAGCTGACGGTGCTGGAACCCGGATGGGTAGCAGAAGGTACCCATAATCAACAAAGTTGCAAGGCCGCGAGCAGGACGCAGTTACCGAATCCCACAGTCCAACAGGGGGTGCTTGTCCTATTGGCACTACGGAACCATCCTTTATTACCAGAACCCGTAGCCCACATAAGATGCACCGAAACTGCAGGCACCATAGACTCGGCTAACCCGACCGCAACACGTCAGGACAACATATTGGTGGCAAAGTGACGTTGACACTACCCAGAAACAACAGGCGTGCTGGAACCAGGCTGGGCAGGAGGGAGTACCTGTGCCAAAGACACTGCCGAGAACCAGCTGATGGTGCTGGAACCCGGATGGGTAGCAGAAGGAACAAGAGCCAATGGCACAACTGTGGACCAGCTGACTGTGCTGGAACACGGTTTCTAAGCAGGAGGTACCTGTGCTTTAAAGCACTACCAAGAACCAGCAGACGTTGCTGGAACTCGGATACCGAGAAGGAGGCACCTCGGCCAAAGGCACTGCCGAGAAACAGCTGACAGTGCTGTAACCCGGCTGGGCAGGAGGGAGTACCCGCGCCAAAGACACTGCCGAGAACCAGCTGACGGTGCTGGAACCCGGATGGGTAGCAGAAGGAACAAGAGCCAATGGCACAACTGTGGACTAGCTGACGGTGCTGGAACATGGTTTCTAAGCAGGAGGTACCTGTGCTTTAAAGCATTACCAAGAACCAGCAGACGTTGCTGGAACTCGGATACCGAAAAGGAGGCACCTCGGCCAAAGGCTCTGCCGAGAAACAGCTGATGGTGCTGGAACCCGGCTGGGCAGGAGGGAGTACCTGTGCCAAAGACACTGCTGAGAACCAGCTGACGGTGCTGGAACCCGGATGGGTAGCAGAAGGTACCCATAATCAACAAAGTTGCAAGGCCGTGAGCAGGACGCAGTTACCGAATCCCACAGTCCAACAGGGGGTGCTTGTCCTATTGGCACTATGGAACAAGCCTTTAGTACCAGAACCCGTAGCCCACATAGGAAGCACCGAAACTGCAGGCACCATAGACTCGGCCAACCTGACCGCAACAGGACAGGACTATGTATTGGTGGCAAAGTGACGTTGACACTACCCAGAAACAGCAGGCATGCTGGAACCAGGTTGGGCAGGAGGGAGTACCCATGCCAAAGACACTGCTGAGGACCAGCTGACGGTGCTGGAACCCGGATGTGTAGCAGAAGCTACAAGAGTCAATGGAACTACGGAGAACCAGCTGACGGTGCTGGTACCCAGAGTGGCAGCAGAAGGAACAAGAGCCAATGGCACAACCGTGGACCAGCTGACGGTGCTGGAACATGGTTACTAAGCAGGAGGTACCTGTGCTGCAAAGCACTACCGAGGACCAGCAGACATTGATGGAACTCGGATACCGAGAAGGAGGCACCTAGGCCAAAGGCACTGACGAGAACCAGCTGACGGTGCTGGAACCCGGATGGGTAGCTTCATGTTGCAAGGCCGCGAGCCGGCCGCAGTTACCGAATCCCACAGTCCAACAGGGGGTGCTTGTCCTATTGGCACTGCGGAACCAGCCTTTAGTACCAGAACCCGCAGCCCACACAGGAAGCACCAAAACTTCAGGCACCATAGACTCGGCTAACCCGACCGCACCACGACAGGACTATGTATTGGTGGCAAAGTGACGTTGACACTACCCGGAAACAGCAGGCGTGCTGGAACCAGGCTGGGCAGGAGGGAGTACCCGTGCCAAAGACACTTCTGAGCAGCAACTGGCGATGTTGGAGCCCAGGGTCAATCATGCAGCAGGCTGAGGCCTACTTCGAGCGAGTAGTAAATAAGATGTAGTGTGATTTTGGAGGCAGCAGGAGACTTTGTCGTCCACACAGCAGGGGAACAGCTGACGTTACTGAACCCCACTAACACTAGAGCATGTGTTTTTCTCTGTGCAGACGGCACTTCCGAGCAACAACTGACTGTGTTGAAGCCCAGGATCAATCATGGAGCAGGCTGAGGCCTACTTGGAGCGAGTAGAAAGTAAGATGTAGTGTGATTTTGGAGGCAGCAGGAGACTTTGTCGTCCACACAGCAGGGGAGCAGCTGGCATTACTGATCCCCACTAACACTGGAGCATGTTTTTTCTCTGTGCAGACGGCACTTCCGAGCAACAACTGGCTGTGTTGAAGCCCAGGATCAATCATGGAGCAGGCTGAGGCCTACTTGAAGCAAGTTTTATATCGGTTGTACACTACTACTGATTGTAACCATGCTCCACTTAGGCCTCTGGCTCCATTGTCTCTAGTATTTCCCCTGGCCTCCAACCTCGCCAGTTGCTGCTCTGAAGTGGCGTCTGCACAATCCACACTTGTTCCTGTGTTACTGGGGCTCAGTCACGTCAGTTGATCCCCTGATGTGTGTCCGGCAATGTCTCCTGCTCTGTCCACATTCCCACTACTAGTAATGGGAATGTGGACAGAGCAGGAGACATTGCCGAACACACATCAGGGGATCAACTGACGTGACTGAGCCCCAGTAACACAGGAACAAGTGTGGATTGTGCAGACGCCACTTCAGAGCAGCAACTGGCGAGGTTGGAGGCCAGGGGAAATACTAGAGACAGTGGAGCCAGAAGCCTAAGTGGAGCACGGTTAAAAATCAGTAGTAGTGTGACTGTGTAGGCAGGCAGGAGACTTTCCATCAACACAGCAGGGGAAAAGTTGAAGTTACTGAACCCCACTAAAACAGGAGCTAGTGTGTTTGTCTCTGTGAACACGGCACTTCTGAACACCAACTGGCGTTGTTGGAGCCCAGGATCAAGCATGGAGCAGGCTGAGGCCTGATGGTTTTTGAATGTGGAGGCAGCAGGAGACTTTGCCATTCTCACAGCAGGGGAACAGCTGGCGTTACTGAACCCCACTAACACTAGAGCATGTGTTTTTCTCTGTGCAGACGGCACTTCCGAGCAACAACTGACTGTGTTGGAGCCCAGGATTAATGCTCCGAGCAGGCTGAGGCCTACTTGGAGCAAGTAGAAAATAAGATGTTGCGTGATTTTGGAGGCAGCAGGAGACTTTGCCATCCGCACAGCAGGGGAACAGCTGGCGTTACTGAACCCCACAGACACAGGAGTGAGTGTTTCTATCTGTGCGGACGGCACTTCCAAGCTACAACTGTCTGTGTTGGAGCCCAGGATGAAGCATGCAGCAGGGGGAGGCCAACTTGCAGCTGGTTTCATAGAGGTTGTAGACTACTACTGATTGTAACCTTGCTCCACTATGGCCTCTGGCTCCACTGTCTCTAGTATTTCCCCTGGCCTCCAACCCCGCCAGTTACAGCTCTGAAGTGGCGTCGGCACAATCCACACTTGTTCCTATGTTACTGTGACTCAGTCACGTCACTTGATCCCCTGATGTGTGTCTGGCAAGGTCTCCTGCTCAGTCCTCATTCACACTACTAGTAATGGGAATGCGGACAGAGCTGGAGACATTGCCGGACACACATCAGGGGATCAACTGACGTGACTGAGCTCCAGTAACTCAGGAACAAGTGAGGATTGTGCAGATGCCACTTCAAAGCAGCAACTGGCGCGGTTGGAGGCCGGGGAAAAATAGAGACAGTGGAGCCAGAGGCCTAAGTGGAGCACGGTTAAAAATCAGTAGTAGTTTGAATGTGGATGAAGCAGGAGACATTGCCATCTACACAGCAGGGGAACAGCTGGCGTTTCTGAACCCCAATAACACAGGAGCTAGTGTGTTTTTCTCTGGGAAGACGACACTTCTGAACACCAACTGGCGTTGTTGGAGCCCAGGTTGAGGCATGGAGCAGGCTGAGGCCTGATGTTTTGGGCATGTGGAGTCAGCAGGAGACATTGCCGTCTACACAGCAGGGGAACAGCTGGCGTTACTGAACCCCACTAACACAAGAGCTAGTATGTTTTTCTCTTAGAAGACGACACTTCTGAACACCAACTGGTGTTGTTGGAGCCCAGGTTGAGGCATGGAGCAGGCTGAGGCCTGATGTTTTGGGCATGTGTAGTCAGCAGGAGACTTTGCCGTCTACACAGCAGGGGAACAGCTGGCATTACTGAACCCCACTAACACAGGAGCTAGTGTGTTTTTCTCTGTGAAGACAGCACTTCTGAACACCAACTAGCATTGTTGGAGCCCAGGTTGAGGCATGGAGTAGCCTGAGGCCTGATGTTTTGGGCATGTGGAGTCAGCAGGAGACATTGCCATCTACACAGCAGGGGAACAGCTGGCGTTTCTGAACCCCAATAACACAGGAGCTAGTGTGTTATTCTCTGGGAAGACGACACTTCTGAACACCAACTGGCGTTGTTGGAGCCCAGGTTGAGGCATGGAGCAGCCTGAGACCTGATGTTTTGGGCATATGGAGTCAGCAGGAGACATTGCCATCTACACAGCAGGGGAACAGCTGGCGTTTCTGAACCCCAATAACACAGGAGCTAGTGTGTTTTTCTCTGGGAAGACGGCACTTCTGATCACCAACTGGCATTGTTGGAGCCCAGGATGAGGCATGGAGCAGGCTGAGGCCTGATGTTTTGGGCATGTGGAGTCAGCAGGAGACATTGCCGTCTACACAGCAGAGGACCAGCTGGCATTACTGAACCCCACTAACACATGAGCTAGTGTGTTTTTCTCTGTGAAGACAGCACTTCTGAACACCAACTAGCGTTGTTGGAGCCCAGGTTGAGGCATGGAGCAGGCTGAGGCCTGATGTTTTGTGCATGTTGAGTCTGCAGGAGACATTGCCGACTACACAGCAGGGGATCAGCTGGCATTACTGAACCCCACTAACACAGGAGCTAGTGTGTTTTTCTCTGTGAAGATGGCACTTCTGAACACCAACTGGCGTTGTTGGAGCCCAGGATGAGGCATGCAGCAGGTGGAGGCCAACTTTGCAGTTGGTTTTATAGAGGTTGTAGACTACAACTGATTGTAACCATGCTCCACTTATTCCTCTGGCTCCATTGTCTCTAGTATTTCCCCTGGCCTCCAACCCCGCCAGTTACAGCTCTGAAGTGGCGTCTGCACAATCCACACTTGTTCCTGTGTTACTGTGGCTCAGTCACGTCAGTTGATCCCCTGATGTGTGTCTGGCAAGGTCTCCTGCTCAGTCCTCATTCACACTACTAGTAATGGGAATGTGGACAGAGCAGGAGACATTGCTGGACACACATCAGTGGATCAACTGGCGTGACTGAGCCCCAGTAACTCAGGAACAAGTGTGGATTGTGCAGACGCCACTTCAGAGCAGCAACTGGCGGGGTTGGAGGCCAGTGGAAAAACTAGAGACAGTGGAGCCAGAGGCCTAAGTGGTGCACGGTTAAAAATCAGTAGTAGTTTGAATGTGGATGGAGTAGGAGACTTTGTCATCCACACAGCAGTGGAGCAGCTGGTGTTACTGAACCCCACTAACACAGGAGCTAGTGTCTTTTTCTCTGTGCAGACGACACATCTGAGCGACAACTGGCTGTGTTGAAGCCCAGGGATTATAGTTCAGGTGGTAGAAACATGAACACAACAGGAGACCTGGATATAGTTGCCAACCAATTATTTAGTCGGGAAGAGGACTGGCAAATTCTGGAGAGATCCAGGCCTTCTTCATTTTCAGAAAAGTAAGCCGGTCGACGTTATCGGAAGATAGTCACATGCGACGGTCTGTTAGTACCCCACCTGCGGCACTAAAGACGCGTTTCGATAATACACTGGCAGCAGGGCAAACCAGCACCTCCAATGCATACTGGCTAAGCTCTGGCCATGTATCCAACTTAGAGACCCAAAACTTGAAGGGGAAGAGCCATCTGGGAGTACACTGACAGGGCAAGACATGTAGTCTGTCACCATCTGACGGAAACGTTGCCTCCTGCTGACTGGAGCCGTCTGTGATGGTGTAGACAATTGTGGTGGACACACAAAACTTTGCCACATTTGGGCCATAGTGGTCTTGCCTTGTGCTGAGGCGCTGCCTCTGCTCCCTCTTTGTGCAGAGTTTCCTCCACTGCCTCGACGCACAGAGCTGCTTTGTAAAGCACTAGCACCACTGCTGTCGGTTGGAATGGAAAACATGATGGACTGCACCAATGTGTCTTGGTACTCCCGCAGTTTACGCTCCCAGTTCAACGTTGGTATGAGGCTTTGTAAGTTGTCCTGGTAGCGAGGATCTAGGAGGGTGTACACCGAATAATCAGCCGTGTAGAGAATGTGGGCGATGCGGCGGTCGTTTCTCAGGCACTGCAGCATGAAATCAACCATGTGCTGCAGACTCCCAACTGCCAAAAAAACGCTGTCCCCTGCTTGAGGCGTGATCTCTGCCTGCTCTGCATCACCCCACCCTCGCTGTACAAACTGACTAGAGCTTTGTGTACCTCCCTCCTCTGGAGAGATGTCTTCCTCCTCCATCGACTCCTCCTCATCCTCCTCACAAAGTGTCCCCTGCCTAGGCCTTTGTGAGGAACCACGTTGCGCAGACTGTCCAGAAGCAGATGGCATTTGGAACTCCTCATCCTCCACCTCTTCCAAAACCTCATCCCATAGTGCTTGCAGTGTTTTTTGAAGCAGGCAGATAAGGGGGACAGTCATGCTGACTAGTGCATCATCTGCACTCGCCATCCGCATGGAATCATCGAAGGCACGCAAAATGAGGCAGATGTCCTTCATAGAGGCCCACTCAGTGGTGCTGAAGTGTGACCGGCGCACAGTGCGATTTGTCTGCGCCTGATGCAGCTGGTACTCCATGACTGCTGCCTGCTGCTCACACAACCGCTCCAACATATGTAACGTTGAATTCCACCTGGTGGGTAGGTCACATATGATGCGATGTTCCGGAAGGCGTAATCGGCGCTGCAGAGCAGCAAGGAGTGATCTTGCCGTGCTGGATCCCCGCAAGTGAGCGCACTCTATGCGGACCTTGTGCAGCAGTGCATCAAGATCCTGATAGTGCCTCAGAAAGCTCTGCACGGCCAAGTTCAGCACACGTGCCAGACATGGGATGTGAGTGAGGTTGCCTAGGCCAAGAGCTGCCACCAGATTTCGGCCATTGTCACACACTACCAAGCCCGGCTGGAGATTCGCTGGCACAAACCACACGTCGCTCTCCTGCTTGATGGCATTCCAGAGCTCCTGCGCTGTGTGGCTTCAATTCCCCAAAGGAATTAATTTGAGTACGGCCTGTTGACGTTTGGCCACGGCTGTGCTCATATTGGTCGTAACAGACTCCTGCTGCGCTGTTTCTGAGGAACTTGAGTAGGAGGAGGAGTCTATGTGTACAGACTGGATTCCTGCAATCCGTGGAGTTGGCAGAACACGTACAGCGCCACTCTCCAGATCTGTACCCGGCTCCACAACATTGACCCAATGGGCAGTGAGGGAAAGGTATTGTCCCTGTCCATGGTTACTGGTCCACGCATCGGTGGTCAGGTGGACCTTGCTACTGACGGCGTTTAGTAGCACATGTTTTATTTTTCCCTCCACATGTTTCTGCAGGGCATGGATGGCTCGCCTGCTGAAATAAAAGCGGCGGGCACAGTGTATTATGGGACTGCCAATGCCATGAAGTCCCGGAAGGTGTCAGTCTCCACCAGCCTGAATGAGAGCATTTCAAGTGGCAGTAGTTTGGCAATGCCAGCATTCAGACACACTACCAAGCCCGGCTGGAGATTCGCTGGCACAAACCACACGTCGCTCTCCTGCTTGATGGCATTCCAGAGCTCCTGTGCTGTGTCGCTTCGATTCCCCAAAGGAATTAATTCGAGTATGGCCTGTTGACGTTCAGCCACGGCTGTGCTCATATCGGTCGTAACAGGCTCCTGCTGTTACCTGGTGTATTGTGGGACTGCCAATGGCATGAAGTCCCAGAAGGTGTCAGTCTCCACCAGCCTGAATGAGAGCATTTCAAGTGCCAGTAGTTTGGCAATGCCAGCATTCAGACACACTACCATTCAGAGCCTGTGCTCGGGGATGGTTTGCGGAGTATGGCCACCTTTTATCCAATGCCTGTGCTACCGATGGCTGCCGAGTGGCCTGGGAGTGTGAGGATGACTGGGAACGTGATGCTGTGGGTGGAATATCACAGGGTCTCTGGACAACAGTGCCAGAGGTTCTTCCTTGGCGATCCTGTGAGGAAGCCGAACCAGCTGTGTGTGAGCAGGAGGAAGAGGCCCCAACACGAGCTGAAGAGGTGGTAGGTGGTGCTGTACGTTGGCCTACGTCTTCAGTGTATCTGTGTAACTCCACCTTGTGCTTGGTCCACACATGTTTCCACATATTAGTGGTATTGAGGTTGCTGACATTTTTCCCTCTTTTGACTCTCTGATGACACAGCTTGCATTTGACAAAGCAAATGTCATCTGCAACTGTGTCAAAAAAGGACCACGCACTGAAAGTCTTGGGAGCGCCCGTTTTGGCTTTTGAAAGAGGAATGCTCCTAACGGGTGCCGAAGTGGAGACTACAGGCAACCAAGTCTGCCCCCTCCCTCTCCCTCCTGTTTTGGCCGTTCGGGGAATCTCTTCCTCAGAGCTGCTCCCACCACCTAACTGTTCCTCACGCCATGATGTGTCAAGAAAAGAAAAGAGAAGCCAGCGTTGCCAAGGTCAGAACGCATAACATAAAGTGCATTTGCACATAACATCTAACTGTATTCAAAATGAGATATTTGGCAAAATAATTGATCAATTCAATTGAGCCACCCCGCCGCGCCAAGGCAATCTCATGTGGGGGGTCCTACTCTACGTTTTTAATAAACACTGTGCCATTACGGCCTCCTAGATACATTAAAAGCAAGACCACTTTAAATGCAATCCGTACCTGAGCATTTCTGGATCGCTCCCATGATGCCAGAAAAGGCAAGTGCGGATGAAGGCCAACCAGGTCTGAATGCAGATGTGTCAGGTTTAGCCTCCACACATTGCCTGACCAGCAAGCATAGATGAAGGGCAATGCAGGTTCAGATACAGGTGCACAATTAAATAAAGCTTGGGGCAGGGTGGGGCTGCTGTGTATGTGTGCACAGCAGCCTAGATCCATCACAGTGAACACAGAAAAAATGGCGAACATAACCCAGCGCGCACGGCAACAGTGGTGGTCAGCCACATACCAATGTACAAAAAAAGAAAAGAGAAGCCAGCGTTGCCAAGGTCAGAACGCATAACATAAAGTGCATTTGCACATAACATCTAACTGTATTCAAAATGAGATATTTGGCAAAAAAATTGATCAATTCAATTGAGCCACCCCGCCGCGCCAAGGCAATCTCATGTGGGGGGTCCTACTCTACGTTTTTAATAAACACTGTGCCATTACGGCCTCCTAGATACATTAAAAGCAAGACCACTTTAAATGCAATCCGTACCTGAGCATTTCTGGATCGCTCCCATGATGCCAGAAAAGGCAAGTGCGGATGAAGGCCAACCAGGTCTGAATGCAGACGTGTCAGGTTTAGCCTCCACACATTGCCTGACCAGCAAGCATAGATGAAGGGCAATGCAGGTTCAGATACAGGTGCACAATTAAATAAAGCTTGGGGCTGCTGTGTATGTGTGCACAGCAGCCTAGATCCATCACAGTGAACACAGAAAAAATGGCGAACATAACCCAGCGCGCACGGCAACAGTGGTGGTCAGCCACATACCAATGTACAAAAAAAGAAAAGAGAAGCCAGCGTTGCCAAGGTCAGAACGCATAACATAAAGTGCATTTGCACACAACATCTAACTGTATTCAAAATTAGATATTTGGCAAAAAAATTGATCAATTCAATTGAGCCACCCCGCCGCGCCAAGGCAATCTCATGTGGGGGGTCCTACTCTACGTTTTTAATAAACACTGTGCCATTACGGCCTCCTAGATACATTAAAAGCAAGACCACTTTAAATGCAATCCGTACCTGAGCATTTCTGGATCGCTCCCATGATGCCAGAAAAGGCAAGTGCGGATGAAGGCCAACCAGGTCTGAATGCAGATGTGTCAGGTTTAGCCTCCACACATTGCCTGACCAGCAAGCATAGATGAAGGGCAATGCAGGTTCAGATACAGGTGCACAATTAAATAAAGCTTGGGGCAGGGTGGGGCTGCTGTGTATGTGTGCACAGCAGCCTAGATCCATCACAGTGAACACAGAAAAAATGGCGAACATAACCCAGCGCGCACGGCAACAGTGGTGGTCAGCCACATACCAATGTACAAAAAAAGAAAAGAGAAGCCAGCGTTGCCAAGGTCAGAACGCATAACATAAAGTGCATTTGCACATAACATCTAACTGTATTCAAAATGAGATATTTGGCAAACAAATTGATCAATTCAATTGAGCCACCCCGCCGCGCCAAGGCAATCTCATGTGGGGGGTCCTACTCTACGTTTTTAATAAACACTGTGCCATTACGGCCTCCTAGATACATTAAAAGCAAGACCACTTTAAATGCAATCCATACCTGAGCATTTCTGGATCGCTCCCATGATGCCAGAAAAGGCAAGTGCGGATGAAGGCCAACCAGGTCTGAATGCAGACGTGTCAGGTTTAGCCTCCACACATTGCCTGACCAGCAAGCATAGATGAAGGGCAATGCAGGTTCAGATACAGGTGCACAATTAAATAAAGCTTGGGGCAGGGTGGGGCTGCTGTGTATGTGTGCACAGCAGCCTAGATCCATCACAGTGAACACAGAAAAAATGGCGAACATAACCCAGCGCGCACGGCAACAGTGGTGGTCAGCCACATACCAATGTACAAAAAAAGAAAAGAGAAGCCAGCGTTGCCAAGGTCAGAACGCATAACATAAAGTGCATTTGCACACAACATCTAACTGTATTCAAAAAGAGATATTTGGCAAAAAAATTGATCAATTCAATTGAGCCACCCCGCCGCGCCAAGGCAATCTCATGTGGGGGGTCCTACTCTACGTTTTTAATAAACACTGTGCCATTACGGCCTCCTAGATACATTAAAAGCAAGACCACTTTAAATGCAATCCGTACCTGAGCATTTCTGGATCGCTCCCATGATGCCAGAAAAGGCAAGTGCGGATGAAGGCCAACCAGGTCTGAATGCAGACGTGTCAGGTTTAGCCTCCACACATTGCCTGACCAGCAAGCATAGATGAAGGGCAATGCATGTTCAGATACAGGTGCACAATTAAATAAAGCTTGGGGCAGGGTGGGGCTGCTGTGTATGTGTGCACAGCAGCCTAGATCCATCACAGTGAACACAGAAAAAATGGCGAACATAACCCAGCGCGCACGGCAACAGTGGTGGTCAGCCACATACCAATGTACAAAAAAAGAAAAGAGAAGCCAGCGTTGCCAAGTTCAGAACGCATAACATAAAGTGCATTTGCACATAACATCTAACTGTATTCAAAATTAGATATTTGGCAAAAAAATTGATCAATTCAATTGAGCCACCCTGCCGCGCCAAGGCAATCTCATGTGGGGGGTCCTACTCTACGTTTTTAATAAACACTGTGCCATTACGGCCTCCTAGATACATTAAAAGCAAGACCACTTTAAATGCAATCCGTACCTGAGCATTTCTGGATCGCTCCCATGATGCCAGAAAAGGCAAGTGCGGATGAAGGCCAACCAGGTCTGAATGCAGTCGTGTCAGGTTTAGCCTCCACACATTGCCTGACCAGCAAGCATAGATGAAGGGCAATGCAGGTTCAGATACAGGTGCACAATTAAATAAAGCTTGGGGCAGGGTGGGGCTGCTGTGTATGTGTGCACAGCAGCCTAGATCCATCACAGTGAACACAGAAAAAATGGCGAACACAACCCAGCGCGCACAGCAACAGTGGTGGTCAGCCACATACCAATGTACAAAAAAAGAAAAGAGAAGCCAGCGTTGCCAAGGTCTGACCACCACTGTTGCTGTGCGCGCTGGGTTATGTTCGCCATTTTTTCTGTGTTCACTGTGATGGATCTAGGCTGCTGTGCACACATACACAGCAGCCCCACCCTGCCCCAAGCTTTATTTAATTGTGCACCTGTATCTGAACCTGCATTGCCCTTCATCTATGCTTGCTGGTCAGGCAATGTGTGGAGGATAAACCTGACATGTCTGCATTCAGACCTGGTTGGCCTTCATCCGCACTTGCCTTTTCTGGCATCATGGGAGCGATCCAGAAATGCTCAGGTACGGATTGCATTTAAAGTGGTCTTGCTTTTAATGTATCTAGGAGGCCGTAATGGCACAGTGTTTATTAAAAACATAGAGTAGGACCCCCCACATGAGATTGCCTTGGCGTGGCGGGGTGGCTCAATTGAATTGATCAATTTTTTTGCTAAATATCTCATTTTGAATACAGTTAGATGTTATGTGCAAATGCACTTTATGTTATGCGTTCAGACCTTGGCAACGCTGGCTTCTCTTTTCTTTTTTTATGATGTGTCAAGGACCTCATCATCTACACTCCCCTCTTCAAACACCTGCTTCTCCTGGGTTGTCTTGCCAGCACCGTACGCACCAGAAAGTGGCACCTGTGTCTCATCATCATCTGATGCGTACTGAGGTGTGCTGACCATAGGCACTGGCCCACCCGCCTCTTCAGATTCAGAGGGACAAAGAAGTTGCGCATCACTGCATACTCCCTCTTCTTCACATTCTGGAATGCTGCTTGACTGGCCCCCTCTTTCGAAGCCAACAGATTCAGAGAACAGAAGTAGAGACTGTGATGGCTCCTGTCCAGGGCTCTCTGACTGCCTGGGCACTTTGGCAGGTGGTGAAGAGACAGATAGTTGCTCTTTGGTGCTCTGGCCTGAGAGGACGTGGAAGTCATTGAAGTCGATGCGTTAGCTGCCATCCATCCGACAACGGCTTCAATTTGTTCCTCCCGCTGCAGTGGGGTATGGCGAGGTCCTACAAAGCTGCGCATAAAGGACTGTTGCCTGCTAAAACTGGGGGATGCTGACTCACTGGTGCCCGCAGCAGGCACAGAATCCCCACGTCCACTCCCTGCAGAATCCCCATGTCCTCTCCCTGCTGAAACTCCATGCCCACATGCCTTACTCCCTGCCTTCTTCATCTTGCTAGACTGATAAAGATAGGCAGAAAAGTACAAAGGGGGGCTTAGTGTGCTTATTCCTGAACAGCTGGTTACAGGTAGAAGAAACACTAATTTTATGAAGTTTGTGTGTACTACACTTTAATAGGAGCTAATGTGGCCTACACAACTTTCAAATGTAGTGTTTTTGTGAAAAAAAACTAAAAGGATGTGACCAAAGATTTGAAAGTGATAGTATCACCAACTTTTTGGAGCTATTACAATGCAGGCAGGTAACCTACAATGCAAAAGATGAGGCTCCAGTAAAATTGGGTAATACTAATCTGGCTGCAGCTGAAGGGCACAAGCCAGAAAAAAGGCTCCTCTGTCTACTCCTATATAGTGTTTGCAACCAACCAATGTAGATGAATACGGATGGATGCACACTAATAGGAGAAGAAAAAATGAGCTGCAATTAAAGAAAAATATGTGTGAGGCAATGACGCACGCTGAGCGGCCTACAACCAGACGTAGCTGCAGAACACACTACTCAGCGTGAACTGCACTCACACACAGTCAGAGACCTCTCAGACAGCCGTGAACAGTGCAGCTAAGTCGGCACTAGCACTGAAAGGCTGCAGAAAGGCTCCGCTGTCTACTACTAGTGTTTGCAACCAACGTATATGGATACGGATGGAAGCACACTAGATAGAATTTTTGAAAAATATGCAGCTCAAAAAGAAAAATATGTATGAGGCAGCAGGGATGCGCGCTGGGTGGCCTACAACCAGACGTGGCTGCAGGACCCACTCCACAGCGTGAGCTGCACTCACACAGCCCTTGCAGACAGCAGTGAACACTGCTGCTATGGAAAAGAAACCTACAGTGGTGGTTTATGTAGCCTGGTTAAAGCACAATATGTTTTGTTGAATCGCTATTTCTAACTGTCCCTCACAGTCTTCAACAGCAGCCTGTCCCTAACTGAATTCACAGCAGAGTGACCAGAAATGGCGGCGTCGGCGGCTTTTATAGTGCATCATGACATCATTTCAGCAGCCAATCACAGCTATGCCAATAGTTAACATGCCTACATGGCTAACAGGATGTGCCCACACTTCTGAGGATTCCCATTGGCTGAATCAAAGCGAGCGGGCTCATAGCATTATGGGAACTTCCGATTCCGGTATCCGATATGAAAAAAGGATCGGAAGTCAGTATCGGAATTCCGATACAGCTAATATCGGCCAGTACCCGATACTTGCGGTATCGGAATGCTCAACACTAGTCATGAGATGTAAAAAGTGAAGTATTTTTCATTGTACTATACCGCTATTTCTCTGCCCTATCGGAGCATCATGAGTTGTGGTATGTGTTAAAGGGGCGCTCTTTGGCCTAGTGCACATGAAAACCTGGAGCCAGCCCTACCCCCCCACAAATTTAGCCAAATAACCCCCATTTTTCAGTGCGTAACTAGTATTATGAAGTAAATTAAGGTTGAAAAGCTTCAGTAATAAGATTTGATGTTTTTGGCATTCAAAAGGGCACTGTAGGTGTGTTTCCTGGCCTCCACTCCCTGCCGACTTTGCTTCCCCACATTGACTTGCATTGGGTTTCGTGTTTCAGTCGGCCTTCGACTTTTCACAAAAATCGGACGATTTCGTTCGACCCGACTTTTGCGAAAGTCGGGTTTTATGAAACCCGACTCGACCCAAAAAAAGGCAAAGTCGCTCAACTCTAATAAAAGACTATTTTTCAGAAAAAAATGGCATGGGCTCCCTTGTAATTTTCGTAGCCAGCAGATGGAAAGCTGATGGCTGTGGGTTAATGTTTATAGCCTGGGAAGGGGGTAATACCAATGGAGCTTCCCAGGCTATTAATATCAGCTCACAGCTGTATAATTAGCCTTTACTGGCTATTAAAATGGGGGACTATAGATAAGCCCCTGATGTAACCTGAAAGAGAAGAAAACCACTTTAGATTATACTCAACAGAGGGAGCGGTCCGGTCCGATGGGTTTCGTGGTCCGGTCCAACACCTCCCATCTTCATACGATGGCGTCCTCTTCTTCCCTTGCTGTAGTCGCTCCGGCGCAGGAGCATTACTCTGCCCTGTTGATGGCAGAGCAGAATACTGCAGTGCGCAGGCACCAGACCTCTGTTCTGTTATGTATTTCCGGTCAAGGATCACACTCCTTGGATATCTCCAGGCTTGTTTATTACATGAGACTTGTGATACATTCCTCCATTACAAGATGTCTGCTAACAACAACTAACCAACAAGTTCTTACACTCTATAGTACACACATCAGAGTAGTGAGACCCACTAACCAACAAGTTCTTACACTCTATAGTAAACACATCAAAGTATTGAGACCCCTAGAGGCCACATCAACATATAATATATTGCTACAACCTCTCCCGACGCCTGCATACTGCAGGACTCTGCTCTGCCAGCAACAGGGCAGAGCAGTGAGCCTGCGCCGGAGCTACTACAGGAAGGGAAGAAGAGGATGGCATCGTATGAAGATGGGAGGCGTTGGACCGGAACGAGACACCCATCAGACCGGACCGCCCCCTCCGGCGAGTATAATCTGACATGTTTTTCTTATCTTTCAGGTTACATCAGGGGCTTATCTACAGCATTACGGGGCAGCACGGTGGCTCAGTGGTTAGCGCTGCAGCCTTGCAGCGCTGGAGTCCTGGGTTCGAGTCCCACCAAGGACAACATCTGCAAGGAGTTTGTATGTTCTCCCCGTGTTTGCGTGGGTTTCCTCCGGGCACTCCGGTTTCCTCCCACACTCCAAAAAACATACTGATAGGGAATTTAGATTGTGAGCCCCATCAGGGACAGTGATGAAAATATGTGCAAACTGTAAAGCGCTGCGGAATATGTTAGCGCTATATAAAAATAAAGTATTATTATTATTATTATTACAGAATGCTGTAAATAAGCCCCTGATGTCAATGCAGGCAGCTCATAGGGCAATAAAAGGGTGACAGATTCCCTTTAAGGAAAGTGAACCCCAAATGCTCAAAACTACCTCTGCCCTCATTCTCCCCTCTACTGCTCAGGTCTCCTTGTTTTCGCTGTAGCGGTGACATCAAGTCAACGACACCGTTGAAGCCAAACACTGAGCTCAGCGACTGTGTTGAGATAGACGGCTTAAGCTGCTGATCTGGTCAGTGATTACCTGCAGCAGTGATGCTCGCTGTTGAAGTGACATCACCCCTACAGCCAAAACACCGAGATTCAAACAATGGTGGGAAGTAGGCTCTAGTGCCGAGGATGGGGAGTGATGATTTTCGTTGTTATTTTTGGTATTTTAGAGCCATTGGGTAGACTTTTCTGAAACTGGAAAACCCCTTTAACTATATTAACATAACTTTAAAAGTTATCAATAAAAAAATCATACAGTTTAATATTTCTAGTATCTAACAGAAAATTATTCAATGGACTCTTTGGATTGCAAAACAACCTGGTCAGTAAACACTGCAGGTTGGACGCTGCGTACATTCGCAGCGTCCAACCCACAGCGTCCAGATGCTACAGCATAGTGGAGGGGATTTTATGAAATCCCATGTCCATTATGCATGCAGGGATGCCTCCGGTATCCCTGCCGAGACGCACATGCGGTGCGTATTTCCAGACCGCAGCATGTCTATTTATCTTGCGGAGACGCTCAGTCTCCGCAAGATAAATATCACAGTCCAAAGTATAGGACGCTGTGATTCTGCACAATTTAATGAACACATGCAGAATTATCGGCAATCAAAAGCCGGCAGCGCTTTGGATGGAGTGAACTTGTGCTGCGTTCAAAGTGCTGCCGGTTTCTGCCCGCGGAAACCTACCCTAATTGAGGATTAGTACATGAAGTATAAAACCTCTAAAACCACCTTTGATAACACTTTTCAGATGCTTCAAGGCATTTAAATTAAAGAAATACAACTTTCTAATAAAAACAGTTTCACATTTTTTTGGGTTTCTATAGCTTCCGTTCAGATTTATGAGTTTTGATGATTAGAAACTGCAAACAAACAAAAGGTTGAGGACAGACAGAAAAAACGTATGACAACAAGATTTGGATACACAAGGTTTGTGTTATACATTGGACATCCTCCTCTAAAAGCAGCAACCAGAGCTACAGCACTGTAGCTCTGATCACTGCTGTTTAGCCCCATGAATTCTGCTTTGAATCTCTAAAAGTGACATTTAAAGAATGCTTCTTCAAGATCCTACAAATGTGGGGTTCTGATGGTAACTGGTGGCCTACTGAAAGCCTTCATGGTACTCATGTGTAGCCCAATCACAAACAGGGATTCATAGGAGACCATTATTTTCCTATTTGCTGCAATACTATGATATTATTAATATAATGTTCAAAGGACAATTTTCCAGTAAATCATGCTGTCCAAAAACTGCATGGTCTCCCACAACATAAAATGTCTAATAAAGTGAAGTAAACTCCATAATAAGACACTAAATACTATGATATTGTAATAAATAGATTAAGCGATCTCAGGTTCAGGTCCCCTAAGGAAACTAAAAAATAAAGTAAAAAAAAAAAGTAATAAAATAAAAAGTAATAAAATATATATAAATATCTTAAAATTCAAATCACCCCTTTTTCCCAATTTAAAAATGAAAAAGCTAAAAGAATAAATATTGCTGTGTTTTTATTGGTAAAATCTATATAAATATCAAATTATTTACAAGGCAAAGTATGTACCCCAAAGTGGTGCCAGTAAAAACAACTCGGCATATAAAAAAAAAAAGCCATGATTAAGTTATCGCTCTTTTTATTTTACAAAGTTCTGAACTTTTGTTAACCTGTAAAATAAAAAATAAAAAAAACTTTACAAATTTGGTGCTTTTATGATTGTGCTGACCTGGAGAATCAGGTCATTTTTACAATGAATACTGTGAAAGCAAACTCCCCAAAAAACAATGGTGGAATTGTGTTTTTTTCAACATTCAATGCACTTGGAATTTTTCTTTGCGTTTCTCAATGCAGTATACGGTAAAATGAATGGTGTTATTCAAAACTACAACTCATCTCATGAAACCAAGCACATCACTATTTCCAGGGAAAAATTTTAAAAATGTAAAGCTCTTTGAAAAAAACAAAAACGCAAAGTTACTCAGCATTATATATATTGAATCCATATACTGTAGAAACTGTACATTAATGATACAAGGTAAACCATATAATGTTCATCCACACAACAACGTTACGGTGCTTTTGTTTTACTTTTACAGAAAAATAATGCGGATAAAGCGAGGGAGGCTACTCTTGAAACTGAAGGATTCAATTAAATGTGCCAAGTCACCATCAGTGCCGTTTATGACGTCATAGATTTTATTTTTTTACCTTCATTTCAATGTGATGATGACTTCCATGTCTCAGGGTTTCAGATCTTAAGGCTGCCAGACATATTAGATGAATGTCGACTGAACCTGCTAATTTTGGACATACACTCCAGCCGTTTATGTATATGGTAGTTGCCCAACTTTGCATGACATCAACAGTCATAAGAAAGAAGTATTGGGCATGTTGGATGTCAGCATGCCCCATCTTTTGTTCTCAAGGAAGATAAGCGAACACAAGAGTTCATGTGGACGGTGGGTCATCAGGAATAGTTGTCTGAAAGAATGAGGGTTCAGCTGAAAGTTATCAAAGCAGGATGACCAACACTATGAAATATTTTACTCGCTTATATTGTAATCAGATAATGATAGACTTTATTTAATTCTGTGAGCAGATGTCCCTTAGGATTCACCATATTTAATTTTAAGCTTGCCATATTATACCATATTTATAGCTGTTTTCCTTATAGTTATGCCTTCTTTTAAAATGAATATAAATGTAAAAGGGGTTTTTCCATCTGACATATCAAAAGGATAAACCATAAATATATGATGGCTACAGGCCCCACCACTGGGACTAGAGAACCTATGGCGGGCTGCGTTATTAATAGGCTGTAAGCCAGATGCTCTGCATCCTTTGTGTGTGAACAGTGCCGCATACAGACTGTATTTGTTTGCACTGGTGTACCAAACGGCCAATCCCTGATTGTAGGCTGGCTGTCTCATCGGTATTACTGCCACCTGTGTAACCGCCATCTTTATTTGGGTCCGCTGCACCCTTATAGTGCATTTATCTTTAGGCCTAGACAGGTAAGCGTCTGTGCCTGGTTTTTGGCGTGTTTTTACTATATGGAGGACTATGGGGGTGCATTACAATGTATGGAGGACCAAAACATTCATAATAGATGGAGCGTGGATACCTGGCACATTATGCTTTTCTACAGATTCTATACTGATACTTCCCCTCATATTATTTTTCTTACTAGGGAGAGAATCTGGATCCTGGATGGAAGACTGAGGAATTTAGCGGGTAATGTGATTGTTTAGTGTTAATCATTAAATATGTCTGTACATATTCCAAAATATATGAATAAAAAATGTTCAAAAAATATTAGGCACCCAAAAGAATTTTAAAAAATCCACTTTAGTGTGCAAAAGTAGGAAAGCATTAACAAATTTGTATTAATCTGCTATTGCTGTAATTGTTCTGACCTGAAGAATAAAGCTGTCTTATCACTTATATCGCACGGTGAATATCATGAAAAAAATAAATAAAAAGCAATTTTTATATTTATCCTGCTCTCTATGCGGAGAATGATGTGAGTTGTAGTTTCACAAAACCTGGAATGTCCATAGTTCCTGCAACTACAAAATGTGTGAAAATGTGAAGCAATAGGAATGGTTTCTCTCCCAGACAATGACTCCTGCTCTTACATGGCATTTGTGTATTGTTAGATCTATCACCAGCAAAGAAACACTCAATGTTCTTGTTTTAAATGCATTTTACTTTTGGGAGCTTTCCCTTACTCGCCCGATTCCTCCAGCCTTGATGCTGACCAATGTGATCTGCCATATTATTACTACTTGTTATCAATATGAACACATGTGGAGATATCACTCATGGTCATTTGTGACATCATCAAATACAGGAGGCCATTGTTACCTCACAGCATGATGTCACAATGACTGTGGTTCTATGTAAGCGGATGTTCAGGGGGCAAAGGCTCATTACAGAAGATGAAGACGAGGAGAGCGGAGGATCCAGGATGGAGGATACAGGTAAATAAGAAACCTTACAGGGATTTCTTTGTGAATTTACCCCCAACATGGACCCTCAGCGTCTACAGATTGTAGCTGTAAGGTGCTGGATTTCTTCAGTACTTGCTGGTAGAATCTCTAGACTTGGGTGATGAAGGTTCTATGTGAGGTCACACAGCGGAATGTTGGACACTGAAAGTTCTATGCAGCAAACATGGGGACATCAGAGAGGTCAGCACAAAGATGGCACCTCGGATGGAGACATTACAGTAGTTACTTCAGTCAGTGGCTGGTACAGATTGTTGGTGGAGGTTCTGTCACTTTAATTTAAGATTATTGGGGCAAAAAGTCTACCATTATGCCCCTACATGGGAGAAAGGTTGGTGTACATACATTGGGGGAAATATATTTATTTATATACTTTCTATTTATTTATTTTACTATTTTATTTTACTATTTATGTTACTTATATATAAAGGCATTTGATGCAATTTTTTTTTCAAATCATATTTATTACACCATTTTTAATTGCCTTCATCAAAACTTAAAATTCGTACTAAAAGGAACATGGACACCTGGCACTTTATGCTTTTCTACAGGTTTTATACTGATACTTCCACTCATATGTTTTTTTCTTTCTAGGGAGAGAATCTGGATCGCGGAAGGAAGACTGAAGAATCTAAAGTGATCAATGCGATTGTGTAGTATTAATCATTTAATATGTCTGTGCATACTGTACATATTTACATGCTTTAGCACTATAGAGTGCTACTTTATTTGTTTTCCAACTGTATAGGGTCCTGATAGGACAGTTATATGTCTGTATATTAAGGGGTAGTGTTTGTAGGGGGGTAGTGTTCTGTTTTTTTTACAGGGGAGATGAACGTAGTCAGGCTATGCGCTCCAGGGTCTGATCTGACGAGGAAAGGTGAGACGTGTTACCAGGACAAAGAAAATCTGCAATCCGGAACCTCGTCTCCATATTGAGTATCATTGCTCTATATATGTCATTTAGTTAGCTGTTGTATGGCCTTGGTCCAGGGTTCTCGAACTGATCGCCTTTTCCCGGGGTCAAGAAGGAATTTTTTCCCTGTAACACATTGGCTGAATGTGTGCAGGTTTTTTGCCTTCTTCTGGATCATTGGCTTTAGGTAGGGGTTGAGATTGTAATTAATAAAATATGTTTAAAATCAATGATCTGTGTCCTTATATCTTTATTTCATGCTCAGGTATTTGTATATGTTAGTTCTCAGTTATGATTCATGCCTACAAGGGTATACAGAAATACAAGGGTGGTAATTATGTGTCTCCTAATGTAATGTCTGTATTTATAATGCATACGATAGAACCATAGACAAGATATCTGAAGTAGTGGAAATTATTATCCTGATAGAAAATAATTGCGGGCTTGACTCAAATATCGAGTATAATGGAAGTCAATAAGAAACTCAAGCATTTTTTGGAAAGTTCCTAACAGAAGAGCTGGTGGGGCAGGAAAATCACTGAAAAATGAATGAAAACTGTGCTCAAATGGAATTGGAACACCACGGGGAAGACGCCTGGATGCATCTCTAACTCCAAGATCTCTGCTGGGAACTAAGTAAATAACTTTAAATGATGTGGGGGTCCTCATTATTTTTTAAAATCAGCCAAGGCAACGCAGACAGCTGAGTGCTCATATTCTCACGATGGGAAGCCTATGATCATTTGTCCCTTCCCAGCCTAAAAAAACCTTGCAGCTTCTCCAGGATTGGTACGTCACAGGAAATGTGCCAATTCTGGGGCTTTGCCCTTTTCTTCTGGATTGGGGGAAGTTATGGGGGTGTCTTATAAACACCTCTCCATTACTAACCCCTGGGCTTAAACTGACATTACACAGCTGAGATGAGCAACACAAAAAATTACCCCTCTTGTCTCCATTACTAACCCCTGGGCTTGTGCTGACATGAACCCCCAAAAATATTACACCAATTTCCACAACAGGACAATCCGAAAGAGTCGGGTAAAGTGACAGAATTGGAGCATCTCATGTGATGCACCAATTCTGAGGCAGCTGCGGACTGGTATTTCTAAGCTGGAAAGGGCCAAATATCGATAGACCTTCCCAATCTGAAAATACAAGCCTGCGAGTTGTCTGCTTTACATTGGCTGGTTACCAAAAAAAAGGGAGACCTCACTTCTTTTAAAAAAAATATATTTATGATATTTGTCTGTGATGCACTTTTTAGGTGCGTTTTCAGCAGCAAAACATGAGGTGTGGGGACTTGAGCATGGCGCTTGAGCACCCACTATACTTGATCAAATTAAATATATATAGCTGGAAATTCAGAATAGCAAAAAAACCATATTCCTAAATTTGCGATACTCTCCAAAATATACAATTAGAGAATGAAGGACACTGGGAGCATAAATCCCCAAAATACAATATATGGATGTGACATCAAGTAGATCTAGACCTTGTTTTTGCCAAAAATTACACAACATATTTAATCAAAATTATACAAAGAAGAAAACTCAAGAATGGACAAATCAGTGTAAAACTCGAACCCCCGCTCTGCAACTTTGACGCCTGTTATGTAGCCAACAAGCTTGCAAAGATTACTTGTGACTCACTGTAATGACAAATCTATCTTGGTTGTGGGCAATACTGCTATTGACTGCCTTCAGCAGGGATTAAAAAAGGACAAGCGGCTGGCTTCCTGAGCATACTGACGCCATCACACAGATCTGTGACATGTATTGAAGGAAGAGACTTGCTTCTCTAGGCCTGTGTGTTTATTATAATGAAATCAGAGCCCTGCATTGTTGATACTGGTGCTAAAGCTGAGCCATTATACTAACAGCCCTTCTAAGGGCTAATCACATGCAACACATACAATCTGCATTTAGCCTAGGGAGGGAGAGAGAGTAGCAGGAGTAGGAAAAGCGACAGCTTCCAGGTTGTAGACAGGGATTAGGCCTGTGCAGTCCATTGGCAAATATAAAAAGAAATCCAAAAAAGACCATCAATAATGTGTGCCAATTTCCAAAAGAAGATGAAATAACTAAGAAAAGGGAAGTGAACAGCCAGGATAAAATATAAATAGTTTATTCATATACAGTATATACCTGTAGTTAAAAAATTACTCCAAAAAGAATATAGGTACAGAACAAGGCAGAATGAACTCCAGGCAACCACAAGTAGAACAAAATCAAGTGAACCAGGTACATATTACAAATTGATCAGTAGCCAAATACAAAATAGAAGAGACCATCAAAAAATGTAACACCCATGTGGGTATAATGTAAAGATACACAATAAGATATTTGGACTTAATAAATATCAGGCAGTGATAAATTTCATACAAGGGATGAAAAGGTAATATACATTAAAAAACTGCAATGTGCCAAACTGCTAAATATGTTAAATGTTAACACTAGTGTTGAGCATTCCGATACTGCAAATATTGGGTATCGGCCGATATTCGCTGTATCGGAATTCCGATAACGAGTACCGATATTTTTTCAATATCGGATATCGGAATCGGAAGTTCCCATAATGCAATGAGCCACTGTTGTGGCTCTGATTGGCTGCCGAAATGACATCATCATGATGCGCGGTCTGTGCGCATCATGATGCGCCGTCAGTTCGGGCCTTCCGGGGGTCTGTGCCGACTGCCCGGGGGTCTGTGCCGGCCTGCCGGTGGTCTGTGCCGATTGTCCGGGGGTCTGTGCGGACTGCCGGGGGTCTGTACCGGCCTGCTGGGGGGCTGTGCCGACCTGCCGGTGGTCTGTGCTGACTGTCCGGGGGTCTCTGCGGACTGCCGGGGGTCTGTACCGGCCTGCTGGGGGGCTGTGCCGGCCTGCCGGTGGTCTGTGCCAACTGTCCGGGGGTCTGTGCTGACTGTCCGGGGGTCTGTGCGGACTGCCGGGGGTCTGTACCGGCCTGCCGGGGGCTGTGCCGGCCTGCCGGTGGTCTGTGCCGACTGTCCGGGGGTCTGTGCAGGCATCGTCCGATGGGACTATAAGTCCCATCGGGCGATGCCTGCTACCATGACGTGATTGACACATTAGCCAATGATGGGACAGTAGTAGTCCCATCATCCGGCAAATGTGTTGAATGTAAAAAAATAAAAATAAAAAAATACATATTATATACATACTACATGCTACATACATGCTACATACATGCAACATACATACTACATACATGCTACATGCATACTACATATATACTACATGCATGCAACATGCATACTATATATATACCACATATATACTACATGCATGCAACATACATACTACATATATACCACATGCATGCAACATGCATACTGCATATATACCACATATATACTACATGCATGCAACATACATATATACTACATGCAACATGCATACTACATATATACTACATGCATGCAACATACATACTACATATATACCACATGCATGCAACATGCATACTGCATATATACCACATATATACTACATGCATGCAACATACATATATACTACATGCAACATGCATACTACATATATACTACATGCAACATACATACATACTACATATATACCACATGCATGCAACATGCATACTACATATATACCACATATATACTACATGCATGCAACATACATATATACTACATGCAACATGCATACTACATATATACTACATGCATGCAACATACATACATATTACATATATACCACATGCATGCAACATGCATACTACATATATACCACATACATACTACATGCATGCAACATACATATATACTACATATATACTACATGCAACATACATACTACATATATACTACATGCATGCAACATTCATACATACTACATACATACTACATATGTACTACATGCATACTACATATACACTCACTGGCCACTTTATTAGGTACACCATGCTAGTAACGGGTTGGACCCCCTTTTGCCTTCAGAACTGCCTCAATTCTTCGTGGCAGAGATTCAACAAGGTGCTGGAAGCATTCCTCAGAGATTTTGGACCATATTGACATGATGGCATCACACAGTTGGCGCAGATTTGTCGGCTGCACATCCCTGATGCGAATCTCCCGTTCCACCACATCCCAAAGATGCTCTATTGGATTGAGATCTGGTGACTGAGGAGGCCATTTGAGTACAGTGAACTCATTGTCATGTTCAAGAAACCAATCTGAGATGATTCGAGCTTTATGACATGGCGCATTAACCTGCTGAAAGTAGCCATCAGATGTTGGGTACATTGTGGTCATAAAGGGATGGACATGGTCAGCAACAATACTCAGGTAGGCTGTGGCGTTGCAACGATGCTCAATTGGTACCAAGGGGCCCAAAGAGTGCCAAGAAAAAATTCCCCACACCATGACACCACCACCACCAGCCTGAACCGTTGATACAAGGCTGGATGGATCCATGCTTTCATGTTGTTTACGCCAAATTCTGACCCTACCATCCGAATGTCGCAGCAGAAATCGAGACTCATCAGACCAGGCAACGTTTTTCCAATCTTCTACTGTCCAATTTCGATGAGCTTGTGCAAATTGTAGCCTCAGTTTCCTGTTCTTAGCTGAGAGGAGTGGTACCCAGTGTGGTCTTCTGCTGCTGTAGCCCATCTGCCTCAAAGTTCGACGCACTGTGCGTTCAGAGATGCTCTTCTGCCTACCTTGGTTGTAACGGGTGGCAATTTGAGTCACTGTTGCCTTTCTATCAGCTCGAACCAGTATGCCCATTCTCCTCTGACCTCTGGCATCAACAAGGCATTTCCGGCCACAGAACTGCCGCTCACTGGATTTTTTTTCTTTTTCGGACCATTCTCTGTAAACCCTAGAGATGGTTGTGCGTGAAAATCCCAGTAGATCAGCAGTTTCTGAAATACTCAGACCAGCCCTTCTGGCACCAACAATCATGCCACGTTCAAAGGCACGCAAATCACCTTTCTTCCCCATACTGATGCTCGGTTTGAACTGCAGGAGATTGTCTTGACCATGTCTACATGCCTAAATGCACTGAGTTGCCGCCATGTGATTGGCTGATTAGAAATTAAGTCTTAACACACAGTTGGACAGGTGTACCTAATAAAGTGGCCAGTGAGTGTATACTACATGCATGCAACATACATACTACATATAACCACATATATACTACATGCATACTACATGTATACCACATGCATGCAACATACATATATACAACATATATACTACATGCATGCAACATGCATACTACATATATACCACATATATACTACATGCATGCAACATACATATACTACATACTGTATATACTACATGCAACATGCATACTACATATATACTACATGCATGCAACATGCATACTACATATATACCACATATATACTACATGCATGCAACATACATATATACTACATACATACCACATGCATGCAACATGCATACTACATATATACCACATATATACTACATGCATGCAACATACATATATACTACATGCAACATACATACTACATATATACTACATATATACTACATGCACACTACATATATACCACATGCATGTAACATACATATATACAACATACAGTATATACTACATGCATGCAACATACATATATACAACATATATGCTACATGCATACTACATATATACCACATATATACTACATGCATGCAACATACATATATACTACATATATACTACATGCAACATACATGCTACATATATACCACATGCATGCAACATGCATACTACATATATACTACATATATACTACATGCATGCAACATACATACTACATATATATCACATGCATGCAACATGCATACTACATATACATGCAACATATATTTATACTACATACAAAACATTCATACATATAGACATACAGTACATATAACATAGAGTACATACTCACCATCACTTGTCACTTTGTTCCCCGAAGCCATTGTCATCTGTGGAATAAATATTAAACTAACAAACCACAAATATACTTACCCCTGATCCGCAGAAGTCCACGAGTGTCCCAGGATGATCTTGCATGGAGAACAGCAGCATCAGCAGATGCTACCGTTCTCTACGGGCTCCAGGAATCCAATGATGGGAGGTAGGTATCCTTCCGCACTGTATTCCTCCGCCACTGTAAAAAAAAAGTCCCTAGTCTCACTTTATGGCATTGCTGTATGAGAAATTTCCCATGCAGCTTTTGCCATAAAGTGAGACTAGGGACTTTTTTTTACAGTGGAGTCACAGATACGGACATTTCACTTCTTACTTTCACCTTACACAGCTGTACGCTCCTCATACAGTACCATTTCTCTGCTGGTATTTTTGGTACATTTTCCCAAACATGACGAAGAATGGTGGAAGAGGCCGTGGACATGGGCGGGGGGGCGCAGCTGGTACTGATGGTGGTGGTGGTGTATCGGCTGGTTCTGGCAAAAGCACAATAGGAGCTAAGGCAGGAGGTGTTGAGCCTGCATTATTGTCTGGCACAAGAATGCCTTTAAGGTTCCCTTTTCTGGGAGTAGGTAAACCTCTTTTAAAGCCGGAGCATCAGGAAAAGGTTTTGGCTTACATTGCAGAAACAACCTCAAGCTCTATTGCCTCCTCTTCTGAAGTTACAAAAACTGCAAGCACAGAGTTGTCAGTGGAGTCCTCTGGTCAGGAATAACACCTTTCGTTGTGTTTTTCACCCACAACAAAAGTGAAGGATGCTGCAGCACACACTTCAGATTACTCTATGGAGGTCTTTTCACATACCATTCCTGGGTTATCAAGTCAAATCCTGAATTCCCCAGTCCAAGATGAATCTGACATGGAGTGCACTGATGCACAGCCACTGCTGGATGAATCTTATGGTACATTCACCCATAGCACTACATTGCTCTCGCAGTCTACTGAGCCCGAATCAGACCCTGATGAAACTCAGGTGCCCCTTCCCACATACTATACCACCTTACACAGTGACACAGAGGAAGGTACAGAGGAAGGTGCAGATGACATTGAAGACAAGGTCATGGATGACCCAGTTGTTGACCCGGATTGGCATCCATTGGGGGAAGAGGGTGCTAGTGACAATAGGTCAGAACAAGAGAAGGATCCGCAGCAGGCATCGTCATCGCTACAACGGTTATCTGGCAGGCCCGTAGCTGTCAAAAAGCTAAAAGAGTTGCAGGACAGCTTGGCCAGATGGTCAAATTAGCACAGCGTGCAAGCCCTGAAAATTTGTACCATAGTAGGAAGAGTGCAGTGTGGCACTTTTTTGAACAAAATCCTACTGATGACGCAAAGGTTATCTGTAAGAAGTGCCGAAGGACCTTTAGCAGAGGGAAATATCTAAGAAATTTGAATACCAGTTGCATACTTAGACATTTAACCAACATGCACTTGCATGCGTGGATGGACTACAAAAGCTCAGGTAGCACATGTGCACCTGCTCCGACTCAAGTTAGCCGGCAACGCTCTATCGCTTCCCACACTGTAAGACCACCGCTAAACACACCACCATCAAGAAATGTTGAGGTGTCGTCACTAGGCCAAACCAGTCACGCAAACACAATTTTTTCGCGAGGAAACACTGAATCTAGGCCATCAACACCCTTTCCGAAAGTTCATGGCCTACGCTGTCCCACGCTATGACCTACCCAGTCGGCACTTCTTTTCTCGAAAAGCCATCCCTGCCCTACACCGGCATGTGAAAGACTGCATTGTCCATGCACTAAAACAATCAGTGAGTGGAAAGGTGCACCTCACAACAGATGCATGGACCAGTAGGCATGGCCAGGGCTGTTGCGCGTCCATCACTGCGCACTGGGTTAATGTGGTGGATGCAGGCTCCACAGGGGACAGCAGCGGTGGAACAGTGCTGCCTAGCCCACAGTATAGGAAACAGTTGGCTGTAGGCGTTCGACCCTCCTCTTTCTCTTTCAGAAGCGAAAGCTCATCGACAGAGCGCAGTCGCACGAGCACTCCATCCACATCTGTCAGTGTTGCACACGAGGTGTCCCACTATCGAACAGCTAGTGGTAAGTGGCAGCAGGCTGTTTTAAAAATGATGTCTTTGGGCGACAGTAGACACACCGTGGAGGTACTGGCCGGCTACTTGCATCGACAAACTGAGTCATGGCTGGGCAGTCTAAATCTTGAGCCAGGCAAGGTAGTCAGTGATAATGGGTAGAATTTTGTGGCAGCCATAGCCCTTTCAAATCTCACACACATAACTTGCCTGGCTCACACCTTGAACCTGGTGGTGCAGTGCTTCCTAAATAATTATCCGGAGTTAACAGCCCTGCTCCATATAGTGCAAAGACTGTGCTCGTACATCTGTCGCTCAAACGTCCACTCCAGTCGTATGCAGAAGCTGCAGCGATCACTCAACCTCCCCAAGCACCGCCTAATCATAGACGTTGCTACAAGATGGAACTCCACCATGCACATGATTGAGAGGCTGTGCGAACAGAGGCAGGCTGTAATGCATTTGTGGGAGGATACACAGGTAGGCAGTTTGAGGGCAGACATGGAATTGTCGGGTGTGCAGTGGTCAAAGCTGAAAGACCTCTGTAAAGTCCTTCAGTGTTTTGAGGAATGCACACGGCTGGTAAGTGCAGACGACGCCATCATAAGCATGAGCATACCACTTATGCATCTGCTCATGCAAACTTTGACGCACATCAAGGATCAGGCATCTGCAGCTGAGGAGCAGCAGGAGGAGGAGGAGGGAAGCCTTGATGACAGTCAGCCATTGTCTGGTCAGGGAACTGTCGTGGATGAGGTGGAGGAAGATGAGGAGGATGAGGATGAGGGGGATGATTATTTTGGGGAGGAGGATGCTTCTCAGGGGGCAAGAGAACATGTGGGCGTGCCAAGGTCAGGTACAGGGTTTGTGCATGACTGGAGGGATGTGGATTTGCCAGAAAGTGCTCTTCCACCCACCACTGGCAGTGCATCATTGACACCTGGAACATTGGCCACATGTGTGACTATGCCTTGCGGATCCTAAAAAGGGACCCCCGCATTGCCAAAATGATGAGGGATGACGACTACTGGTTGGCCAGCATTCTCGATCCACGCTATAAAGGCAAATTACACAACATCATGCCACAGGAGAACCTAGAGCTAATATTGGCTAACAAACAAGCAGCTCTGGAAAGCAGGTTGTTTGAGGCATTCCCAGCACACAGCAGCGGAGCTGGTTCTCCCAAGAGCCGTAGTGGGCAAAATGGAAGAGGTGTTTGTGGTGCACACAGCCGAACAGGCGTTGGAGACAGGGGTTTCCTGACCATGTTGTGGTCTGATTTCTCAAGTCCCGCGCACACGACAACTAATACAGAATCGATTGCAAGTGACAGGAGACAGCAGTTGTCAACTATGGTAACAAACTACTTCTCCTCCCATATCGAGGTTCTCCCTCACAGGTCATTCCCCTTTGATTATTGGGCCTCAATACTGGACACTTGGCCTGAATTGGCACAATATGCCTTACAGGAGCTCGCTTGCCCTGCTGGTAGTGTGCTATCTGAAAGTCTTCTGTGCTGCTGGATCAATCCTGACAGAAAAAAGGACCCGTCTGTCGACTCAAAATGTTGATGATCTAACCTTTGTTAAAATTAACCATGCATGGGTTTCGAAAGATTTTGTCCCACCCTCCCCTGATAGCACATAGGTTGCCAGAGAAAAGGCTCGCTTTTGTCCTCCTCTTCCTCTGACTTCTCCAATTCTTCCATTTGCAGCAGCTGAAAGTCCAGCTTACACATCAACATATGCCATTTTTTAAACCACCTGAAATGGGCTGTCCACCCACCCCAGCCCCGGGGTCAACACCTGTCGTACCCGGGCAAGTGCTCTTGCCCAGAACAGGTGTGTGGCCCCACCCTTAGATGACGGGACTGGCACAGGGCCTCTCATAGTACAATAAATTGTCTCTGACGGTGGGGGGGCCACTCGCCGTCAGACACACTGGCGTACTATGAGGGGCCCTGTGCCAGTACCGGCGCCCACGAGTGGGTCCCCCCTGCTTGCTCAGGGGCACAGCACTTGCAATACTTGCCTCTCCCTGTTCCACCGCTGTGCTGTCTGGCCAGTTAAATCCGTCACAGGGACGGCCACTGCAAAATTGGTGTACTGATCGATGATGGTTAAGATTTAGCTATGTCCTTGTCAGGGGTGCTTCAGCAGCACCGCCACCTCAAGTAACAAAGACACAGATAGAGTGCACGTGAAGGATTCTTACCCGCAGCCATGGGAGTCCTGGCGTCTAACGTGGGTAGGAGCAGAGTAGGTTGAGGACCTGTGGGAGGTGGCGCAACGATGAAAGAGCTAGGTGCGCACAGGACCTACAATCATGTGACCGCAGGGGGTGGGGCATAGTGTCCTACTGCTGCAGATGATATAGTATACTCGCTACAGGAATACTGAAGTAGAGGAGAGGGGAACTCAGGTCAGGCAAGCCAGGAGGTCATACACGGGGCGGGCAGCGAGGTACAGGAGGGATAATCACAGAAAGGTCAATACATAGCCAGGGGTCATTCACAGGGTGGGCAAAGAGGTACAGAGTCAGAATACAAGAGACGTTAACCGTGACAGGACCGAATCAAACACCAAGCAAGCATACAAAGACAGGCATGAAGCACAGACAGAACAGGGTCAGGCACACTCAGCTAGGAGTATAAACGACAGGGGATGGCTCCTCCATGAGGCTATAAGAACCCTCCCCAGATCCATAGAGAGGCTTCTCAGATTAATCTCTGCACCGCTTAACCTGGAGCCTCAGTAAACCATGACAGTCCTGTCCTGCTGGCCTCTACCTTCAGATTCCCAATGGCTACCATTTGTAATGGATGTCAACTCCCAATCGGATGCAGCGGTGCTTTATGATCACCTTTCACATTTTTCATAGTCACAGACGTGTGACATTCCTGCCACCATTTTTCAATGTCTCCTCTCATGGCACTGCAATAGAATCCCCTGCGGCCTGTGGCTTGTGTGTTTTCCACTCCAAAGTGACCAGACAGATCATGATAGGCAGTGAGGACCATGTCTACAGCTCTCCCTGTGATCACAATTTGATGGAGATGAGTTATGGTGATGGGATCAACGCTACTGCGATACAGCAACCCTTTCTTCACTAATCTGCATTTTAGCTGTATCCAGAGTTAAAGTTATTGAGGGTCAGCATCGCCTCTGTGAATTCTCCCTGGAAGTTTTCCCATGATTACTAATTCAAACACATCTAAAATCACTCGACTTTACATCTGTACTTTTATCCATCTACCTTCCTCTAGCGGAGAGTTTGGACTGGCAGACTGACACTGAAATATAAACGAAGATTTCAAAGTACTCCAACACTGTATACTGGTGTATGTTTCGAATACATTTCCCTTTTTCTCATTTTTATATTCGGGTGTAATCCATACTGAGCCTGTGAGAGTTTGTGTCTTAATCTGGTAAAATATAAGGAGATTTAAAATGACACCAACACTGTATGCAGCTGAGCGATTGTAAAACATTACCCTTTTTCAAGTTTTTATATTTTTGTGTAATCCATACAGAGCCTGCGAATGTCTGTCTGTAACTCCAGAAATATATTTGTAGATTTAAGATTAACCCAACACTGTATACAGCTGTACGCTTGTGATACCTTACCCATTTACTGCTTTTTATATAGTGGTTAGAGTTGAGCGACTTTTGTTTTTTTAGGGTTGAGTTTCGTTTCGTGAAACCCGACTTTTCCAAAAGTCGGGTCGAGCAAGATCGGCCAATTATAGGGAAAAGTCGGGGTCGTCCCGAAACACGAAACCCAATGTAAGTCAATGGGGAATAAAAGTCGGCAGTGAGAGGAGGACAGGAAACACACCTACAGTGCTCATTTGAATGCCAAAAGCACCAATTCTTCTTACTTAAGCTTGTCAACCTTAATTAACTTCATAATACAAGTTACGCACTGAAAAATGGGGGTTATTTCGCTAAAGTTGTGGGGGGGTAGGGCTGGCTCTAGGTTTTCATGTGCCCTGGGCGAAAGAGCGCCCCTTTAACACATACCACAACTCATCATGCTCCGATACGGCAGAGAAATAGCGGTATAGTACAAAGAAAAATACTTCACTTTTTACATCTCATGACGAGGCCCATCTATTTCTCCATAGAGAATCATTGGTCCCATATAATGTTTGAAACAGTATATGATGAGCTCCACATAATGCTACAGTATATGTTGGTCCCTATGGATGAAGCTCCACTGTCTTATGGGCCCAAATAATGCTCCAAACATAATGGGCCCCATTTCTAATGCTCTAGTGTATAATGGGCCCTGTAAATGCTGCTCCAGTGTCTGATGTCCACCTTTGGAATGTTCCAGTGTATGGTGGGCCCCATCTATCATTCTCCAGTGTATAGTGCTCCCCAAAAATTGCTGTCCCAACATTGAAAACAATCAAATAAGTCTCCTCGCTAGGGAATCCCTGTACTAGTCTGGACTCCTCGTCGTCCCCATCTTCCATCTCACTGCACAGTATTTCAACCTTGCAAGTGCTGTGATCCTGAGCAAGCAGGGGGGGCCCACTCGTTGGCGACGGCACTGGCACAGGGCCCCTGATAGTACGGTGGTGTGTCTGATGGCGGGGGGGCCGAACCTGCACTTTCATCTGCAGCTTCCTCTTTGTCACCGTGTAAGATGGAACTGTATATGGTAAGGGTAACCTGAGTTTCATCAGGGTCAGATTCAGGCCATGTAGCGTGCGAGGGGAATGTAGTGGTCTGGGTCAATGTACCAGCAGATTCATCGAGCAGTGGCTGGGCATCAGTGCACTTGTGTCGCCCCCAGGAGTACGGTCGCCACAGTGGCATTACCTTCCTCCTAGGGAGTGTGATGTCATGCTTGGGAGCAACGAAGGATCTCTCTAGCAGGTTAACTGATTGGGCGGCGTTATTCCCACGAGTCATGACCCTCCAAACAGCGTTCATGAAGGCAAAGTGTTTGTTTTACGTGGGCAGTATGGTTGCAAAGCTGAACCTTAAAGGAATGTCCAGAAGGGCACCACCAGGAGTGGAGCCTACGGTTAAATTTGACTCCACCTGGGAAACCTCAACCATGCCAGCTACAGAACAGATGCACACATTGCAAGCTTAATTCCGTTAACGAACGAGACTCCGTCATGCCCTGCGGTCCGAGTCCGACTTACTAGTGGGACACGTGAGGCTCTAGCACATGAGATTGGCCAATAACTGGTGTGTCATGCCCTTACATGTCCGTGGCTGCATGTGCGCTACACTGAAAAGGCCAGCGTTTGTCGCTTACAGGTGCAGATAACCCGCTGAACAACGTTAGTGATGGGGATCACTGATTACAATTATTACCCGTGAACGATGATTTCCCAGTAAGTGCAGGTCAACCGCAGTTCCGGAATTAGGCCTAACCGTCATTCCTGAAAAAATGAAAAACTTACGTGTGCAAACCACAGGTGCTGTAGCTTGCTTAACAGCTCGCCAGCCGTTCTCACTCCCAGTATGGATTACATGTGATTGCACAAAGGTGAGAAAGGGTACCGTATCCCCGGATAACATGTATGAATAGCGTACACATTCAAAATATATGTCTATACATCAGGAGGCAGGCTCAGACGGTGTTAGGCCCAGTATGGCTTGCACGTGATTGCACAAAGGTGAGAAAGGGTACCGTATCCCTGGATAACATGTATGGATAGCGTACACATACAAAATATATGTCTATACATCAGGAGGCAGGCTCAGACGGTGTTAGGCCCAGTATGGATTACACGTGATTGCACAAAGGTGAGAAAGGGTACCGTATCCCAGGATAACATGTATGGATAGCGTACACATTCAAAATATATGTCTATACATCAGGAGGCAGGCTCAGACGGTGTTAGGCCCAGTATGGCTTGCACGTGATTGCACAAAGGTGAGAAAGGGTACCGTATCCCAGGATAACATGTATGGATAGCGTACACATTCAAAATATATGTCTATACATCAGGAGGCAGGCTCAGACATTGTTAGGCCCAGTATGGCTTGCACGTGATTGCACAAAGGTGAGAAAGGGTACCGTATCCCCGGATAACATGTATGGATAGCGTACACATTCAAAATATATGTCTATACATCATGAGGCAGGCTCAGACGGTGTTAGGCCCAGTATGGATTGCACGTGATTGCACAAAGGTGAGAAAGGGTACCGTATCCCTGGATAACATGTATGGATAGCGTACACATTCAAAATATATGTCTATACATCAGGAGGCAGGCTCAGACGGTGTTAGGCCCAGTATGGATTGCACGTGATTGCACAAAGGTGAGAAAGGGTACCGTATCCCAGGATAACATGTATGGATAGCGTACACATTCAAAATATATGTATACATCAGGAGGCAGGCTCAGACGGAGTCAGGCACAGTACGGATTTGACGGCCCAGACTACACAGCGGAGGAGCAGGGAGAGGTAAAGATTGCAAATGCTGGGGCCCTGCTCAAGCAAGGGGGGCCCACTCGTGGGCATCGGTACTGGCACTGGGCCCCTCATAGTACGGCGGTGTGTCTGACGGCGGGTGTGCACCACCACCGTCAGAGACACTTGATTGCACTATGAGGGACCCTGTGCCAGTGCCCGCGCCCAAGAGTCGGCCTACCCACCTGTCCAGGGCAACGGCACTCGCACGGTGTCGTGCGCTAGGTGGTGACCCCGGCCATGGGGGGGGAGGCAGCACAGTTAGGGAGTTTTAGAAAGTGGCATATGTTGATGTTGGACATTCAGCTGATGCAAAAGGCGAAATAGGTCAAGTCCCAGGAAGAGGTGGACCAAAGCAAGCCATTTTTCTGTCACCCTATGTGTCATCAGCGGAAGGTGGGACAAAATCCTTGGAAACCCATGCATGGTTCATTTTAATGAAGGTTAGATCATCCACATTTTGGGTTGACAGACGGGTCCTTTTTTCTGTCAGGATTGATCCAGCTGCACTGAAGACTCTTTCCGATAGCACACTTGCAGCTGGGCAAGCGAGCTCCTGTAAGGCATATTTTGCCAATTCAGGCCAGGTGTCCAGTTTAGCGGCCCAATAGTCAAAGGGGAATGACCTGTGTGGGAGAACTTCGATTTTGGAGGAAAAGTAGTTTGTAACCATAGTTGACAACTGCTGTCTCCTGTCACTTTCCATCGATGCAGTATTACCAGTTGTGTGAGCGGTACTTGAAAAATCAGTCCACAACATTGTCATGAAACCCCTGTCTCCAACGCCACTTCTGCTGTGTGCACCATGAACACCTCTGCCAAGCTGCCCCCAGCCCGTACGGCTCGTGTGAGAACCATCACCGCTGCTGTGTGCTGGGAATGCCTCAAGCAACCGATTTACCAGAGTTGCTTGTTTATTAGCCAATATTAGGTCAAGGTTCTCCTGTGGCATGATGTTTTGTAATTTGCCTTTATAGCGTGGATCCAGGATGCTGGCCAACCAGTAGTCGTCATCGTTCATCATTTTGGCAATGCGGGGGTCCCTTTTTAGGATCTGCAAGGCATAATCTGACATGTGGGCCAATGTTCCCGGTGTCAATGATGCACTGCGAGTGCTGGGTGGAGGAGCACTTTCTGGCAAATCCACATCCCTCCAGTCACGCACAAACCCTGTACCAGACCTTGCCACACCAACATTTTCACTTGCCCCACGAGATGCATCCTCCTCCCCTAAGTAATCATCCCCATCATCATCCTCCTCCTCCTCTTCTTCCTCCACCTCGTCCAGGAGAGGTCGCTGAGCAGACAATGGCTGAATGTCATCAAGGATTCCCTCCTCCTCTTCCTCCTCATCAACATTGGCTGCAGACGCCTGCTCCTTAAGGTGCGTCAAAGTTTGCATGAGCAGACGCATAAGCGGGATGCTCATGCTTAGGATGGCGTTGTCTGCGCTTACCAGCCGTGTGCATTCCTCAAAACACTGAAGGACTTTACAGAGGTCTTTCAGCTTCGACCACTACACACCTGTCAACTCCATGTCTGCTCTCAAAGTGCCTAGCCGTGTATCCTCCCACAAATGCATTATGGCCTGCCTCTGCTCGCACAGCCGCTCCACCATGTGCAGGGTGGAGTTCCACCTTGTTGCAATGTCAATAATGAGGCGGTGGTTAGGAAGGTGGAGCAATCGCTGCAGCTTCTGCATACGAACGGAGTGTACAGGCAACCGGCGGATGTGCGCGCACAGTCTTCGCACCTTCTGGAGCAGGGCTGTTAACTCCGGATAATTTTTGAGGAAGCACTGCACCACCAGGTTCAAGGTGTGAGCCAAGCAAGGTATGTGGCTGAGTTTTGAAAGGGCTATGGCTGCCACAAAATTACGGCCGTTATCACTAACTACCTTGCCTGCCTCAAGATGTTCACTGCCCAGCCATGACTCAGTTTGTCGCTTCAAGTACTCGGCCAGCACCTCGGCGGTGTGTCTGTCGCCCAAACACATCATCTGCAACACAGCCTGCTGACGCTTTCCACTAGCTGCTCGATAGGGGGACTCCTCGTGTGCAACAGTGGCAGCTGCAGATGGAGTGCTCGTACGACTGAGCTCTGTAGACGAGCTTTCGCTTCTGGAGGAGGAGGAGGAGGGTCGAACGCCTACAGCCAACTGTTTCCTATACCGTGGGCTAGGCAGCACCGTCCCACCACCGCTGTCCCCTGTGGACCCTGCATCCACCACAGTAACCCAGTGCGCAGTGATGGACACGTAACGTCCCTGGCCATGCCGACTGGACCATGCATCAGTTGTGAGGTGCACCTTTCCACTCACTGACTGCTTGAGTGCATGGACAATGCGGTCTTTTACATGATGGTGGAGGACTGGGATGGCTTTGCGAGAGAAGAAGTGGCGACTGGGTAGGTCATAGCGTGGTACTGCATAGGCCATGAGTTCACGGAAAGCTGCGCTTTCCACCAACCGATAGGGCATCATCTCAAACGAGATTAGTTTGGCAATGTGTGCCTTCAAACCCAGTGTACGCGGATGAGAGACTGAGTACTTTCTTGACCTACTCATAGTGTCTGGGAGGGTGAGCTGGACTTGAGAGCTGCATATGGTGGAAGTAGAGGTGGACAGGGCGGACTGAGAGAGGGTTGATGATGGTGATGGAGTTGGTGTTCTTTCTGATGGCCTAGATTCAGTATTTCATTGATATAACAGTGGGATTCCCTGACTGCTGTGGCCTTGCAACGACACCTCAACATTTGCTGCTGTGCTAACCGGTGGGCTTACAGTGGGGGAAACAATGTAGCGTTGTTGACTACCTTCTTTGTGATCAGTTGCACATGTGGCACTTGAGGTTTGGTGCTGTGTCCACGCTTGCAAGTGCATGCTGGTTAAATGTCTAAGCATGCAACTGGTATTCAAATTTTTCAGATTTTTCCCTCGGCTAAAGGTCTTTGCGCACTTCTTACAGATAACCTTGGCCTGATCATGAGGATTTTGTTCAAAAAAATGCCACACTGCACTCTTCCTACTTTGGCAGACATTTTGCGGCCTAGCACGCTGTGATCTTTTGACCCTCTGGACAAGCTGTCCAGCAACTCTTTTGATGTTTGGAACCTGTCTTTGGAGTGCTACGGGCCTGCCAGATAACAGCTGTTGCGATGTCGATGTCTGCTGTGGATGCTCCTCATCTGAGCTATTGGAAGCAGCACCCTCTTCCCCCAATGGATGCCAATCTGGGTCAACAACTGGGTCATCCATCACCTCCTCTTCTATGTCATGTGCACCTTCCTCTGTGTCACAGTGTATGGTGGTATAGTGTGCGGGAAGGGGCACCTGAGTCTCATCAGGGTCAGAATCTGGCTCTGTACACTGCGAGGACAATGTAGTGCTCTGAGTGAATGTACCAGCAGAATCATCCATCAGCGGCTGTGCATCAGTGCACTCCATGTCAGATTCATCTTGGCCTGGGTAATTCACCATTTGACTTGATAATCCAGGCATGGTATGTGAAAACAGCTCCATGGAGTAATCAGTAGTATGGCCTGCGTCATCCTTCAATCTTGGTTGGGGTGAAGGACACAAGGAAAGGTGTGATTCATGAACATGAGCCTCCAATGACGACTCAGTGCTTTTACTTTTTACAACTGAAGAAGAGGAGGCGATAGAGCTGGAGGCTGAGTCAGCAATGTAAGACAAAACTTTTTCCTGATGCTCTGGCTTTAAAAGCGGTTTGCCAACTCCTAGAAAACTAAGCGTTCGAGGCCTTATGTAGCCAGACGATGACGCAGGCTCAACACCTCCTGCATTCGGTCCTATTTTGCTCTTGCCACTACCATCAGATCCACCACCAACACCATCATTACCAGCTGTCAACCCCCGCCCAATTCCACGGCCTCTTCCACCAGCCTTCCTCATTTTTGGTAGAAATGTAGACAAAATCCAACAAACTATATAGTAATGTAAAACAAGGTACAAGGTGTCTATAGGACAGGGGAGATTTTTAATTTCTGCAGACACTTGTGGACACTGGACACTTTTGGATTGTGTGAGGCCCACTGATATCTGAGCTCTATGTGACAGGCTCGATGGCACAGCTGTGACCAAAGTGACTAGAGGATAAGGGAGATTTTGAATCTCTGCACACACTTTTGGACACTGGACACTTTTGGATTGTGTGAGGCCCACTGATATCTGAGCGCTATGTGACAGGCTTGATGGCACAGCTGTGACCAAAGTGACTAGAGGATAAGGGAGATTTTGAATCTCTGCACACACTTTTGGACACTGGACACTTTTGGATTGTGTGAGGCCCACTGATATCTGAGCGCTATGTCACAGGCTCGATGGCACAGCTGTGACCAAAGTGACTAGAGGATAAGGGAGATTTTGAATCTCTGCACACACTTTTGGACACTGGACACTTTTGGATTGTGTGAGGCCCAATGAATATCTGAGCGCTATGTGACAGGCTCGATGGCACAGCTGTGACCAAAGTGACTAGAGGATAAGGGAGATTTTGAATCTCTGCACACACTTTTGGACACTGGACACTTTGGGATTGTGTGAGGCCTACTGATATCTGAGCGCTATGTCACAGGCTCGATGGCACAGCTGTGACCAAAGTGACTAGAGGATAAGGGAGATTTTGAATCTCTGCACACACTTTTAGACACTGGACACTTTTGGATTGTGTGAGGCCCAATGAATATCTGAGCGCTATGTGACAGGCTCGATGGCACAGCTGTGACCAAAGTGACTAGAGGATAAGGGAGATTTTGAATCTCTGCACACACTTTTGGACACTGGACACTTTTGGATTGTGTGAGGCCCAATGAATATCTGAACGCTATGTGACAGGCTCGATGGCACAGCTGTGACCAAAGTGACTAGAGGATAAGGGAGATTTTGAATCTCTGCACACACTTTTGGACACTGGACACTTTGGGATTGTGTGAGGCCCACTGATATCTGAGCGCTATGTGACAGGCTCGATGGCACAGCTGTGACCAAAGTGACTAGAGGATAAGGGAGATTTTGAATCTCTGCACACACTTTTGGACACTGGACACTTTTGGATTGTGTGAGGCCCAATGAATATCTGAGCGCTATGTGACAGGCTCGATGGCACAGCTGTGACCAAAGTGACTAGAGGATAAGGGAGATTTTGAATCTCTGCACACACTTTTGGACACTGGACACTTTTGGATTGTGTGAGGCCCAATGAATATCTGAGCGCTATGTGACAGGCTCGATGGCACAGCTGTGACCAAAGTGACTAGAGGATAAGGGAGATTTTGAATCTCTGCACACACTTTTGGACACTGGACACTTTTGGATTGTGTGAGGCCCACTGATATCTGAGCGCTATGTCACAGGCTCGATGGCACAGCTGTGACCAAAGTGACTAGAGGATAAGGGAGATTTTGAATCTCTGCACAAACTTTTAGACACTGGACACTTTTGGATTGTGTGAGGCCCAATGAATATCTGAGAGCTATGTGACAGGCTCGATGGCACAGCTGTGACCAAAGTGACTAGAGGATAAGGGAGATTTTGAATCTCTGCACACACTTTTGGACACTGGACACTTTTGGATTGTGTGAGGCCCAATGAATATCTGAGCGCTATGTGACAGGCTCGATGGCACAGCTGTGACCAAAGTGACTAGAGGATAAGGGAGATTTTGAATCTCTGCACACACTTTTGGACACTGGACACTTTGGGATTGTTTGAGTCCCACTGATATCTGAGCGCTATGTCACAAGCTCGATGGCACAGCTGTGACCAAAGTGACTAGAGGATAAGGGAGATTTTGAATCTCTGCACAAACTTTTAGACACTGGACACTTTTGGATTGTGTGAGGCCCAATGAATATCTGAGCGCTATGTGACAGGCTCGATGGCACAGCTGTGACCAAAGTGACTAGAGGATAAGGGAGATTTTGAATCTCTGCACACACTTTTGGACACTGGACACTTTTGGATTGTGTGAGGCCCAATGAATATCTGAGCGCTATGTGACAGGCTCGATGGCACAGCTGTGACCAAAGTGACTAGAGGATAAGGGAGATTTTGAATCTCTGCACACACTTTTGGACACTGGACACTTTTGGATTGTGTGAGGCCCACTGATATCTGAGCGCTATGTCACAGGTTCGATGGCACAGCTGTGACCAAAGTGACTAGAGGATAAGGGAGATTTTGAATCTCTGCACACACTTTTGGACACTGGACACTTTTGGATTGTGTGAGACCCAATGAATATCTGAGCGCTATGTGACAAGCTCGATGGCACAGCTGTGACCAAAGTGACTAGAGGATAAGGGAGATTTTGAATCTCTGCACACACTTTTGGACACTGGACACTTTGGGATTGTTTGAGTCCCACTGATATCTGAGCGCTATGTCACAGGCTCGATGGCACAGCTGTGACCAAAGTGACTAGAGGATAAGGGAGATTTTGAACCTCTGCACACACTTTTGGACACTGGACACTTTTGGATTGTGTGAGGCCCAATGAATATCTGAGCGCTATGTGACAGGCTCGATGGCACAGCTGTGACCAAAGTGACTAGAGGATAAGGGAGATTTTGAATCTCTGCACACACTTTTGGACACTGGACACTTTGGGATTGTGTGAGGCCCACTGATATCTGAGCGCTATGTCACAGGCTCGATGGCACAGCTGTGACCAAAGTGACTAGAGGATAAGGGAGATTTTGAATCTCTGCACACACTTTTAGACACTGGACACTTTTGGATTGTGTGAGGCCCAATGAATATCTGAGCGCTATGTGACAGGCTCGATGGCACAGCTGTGACCAAAGTGACTAGAGGATAAGGGAGATTTTGAATCTCTGCACACACTTTTGGACACTGGACTCTTTTGGATTGTGTGAGGCCCACTGATATCTGAGCTCTATGTGACAGGCTCGATGGCACAGCTGTGACCAAAGTGACTAGAGGATAAGGGAGATTTTGAATCTCTGCACACACTTTTGGACACTGGACACTTTTGGATTGTGTGAGGCCCACTGATATCTGAGCGCTATGTGACAGGCTCGATGGCACAGCTGTGACCAAAGTGACTAGAGGATAAGGGAGATTTTGAATCTCTGCACACACTTTTGGACACTGGACACTTTTGGATTGTGTGAGGCCCAATGAATATCTGAACGCTATGTGACAGGCTCGATGGCACAGCTGTGACCAAAGTGACTAGAGGATAAGGGAGATTTTGAATCTCTGCACACACTTTTGGACACTGGACACTTTGGGATTGTGTGAGGCCCACTGATATCTGAGCGCTATGTGACAGGCTCGATGGCACAGCTGTGACCAAAGTGACTAGAGGATAAGGGAGATTTTGAATCTCTGCACACACTTTTGGACACTGGACACTTTTGGATTGTGTGAGGCCCAATGAATATCTGAGCGCTATGTGACAGGCTCGATGGCACAGCTGTGACCAAAGTGACTAGAGGATAAGGGAGATTTTGAATCTCTGCACACACTTTTGGACACTGGACACTTTTGGATTGTGTGAGGCCCAATGAATATCTGAGCGCTATGTGACAGGCTCGATGGCACACCTGTGACCAAAGTGCCTAGAGGATAAGGGAGATTTTGAATCTCTGCACACACTTTTGGACACTGGACACTTTTGGATTGTGTGAGGCCCACTGATATCTGAGCGCTATGTCACAGGCTCGATGGCACAGCTGTGACCAAAGTGACTAGAGGATAAGGGAGATTTTGAATCTCTGCACAAACTTTTAGACACTGGACACTTTTGGATTGTGTGAGGCCCAATGAATATCTGAGCGCTATGTGACAGGCTCGATGGCACAGCTGTGACCAAAGTGACTAGAGGATAAGGGAGATTTTGAATCTCTGCACACACTTTTGGACACTGGACACTTTTGGATTGTGTGAGGCCCAATGAATATCTGAGCGCTATGTGACAGGCTCGATGGCACAGCTGTGACCAAAGTGACTAGAGGATAAGGGAGATTTTGAATCTCTGCACACACTTTTGGACACTGGACACTTTGGGATTGTTTGAGTCCCACTGATATCTGAGCGCTATGTCACAGGCTCGATGGCACAGCTGTGACCAAAGTGACTAGAGGATAAGGGAGATTTTGAATCTCTGCACAAACTTTTAGACACTGGACACTTTTGGATTGTGTGAGGCCCAATGAATATCTGAGCGCTATGTGACAGGCTCGATGGCACAGCTGTGACCAAAGTGACTAGAGGATAAGGGAGATTTTGAATCTCTGCACACACTTTTGGACACTGGACACTTTTGGATTGTGTGAGGCCCAATGAATATCTGAGCGCTATGTGACAGGCTCGATGGCACAGCTGTGACCAAAGTGACTAGAGGATAAGGGAGATTTTGAATCTCTGCACACACTTTTGGACACTGGACACTTTTGGATTGTGTGAGGCCCACTGATATCTGAGCGCTATGTCACAGGCTCGATGGCACAGCTGTGACCAAAGTGACTAGAGGATAAGGGAGATTTTGAATCTCTGCACACACTTTTGGACACTGGACACTTTTGTATTGTGTGAGACCCAATGAATATCTGAGCGCTATGTGACAAGCTCGATGGCACAGCTGTGACCAAAGTGACTAGAGGATAAGGGAGATTTTGAATCTCTGCACACACTTTTGGACACTGGACACTTTGGGATTGTTTGAGTCCCACTGATATCTGAGCGCTATGTCACAGGCTCGATGGCACAGCTGTGACCAAAGTGACTAGAGGATAAGGGAGATTTTGAACCTCTGCACACACTTTTGGACACTGGACACTTTTGGATTGTGTGAGGCCCAATGAATATCTGAGCGCTATGTGACAGGCTCGATGGCACAGCTGTGACCAAAGTGACTAGAGGATAAGGGAGATTTTGAATCTCTGCACACACTTTTGGACACTGGACACTTTGGGATTGTGTGAGGCCCACTGATATCTGAGCGCTATGTGACAGGCTCGATGGCACAGCTGTGACCAAAGTGACTAGAGGATAAGGGAGATTTTGAATCTCTGCACACACTTTTGGACACTGGACACTTTTGGATTGTGTGAGGCCCAATGAATATCTGAGCGCTATGTGACAGGCTCGATGGCACAGCTGTGACCAAAGTGACTAGAGGATAAGGGAGATTTTGAATCTCTGCACACACTTTTGGACACTGGACACTTTTGGATTGTGTGAGGCCCAATGAATATCTGAGCGCTATGTGACAGGCTCGATGGCACAGCTGTGACCAAAGTGACTAGAGGATAAGGGAGATTTTGAATCTCTGCACACACTTTTGGACACTGGACACTTTTGGATTGTGTGAGGCCCACTGATATCTGAGCGCTATGTCACAGGCTCGATGGCACAGCTGTGACCAAAGTGACTAGAGGATAAGGGAGATTTTGAATCTCTGCACAAACTTTTAGACACTGGACACTTTTGGATTGTGTGAGGCCCAATGAATATCTGAGCGCTATGTGACAGGCTCGATGGCACAGCTGTGACCAAAGTGACTAGAGGATAAGGGAGATTTTGAAACTCTGCACACACTTTTGGACACTGGACACTTTTGGATTGTGTGAGGCCCAATGAATATCTGAGCGCTATGTGACAGGCTCGATGGCACAGCTGTGACCAAAGTGACTAGAGGATAAGGGAGATTTTGAATCTCTGCACACACTTTTGGACACTGGACACTTTGGGATTGTTTGAGTCCCACTGATATCTGAGCGCTATGTCACAGGCTCGATGGCACAGCTGTGACCAAAGTGACTAGAGGATAAGGGAGATTTTGAATCTCTGCACAAACTTTTAGACACTGGACACTTTTGGATTGTGTGAGGCCCAATGAATATCTGAGCGCTATGTGACAGGCTCGATGGCACAGCTGTGACCAAAGTGACTAGAGGATAAGGGAGATTTTGAATCTCTGCACACACTTTTGGACACTGGACACTTTTGGATTGTGTGAGGCCCAATGAATATCTGAGCGCTATGTGACAGGCTCGATGGCACAGCTGTGACCAAAGTGACTAGAGGATAAGGGAGATTTTGAATCTCTGCACACACTTTTGGACACTGGACACTTTTGGATTGTGTGAGGCCCACTGATATCTGAGCGCTATGTCACAGGCTCGATGGCACAGCTGTGACCAAAGTGACTAGAGGATAAGGGAGATTTTGAATCTCTGCACACACTTTTGGACACTGGACACTTTTGGATTGTGTGAGACCCAATGAATATCTGAGCGCTATGTGACAAGCTCGATGGCACAGCTGTGACCAAAGTGACTAGAGGATAAGGGAGATTTTGAATCTCTGCACACACTTTTGGACACTGGACACTTTGGGATTGTTTGAGTCCCATTGATATCTGAGCGCTATGTCACAGGCTCGATGGCACAGCTGTGACCAAAGTGACTAGAGGATAAGGGAGATTTTGAATCTCTGCACACACTTTTGGACACTGGACACTTTTGGATTGTGTGAGGCCCAATGAATATCTGAGCGCTATGTGACAGGCTCGATGGCACAGCTGTGACCAAAGTGACTAGAGGATAAGGGAGATTTTGAATCTCTGCACACACTTTTGGACACTGGACACTTTGGGATTGTGTGAGGCCCACTGATATCTGAGCGCTATGTCACAGGCTCGATGGCACAGCTGTGACCAAAGTGACTAGAGGATAAGGGAGATTTTGAATCTCTGCACACACTTTTAGACACTGGACACTTTTGGATTGTGTGAGGCCCAATGAATATCTGAGCGCTATGTGACAGGCTCGATGGCACAGCTGTGACCAAAGTGACTAGAGGATAAGGGAGATTTTGAATCTCTGCACACACATTTGGACACTGGACACTTTTGGATTGTGTGAGGCCCAATGAATATCTGAGCGCTATGTGACAGGCTCGATGGCACAGCTGTGACCAAAGTGACTAGAGGATAAGGGAGATTTTGAATCTCTGCACACACTTTTGGACACTGGACACTTTTGGATTGTGTGAGGCCCACTGATATCTGAGCGCTATGTCACAGGCTCGATGGCACAGCTGTGACCAAAGTGACTAGAGGATAAGGGAGATTTTGAATCTCTGCACACACTTTTGGACACTGGACACTTTTGGATTGTGTGAGACCCAATGAATATCTGAGCGCTATGTGACAAGCTCGATGGCACAGCTGTGACCAAAGTGACTAGAGGATAAGGGAGATTTTGAATCTCTGCACACACTTTTGGACACTGGACACTTTGGGATTGTTTGAGTCCCATTGATATCTGAGCGCTATGTCACAGGCTCGATGGCACAGCTGTGACCAAAGTGACTAGAGGATAAGGGAGATTTTGAATCTCTGCACACACTTTTGGACACTGGACACTTTTGGATTGTGTGAGGCCCAATGAATATCTGAGCGCTATGTGACAGGCTCGATGGCACAGCTGTGACCAAAGTGACTAGAGGATAAGGGAGATTTTGAATCTCTGCACACACTTTTGGACACTGGACACTTTGGGATTGTGTGAGGCCCACTGATATCTGAGCGCTATGTCACAGGCTCGATGGCACAGCTGTGACCAAAGTGACTAGAGGATAAGGGAGATTTTGAATCTCTGCACACACTTTTAGACACTGGACACTTTTGGATTGTGTGAGGCCCAATGAATATCTGAGCGCTATGTGACAGGCTCGATGGCACAGCTGTGACCAAAGTGACTAGAGGATAAGGGAGATTTTGAATCTCTGCACACACTTTTGGACACTGGACACTTTTGGATTGTGTGAGGCCCAATGAATATCTGAGCGCTATGTGACAGGCTCGATGGCACAGCTGTGACCAAAGTGACTAGAGGATAAGGGAGATTTTGAATCTCTGCACACACTTTTAGACACTGGACACTTTGGGATTGTGTGAGGCCCACTGATATCTGAGCGCTATGTGTCAGGCTCGATGGCACAGCTGTGACCAAAGTGACTAGAGGATAAGGGAGATTTTGAATCTCTGCACACACTTTTGGACACTGGACACTTTTGGATTGTGTGAGGCCCAATGAATATCTGAGCGCTATGTGACAGGCTCGATGGCACAGCTGTGACCAAAGTGACTAGAGGATAAGGGAGATTTTGAATCTCTGCACACACTTTTGGACACTGGACACTTTTGGATTGTGTGAGGCCCAATGAATATCTGAGCGCTATGTGACAGGCTCGATGGCACAGCTGTGACCAAAGTGACTAGAGGATAAGGGAGATTTTGAATCTCTGCACACACTTTTGGACACTGGACACTTTTGGATTGTGTGAGGCCCAATGAATATCTGAGCGCTATGTGACAGGCTCGATGGCACAGCTGTGACCAAAGTGACTAGAGGATAAGGGAGATTTTGAATCTCTGCACACACTTTTGGACACTGGACACTTTGGGATTGTGTGAGGCCCACTGATATCTGAGCGCTATGTGTCAGGCTCCATGGCACAGCTGTGACCAAAGTGACTAGAGGATAAGGGAGATTTTGAATCTCTGCACACACTTTTGGACACTGGACACTTTTGGATTGTGTGAGGCCCAATGAATATCTGAGCGCTATGTGACAGGCTCGATGGCACAGCTGTGACCAAAGTGACTAGAGGATAAGGGAGATTTTGAATCTCTGCACACACTTTTGGACACTGGACACTTTTGGATTGTGTGAGGCCCAATGAATATCTGAGCGCTATGTGACAGGCTCGATGGCACAGCTGTGACTAAAGTGACTAGAGGATAAGGGAGATTTTGAATCTCTGCACACACTTTTGGACACTGGACACTTTTGGATTGTGTGAGGCCCAATGAATATCTGAGCGCTATGTGACAGGCTCAATGGCACAGCTGTGACCAAAGTGACTAGAGGATAAGGGAGATTTTGAATCTCTGCACACACTTTTGGACACTGGACACTTTTGGATTGTGTGAGGCCCACTGATATCTGAGCGCTATGTCACAGGCTCGATGGCACAGCTTTGAGCAAAGTGACTAGAGGATAAGGGAGATTTTGAATCTCTGCACACACTTTTGGACACTGGACACTTTGGGATTGTGTGAGGCCCAATGAATATCTGAGCGCTATGTGACATGCTCGATGGCACAGCTGTGACCAAAGTGACTAGAGGATAAGGGAGATTTTGAATCTCTGCACACACTTTTGGATTGTGTGAGGCCCAATGAATATCTGAGCGCTATGTGACAGGCTCGATGGCACAGCTGTGACCAAAGTGACTAGAGGATAAGGGAGATTTTGAATCTCTGCACACACTTTTGGACACTGGACACTTTTGGATTGTGTGAGGCCCAATGAATATCTGAGCGCTATGTGACAGGCTCGATGGCACAGCTGTGACCAAAGTGACTAGAGGATAAGGGAGATTTTGAATCTCTGCACACACTTTTGGATACTGGACACTTTTGGATTGTGTGAGGCCCACTGATATCTGAGCGCTATGTCACAGGCTTGATGGCACAGCTGTGACAAAAGTAACTAGAGGATAAGGGAGATTGGATTGCTTTTAAAAAAGCAGTTTGTGGAGCAGTGGGTAAACAGCAATGCCAGCCTGTCAGGAAGCCTTAAAAGGCAGCCCAACAACCAACACCACTGATACACCACAATATAGCCTCCCCTTGCACTGCACACACAGTGACTGGTGTGTTGTGCAGGCCAAATTGCTAGCAGCAGAAGCAGTTTTTTTTTCTTCTCATCAGGACAAAAAAAAAAAAACTGGGATTGCTTTTAAAAAAGCAGTTTGCGGAGCAGTGGGTAAACAGCAATGCAGGAATGTCAGGAAGCCTTAGAAGGCAGCCCAACAACCAACACCACTGATACACCACTATATAGCCTCCCCTTGCACTGCACACACAGTGACTGGTGTGTTGTGCAGGCCAAATCGCTAGCAGCAGAAGCAGTTTTTTTGTCTTCTTCCCTGCCTAACGCTCTCCCTACAGAATCAGCAGCAACCTCTCCCTATACTGAGATCGGCAGAAGTAAGATGGCGGTCGGCGTGCACGCCCTTTTATACCCCCTGTGACGCCCACCAAAGCAAGCCAATCACTTGCATGCCCTTCTGAAAGATGGTGGTGACCCCTGCCTATGTCATCACGTTGCCCACAGTGTCCGTGGATCCTGATTGGCTGAAAAAGAGCGCAAAACAAACTTTTGAAACGCGACTTTGGCGCGTAAGTCGCCGACCTCGTGGCCGACCTCATCCTAGGGTCGGGTTTCGTTTCATGAAACCCGACTTTGCCAAAAGTCGGCGACTTTTGAAATTTTTCGACCCGTTTCGCTCAACTCTAGCTGTGGCAAATGATGCCGATCCAAGTAAAATGTTAATCCTTCCATCAACTTTCACTGGAAGCCCACTAACATGCATGAATACACACAGTATGCAATGACTTACGTTAGAAAGTTTGGCCGTCCAGATCTTTTCATTACCTTTACTTGCAATCCTAATTGGGAGGAAATCAGAGAGCACCTGTTACCATGCCAGAAAACTGTTCATCGCCATGACACCATTGCACGAGTTTTCAAACGAAAACTTGCAAAAATGGTTCATCTGATTACAAAGGCATACGCTTTTGGTGAGACAGTGTTGGATGTATTCAGTTGAATGGCAAAAAAGAGGCCTTCCTCACACCCATATCTTGATCTGGCTGAAACAAAAAATACAGCCTACTGAATTTGACAATATTATCAGTGCAGAATTCCCAACTTGAGAATGACCTTTTGTTGTTTTACATCATCACAAAGAACATGATCCATGGTCCCTGTGGGAATCTCAACAAAAATTCCCCTGCATGGTTGATTGCAGGTGTTCAAAGAATTACCCACAAAACCTGGTTCAAGAAACTCAAACTGGACAATATGGATATCCAGTCTACCAAACAAAAAAAGAGGGGATGGTGGTTTCATAGCAAAGCTCAAAATGTGGGTTGGATCATCAACCCAAGAGATAGAAAAGAAATTGACAACAAGTGGGTGGTGCCTTACAATCCTCTGCACTCACAAATTTTCCAAGCCCACATCAACATCGAATCTTGCCACTCTGTGAAATCAATCAAGTACATATGCAAATATGTCTATAAAGGAAGTGATCAAGCAGTGTTTGAACTCCAGAAAAATTGACCTTTTGATGAAGAAGAGGCATTACAGATGGGCATGTACACCAGCAGCAATGAAGCTGTTTGGAAAATACTAGGGTTCTCCATTCACGAGCGCTACCCACTGGTTATGCATCTCAGTGTACACTTGGAAAATGGAAAGAGGATTTACTTTGACCCGGCAAACCTGATCCAGCAGCTTCAAACACCACCTAAGACCACCGTCTTGGCATTTTTTGAACTTTGTCAACAAGATACATTAGCAAAAACAATACTGTATTCTACTGTGATCTACCAAAGTACTACACTTGGAATGCATCCAGAAAAACACTAGAACGGAGGAGGGGCTTGATATTGATGGCCATCCAGGGGTCGAAGTAATCTATTAGATGCGCCGATTCAAGCTCTTTGCCTTGCTCTTCTCACTTGTCCTGTGGTGGTGGTAATTGGGGTTCATATTTGTGGGGTTGATTTCACCTTTGTATTGTCCAGTGACATCAGGCCAACAACTTACAGTAGTAATGGAGAGGCATCTACAAAATGTTTATCAATTAGTAATCCTGTAGTTACAGTATATGGTAAATAAACACACACTCAGAATAAAGTCCTTTAATTGAAAGAACGATACAGAATTATTTAATGAATCTAAATTAAACCATAAACATGTCATTGTCCAGTCCTAAATAAGCCAAGTTCTCCTGTAACAGAATTAAAATAATAAACCACAAAGAAAGGTCCTGGGAGTTCACAGCCAATGAACTTAGTTCAACTCACTGATGTCAGTGTGAGTCCAATGGGGAAAGTTGTAATGTTGTCAGTGAGTTGAACTGAGTTCATTGGCTGTGAACTCTCAGGACCTTTGATGACTTATAGTCTACTCTAAAAGAAACAAAAAGACCTTTCTGATGTAGGTCCGTTGTTGGACCGAAAACGTTCATATGATATGAGTCTATTTTTGTGTGGATGCACAATAAAGAAAAAATTGCTTCTCCGATTTTGAGTGCCAAGTAATTTTGTATATGTCTATGGGTTGAAAACCTTACTTGAGCACCAATTCTCCTCTGTTTTTCTCCGGAGTGCCTTTTTTTTGTATATTGATAGAGTAAAGAGCGGAGATTGTGGTAGCTAGAAGTTGTGAGGTTGACCACCATGGCTACAAAGACTAAACTTAGTTTACTATCATTTGGAAAAAAATTCTATAATTGAAATTGAAATTTTCTTACCATTTTAATAAATTATACAAAACCTACAAGAAACAAAGTGAGCAAAACCCTGCTGTAACTAAATAAGTAAAAAGCAAAAGTGCATTTAAATAACACAAAGATCTTAGTAATACTGTTTTTGATCAAAAGTAGCATAAAAGCCATCCCACCATCGACAAGGTGACTCTGATCGGGAGGTCCTACACTGTCTAAAATTAGAAACCTTACCATGTGAAACCAAGTTCAATTTTTGTGTTTTTTTTTTTTTTCAATTTAAAAAATTGAAGGAAATTTCCAATTGTCTAGTCAGCTGGACTGAAAAGTAAAAGTCAGTTAAAATTACATAACTCCCTGCTTTAAAAAACAAGTTGAATTTTGAGAATAATTACATAAAAGAATTGTCACAGAAGAATCGCTTTAATAATATAAACTTCTATTTAGAGTGATTATCTTTAAAGACATGATTATTTCATACAGGAGTATGCCCTAAAGTGCCTTGCTATGTTTAATATTTAAAATTCTACTAATTTTTTTGCTACTATATTATAAATGGTCTTAGAGAACGACGTTTGTAAAATACATGCAAACGCATTTGCGGGTATTGCACACCGTTCTATTTTAGCTTTAGTGCTGTGGTAATTGCAGCAATATCAGGCCAATTGCACATAACTACTATCATTCCAATAATAGTCATGTTGCATTCAAGATTATTATTGGACATTGAGATTAATTTACTCAGACTGGTTGATTTTCATCTTGGAATTGTGAAAAGATGCCACTGTGGAGTGAAAAATTAATTTACACTCCCTGTTCACAGGCCAAAGTGTTCTATGTAATCTCATGATTTGATCACCTTTCTGTGTAGCTGCATTGAGTCGTACATCTGTCACTCAAACCGTGTGAATTTTTCATAGCTAAGTAATCTGTATGCGATTTGTCATTCATTTGTCATTGTAAAAAATATTTTCTGTTCTGTGCTTTTTATTGCATACATTTGATGTTAAAAGTTAATCATACCAACAAAAGATTGCTGATTTTATTCCATTTTCCTATGCTTCTATTTTCAATTTGTACAATAATCCTCATTTATTATAGTAATGGCTGTTTTAATTTTAACAACCATTACCATACTAGTGACAGCCACAACCATTTTTTTCATGCGAGTAGGTAATGGAGAAAAACACAAAGGACACTTAAAGAGTAGTGGTTGTCTTTCTCAGAGGCTAGGTAAGCTGCTCAGCCGGGGGAAGGTCACAGACTGTACACTGTACGTATGTATGGTCAATGTACTTAGCACATTTAATGTAATCCAAGTGTAGAAATTGTAAATTACTGATAACATTGTAAAAGTCTATAGTATGAAAAAGATGCTGGTCCAGCATGGAAACATATTGGAGCAGATTAATAAAGACTCACAATTTGTATGCCAGTGTTTATGAAGTATTAGCTGGATTAAAATGGGCCAAATTAGATGTGTTTACTAGGGATGAGCGAGCACTAAAATGCTCAGATGTTGAAATGAATGGAAAAAGTGCTAAATGGAAGGAGAACAGCATAGGTAAGACCCCTGGAAGCATCTCTGACACCAAGATTGCTGCTGAGAGCAATGGTGTCACACTGTTACTCCACTTTAAGGACTAACAAAGCTTTCAAAATCAAATAAATTGGAGTTTCCTGCATAGTAGCTTGTATATAAGGCTAAATTTAAATAGGATTTACCAAAAAATAATAATTTAAGTAAACCAAAATTGTTTCATTTGTAAATAATTGGAAATGTCAGAGTAAGTTATGAAGGAAGCAAGAACAAAAATTTGATTGAAGAGGGACTCAGATATACCCTGTATTAGACACAAATGTGAAGTCATACACATTTTGCTCAATTGTCTTGCATTGTACTCCTAGACTCAATGGCTATGCACTAAATCCATACACCCGTAAGGGAACCATCTACAGTGCCTCATTCAAATATTGTGAACAAAGTGTAGTTTTGATGTTCCTACACTCATAGAAGCTCTGAACAAAGTGCTAACTTTCCAAAAAATTCAAATGGGGTTATCCATACACCCTTTAAAGCACCAACTCTAGTACCTCATTTAAATATTGTGAATAAAAGGTTGTTGGTGTGCCTCTACACTCATAAAAGCTCTGCACACATTGCAAAGCCTGCCAGAAATTACAAGCAGGGTCATCCATTTACCCTTGAAGGCAACAACTGGAGTGCCTCACAAAAAAGCAAGAGAGTGTAGTTGTGGTATTTCAACATTCATGAAGGCTCTGCACACAGTGCAAAGCCATAAAAAAAGGAAGATCATTCATACACCTTGAAGGCAACAACTGTAAGGCCTTATTCAAATATTGAAGATTAAAATCACTTTATGTGTTGCTGTCATCTGGTGCTGTGGAAAGTCAGGGCTAATCCAGGCTTTGTTTATATTAGCAGAGTGAGCTTGTGAGCATTTTCTGTTGACAGGCGAAAGCGATTTTCTGTTATGACCCCACCTGGAGATACTAAACACCTGCTCAGACAAGCAGCCGGGCAGCACAACACCTCCAAGGCATACAGGGACAGCTCATGCCAGTTGTCCAGCTTTGAGAAACAATAGTTAAAGGTCACTGATGAATTAGAAAGTACACTGGTTTTGTTGGTCAAGTCTTGCTTGTGCATCTTAAAAAAATTTCCATTCTTGTCAAAAATACCCAGTTATGAGGGCCTGGATGTTGGTAGGGTGACATGAAATTGGTCCAGATCTTTGACACCTCCTCCATGGTTGGGCAAGGAAGCATATCCATTGCCTCTAGCATTGTCTGAGGGGAATTTTTTCAAGATATTTTCCACAATATCCTTCAAAAATAGCACCATTTTAGTAGACCTCCCCACCTCAGGAAGGAGAAATGCAAGGATCTCCTTTTACTCTGAGTTTAGTAGGGTGAACAACCAATACTCTTTTTTTGGCCAAAATCATGGGCGGACATACTGCCGGCTCACCCGGTGCACTGCAATGGTGCCCAGAGGCTTCAGGGGGCCCCTGCAGGGTGGCTAATAATGAGGGCAAACTGGCTGGTTTCTCTGGGCCCTGGCCAGATTGCCCTCATGTGTAGCGGCTGGCAGGGAGCGATCCCAACAGCTCCGCTGCCTGCAAGAGAAAACAGCAGGAGCGGAGTGGCAAGGATCCTTCTTGCCCAGCGCCAGCGCTTCCTGTGTCTCCCTGACGCAGAGAGCAGCGCCGCTGAATGGCATCATCATTCAGTGGCGCGGCCGCTGTGCTAGAGACACAGGAAGCAGCTGGAGGGCGGAGGCGGTGATACTGCAGAGCGGACATGTGAAGTACTGTGCTGCCTGCTATTGCTGCTGTGTGTGTGCGTGTGACTGTGTATGTGTGTGTATGTGTGTAATATGATGGGAGTGATGGGGAGAAAGCAATGATGAGTATGTAGTATGTGTGTGGAGTGGATGTGTGTGTGTGTATGTATGTATGTGTCATGTGTATGTGTGTGTGTGTGTGGATCGATGTGTATGTGTGTGTAGGTGGAGAAGGCCATGATGGGGTGATGGGGAGAAGGCCATGATGGGGTGATGGGGAGAAGGTCATGATGGGGAGAAGGCCATGATGGGGTGATGGGGAGAAGGCCATAATGGGATGATGGGAGAAGGCCATGATGGGGTGATAGGGAGAAGGCCATGATGGGGTGATAGGGAGAAGGCCATGATGGGGTGATAGGGAGAAGGCCATGATGGGGTGATGGGGAGAAGGCCATGATGGGGTGATGGGGAGAAGGCCATGATGGGGTGATGGGGAGAAGGCCATGATGGAGGTGATGGGGAGAAGGCCATGATGGAGGTGATGGGGAGAAGGCCGTGATGGGGAGAAGGCCATGATGGGGAGAAGGCCTTGATGGAGGTGATGGGGAAAAGGCCATGATGGAGGTGATGGGAAGAAGGCCATGATGGAGGTGATGGGGAGAAGGCCATGATGGAGGTGATGGGGAGAAGACCATGATGGAGGTGATGGGGGAAGGCCATGATGGAGGTGATGGGGAGAAGGCCATGATGGGGGTGATGGAGTGGGCAATGATGGGGATGGTGGGGGAAGAGGAAATGATGGAAGTGGTGGAAAGGGCAATGATGGGGTGGGGGAGAAGGCAATTATGGTGGTAGTGGAAAAGACAATGATGGGAGTGATGGGGAAGGAGGCAGTGATGGGGTGGTGGAGGAGAAGGCAATGATGGAGGTGGTGGAAAGGGCAATGATGGGGTGGCAGGGGAGAAAGCAATGATAGTGGTGGGGAGAAGACAATGATGGAGGTGGGAAAGAGGGCAATGATGGGGTGGGGGAGAGGACAATAATGGGATGCGGGGAGAGGACAACAATGAGGGGTGTAGGGGAGTGGGATGGGAGGAAGGGGGACTTATAATGGACTTAGGAACAGGGGGAGGTGGAGGAAGACATTATTATCGCTTATTATGTCTAACACAGTCCCTTATTATATAGTGTACTTACTTATTATGTCTAACACAGTCCCTTAGCATATAGTGTACGTACTTATTATGTATAACACAGTCCCTTAGCATATAGTGTACTCATTAATTCTGTATAACACCATCCTTAGTTGCATAGATTCCAATTTTATTATGTATAACACGTCCCTTATTACGTACCATCCTCTCTAGTTATATATGGTGCCGTCCCTTATTATATAGCTTCCTCTGCTGTTATGTACAGTGCTGTCTCTTACATAGTGTATTCTTGTTAATTTTGTTATTAACAGTGCCCTTTTTTATTACATAGTCCCCTCTCTTTTTAGATATAAAAGGACTGATGATGGAGGAGCCGGTGACCAGACGACCAGTCCATCATCTCCTCCATTAGAAAGGAAGCTTTCCTAGCCATCATTGCATTATACAGCTAACAAGACAGGACGGCATGTAATAAAAAACAGGTCTCCCCATAATCCAATATGTAGGGAGCGGTGCTGAACATAGCAAGAGAGGGCACTGCATAGTAAGGGACGGCAATATACATAATAAAGGAGACTATGTAATATATACATGTATGTGTGTGGCACAATATATACAGTATATATATATATATATATATATATATATATATATATATAGCTTTGTCACCATAAGAGGAAGGGGGCCTAGACACATTTCTTACACAGAGGCCCCAAGCTGTTGGTGTCCGCCCCTGGCCAAAATGATTCTACCACAAGAGTCAATGGTACATAAATTCGGCAATATGTGACAAGGTCACTATAGCCAAAACTCCACTGTCTCCATGATGGTGACTTTTCTCCATTTCCTCGTCCTCCCACTCATCCTCATCATTCTTATCCTCAGCCTATCCACGTAAGATAGACTGAATGAAGTTTATGTGGGTGCTAGCCTCTGTTATGCTAGGAAATAGCTCCTGTCCCTCTTCAGATTCAACCTCCTCATTGTTACCCAAACCACGGTGAGCATATGAGATGAGGCTGGGCTGGTTGGTATCTCTCAGTCTTATGTATTCCTACTTATGCACCAGGTCTGCATGCAAAGCTTTATGTTTAATTGTGCGCAGTGATTATTTAAGTAGGCACAGAAGAGGGATCGCTGTGCTGATTATGGCATCATCGCCACTCATCATCTTTGTGGAGCCCTCAATGTCTTGGAGAGTAGCACAAAGGTCAGACATCTATGCCCAATCTCCAGTTGTTATGTGCGGAAGCTGACCAGAATACAGACGGATGTGTTGGAGCTGGTATTTAACAAGTGGCCTCTGCTGCTCGAAAAGCCTTGCCAGCATGTGCACTGTGAAATTTCAGCACGTGGTCACGCCGTGCATCAGTCAGTGAGCTTGCACTTGCATGCGCTGCTGGAGAACTGCTAAAGTGGAGGCAGCTGTTGATGATTGTGGAAATGAGAACAAGCAAAAGCAAATACCTGGCACCATCAAGCCCAAAAAGAGTAATAATCATCATGTAAAGCCATTTATAAGAAGCAAATAGTGTGAAACTGTATCTTCATTATATATAAAGTGTAGTGATGGGCGAGCAGTAAAATGCTAAAATGCTCGGGTGCTCGTTGCTCGGGTCGAGCAAATTATAATGCTCGGGCGCTCGACCTGAGCAACGAGCTGAATGTAAGTCTATGGGAAACTCGAGCATTTTTCCAGCGTCCTCACCGGTGGTATGCAGAGGGACTAGAAATTGCAGAAATCGATGGGAACAGTGCTCAAATGACATGGGAACAGCATGGGGAAGACCCCTGGAAGCATTTCTGACTCCCAGGTCACTGCTGTGAATAATGTTGTCAGAGTCTTATGCCACTTTGCAGACACAATAAAACATACAAAAACAAAAACAAAATGGATTTTCCTGGGAAATATGCTGACCCCTTTAACCCCAAGGATGGTTTGCATTTTAATGACCAGGCCAATTTTTGCAATTCTGACCACTGTCCCTTTATGATGTAATAACTCTGGATCACTTCCATGGGTCCTGGTGATTCTGACAGTGTTTTCTCGTGACTTATTGTACTTCATGATAGTGGTAAAATTTCTATGATATAACTTGCGTTTATTGGTGAAAAAAATGGAAATTTAGCAAAAATGTTGAAAATTTCGCAATTTAACCAACTTTGAATTTTCATGCCCTTAAATCACAGAGATATATCACATAAAATACTTTATAAATACAATTTCCCACATGTTTCCTTTATATCAGCACAATTTTGGAACCAAATTTTTTTTGTGAGGAAGTTATGTGTTAAAAGTTAAATAGATCTTTCTCATTTTAACAACACCATTTTTTTTTAGGGACCACATCACATTTGAAGTCACTTTGAGGGGTCTATATGATATGGATACCACTCCCCCCACATGGGTGATGTTACAGCTGACCACGCTTAGTGTCCTGGACTCTTGCCACTGCAGAGTTTTTCCATACCCTGTAATTTTCTATTACTGTTCCCCTGATGAATCCCCTTACTGGGGAAGAAACGCATTAGGAAGATAACTATTGATACATACATGGTGGGATACAAGTAGCAGGTTACATTTGGGTACTGTCCTTGTCAGGTTGGAAGTTATGCAGGGGCACAACAGGGAATGATATAAACCCCCCTCTATATACATTCAAATGCTCCTGTCCTTGGGACCTGGCTACTAATAGAATCTACGGATGGTGAGACCAAACCATTTTTTTAAATGGGCACTGGTTTAGCACGAGCACTTTGTGTGTTTTGGTTTTACATGTTCATGTCCAAGTTGCAATATTTTTACATTGAACCATTAAAGGTTAATTTTTAATTATGTATAAGGGGACTCTCCAAGATGACTTCTGACAAGCCCTGAGGGTATTAACAGTGTTACTGAAAACACCATAGCTGCATTTATAGGGTCTATATGATGGAAAAGACCCAAAAGTGACACCATTCTGAAAACTGCTTCCCTGATGGTACTCAAAACCACATTCAAGAAGTTTATTAAACCTTCAGGTGCTTCAGGTGCTTCACAGGAATTTTTGGAATGTTTTAAAAAAAATGAACATTTAACTTTTTTCACAAAAAATTACTTCAGATCCAGTTTTTTTTATTTTACCAAGGGTAACAGGAGAAATTGGACCCCAAACGTTGCTGTGCAATTTGTCCTGAGTAGGCTGATACCCCATATATGCAGGTAAACCACTGTTTTGGTGCATGGCAGAGCTCGGAAGGCAAGGAGTGCCGTTTGACTTTTCAATATAAAATTGGCTGGAATTGAGATCGGACGCCATGTCATGTTTGGAGAGGGAGCCCCTGATGTGCCTAAACAGTGAAACCCCCCATAAGTGACACTATTTTGGAAACTAGACCCTCTAAGGAAATTATCTAGATGTGTGGTGAGCACTTTAAACCTCCAAGTGCTTCACAGAAGTTTATAACATAGAGCCATAAAAATAAAAAATCATATTTGTTCACAAAAATTCTCTTTTCGCCCTCATTTTTTATTTTTCCAAGGGTAATAGGATAAATTGGACTCCAAAAGTTGTTTTGTAATTTGTCCTGAGTACAATGATACCACATATGTGGGTGAAAACTGCTGTTTGGGCACATGTCAGGGCTTTCAAGGGAAGTAGTGACTGTAACGTGCTGCTGCAACCTCCACCAGGGGGTGATGGTGAGGGAAGAGAGGTTGCACACACACACACAGCATAGTAAGACAGAACAACATAACAGGTGTCACAGGTAATGAAAGAGTGATCAGACTAGCCGAAGTCAGCAACTGTCAGGAGCAGAAGTACCAAGGGAGACAGCAAGTGCGTAGTCAGGGACGAGCGAGAGGTCAAGACCTATCAGGAATCAGAAACGTAAGCCGTTATCAGGGTACAAGCCAGAGGGTCAAAAGCCAGTCGGAAAGCGAGGTATCAGAAACGGAAAAACCAGAAGCAGAGTCCAGAGATCAAGCCAAGTCATGCACAAGTCCAGGTAATCAGGGGCAGGAGGAACACTAAAGGAATACAGGTCAGAGGCACTAGCATGGAAGCTTGCAGTATATCTGGCGCTGGCACGCAGGCTGCAGAGGACTGAAATAGCCCAGCCAGCTGCAGAACGAGGCAGAGGGGATTAACACCCGCATGACCAGTCCAAAGAGAAGACAGCAGAAAACAAACTCTGGACTGGATTATGACAGTGACATTTTGGAATGCAGACTTTGATAAATGGTCTGCGGGCATCATGTCATGTTTGGAGAGCCCATTGATGTGTCTAAACAATGGAAACCCCCCATAACCAACCCCATTTTGGAAACTAGACCTCCCAAGGAACTAAATGACATGTGTGGTGAGCACTTTGAACTCCCAGATGTTTCACTAAAGTTTATAAAGCCCGGCAGTGAAAATAAAAATCATATTTTTTTCCCACAAAAATGATATTTTAGTCCCCAATTTTTAATTATGCCAAGGGTAACAGGAGAAATTGGACCCCAAAAGTTGCTGTCCAATTTGTCCTGAGTACGCTGATACCCCATATGTGGGAGAAACCTACTTCTGGGCACACGTCGGGGCTCAGAAGTGAAGTAGTGACGTTTTGGAATGCAGACTTTGATGGAATGGTCTGCGGGCGTCATGTCGCTTTTGCAGAGCCCCTGATGTACCTAAACAGTAGAAACGCCCCACAAGTCACTCCATTTTGGAAACTAGACCCCAAAGGAACTTATCTAGATGTGTTGTGAGAACGTTGAACCCCCAAATGTTTCACTACAGTTTATAAGGCAGGGCTGTGAAAATGAAAAAGCAATTTTTTTCCAAAAAAATTATCTTTTAGTCCACAATTTTTAATTTTCCTAAGCGCAACAGGAGAAATTGGACCCCAAAAATTGCTGTCCAATTTGTCCTGAGTACGCTGATACCCCATATGTGGGAGAAAACTACTGTTTGTTTCTAATAGATGCACCTTTTCTGGGCAGCTGTGGGCTGCTATTATTAGGCTGGGAGGCCTATATCAATGACCCCTTAGCAGCCTAATAATAGCCCCCAGCTGTGAGCTTTAGCAAGGCTGGTTGTCAAAAATTGGGGGGACCCTATGCTGTTTTTTTTTTTAAATTATTTATTTAAATAAAAAAAACAGTGGGGGACCCCTGTATTCCTGATAACCAACCTTGCTGAAGCTGACAGATGAGGATTGCAGCCCCAGCTGGGAGTTTTGCCTGTCTGGATATAGAAAATACAGGGGAACCCATGCCAGTGTTTTCATTTATTTATTTATAGTGCAGGCAGCAGCTCATGAATACCCCCATCATCCACTACTGCTGTCATTGTTATTAGCAGCAGCAGGGGTAGGCTGATGGGAGTAATAGTCCCATCAGCCGCCGCCTGCTGTCTCTTTTATAACTTAAATGTAACTCTCATCATTCTTCCCTGCTCGCGCCGAATGCCGGCAGAGCAGGGCAGAGTGATGAGAGCCGTGTTCAGCACCCAGTGCCGGAGAACAGCCCTTACTGCAACGCTTCTTCCTCAGCGTCCGTCCTTGTGGTACTGATGTGGCACATGCATGCCACATGTGTTCTGCAAGTATTACACACATGGACACTGACATCACTGGTACCGGAAATATCAGGACATGTGAAAGAGGTCTTATAGTGGGTTTTTATGTTTGGCTGCTGTCACACGCTAAAAGATGCTTTTTATTGCAAAAAGTATTTTTTGCATCACCACATTTTGAGAGCTAAAATTTTTTGGCCCACAGAGTCATGTGAGATCTAGTTTTTTTTGCGGGACGAGCTGACGATTTTATTGGTACAATTTTTGGCCACGTGACATTTTTTGATCACTTTCTATTCCGATTTTTGGGAGATAGAATGAGCAAAAACCAGCAACTCATGAATTTCTCTTAGGGGGCGTATATTCTGTTCCGTGTGTGGTAAAATTAATAAGGCAGATTTATTCTTCGGAGCAGTACGATTACGATTATATACGTCATTTATTTCTTTTTTTAGGTTTTGGCGCTTTTACATAATAAAAACTATTTTACTACTTTATTCTGAGAGTTATAACTTTTTTATTTTTCCACTGATGTAGCTGTATGGCAGCTTGTTTTTTGCGGGATAAGATGGCTTTTTCAGGGGTACTATGATTATTTATATCCATCTTTTTGATCGCGTGTTAATCAACTTTTTGTTTGGCGGTATGATAAAGCATTCTTTTATGCTTTTTTTATGGTGTTCACTAGTGTTGAGCGATACCGTTCGATACCCAAAAATATCGTATCGGATGGTATCGCCCAATACGAAAAAAATATCGGGTATCGCCGATTCCGATACCGGAAGTCCCATTCAAGTCAATGGGACTTCCGGTATCGGAATTAAAAAAAGGCCTTTATTTCCTTGTTGGCTAATTCTACATAATTGAAAACAAATAAGAATCATGTAGAATTTATTGTGGGAGGTGGAGGAGACATTAAAAGCATAGTGGTTTATTCAAATCACATGGCATAGCATTAATTCCAATTTTTTTCTTCAAGACGTTCGGAGTTAAAAAGATATTGACTATGTTAACTTTTTTATATTTAGTAAGATATGTATGTTTCGCAACTTCCATGCTCTTCACCTTCTTTTGTACTTCTCCCACACTTTCTCCTTCATGATCCGCAGCAGTAGCATTTTTTTCATCAACTTTTTCTTCACCTTATTCATCTTCTTCTTCTTCACCTTCTTCCCATTAATTTTTTTTCCATTCTTCATATTCTTCTTATTCAGCTATTATTAATTTTCATATGCTATTTCTTCATCTTCTTCCTATTCTTCTTTGTCTTCATTTTCTTATGGTGACAGGCATTCCTGTAGTACTTATCTATAAAAGTTATAAGATTACACCTTACGTTCTGCCTGTCACAAAAGATTTACAACAGGATTTGTGCGTTCAGTTTGGCCTGCAGCAGCAGGCATTTTCCAGGGGCACCACGAGGAGGAACGGACTCACCCCCATTTACTGCTTAGTCTTCTTCTACTTATAATTTTGATTTCTTCTATGCTGATTTTTTGTCTTATGCTTAATGTTCTTCTGCTTTCTGTTCTTCTGCTTTTGCTTCTTCTGCTTCTTGTTCTTCTGTCTTTTGTTCTGTATCTTGGTGGTTGTCTTCATGTTCTTTGTCCTCTTGGTCTTATTATTTAGGGTCATATTTCTGGTCTTTTTTGGTGTGGTCTTCAGGGTCGTCATCATCAGGGTCATCGTCATGGAGATCAATAAGGATTACCAAAGACAATTTCAAAAAGCTTGATCTTGGAAATGTAGCAGAAGGTACAAGAAGGCTGAGAAACTGGCGAGAACCAGCAGACAGTGCTGGCACCCGGATGGGTAGCAGAAGGAACAAGAGCCAATGGCACTACCGAGGACCAACTGACGGTGCTGGACCACGGTTACTAAGCAGAAGGTACCTGTGCTAAAAAGCACTACCAAGGACCAGCTGACGGTGCTGGACCTCGGATACCGAGATGGAGGCACCTAGGCCAAAGGCTGTGGCGAGAACCAGCAGACAGTGCTGGCACCCGGATGGGTAGCAGAAGGAACAAGATCCAATGGCACTACCGAGGACCAACTGACGGTGCTGGACCACGGTTACTAAGCAGAAGGTACCTGTGCTAAAAAGAACTACCAAGGACCAGCTGACGGTGCTGGACCTCGGATACCGAGATGGAGGCACCTAGGCCAAAGGCTCTGGCGAGAACCAGCACACAGTGCTGGAACCCGGGTGGGTAGCAGAAGGTACCCATTGAAAGCAAAGTAGCCAGGCCACAAGCCGGCCGCAGTTACCGAAACCCACAGTCCTACAGGGGGTCCATGTCCCATTGGCACTACGGATCCAGCCTTCAGTGCCAGTTCCCGCAGCCCACATAGGAGTCACCTAAACTGCAGGCACCGTAGAGTCGGCTAACCCGGCCACAAGACGACAGGACAACGGACTGGTGGCATAGTGACCTTGACACTACCCGGAAACAGCAGGCGTGCTGGAACCAGGCTGGGCAACAGGGAGTCCCCGTGCCAAAGACACTGCCGAGAACCAGCTGACGGTGCTGGAACCCAGATGGGTAGCAAAAGCTACAAGAGCCAATGGCACTACCGAGGAACAGCTGACGGTGCTGGACCACGGTTACTAGGCAGGAGGTACCTGTGCTAGAAAGCACTACCAAGGACCAGCTGACGGTGCTGGACTTCAGATACCGAGATGGAGGCACCTAGGCCAAAGGCTCTGGCGAGAACCAGCAGACAGTGCTGGAACCCGGGTGGGTAGCAGAAGGTACCCATTGAAAGCAAAGTAGCCAGGCCGCAAGCCGGCCGCAGTTACCGAAACCCACAGTCCTACAGGGGGTCCATGTCCCATTGGCACTACGGATCCAGCCTTCAGTGCCAGTTCCCGCAGCCCACATAGGAGTCACCTAAACTGCAGGCACCGTAGAGTCGGCTAACCCGGCCGCAAGACGACAGGACAACGGATTGGTGGCATAGTGACATTGACACTACCCGGAAACAGCAGGCGTGCTGGAACCAGGCTGGGCAACAGGGAGTCCCCGTGCCAAAGACACTGCCGAGAACCAGCTGACGGTGCTGGAACCCAGATGGGTAGCAAAAGCTACAAGAGCCAATGGCACTACCGAGGAACAGCTGACGGTGCTGGACCACGGTTACTAGGCAGGAGGTACCTGTGCTAGAAAGCACTACCAAGGACCAGCTGACGGTGCTGGACCTCGGATACCGAGATGGAGACACCTAGGCCAAAGGCTGTGGCGAGAACCAGCAGACAGTGTTGGCACCCGGATGGGTAGCAGAAGGAACAAGAGCCAATGGCACTACCGAGGACCAACTGATGGTGCTGGACCACGGTTACTAAGCAGAAGGTACCTGTGCTAAAAAGCACTACCGAGGACCAGCTGACGGTGCTGGACCTCGGATACCGAGATGGAGGCACCTAGGCCAAAGGCTCTGGCGAGAACCAGCAGACAGTGCTGGAACCCGGGTGGGTAGCAGAAGGTACCCATTGAAAGCAAAGTAGCCAGGCCACAAGCCGGCCGCAGTTACCGAAACCCACAGTCCTACAGGGGGTCCATGTCCCATTGGCACTACGGATCCAGCCTTCAGTGCCAGTTCCCGCAGCCCACATAGGAGTCACCTAAACTGCAGGCACCGTAGAGTCGGCTAACCCGGCCGCAAGACGACAGGACAACGGATTGGTGGCACAGTGACCTTGACACTACACGGAAACAGCAGGCGTGCTAGAACCAGGCTGGGCAACAGGGAGTCCCCGTGCCAAAGACACTGCCGAGAACCAGGTGACGGTGCTGGAACCCAGATGGGTAGCAAAAGCTACAAGAGCCAATGGCACTACCGAGGAACAGCTGACGGTGCTGGACCACGGTTACTAGGCAGGAGGTACCTGTGCTAGAAAGCACTACCAAGGACCAGCTGACGGTGCTGGACCTCGGATACCGAGATGGAGGCACCTAGGCCAAAGGCTCTGGCGAGAACCAGCAGACAGTGCTGGAACCCGGGTGGATAGCAGAAGGTACCCATTGAAAGCAAAGTAGCCAGGCCGCAAGCCGGCCGCAGTTACCGAAACTCACAGTCCTACAGGGGGTCCATGTCCCATTGGCACTACGGATCCAGCCTTCAGTGCCAGTTCCCGCAGCCCACATAGGAGTCACCTAAGCTGCAGGCACCGTAGAGTCGGCTAACCCGGCCGCAAAACGACAGTTCAACGGATTGGTGGCATAGTGACCTTGACACTACCCGGAAACAGCAGGCGTGCTGGAACCAGGCTGGGCAACAGGGAGTCCCCATGCCAAAGACACTGCCGAGAACCAGCTGACGGTGCTGGAACCCAGATGGGTGGCAAAAGCTACAAGAGCCAATGGCACTACCGAGGACCAACTGACGGTGCTGGACCACGGTTACTAAGCAGAAGGTACCTGTGCTAAAAAGCACTACCAAGGACCAGCTGACGGTGCTGGACCTCGGATACCGAGATGGAGGCACCTAGGCCAAAGGCTCTGGCGAGAACCAGCTGACGGTGCTGGCACCCGGGTGGGTAGCAGAAGGTACCCATCCAAAGCAAAGTAGCCAGGCCGCAAGCCGGTTGCAGTTACCGAAACCCACAGTCCTACAGGGGGTCCATGTCCCATTGGCACTACGGATCCAGCCTTCAGTGCCAGTTCCCGCAGCCCACATAGGAGTCACCTAAACTGCAGGCACCGTAGAGTCGGCTAACCCGGCCGCAAGACGACAGGACAACGGATTGGTGGCATAGTGACCTTGACACTACCCGGAAACAGCTGGCGTGCTGGAACCAGGATGGGCAACAGGGAGTACCCGTGCCATAGACACTGCCGAGCACCAACTGGCGTTGTTGGAACCCAGGGACAATCATGGTGAAGGCCGAGGCCTACTTGGTGGTAGTTTTAGATTGTTTGTAGGCTACAACAGACTGTCAACGTGCTCCAATTAGGCATCTGTCTCCACTCTGTTTCCAGGATTTCACGTGACCACCAACACTGCCAGTTTATGCGTACAGTTGCCGTCTGCCCAATCCACACGTGTTCCTGTGTTACTGGGGTTCTGTAATGTCAGCAGATCCCCTGATGTGTGTCTGCCAATGTCTCCTGCTCTGTCCACGTTCCCACCACTTGCAGTGGGAAGGTGGACAGCGCAGGAGACAGTAGCGGACACACATTGCGGGATCAGCTCACATAACAGAACACCAGGACCACAGGAACAAGTGTGGAATGCGTGGACGGCAACTGTGAGCAGGAACTGGCGGTGTTGGAGGTCAGGGGAAATGCTAGAGACAGAGTGGAGACAGAGGCCAAATCAGAGAATGTTTATATCTGAAGTAGTTCCAATTTGGAGTCAGCAGCACTTTGCCCTCCACACAGCAGGGGATCAGCTGACGTTACCGACCCCCACTTTCACATGAACGAGTGTTTTTTTCTGTGTGGACAGCACTTCCGAGCACCAACTGGTGTTGTTGGAGCCCAGGGACAATCATGGTGCAGGCCGAGGCCTACTAGGAGCCAGGTGTAAATCAGAGGTATTTTGACTTTGGAGGCAGCAGGAGAGTTTGCCGTACACACAGCAGGGGATCAGCAGACATTACCGAACCCCACTTTCACTTGAACAAGTGTGTTTTTCTGTGTGGACAGCACTTCCGAGCACCAACTGGCGTTGTTGGAGCCCAGGGACAATCATGGTTCTGGCCGAGGCCTACTAGGAGCCAGGTGTAAAGCGGAGGTATTTTGACTTTGGAGGGAGCAGGACACTTTGCCCTCCACATAGCAGGGGATCAGCAGACGTTACCGAACCCCACTTTGACATGAACAAGTGTGTTTTTCTGTGTGGACAGCACTTCTGAGCACCAACTGGCGTTGTTGGAGCCCAGGGACAATCAGGGTGCTGGCCGAGGCCTACTTGGTGGCAGTTTTACATTGTTTTTAGGCTACAACAGACTGTCAACGTGCTCCAATTAGGCATCTGTCTCCACTCTGTTTCCAGGATTTCTCGTGACCACCAACACTGCCAGTTTATGCGTACAGTAGCGGTCTGCCCAATCCACACGTGTTCCTGTGTTACTGGGGTTCTGTAATGTCAGCAGATCCCCTGATGTGTGTCTGCCACTGTCTCCTGCTCTGTCCACATTCCCACCGCTTGCAGTGGGAAGGTGGACAGCGCAGGAGACAGTGTCGGACACACATTGGGGGATCTGCTCACGTAACAGAACACCAGGAACACAGGAACAAGTGTGGAATGCGTGGACGGCAACTGTGAGCAGGAACTGGCGGTGTTGGACGTCAGGGGAAATACTAGAGACAGAGTGGAGACAGAGGCCAAATCAGAGAATGTTTAAATCTTAAGTAGTTACAATTTGGAGGCAGCAGCAGTTTGCCCTCCACACAGCAGTGGATCAGCTGCCATTACCGAACCCCACTTTCACATGAACGAGTGTTTTTCTCTGTGTGGACAGCACTTCCGAGCACCAACTGGCGTTGTTGGAGCCCAGGGACAATCAGGGTGCAGGCCGAGGCTTACTAGGAGCCAGGTGTAAATCAGAGGTATTTTGACTTTGGAGGGAGCAGGACACTTTGCCCTCCACACAGCAGGGGATCAGCTGACGTTACTGACCCCCACTTTCACATGAACAAGTGTGTTTTTCTGTGTGGACAGCACTTCCGAGCACCAACTGGCGTTGTTGGAGCCCAGGGACAATCAGGGTGCAGGCCGAGGCCTACTAGGAGTCAGGTGTAAATCTGAGGTATTTTGACTTTGGAGGGAGCAGGACACTTTGCCCTCCACACAGCAGGGGATCAGCTGACGTTACTGACCCCCACTTTCACATGAACAAGTGTGTTTTTCTGTGTGGACAGCACTTCCGAGCACCAACTAGCGTTGTTGGAGCCCAGGGACAATCAGGGTGCAGGCCGAGGCCTACTAGGAGCCAGGCGTAAATCTGAGGTATTTTGACTTTGGAGGGAGCAGGACACTTTGCCCTCCACACAGCAGGGGATCAGCTGACGTTACTGACCCCCACTTTCACATGAACGAGTGTGTTTTTCTGTGTGGACAGCACTTCTGAGCACCAACTGGCGTTGTTGGAGCCCAGGGAGAACCAGGGTGCAGGCCAAGGCCTACTTGGTGGCAGTTTTACATTGCTTGTAGGCTACAACAGACTGTCAATGTGCTCCAATTAGGCATCTGTCTCCACTCTGTTTCCAGGATTTCACGTGACTACCAACACCGCCAGTTTATGCGTACAGTAGCCGTCTGCCCAATCCACACGTGTTGCTGTGTTACTGGGATTCTGTAATGTCAGCAGATCCCCTGATGTGTGTCTGCCACTGTCTCCTGCTCTGTCCACATTCCCACTGCTTGCAGTGGGAAGGTGGACAGCGCAGGAGACAGTGGCGTACACATATTGGGGGATCTGCTGACGTTACAGAACCCCAGTAACACAGGAACACGTGTGGAATGCGTGGACGGCAACTGTGAGCAGGAACTGGCGGTGTTGGAGGTCAGGGGAAATATGAGAGACAGAGTGGAGACAGAGGCCAAATCAGAGAATGTTTAAATCTGAAGTAGTTACAATTTGGAGGCAGCAGCAGTTTGCCCTCCACACAGCAGTGGATCAGCTGACGTTACCGAACCCCACTTTCACATGAACGAGTGTTTTTTTCTGTGTGGACAGCACTTCCGAGCACCAACTGGCGTTGTTGGAGCCCAGGGACAATCAGGGTGCAGGCCGAGGCCTACTAGGAGCCAGGTGTAAATCTGAGGTATTTTGACTTTGGAGGGAGCAGGACACTTTGCCCTCCACACAGCAGGGGATCAGCTGACGTTACTGACCCCCACTTTCACATGAACGAGTGTGTTTTTCTGTGTGGACAGCACTTCCGAGCACCAACTAGCGTTGTTGGAACCCAGGGACAATCATGGTGCAGGCCGAAGCCTACAAGGAGCCTGGTGTAAAGCTGAGGTATTTTGACTTTGGAGGGAGCAGGACACTTTGCCCTCCACACAGCAGGGGATCAGCTGACGTTACTGACCCCCGCTTTCACATGAACGAGTGTGTTTTTCTGTGTGGACAGCACTTCTGAGCACCAACTAGCGTTGTTGGAGCCCAGGGAGAACCAGGGAGCAGGCCGAGGCCTACTTGGTGGCAGTTTTACAGTGTTTGTAGGCTACAACAGACTGTCAACGTGCTCCAATTAAGCATCTGTCTCCACTCTGTTTCCAGGATTTCACATGACTACCAACACCGCCAGTTTATGCGTACAGTAGCCGTCTGCCCAATCCACACGTGTTGCTGTGTTACTGGGATTCTGTAATGTCAGCAGATCCCCTGATGTGTGTCTGCCACTGTCTCCTGCTCTGTCCACATTCCCACCGCTTGCAGTGGGAAGGTGGACAGCGCAGGAGACAGTGGCGGACACATATTGGGGGATCTGCTGACGTTACAGAACCCCAGTAACACAGGAACACGTGTGGAATGCGTGGACGGCAACTGTGAGCAGGAACTGGCGGTGTTGGAGGTCAGGGGAAATACTAGAGACAGAGTGGAGACAGAGGCCAAATCAGAGAATGTTTAAATCTGAAGTAGTTACAATTTGGAGGCAGCAGCAGTTTGCCCTCCACACAGCAGGGGATCAGCTGACGTTACTGAACCCCACTTTCACATGAACGAGTGTGTTTTTCTGTGTGGACAGCACTTCCGAGCACCAACTAGCGTTGTTGGAACCCAGGGACAATCATGGTGCAGGCCGAGGCCTACTAGGAGCCAGGTGTAAAGCTGAGGTATTTTGACTTTGGAGGGAGCAGGACACTTTGCCCTCCACACAGCAGGGGATCAGCTGACGTTACTGACCCCCACTTTCACATGAACGAGTGTGTTTTTCTGTGTGGACAGCACTTCTGAGCACCAACTAGCGTTGTTGGAGCCCAGGGAGAACCAGGGTGCAGGCCGAGGCCTACTTGGTGGCAGTTTTACAGTGTTTGTAGGCTACAACAGACTGTCAACGTGCTCCAATTAGGCATCTGTCTCCACTCTGTTTCCAGGATTTCTCGTGACTACCAACACCGCCAGTTTATGCGTACAGTAGCCGTCTGCCCAATCCACACGTGTTGCTGTGTTACTGGGATTCTGTAATGTCAGCAGATCCCCTGATGTGTGTCTGCCACTGTCTCCTGCTCTGTCCACATTCCCACCGCTTGCAGTGGGAAGGTGGACAGCGCAGGAGACAGTGGCGGACACATATTGGGGGATCTGCTGACGTTACAGAACCCCAGTAACACAGGAACACGTGTGGAATGCGTGGACGGCAACTGTGAGCAGGAACTGGCGGTGTTGGAGGTCAGGGGAAATACTAGAGACAGAGTGGAGACATAGGCCAAATCAGAGAATGTTTAAATCTGAAGTAGTTACAATTTGGAGGCAGCAGCAGTTTGCCCTCCACACAGCAGTGGATCAGCTGACGTTACCGAACCCCACTTTCACATGAACGAGTGTGTTTTTCTGTGTGGACAGCACTTCCGAGCACCAACTGGCGTTGTCGGAGCCCAGGGAAAAAGAGGGAGTAGGCCGAGGCCTACTTGGAGCCAGGTGTAAATCTGAGGTTGTTTGACTGTGGAGGGAGCAGGACACTTTGCCATACACACAGCAGGGGATCAGCTGACGTTACCGAACCCCACTTACACATGAGCGAGTGTTTTGTCTGTGCGGACAGCACTTCTGAGCACCAACTGGCGGTGTCGGAACCCAGGGAAAATCAGGTAGTAGGCCGAGGCCTACTTGGTGGCAGTTTGCGATTGTTTCTAGACTACTACTAACTGTCAACGTACTCCAATTAGGCCTCTGTCTTCACTCTGTTTCGAGTATTTCCGCTGGCTTCCAACCACGCCAGTTGCTGCTCTGAAATGCCGTCTGCACAACCCACACTTGTTCCTGTGTTACTGGGGTTCTGTAACAGCAGCTTCTCCCTAGAGGTGAGTCAGGCAATGTCTCCTGCTCTGTCCACATTTCCACTACAAGTAGTGGGAATGTAGACAAAGCAGGAGACATTGCCATGCTCAACTCTGGAGATGAGCAGATGTTACAGGACCCAGGTACCACAGGATCAAGTGTGGATTGTGCAGACGGCACTTGAGAGCAGAAACAGGCGGTGTTGTAGGCCGGAGGAAATACTCAAAACAGAGTGGAGACAGAGGGCAAATCAGAGAACATATTAAATCAGAGGTAGTCAGAAGTTTTAAGCAGCAGGAGAGTTTGCCGTACACACAGCAGGAGATCAGCTGACGTTAACGAACCACACTTACACATGAGCGAGTGTTTTGTCTGTGCGGACAGCACTTCCGAGCACCAACTGGCGTTGTCGGAGCCCAGGGAAAATGAGGTAGTAGGCCGAGGCCTACTTGGAGCCAGGTGTAAATCTGAGGTTGTTTGACTGTGGAGGGAGCAGGACACTTTGCCATACACACAGCAGGGGATCAGCTGACGTTACCGAACCCCACTTACACATGAGCGAGTGTTTTGTCTGTGCGGACAGCACTTCTGAGCACCAACTGGCGGTGTCGGTGCCCAGGGAAAATCAGGTAGTAGGCCGAGGCCTACTTGGAGCCAGGCGTAAATCTGAGGTTGTTTGACTGTGGAGGGAGCAGGACACTTTGCCATACACACAGCAGGGGATCTGCTGACGTTACCGAACCCCACTTACACATGAGCGAGTGTTTTGTCTGTGTGGACAGCACTTCTGAGCACCAACTGGCGGTGTCGGAGCCCAGGGAAAATCAGGTAGTAGGCCGAGGCCTACTTGGTGGCAGTTTGCGATTGTTTCTAGACTACTACTAACTGTGAACGTACTCCAATTAGGCCTCTGTCTTCACTCTGTTTCGAGTATTTCCGCTGGCTTCCAACCACGCCAGTTGCTCCTCTGAAATGCCGTCTGCACAACCCACACTTGTTCCTGTGTTACTGGGGTTCTGTAACAGCAGCTTCTCCCTAGAGGTGAGTCAGGCAATGTCTCCTGCTCTGTCCACATTTCCACTACAAGTAGTGGGAATGTAGACAAAGCAGGAGACATTGCCGTGCTCAACTCTGGAGATGAGCAGATGTTACAGGACCCAGGTACCACAGGAACAAGTGTGGATTGTGCAGACGGCACTTGAGAGCAGAAACAGGCGGTGTTGTAGGCCGGAGGAAATACTCAAAACAGAGTGGAGACAGAGGGCAAATCAGAGAACATATTAAATCAGAGGTAGTCAGAAGTTGTAGGCAGCAGGAGAGTTTGCCGTACACACAGCAGGGGATCAGCTGACGTTACCGAACCCCACTTACACATGAGCGAGTGTTTTGTCTGTGCGGACAGCACTTCTGAGCAACAACGGGCGTTGCTGTAGCCCAGGAAATAAAGTTCAGGTCATAGAAACATGAACACAACAGGAGACCTGGATCCTGTTGCCAGCCAATTATTTATTCTGGAAGAGGACTGGCAAATTCAGGTGAGATCCAGGCCTTGTTCATTTTCACAAAAGTAAGCCGGTCAACATTATCGGCGGATAGTTGCGTGCGACGGTCTGTTACCACACCACCTGCAGCACTAAAGACACGTTCCGATAATACACTGGCAGCAGGGCAAGCCAGCACCTCCAATGCATACTGGCTAAGCTCTGGCCATGTATCCAGCTTAGAGACCCAATACTTGAACGGGGAAGAGCCGTCTGGGAGAACACTAACAGGGCACGACAAGTAGTCTGTCACCATCTGACGGAAACGTTGCCTCCTGCTGACTGGAGCCGTCTGTGATGGTGTAGCCGTTTGTGGCGGTCCCACAAAACTTTTCCACATTTGGGCCATACTGGCCTTGCCTTGTCCTGCGGCACTGCCTCTGCTACCTCTTTGTGCAGAGCTTCCTCCACTGCCTCTACCCACATGGCTGCTTTGAAAAGCACTACCAGCAACACTTTTGGGGGGAATGGAGAACATGATGACCTGCACAAGTGTTTCTTGGTACTCCCGCATTTTTCGCTCCCGGTTCAACTGTGGTATGAGGCTTTGTAAGTTGTCCCGGTAGCGAGGATCTAGGAGGGTGTACACCCAATAATCAGCTGTGTGGAGAATGTTGGCAATGCGGCGGTCATTTAACAAGCACTGCAGCATGAAATCAACCATGTGCTGCAGACTGCCAACTGGACCGGAAGCGCTGTCCCCAGCTTGAGGCAGCATCTCTGCCTGCTCAGCATCACCCCACCCTCGCTGTACACACTGACTACTAGAGCCTTGTGTACCTCCCTCCTCTGGAGAGATGTGTTCCTCCTCCTCCATTGACTCCTCGTCATCCTCCTCACTAAGTGTCCCCTGCCTGGGCCTTTGTGTGGAAGCACGTTGCGCAGACTTGCCAGAAGCAGATGGCATTTCTGACTGCTCATCCTCGACCTCTTCAAAAACCTCCTCACTTAGTGCTTGTAAGGTTTTTTGAAGCAGACAGATGAGGGGGACAGTCATGCTGATTAGTGCATCATCTGCACTGGCCATCCGCGTGGAGTCATCGAAGGCACGCAAAACTTGGCAGATGTCCCTCATAGTGGCCCACTCAGTGGTGGTGAAGTGTGTCCGGCGCACAGTGCGACTTGTTTGCGCCTGATGCAGCTGGTACTCCATTACTGCTGCCTGCTGCTCACACAACCGCTCCAACATATGTAACGTTGAATTCCACCTGGTGGGGAGGTCACATATGATGCGATGTTCTGGCAGGTGGAATCGGCGTTGCAGAGATGCAATGCGCGATCTTGTCATGCTGGATCGCCGCAAGTGAGCACACTCTAGGCGAACCTTGTGCAGCAGTGCATCAAGATCCGGATAGTCCCTCAGAAAGCTCTGCACGACCAAATTGAGCACGTGTGCCAGACATGGTATGTGAGTGAGGTTGCCTAGGCCCAGAGCTGCCACTAGATTTCGGCCATTGTCACTCACTACCAAACCTGGCTGGAGATTCGCTGGCACAAACCACACATCGCTCTCCTGCTTGATGGCATTCCAGAGCTCCTGTGCTGTGTGGCTCCGATTCCCCAAAGAAATTAATTTAAGGACGGCCTGTTGACGTTTGGCCACACCTGTGCTCATATCTGGCCTAACAGGCTCACGCAGTGCTGATTCCGAGGAACTAGAGTAGGAGGAGGACTCAATATGTACAGACTGCATTCCTGCAATCCTTGGAGTTGGCAGAATACGTACAGAGCCACTCTCCAGATCTGTACCCGGCTCCACAACATTGACCCAATGGGCAGTGAGGGAAAGGTATCGTCTCTGTCCATGGCTACTGGTCCACGCATCGGTGGTCAGGTGGACCTTGCTACTGACGGCATTTAGTAGCGCATTTTTAATTTTTCCCTCCACATGCTTTTGCAGGGCAGGGACAGCTTGCCTGCTGAAATAAAAGCGGCTGGGCACATTGTATTGTGGAACTGCCAATGACATAAAGTTCCGGAATGTGTCAGTCTCCACCAGCCTGAATGACAGCATCTCAAGGGCCAGTAGTTTGGCAATGCCGGCATTCAGAGCCAGTGCTCGGGGATGGTTTGCCGAGTATGGCCGCTTTTTCTCCCATGCCTGTGCTACCGATTGCTGGTGAGTGGCCTGGGAGGGTGCTGATGACTGCGAACGTGGTTCAGTGGGTGGAATTTCACTGGGTCTCTGGACAACAGTGGCAGTGGTTCTTCCATGGCGTTCCAGTGAGGAAGCCGAACCAGCTGTGTGTGAGCTGGAGGAAGAGGCCCCAACACGAGCTGAAGAGGTGGTAGGTGCTGCTGAAGGTTGGCCTACATCTTCAGTGTGTCTGTGTAACTCCACCTCATGCTTGGTACGCACATGTTTCCACATATTTGTGGTATTGAGGTTGGTCACATTTTTGGCTCGTTTCACTTTCTGATGACACAGCTTGCATTTGACAAAGCAAATGTCATCTGCAACTGTGTCAAAAAAAGACCACGCACTGCAAGTCCTGGGAGCGCCCGTTTTGTGTTTTGGAAGAGGATTGCTCCTCAGGGGTGCCAAAGTGGAGGCTACAGGCAACCAAGTCTGCCCCCGCCCTCTCTCTCCTCTTTTGGCCGTTCGGGGAATCTCTTCCTCAGAGCTGCTCCCACCACCTTCCAGTGGCTGACGCCATGTGGGGTCAAGGACCTCATCATCTCCACTCCCCTCTTCAAGCACCGGCTGGTCCTGGGTTGTCTCGCCAGCACCGTACACACCAGAAATTGGCAACTGAGTCTCATCATCATCTGATGCATACTGAGGTGTGCTGACCATAGGCACTGGCCCACCCGCCTCTTCAGATTCAGAGGGACAAAGCAGTTGCGCATCACTGCATACTCCCTCTTCTTCACGCTCTAGAATGCTGCTTGGCTGGCCACCTCTTTCCAAGCCAACAGATTCTGAGAACAGAAGTAAAGATTGAGATGGCTCCTGTCCAGGGCTCTCAGACTGCCTGGGCAATTTGGCAGGTGGTGAAGAGACAGATGGTTGCTCTTCAGTGCTCTGGCCTTGGGAGGATGCGGAAGTCATTGAAGTGGATGCGTTAGCTGCCATCCATCCGACAACGGCTTCAATTTGTTCGTCACGCAGCAGTGGGGTACGGCGAGGTCCTACAAAGCTGCGCATGAAGGACTGTTGCCTGGTAAAAGTGGGGGATGCCGGGTCACTGGTGGCCGCAGCAGATACCGAATCCCCACGTCCTCTCCCTGCTGAATCCCCCCGTCCTCTCCCTGCTAAAACTCCACGGCCACGACCACGTGCCTTACTCCCTGCCTTCTTCATCTTGGTAGACTGATAAAGATAGGCAGAAAAGTAAAAAAGGGGTGGCTTAGTGTTCTTATTCCTGAACACATGCTAACCAGTATAAGAAACACTAATTTGGCTAAGAGTGTGTGTACTACACTTTAATATGATCTAATGTTGCCTAGACAACTGTAAAGTGGAGTGTTTGGTGAACTTTATTTCTTTTTTTTTTTTGGGTGGGGGGAAAGGAAAGGATGTGACCAAAGTTTGAAAGCTATAGTATCACAAACTTTTTGGAGCGATTACAATGCAGGAAGCTAACCTACAATGCAATTGATGAGGCTCCAAAAAATAGTGTGATACTAGCCTGGCTGGCCCTGAAGGGCACAAGCCAGCAAAAAGGCTCCTCTATCTAATCCTATATAGTGTTTGCAACCAACCAATGACAATGGATGCGGTTGGAAGCACACTAATATAGGAGCAAAAATCTGGCTAAATTTGCTGCAAAAAAAGGACTATGTATGAGGCAGTGACGCACGCTGAGCGGACTACAGCTAGCGGTGGCTGTAGAACACACTGCAACGTGAGCTGCACTCACACACAGAGAGACCTATCAGACAGCCAAAAACAGTGCAGAGAAATGGGCTATAGCACTGAAAGGCTGCTGAAAGGCTCTGCTGTCCACTCCTTTAGTGTTTGCAACCAACGTATATGGATACGTATGGAAGCACACTATACAGGAGAAAAAAAAAGCAGCAATAAAAGAAAAATGTGTATGAGGCAGAGACACACGCTGGCCGGCCTACAAGCAGACGTGCCTGCAGGACACACTACACAGCGTGGGTCTGCACTCACACAGCCCTTGCAGACAGCTGTGAAAACAGCGCTGCTAGGGAAAAGCAAGCTACAGTGGTGGTTTATGTAGCCTGGATAAAGCACAATATTGTTTTTAGAATCGCTATTTCTAACTGTCCCTCACAGTCTTCAACAGCAGCCTGTCCCTAACTGAATTCACAGCAGAGTGACCAGAAATGGCGGCTGCAGCGCTTTTTATAGTGCATCATGACATCATTTCAGCAGCCAATCACAGCCATGCCAGTAGTTAACATGCCTTCATGCCTAACAGGATATGCCCACACTTCTGAGGATCCCCATTGGCTGAATCAAATCGAGCGGGCTCCTAGCATTATGGGAACTTCCGATTCCGGTATTCGATATGAAAAAAGTATCGGAACTAAGTATCGGAATTCCGATACAGCTAATATCGGCCGATACCCGATACTTGCGGTATCGGAATGCTCAACACTAGTGTTCACTAAAGGGGTTAACTGGGGAGACAGCTTTATAGGTCGGGTTATTGCGAATACGGCAATTCCAAATATGTGTACTTTTATTTTTCAGATTTTTTTTCATTCAAATGTTTATTTAGAGATAAAATATATTGAATTTTTTATTATTATTTTTTATCTTTTTTACATTTTTACAATTATTTTAATTTTTTTTTTTTTTTTAACTTTTTCCTAACATTTTTGCTTAGTACCACTATGGAACGATCATTTTTTGCAGGTTGATTGCTTCTATAGCATGCAGATGAAGCAGCATCTGCATACCATAGAAACTGTCAGCGCTGCACTGACACAGGGAGACTTGTTGATCATGCACTGCACATGATCAGCAAGTTTCCTAGCTCTAGTGAGCCGGATGTCATCATGACGACATCGGCTCAGCATTGCAACGATCGGGACCCCGCATCACACCATTGGGTCTTCGATCCAAAGGCAGAGGGCCTGTGCCAGCTTCCGGAATGCCGAGATCTTGTTTGATCGCAGTATTTCGGGGGTTTAAGCACCTGGAGTGGTCTGTGACCGCTCCTAGCAGATAGTGCCAGGTGTCAGCTGTCCGAATCAGCTGACACCCAGCCTTGATAAGCCGCGCACCCCCCTCCCCTCATGAGCATGGCTGATCGCTTAGACCTAATGATCCGTCCATGGTCAAATAGTGGCTGGTCTCATGAACAGATCATTAAGTCTAATGTCAGAAAGGGGTTAAGGAACATCCTTTCCAGTGTAATGACTTGTATATGAGGCAAAATAAATAACCAAAAGCAAAAATACTCCTCCACACCTTGGGCGATGTGCACATGTAGCGTTTTTGATGCATTTTTGAACTTTAGCATTGCTTTCAACCAAGACAAATGCATTCACTAGGAAATGTCATTTTAATATTTTATAACCTTATCTGGCCATGTGGAGTGTGACGCATCATCAGGCATCAGGCACATCCTGTTTAATTTATGAAGGAGGGACTCTGAAAGCCACAAAGCCTGTTTTTATAGGACCACCAGATGGCCTTTAGTATTCTTAACCCCTTAACTCCTGGAGCTTTTTTCAGTTTTGCGTTTTCGCTTTTCGCTCCCCTCCTTGCTAGACCATAACTTTTTTATTTTTCCATTAATATGCCCATGCGATGGCTAATTTTTTTGCAGGACGAGTTGTACCTTTGAACAACACCATTGGCTTTACCATGTCATGAACTAGAAAAAGGGAAAAAATTCCAAGTGCTGTGAAATTGCAAAAAAAGTGCAATCACACACTTGTTTTTTGTTTGGCTTTTTTAATAGGTTCACTAAATGCTAAAACTGAGCTGCCATTATGATTCTCCAGGTTGTTACGAGTTCATAAACACCAACCATGTCTAGGTTCTTTTTTATCTAAGTGGTGAAAAAAAATTCAAACTTTGCTAAAAAAAAATTGTGTCATTTTCTGATACCTGTAGTGTCTCCGGTTTTCATGATCTTGGGTTGGGTAAAGGCTTATATTTTGCATGCCAAGCTGATGGTTCTAAGCTAGTTTCACACTAGCATATGGAGGAGCTGCGGAGGGATGCGGACTTCCACCGTAAAGCTCCGCCCACGGCCGCACCTCCACCTGTCAGCTCCGCCTTCATCGGTATGCGGCCTGCGTACCCTATCTTTAGCATTAGGTACGCAGGCCATGCCGATGTATGTGGATGCCTCCGCATGCATTGATTTGATGGTGCGGCAATGGCACCAAAATACAGGTCGCTGCACGTGGAACCATCCGCATACATCTGCATGGCCTGCATACCTAATGCTAAAGATAGGGTAAGCAGGCCACATGCCGACAGAGGTGGAGCTGACCAGAGGAGGTGCGGCCGTGGGTGGAGCTTCACTGAGGAAGTCCGCATCCCTCCGCAGCTCCTCCATCCACTGGGTGGCGCTCACAGCAATCCAGCACTGACAACCATAGAGGTCTCCAGAAGACCTTGTATTGTTATGCCGATACACCGGTGACCAGCGATCACATGATGTGGGTCACCGGTGTGCGTATTTCCAGTGCGATTGCTTGAAATGCTTGTTAAATGCGGATGTCAGAGTATAACAGTGGCATTTAACTGGTTAATAGCCAAGGGTGGATCGCGATTCCACTCGCAGCTATTGCAGGTAGAGATGAGCTACTTTGCCTTTTTTCGGGTCGAGTCGGGTTTCATGAAACCCGACTTTCTCAAAAGTCAGTTCAAACGCAATCGGCCGATTATCGTGAAAAGTCGAAGGCCGACTGAAACACGAAACCCAATGCAAGTCAATGGGGAACCAAGGTCGGCAGGGAATGGAGGACAGGAAACACACCTACAGTGCCCATTTTAATGCCAAAAACATCAATTCTTATTGCTTAAGCTTGTCAACCTTAATTTACTTTATAATAATAGTTAGGCATTGAAAACTGGGGGTTATTTGGCTAAAGTTGTGGGGGGGTAGTGATGGCGCCAGGTTTTCGTGTGCCCTGGGCCAAAGAGTGTCTGGGGCTGCATGCGCGCTACACTGAAAGGACCAGTGTGTGTCGCTTACAGGTGCAGATAACCTGCTGAACACCATTAGTGATGGGGATCTGGGATTCCAATTCTTCCCCGCGAACGAGGATTTCCCAGTAAGTGCAGGTCAGCCGGAATTCCGGAATTAGGCCTAACCGGCATTCCAGAAAAAATGCTTAACAGCTGGGCTCCTATGCTGAGTAGCACGCAGTTCTTACATAAACACAGCCGGCATAGCTTGGTTCACGAGTGGGCAACTCTGCTGAGTAGCAGACAGTGCTTACATAAACAGGTGGCATAGTTAGGTTCACAGGTGGGCTCCTCTGCTGAGCAGTAGACACCGGTACTAGTCCCAAAGTATTCACTGGGCTAAATGGAGTTAAAAAATGGTTCTTACATAAACAGGCGGCACAGCTTGGTTCACGGGAGGGCTCCTCTGATGAGTAGCAGACACAGTTACTAGGCCCAAAGTATTAACTGTGCTAAATGCAGTCAAAAACTGGTTCTTTCATAAACAGGCGGCATAGCTATATTCACTGGTGGGCTCCTTTGCCGAGTACCAGACAGTGCTACAAGGCCCTAAAGTATTTTCTGGACAAGATGCGGTAAAAAATTATTAGAAACACCCACGGTGTAGCTCCTTGACAGGTGTACTACACCGCTTGTTACCACACACCGCTACTATGCCATGAAACAGTCTTTTAACATTGAAAGCCATTATTAATGTGAAAATGAAGTTACGCTTTTGGTGAACGAACCGTTCTCGAACGGAACCTCGAACAGCCCAATTTTAAGCAAAGTATTCGAGTTCGACGAACGGCTCGAACACTGCCCAAAACAGCTGGAATTTTAACTTGGCGAACAGGTCGACTCGAACACCGCTCATCTCTAATCAGGAGGCAGACTCAGATGCTCTCAGGCCCAGTATGGATTTGACAAGATTGTAGAAAGTTGAGAAAGGGTACAGTATCACCGGATAACAGGTACATGTAGCATATTTTACACATTAAAAACCTATGTCTATATATCAGGTGGCAGACTCAGACGGTCTCAGGCCCAGTATGGATGCAACGTGATTGTACAAAGGTGTGAAAGGGTACAGTATCACCGGATAACAGGTATATATAGCATAGTTTAAACATGAAAAATCTGCGTGTATATTTCCGGAGTCCGACAAAGACACTCACAGCCTCAGTATGGATTAGACAATAATCTAAAAAGTAGAAAAAGGGTTGTGTATTCGAAGCGTACACCAGTATACACTGTTGGGATATTTTTCAATCTTCATATATATTTCAGTCTCAGTAAGACAGTGCAGACTCTCCGCAAGAGGAAATGAGATGGATACAAGTACAGACAGAAAGTCGAGTTATTGCAGAAATTTTGGAATTACTAATCACGGGAAACACTCCCGGGAGAATAGTCAGGGGTGATGCTGACCCTCAATTACTTTGTCTGTGGAGCCAGCGAAAACAGTTTTGTGAAGAAAGGTTTGCTGTATCGCAGTACCGTGGAACCCATCACCGTTACTCATCTCCATCACATTGTGATCACAGGGAAAGATGTAGACATTGTCCTCACTGCCTATCATGATCTGTCAGGTAACTTTGGAGTGCAAAAGACACAAGCCACAGGCCGTAGGCGATTCTATTGGATTGGAATGAGAGGACACATTTAAAAATGTGGGCAGGAATGTCACACGTCTGTGAGTCGGAAAATCGTGAAAGCTGATGATAAACCACCACTGCATCCCATTGTGAGTCGACGTCCATAACAAATGGAAGCCATTGATCATCTGAAGATAGAGCACAGCAGGACATTGCATATCTATGTCTTAACCATCATCTATCATTTCACCAAATTTGTATTGGCAGTCCCAGTGAAGTATTCAACAGGCCAGACCACACAGTGGTGGAGCAGGGAGAGGTAAGTATTGCAAGTTTTGGTGCCCTGAGCAAGCAGGGGGGCCCACTCGTGGCCGGCGGTACTGGCACAAGGCCCCTCATAGTACGCCGGTGTGTCTGACGGCGGGTGTGCACCTCCACCATCAGAGACACTTGATTGTACTATGAGGGACCCAGTGCCGTTGCCCAAGAGTGGGCATACCCACATGTCCAGGGCAACGGCACTCGCATGGGTGCATGTGCCAGGTGGTGACCCCGGCCCTGTGGGGGGAGGCAGCCCAGTTAGGGAGGTGGAAAAAATGGCATATGTTGATGTTGGACATTCAGCAGCTGCAAATGGAGTAATTGGAGAAGTCCGCGGAAGAGGACAACAGCGAGCCATTTTTCTGGCAACCTACGTGTCCGCAGGGGAGGGTGGGATAAAATCCTTTGAAACCCATGCATGGTTCATTTTAATGATGGTTAGATCATCAACATTTTGGGTCAACAGACGGGTCCTTTTTCCTGTCAGGATTGATCCAGCAGCACTGAAGACTCTTTCAGATAACACACTAGCAGCAGGGCAAGCGAGCTCCTGGAAGGCATATTGTGCCAATTCAGGCCAGGTGTCAAGTTTATTGGCCAAATAATCAAAGGGGAATGAACGGTGAGGGAGAACATCGATATGGGAGGAGAAGTAGTTTGTTACCATAGTTGACAACTGCTGTCTCCTGTCACTTTCAATCGATGCAGTATTACCAGTCGTGTGAGCGGTAATTGAAAAATCAGACCACAACATGGTCATGAAACCCCTGTGTCCAACGCCACTTCGGCTGTGTGCCCCACAAACACCTCTTCCATGTTGCCCCCTACGGCTCATGGGAGAAACATCACCGCCGCTGTGTGCTGGGAATGCCTCAAACAAACGGTTTACCAGAGTTGCTTGTTTGTTAGCCAATATTAGCTCTAGATTCTCCTGTGGCTTGATGTTTTGGAATTTGCCTTTGTAGCGTGGATCTAGGATGCTGACCAACCAGTAGTCGTCATCGTTCATCATTTTGGCAATGTCGGGGTCCCATTTTAGGATCTGCAAGGTATAATCAGACATGTGGGCCAACGTTCCAGGTGTCAATGATGCACTGCGAGTGCTGGGTGGAGGAGCACTTTCTGGCAAATCAACATCTCTCCAGTCACGCACAAACCCTGTACCTGACCTTGCCATGCCAACATTTTTTCTTGCACCCTGAGAAGCATGCTCCTCCCCAAAATAATCATCCCCATCATCCTCCTCCTCCTCCTCTTCCTCTTCTTCCTCCACCTCGTCCACGAGACTTCCCTGAGCAGACAATGGCTGACTGACATCAAGGCTTCCCTTCTCCTCTTCCTCTTCGGCTGCAGACGCCTGCTCCTTAATGTGCGTCAAAGTTTGCATGAGCAGACGCATAAGTGGGATGCTCATGCCTATGATGGCGTTGTCTGCGCTTGTCAGCCGTGTGCATTCCTCAAAACACTGAAGGACTTTACAGATGTCTTTCAGCTTTGACCACTGCACACCAGACAACTCCATGTCTGCCCGCAAACTGCCTGACCTTGTATCCTGACACAAATGAATTACAGCCTGCCTCAGTTCGCACAGCCTCTAAATCATGTGCAGGGTGGAGATCCACCTTGTTGCAATGTCGATAATTAGGTGGTGCTTGGGAAGGTGGAGCAATCGCTGCAGCTTCTGCATACGACTGGAGTGTATGGGCGACCAGCGGATGTGCAAGCACAATCTTCGCACCTTATGGAGCAGGGCTGTTAACTCCGGATAATTATTGAGGAAGCACTGCATCACCAGGTTCAAGATGTGAGCCAGGCAAGGTATGTGTCTGAGTTTTGAAAGGGCTATGGCTGCCACAAAATTCCGTCCATTATCACTAACTACCTTGCCTACCTCAAGATGTAGACTGCCCAGCCATGACTCAGTTTGTCGCTGCAAGTAGTCGGCCAGTACCTCTGCGGTGTGTCTGTTGTCACCCAAACACATCATCTTCAACACAGCCTGCTGATGCTTACCACTGGCTGTTCGATAGTGGGACACCTCGTGTGCAACACTCACAGCTGCGGATGGAGTGCTCATGCGACTGCGCTCTGTAGATGAGCTTTCGCTTCTGGAGGAGGAGGGTCGAACGCCTACAGCCAACTCTTTCCTATACCGTGGGCTAGGCAGCACTGTCCCACCACCGCTGTCCTCTGTGGACCCTGCATCCACCACATTAACCCAGTGCGCAGTGATGGACACATAACGGCCCTGGCCATGCCTACTGGACCATGCATCTGTTGAGAGGTGCACCTTTCCACTCACTGATTGCTTGAGTGCATGGACAATGCGGTCTTTCACATGCATGTGGATGAATTTTCACGAAAAGAAGTGCCAACTGGGTAGGTCATAGCGTGGTACTGCGTAGGCCATGAGCTCGCGGAAAGCTTTGCTTTCAACAAACCGGTAGAGCATCATCTCTAACGAGATTAGTTTGGCAATGTGGGCGTTCAAAGCCAGTGTACGCGGATGAGAGGATGAGTACTTTCTTGTCCTACTCAGAGTCTCTGGTAGGGTGAGCTGGACTTGAGAGCTGCATATGGTGGAACTAGCGGTGGACACGGCGGACTGAGAAAGGGTTGGTTATGGTGTTGGTGGTGTTGCTGATGGCCTAGAGTCAGTCTTTTGTAGCAATAACATTGTGATTCCATGACTGCTTTGCCATTGCGATGACACCTCGACATTTGCTGCTGGTGGTGTGCTAACCGGTGGGCTTACAGTGGGGGAAGCGATGTAGCGTTGCTGACTACCTTCATTCGGAGCAGGTGCACATGTGGTACGTGAGGTTTGGTAGTCCATCCACGCTTGCAAGTGCATGGTGGTTAAATGTCTAAGCATGCAACTGGTATTCAAATTTCTCAGATTTTTCCCTCGGCTAAAGGTCTTTGCGCACTCCTTACAGATAACTTTTGCCTGATCATTAGAATTTTGTTCAAAAAAGTGCCACACTGCACTCTTCCTACTATGGAAGACATTTTGAGGCCTTGCACGCTGTGCTAATTTGACCGTCTGGCCAAGCTGTCCTGCAACTCTTTTGGTTTTTGTAACACGTTTTTGGACTGCTACGGTCCTGCCAGATAACAGCTGTTGCGATGTCGTTGCCTGCTGCAGATTCTCCTCCTCCTCTTCTGAGCTATTGGCAGCGGCACCCTCTTCCCCAATGGATGCCAATCTGGGTCAACAACTGGGTCATCCATCACCTGCTCTTCAATGTCATGTGCACCCTCCTCTGTGTCACCATGCAAGGTGGTATAGTATGCGGGAAGGGGCACCTGAGTTTCATCAGGGTCTGATTCTGTCTCAGTACACTGCGAGGACAATGTAGTGCTCTGAGTGAATGTACCAGTAGAAAAATCTAGCAGTGGCTGTGCATCAGTGCACTCCATGTCAGATTCATCTTGGACTGGGGAATTCACGATTTAACTTGATATCCCAGGCATGGTATGTGAAAAGAGCTCTATGGAGTAATTTGTAGTGCGGCCTTCCACAGCCTTCACTTTTGGTGGGGGTGAAAGACACAAGGAAAGGTGTTGTTCCTGAACAGGAGCCTCCACTGACGACTCAGTGCTTTTATTTTTTGAAACTTCAGAAGAGGAGGCGAGAAAGCTGGAGGCTGTGTCAGCAATGTAAGCCAAAACGTGATCCTGAAGCTCCGGCTTTAAAAGTGGTTTACCTACTGCCAGAAAAGGGAGCTTTCGAGGCCTTGTGGAGCCAGACGATGACGCAGGCTCAACACCTCCTGCCTTAGGTGCTATTGTGCATTTGCCACTACCAACAAATGCACCACCAACACCACCATCAGTACCAGCTGGCAACCCCCGCCCACTTCCACAGCCTCTTCCACCATACTTCCTCATTTTTGTGAAAATGTAGCCAAAATACCACCAGCTATATGGTACTGTAAAACAAGGTAGAAGGTGTATATAGTATTGGTGAGAATTTGAATCTCACTAGAGATTTGAGGACACTGAACTATTGTATCAAGCCCAGTAGAGATTACACCTCAATGTAACAGGCTGAAATTGGATGGTGTATGACAAGGTGGAGGGTGCATGTAGTATTGGTGAGAATTTGAATCTCACTAGAGATTTGAGGATGGTGAACTAGTATCTCAGGGCCAATAGAGATTACACCTCAATGTAACAGGCTAAAATTGGATGGTGTATGTCAAGGTGGAGGGTGTATATAGTATTGGTGAGAATTTGAATCTCACTATAGATTTGAGGACGCTGAACTATTGTCTCAGGCCCAGTAGAGATTACACCTCAATGTAACAGGCTGAAATTGGATGGTGTATGGCAAGGTGGAGGGTGTATATAGTATTGGTGAGAATTTGAATCTCACTATAGATTTGAGGACGCTGAACTATTGTCTCTGGCCCAGTAGAGATTACACCTCAATGTAACAGGCTGAAATTGGATGGTGTATGACAAGGTAGAAGGTGTATATAGTATTGGTGAGAATTTGAATCTCACTAGAGATTTGAGGACACTGAACTATTGTATCAAGCCCAGTAGAGATTACACCTCAATGTAACAGGCTGAAATTGGATGGTGTATGACAAGGTGGAGGGTGTATGTAGTATTGGTGAGAATTTAAATCTCACTATAGATTTGAGGACGCTGAACTAGTATCTCAGGGCCAATAGAGATTACACCTCAATGTAACAGGCTGAAATTGGATGGTGTATGTCAAGGTGGAGGGTGTATATAGTATTGGTGAGAATTTGAATCTCACTATAGATTTGAGGACGCTGAACTATTGTCTCTGGCCCAGTAGAGATTACACCTCAATGTAACAGGATGAAATTGGATGGTGTATGACAAGGTAGAAGGTGTATATAGTATTGGTGAGAATTTGAATCTCACTAGAGATTTGAGGACACTGAACTATTGTCTCAGGCCCAGTAGAGATTACACCTCAATGTAACAGGCTTAAATTGGATGGTGTATGACAAGGTGGAGGGTGTATGTAGTATTGGTGAGAATTTGAATCTCACTATAGATTTGAGGACGCTGAACTAGTAGTATCTCAGGCCCAGTAGAGATTGCACCTCAAGGTAACAGGCTGAAATTGGATGGTGCATGACAAAGTGGAGGGTGTATATATTATTGGTGAGAATTTGAATCTCACTATAGATTTGAGGACGCTGAACTAGTAGTATCTCAGGCCAGTAGAGATTACACCTCAATGTAACAGGCTGAAATTGGATGGTGTACGACAAGGTGGAGGGTGTATATAGTATTGGTGAGAATTTGGATCTCACTAGAGATTTTAGGAGGCTGACAATGATGCTCTCAGTTCAAGTATGGATGCAGGCAGCCTAATAAGCAGGACTGCTGCACACAAAAGGGTCGAAAAATGAATGCTTGGTAACTGCAGAAAAGAGGAAGAAAAGTATTTTTGCTTTTAAAAAAGCAGTTTGCACAGCAGTGTGCAAACAGCAATGCAGCTATCAGGGAGCCTTATAAGGCAGCCTAATAACCAACTGAGCTGATGCACAAAAATATAGCCTCACCTGTCACTGCACACAAACTGTTGTGTTGTACAGTGGAAATCGCTAACAGCAGAAGCAGTTTTTTGGTTCTTCTTCCCTGCCTAACGATCTCCCTTATTCTGAATCAGCAGCAGCAACCTCTCCCTAATGTGAAGATCAGCAGAAGTAAGATGGCGGTCGGCGTTCACGCCCTTTTATAGCCCCTGCGACTCCACAAGAAACCAGCCAATCACTTGCATGCCCTTCTCAAAGATGGTGGTGACCGATGCCTATGTCATCGCATTGCCCACAGTGTGCTTCCTCCATCATTGACTGAAAAAGGGCGCTGGAAGCATAATTTGAAACGCGACTTTGGCACTCTGGTCGCCGACCTCGTGGCTGATCTCACGCTATGGTCGGGTTTCGTTTCATGAAACCCGACTTCAGCGAAAGTCGCCGACTTTTGAATTTGAACGACCCGCTTTACTCAACTCTAATTGCGGGCACATGTCATCTGTCAGCTGTTTAAAACAGCTGACATGTCCCAGGTAAGATGTGGGCTCACCGATTGAGCCCATATCAACGGGAGGGAGTCCAACATCGGCATAAATATACGCTCAATGTCAGAAATGGGTTAAATGGCCAGCAGACGGCCCTCACTGTTCTTTGCGAGCAATCAGCCGGCTCTGCTTTGTTGTTCCCATTATTAAACAGTGAAGGAGAAAATAAAGGAAAGTTCTCGAGCGAAGAAAAAATGGTCCCAATAAACAACTTTACACATAGGTTTCTTGTATGTGCACCATCTGTACAGTTACCCATATTGGTTGCTTACAATTTTAAATGGTTTAGATAAAACGTTGTTTTTATCCCTCCATTGGGACCATTTTTTCATCGCTGGAGAACTTTCCTTTATTTTTTCCTTCATTGACTAAGTCTGGGACTGGAACTGCTCCGCGCTGATGATACTAATAAACAAAGTGCAAGGCATTTCTGTGAGCTGACATTCCTTATTTCCCCTTTCTGTTTTTTAGTCTCCTATACTGTTATTGCATAACCAGTGAGTGGCAGGGCTGCCCAAAATTTGGACACACCACAATACCCCTTTGAAGAGAAGCACAGGAGGGCCTCCTGAAAACAATGTTCCCATTATTAGGAAGTGGGTCTCCCATAGTGTTTTCCTTGGAGGTACTCTAATGCCCCTTGGAAGAGACATGGAGGAGGGCCTCATAAAAAATGTTCCCATTAGAAAGGAGCAGGTCTCCTATACTTGTAATGCCCATACACTAAGTGTATGGGTTGACAAACATTTATCCCTGGGGGGTATACATACTGTATGTTGAATCTATTTTTATTAAGAGTAAGAGGCAAAATAACAAAAATAGCATACAAGAAATCATACATTGTACACCCATCCATACAAGATCGCAATATATTCTTCTCCGTATATGGCCTTGACTTTCCCTGGAACGGAGGCGCATAATGTCCCATTAGGATGGTTATTGGTGTATGGTTCATATACATCATCATGCATAAAAGTCAATTCAAATAACTGGTGCTATATAAACATTCATTATACATTGTTTATGTGGAGTATAATGATCAAATGATAAAGACAGTGACTATAAACATTCATAGTAACATCGTTACTGATTTCAGCACAGGTGTACTTTAGAAGAAAAGAAAGAAAGAGACAAGAAAGGGCACAAAAAAGGGGGGGAGTAGAGGAGAGAGGAAGGGTAAAAAAAAGGATTTTCTCTTTTTTTCAAAACATGCATATAAAACCTAAAAAAAAGGCGGGTAGGGACAGAAAAAAGGGGGGGGAAGCGGACACCGGATCTCCGCATCGACCTCTATGAGTACTCTTCAACCAATTGAGTCAGATCGGAAGTTTCCTTAAACATGAGCCAAGGCTGCCATATCCGGGTTAAGAGGGTGTTGTCCCCTTCCATTTCAGCCATAAGTTCCTCCAGTCGGAAGATGTCTGCGAATTCCGAAACCCATTCTGCCATAGTTGGAGGTGCTGTTGTACGCCAGTGGCGCGGAATCACCATCCGTGCCGCAGTGATACAGAACCAAAGAAGGCTCTGTTTCTGAGCAGATATGGGTCCCGGGAGAATCGAAAGAATGGCAATCTGTGGGGAGGGGGGGATATGATCTCCAGAAATTTTATGATATGCCGAGAACACCTTCTTCCAGAAGGGTTGCATAGCGGGACATTGCCACCATATATGAAATAGAGTTCCCTTCTCAATTCCACACCGCCAACACGCATAGTCGACCATCGGAAAAATAGACTTCAGTTTGACAGGAGATAGATACCATCTGGACAGGATCTTGAAATTTTTCTCCTGTGCGCCCCCAGCCGGAGACATTTTATGTGTAAAAAGATAAACTTTGTCAAGATCCTCCACAGAGAACTCACATCCCATCTCTCTCTCCCATGCCTGAATGTAGCTCGGTGTCATATCCGAGTCACTAGTGAGTTCCTTATACAAAAGAGAAATCAGATGAGAGGGAGATTCCTGTTGCTGAAGCAATTCCTCCAACCGTGTTATGGCAAATTGAGGATTACGGTCAGCTATATGTCCCCGGATGAACGATCTCAATTGATTGTATTCCAACCAGGAGAGTGTCCTGGTGGGAGACTGTTCTTGTAGAGTTTCCAACGATGGGATGTGCCCTCCCGCTATCACCTGTCCCAGGTGTAGGTCAGTGCTAACATGCCAACCCAGAAATTGGTCCCTATGACGACCAGGAGGGAAGTCTGGGTTTCCAAAAATTGGAGCCAGTGGATTCAGATCGCTGATCAATTTCTTTTTATTTTTTAAACGACTCCAGATTTGTAACGTTTCCCGCACCAAGAAACCCGTGGACTCCCCAGGATCATCTACAGCAAAGTCATGATACCGGATCCATGGCAGGTGCCGCAGAGGAACGTTAAAGGATGCCTGTTCCAGCTGCACCCATTGCTTGGAACGGTGACCGAACTGCTAGTCGAATAAACGTACAAGCATAGAGGCTCAATGGTACAATTCTAGGTCAGGGAGGCCCGCTCCGCCTCTGGACTTCGGGGCAGTCAGGATAGAATATTTCAGACGGGGTTTAGAATCCTGCCAGATAAAGCGGGTCAGTGCGGCTCTGATGGTCTGGAAGAATACCCTTGGCGGTACGATCGGGACCGCCTGAAACAAATATAAAAACCTGGGAAGAATGTCCATCTTAAATGAGTTAATTCTACCAAACCACGAAATATTCCTTCGGCCGTATTCTCTCAGACGTTTCAGAGTCGACTCTAGGAGGGGTAAGTAGTTCAGTTTATATAGGTCAGTCATGTCAGTGGGAATTTGAACACCCAAATATTGAATAGCTCCAAACCTCCAGCGAAAAGGAAAATTCCCCATGGTCCTTACAAGTTCTGATTGTGTTAGGGAAATATTAATGTCTTCAGTTTTATGAATATTAATTTTAAAATTACTGACTGCGCCGTATTTTTGAAGTTCGGCCATCAACGACGGGAGAGTAATGTGTGGCTGGGAGACATACAGCAGGAGGTCATCCGCATAAAGAGAGACCTTATAATGGACGTGGTCTACCCATAGTCCGTGCATACTGGGATTCTGTCTAATCGCCACAGCCAAATGTTCCATAACCACCGTATATAAGAGGGGCGATAGAGGACAACCCTGACGTGTGCCATTCCCAATGGCTATGGAGTCTGACAATGCACCATTAACTCTAACCTTTGCTGAAGGACCGGAACACAAAGCCGCAATCCTATGTAGGAAACGATTTCCTAGGCCTATTTGTCGTAAAGCCGAGAACATAAAACCCCAATGTACACGGTCAAATGCCTTCTCTGCGTCGATCGACAGCAAAGCAAGAGGCTTATGTTTTAATTTGGCGTGTGCTGTCAAGATAAGGGTCTTACCTATACCGTCTCTCGCCTCCCTTCCCTGCACAAACCCCACCTGATCCGAATGAATAACTAACGGTAGAAGGGGTGCCAACCGGTTAGCCAAGATTTTCGTATAAAGTTTTACATCGATATTAATAAGGGATATTGGGCGGTAGTTGGTTACCACTGTGGAATCTTTCCCTGGTTTCGGTATTACTGTAATAAAAGCCTCTAAGGATTGTGGGGCGAACCGTGAATCATCTACGATGGAATTAAAGACCGACGTCATAATGGGTCTAAGTTGCTCTCGGAACATCTTGTAAAAATGAGGAGTGAAGCCATCCGGCCCCGGGCTCTTACCTGCCGGGGTATTCTGAATGGCCTCGTCAACCTCATCAATCGTAAAGTCAGTTTCCAGTGGTGTAGTTAAGTCAGCTGCTAGTGTCGGGAGGGCAGTATCGTGTATGTAGGAGTCTATTTGAGGTTGGGGGTCTATAGGCTGCTGATGGGGGCTATCTCCATTAATATTGTACAATGTATGATAATAACATCGCAATATATCAAGGTTCGACGTCGCCTGCCCACGGTGTCCCCGGAGAGATGGAATGTATGTGGTCTGGCAACGTGGGTGTAGAAATCTGGCTAATAGGCGTCCATATTTATTGGCTTGACCGTATAGTATACTTTTAAAACGGTTTCTATGGTGACGCGACTTCTCGTTTAATAAGGACTTCAAGTCATCTCTACATTTGATCAGGTCAGACTGTACCCCCGCCCCCAAGCCGGACTTATGCATTGTCTCCAGAGTTAGTATTTTTTCAGTGAGGTCCATGATCTCCCTATTTTTCGCTTGTTTCAGACGAGAGCCGTTTTTAATAAGTACCCCTCTAAGGACACATTTAAGAGCTTCCCATTTAATCGGCATAGCGGTATTGTCGTGTGCATGGTCTTGCAAGAAAGTTGCTATGGTAGTCTTAACATCAGCCATGCAGGTAGGGTCTTTAAAGAGATTATCATTCAGTCTCCACGTCCACTGGCACGTCCCCGAGTCAGGAGGATTAATGTCCAGGAAGACTGGAGCATGATCTGACCAAAGGAAACTACCAATGGAGGGTTTCAGGTCCCACGCCAAAGCGCAATGGCTAAGTAGAAAGAAGTCTATTCTACCATACGAATTATGTGGCGCGGAGAAGAATGTATAGTCTTTCACACTGGGATTGAGGATTCTCCAAACATCAGTAAGATGTAGGTCATGAAGATCCTTTTTCAGAGAAGACATCTGACGATGGGAGAGGCAAGACCTCCCCGCTGTGGAATCTATTGTCGGATTAAGGGTCATGTTAAAATCCCCTCCAAGTATAACAACCCCCTCAGCGAAATCCGTCATTTTCTTCAAAAAAGACCTAGTAGTTTGAATTTGGTCTCGGCTGGGGGCGTACCAACCCGCTATAGTGTAGGTTGTTGAAAAAATCCGGATTTTCAAGATCACGTATCTGCCTTCAGCATCAATTAGTGTGTCCAGTATGGTATGTTGGAGGGATTTATGGAGTGATATGGACACCCCCCGGGATTGCGACTCTGGGCTGGCGCTGTGGAACCAAGTCGTATAGTAGCGGTCAGGTATGTTAGGGACATGGCCAATTTTAAAGTGGGTCTCTTGTAGTATCAATATATTTACTCTTTTCTTATGCATGCCATACAGAATCTGTGAACGCTTCTGTGGTACGTTAAAGCCCCTAACGTTTAGAGAGCCCAATGTAATCTTTTGTGCAGCCTTCTTACCAGGCATTGTGATCGTAGTCCGAGTTCAAGGAGGTCAAACTTCGTTCAAAAGGATAGGTCGGCTTCGGAATCCAGTGCCCGCTGTGGAGAGGGGAGAGAGAAGCTAGTAGGGCAGAGAGGGTATAAACAAAGAGTTAGACAAAGAAGTAGAAAAGAAAGGCTATGGATAACGGTGAACGTAACAATACAAGTGTGGATAAACCACACCAACAAATAACATGAGTTCTAGTGGAGGTACTTTTTAAATGCTGCGTGCCACCAGGGTGAAGCAGCACCTCCAGGGGGGTAAGTGTACGGCAAGAAGAGAGATGGAGACGCTATCTCCCTCGGCCACCAACCTCATAACTACTTAACAATCCTATATCTCTAGGGCAGAGAGTTAACGCATGAAAAATATATATGACCGTGGTTTACCAGCTCCTGGGCTATCAGCATATTTCACATATCCATTGGTATCAATACCGTCACGGCTAACAATATTAAAGGTACCATAAAATAAGTCTAGGGTGGTATAGACTTCTAGGGATCATATCTTCCTTTGAAGTAGGGTACAACAGAATGATGAACAGTTATAAACAGATGATAGCTTTGAGCATGAAACATCAGTTGTCAAAGAGAATATGGATGAGGGGAGGGGGGGACGGTGGGAGGGAGGGGGAGGGGAGGAAGGGGAAGGGAAAAGAAAAGGGGAATCAACTGACGATGAAAACCGACTGGAACCTCAGTTCCGCCCTGTCAGCAAGGATAGTCCCCAATCCCCGTCCCCACATCCAGCTAAAAGATAAACAACCGTAAATCAAGAAGCTGAATAATCAGGCAATATCTCCATCTTCTGGATGTACACGCTCGTGTTTATTGGGCCCTCTTCTGGGTCGCCGCTGTCTCTGAGGGGCCTGACCCCTGCGAGGGTCATCCATTCTATTAAATGATGGTAAAGGTGGCCATTCAGGTATGTCCACTTCAGGTATATCTAGGGTGGCTGAGAATGCTGAAATTCCACTAGGATGACTCAAATGATGCACTCTGCCCCCTCTCTGGACCCGGAGGCAAAACGGAAACCTCCCAAGTGTAGAGAAGATCATGTTGTCGTAGCACATCCAAGAGAGGGCGAAGAGCTCTGCGCCTCTGCAAAGTCCATCTGGACAGGTCTGGTAGGAGCTGTATGCGGGTATTCAAGTGGTCTATGGATCTTGTCTACCTGGCTGCCCCCATGACTGCATCTTTAAGTTGGTATTTGTGTACCCGGCATATTACATCTCTCGGTGGATCCTGCTCACTGGGGCGCGGGCCTAGAGCCCTATGGGCACGGTCTAGTTCCAATGGGGCATCTTGAGGTCTGTCCAATGCCGAGTTAAAAAAGCCCCTTAATGTGGAATCCAACTCCTGAGGGGGCACGGACTCTGGTAGTCCCCGTATTCTTATGTTGCTCCTGTGTCCCCTGTTTTCCGAATCATCTAGCATTTCTGCTAAGGTCTGTAGCTGTCTAGTTTTAGCGGTCACAGCTGCTTCCTGAGCCTCTATCCTTTCCGTCAGGGAAGCCAATAGCTGGTCAAGGGACTCAACTTTCTCGCCGCATTGCTGAATGTCATCTTTAAGTATGGAAAGTTCAGCTTTATAGGAGGATTCCAAACGGGTGATGTATTGTTCCATATCCTGTTTCGTCGGGATATCTTTTATTTTATCATATAACAAAGTAAGATCGACTCCCATGGGGGGTGTAGAGTGTCCCATAAAGAACGGGGCTGCTGGTCCGCATTGCGGTATCGGGGAAGTCGTAGGTTGCTGTATAAGTGGGAGAGTCATGGTGGGTGGGGGTCCAGCCTGGTGGGCAGATGATATGGTATGGTTTGACTGCCCTCTCCCCATCGGGGCGATATTTTCCTGCTCTGTAGAGCCTATGTTGATGGCAAGGCCGGTGTCGGGGGGAGCAAAGGTACCTGTCTGGGGGCATACCGCAGAAAGCTTCGGGGACATCTCCCCCGGGCCCACATGTGTCGCACTGGTGTGAGGCTGCGCTGCTGTGCCCGCGGGGTCTCCCTGTGATACACGTGTCTCCAGGGGTTTTGCGGTGCTATTCCGAGGAGAGCCCTCGGTCTCCTGCGGGGCCCCCGAGGCCATTGTGGTAGGTCTCCGGGGGTCTCGCCACGGTCTTTGCCTCCCGTGACCTGCTTCCCCATCCCCTGTACCATGCCTCCTGCTGTCGGCGGGGCCGTCCTCGCTCTGCGCGCCGGATCCAATATGGCGCCTGCAGCTCTAGTCCTCCCTGCTCCTGTAAAATAGCAGGGTATGCCGTGGGAAGTCTTCTTGGGCACCGCAGAGCTGACAAGCTTGCTCCCTTTGCCTCTCCTGGTATGCATCGGGGTAGAGGGATTCTGTAAAGGTCTCTGTTAGGTCAGTAGCAGGTATAGGAGCGGGAGCTCCCCAAAGCACGTCCTCACTCCTCAGCAGCCATGCCACACCCCCTTCATGAACATACTGTATAATCAATTTTTTTACGGGCATCGTAATCATCATTTAAAAAAATATGTGGGTGTTGCATCATGGACCACAGTCACCCTGGTGATATGGTGGTGGAGGATGAGGATAAGGAGGAGGACAACAGCAAATAGCCAAAATCAGGAAGCATATACCCATGTGTGGGTGTGAAGAGGTGCATGGGAATAGACTTCCCAAAAAAAGACACTGGATTTGAGTTTATGTTACGCTGCTCGCTATCATTCGGTGGTGTTGAGAAGTCTAGCCCAATACAGCCCTTGTTAATTTTTATAAGAGTCAGCCTGTCAGCATTTTCAGTTGACAGGCGGATGCGCTTATCAATTATAATTCTACCAGCAGCAATAAAAACCAGCTCTGACAAAATGCTAGTGGCAGGTCAGGCCAGAACCTCCAAGGCATAGAGAAGTTCATGCCACGTGTCCAGCTTGGATGCCCAATAATTATAAGGCACAGAGGAATCATGAAGCACGTTGGTATGGTCAGCAAGTTACTCCCTCAGCATCTTCCCAAACTTTGCACTCCTTGTGAGAGTACCCCATGCCTCAGGGCCTGTGCGAAGGGAGGGTCAGAGAAAACTCTCCCAGAACTTTCCCAGTGTTCCCCTGCCTCTGCTTTATTGGAGTTGTGTCTCTTTCACCTGTACTCCTTGGTTGTCCAATGAACTGTGACCTCTGCCGCTAGCGTTTTCAGATGGGAGTTTTTTTAATAATTCTGCAACAAGGGCCTTCTGGTACTGCCCCATTTTAGTAGACCTTTCCATCTCGGGAATAAGAGATAGAAAATTCTCCTTGTAGTATGGGTCTGGAAGGGTCACCAAAAAGGAATAACTGTCACCCAAAATTTTGAGGGCTATGGGAAAGGCAGTGCAACATAAACTCAGCCATGCATGCCAGACTGCTAACAGGCAAGACTTCTGTGTCCTCACCAAGAGGATGACTGACCATGCTCTTCTCCTCCTCCTCCCTGTCCTCAGGCCATCCACGCTGAACAGACGGTATGACAGTTATGCAGGTACTACCGTCAATAGCGCATGAAACCAGCTCCTGTTCTTCCTCCTCCTCCTCTTCCTCATTGTCACCCAATCCATGTTGGGATGAGATGAGGCTGGGCTGCTTATAATCACCCTGTATGGTTCCTTGCTCCATCTCATCGTGCTCTGCCTGAAATGCATCCTCTTTGATTGTGAGCAGAGAACATTTCAGAACACAGAGAAGCAGGATGGTGATGCTAATTATGGCATCATCGCCGCTCACCATCTTGTTGGAGGCCTCAAAGTTTTGGATGATGGTACTTGTCTGACATCCATGATGACTCGTGAGGTCTTATGTGTGGATTCTGAAATGAAAAACAATGGCCTTGTTGACGCTGGTAGTCAGCAACTGCCTTCTTCTGCTCACAAATCCTTCCCAACATTTGCAGTGTAGAGTTCTAGCACGTCTGGATATCACGCATCAGTCAGTGATCCGGAAGCTGCAAACGCTGCTGAAGCACAGCAAGGCATGGTATGTGTATGAGCTTGCCTCTCCTCAGAACTGCCATCAGGTTTCATCCATTGTCACACACAACCATACCTGGCTGTAGGTTTAGCGGTGTCAGCCATAGATCTGCCTGCTCTTTCAGAGCTGTCAATAACTTCAGCATTTTGCGGTTTGTCACCTAAGTGTATTAGCCTCAGCACAGCCTGTTGCAGCTTGGCTGAGGTAGTGCTACAGTGCATCCAGCTTGTGACTGATGTGGTCATTTTGGAGATGTAGGCTGAACAGGAGGAGGAGGATTAGGTGCCAAGCTGTAGATTGTGGGGGCAACCCTGATTGACCTAAAGCCCACAATCTTCGGCGCCAGGAACACGTGTTCCATCCCAAGTTCGACTGGGTCCCGGCTTACACTATGTTAACACAGTGTGCCATCAGCAAGATGTACCATACCTGCCCACAAGCACTTGTCCGTGTGTCCGTGGTTAGGTGGACTGTCCCAGTAACTGCATTGTTGAGGGCCCCCTGAGGAAGGAGCTGTACGTTCCGAAAAGCGCGTCGGGGTTAGGCCGTTATCACTGCCTCCACTGCTCCCAGGTAACGATTTTACAAACTATAAGACCCTTCATATGCCAGACTTGTCATGAGCATTTGCTCTATGATCGCTTTTCTTCTGCCATACTAGTGAGTCCTGTCAGTCTCTGGCTATAATAATGAGCATTTGCTCTATGTAATTTTTGCTATATTGTGCATTTACTGGTTTCTGATACATGCGCCCCTAGACTCCCTATGAAGGTTTATCCTTGACATTGTCCACAATAGTATATAGGGCTGACTATCCTGGGGCTGTGCAGGTGGTGTATTCAGCTTATTTATGCCATTGTGCACGCTTGTCCATTTTCTCCCCCTGTTTCCATGTACCGTATTGTCCGTGTTTTATATGCATTATTAATAAAATACTAATTTTATGAGATTCTTGACTGCTTGTTCCTTTAGTTTGTTCTCTATTAAGATTGCAGTTGTCCCGCTATAGTCCGAAATCTATATGTGGTTGATTTGTTTGAACCATCTAGCTATGTAGCTAACCAGTCTTTGGTTTCCATATATATTATGTATACCACAATTGTATTTTACTATATTGTTGAGAATAGTAGAAACTAAAAGAAAAAGAGCGCAATAGGGTCTTACCCGAGAAACTGAGAATGTAAATTAATTCGTTATACTCACCTTATGTCGGAGAGTATCAGACATAAAGGAACAAAGGTCAGCTTGCTGCACATCCAAATGACCACGCCGTGGCCATAAATCATCAGATTCAAAGAAAAGAACTTTTATGGATTAAGCGTGCGCTGCCAGACCATCACTCCTCACAAGTGGTGTGCTTTATACATTTATTCCAAACGCTACATGTCATCCCCTGAGGAAGAAGTTGTTAACTTTGAAATGCGTTTGGAATAAATGTATAAAGCACACCACTTGTGAGGAGTGATGGTCTGGCAGCGCACGCTTAATCCATAAAAGTTCTTTTCTTTGAATCTGACTATATTGTTGAGGGCATGGCTAATGTTGTAGGACACGTGCTTATGTAATGTGGGGATGGCACACCAAGAGAAATAGTGGCGAGTGGGTACTGAGCACCGAGGGACGGCCGCTGCCATCAGGTTGCGGAAAGCTTCCATCTCTACGAGCCTAAAAGGTAACATTTCGAGCGCAAGCAGTCGCAAAATCTGGAAATTTAGTATTGTGGCCTGTGGGGCGTTGGTTGCGTATTTGCACTTGCCATCCAAGAACTGGGTTATGGACAACTGAACGTTGTGCCAGGAAAAGGACATGTTTGTTTATGGTGCTAGTTGAGGAGGCATCTTCCCATGCACCATGGACAGGGGATTAGCTGGCATGAATGACAGCAGAAGAAGCAGTGGTGTCACCTGCAGACACTGTTCCTGGGCCCTGGGGTTTGGTCCACAAATTATGGTGCTTTGTTGCCATGTGCCTGATCATGCTGGTGGTGGTCAGGCTGGTAGTTTTGCTACCACTGCTGATGCTTGCCTGGAAGGTGGTGCAAATGGTTTTTTTGGGGTTATCAGCAGAATCTGACTCGGGACTCAGACCTAAAAGTTGTACTGGAAACTTCTGTCGTGCTGATGTAGTGTGAAATGGTTGCCCGCCTTCTGTCTGTGGCCACCACACCGCTTCTTCATGCCTGTTGGGGTGCTATGCCTCCGTACCCGTGTGTGCTGCTGTCCCCGCTCTGCATGTCCTCCTGGCAGCTTGGGCCAGTTACTATATCATCAACCACCTCACCTTCCACTTCCGCACTCTGGTCTACCTCCTGACTTTCTGGTAATTGTGTCTCATCATCATCCACCTCTTGTGACACTTTCCCTCCATCGCCTTCATGTGTCCGTGGCTGCTCAAATATTTTGGAATCGCTACATGCGATCTCCTTTTTCCCTGCTTCAAGTGGACCGTGCAAAAGGCATGAATCTATAAGTGGAAAAGTGAACAGCTCTTTGGACTGTCCAAGTGTGGGATCAGTTGTCTCCACTCACTCGGCATGGTGGAAGGAAGGATGATTAAGGTGAGGAATATGTGGTCCAGACTCACGGCTACTGAGACTTGACCATGTGGAAGACAGGGTGGTGTTGGCGGTGGCAAAGTGACTGGAAGTATATCCGCTATCCAACCAACAACATTTTGACACTACTCTGGGTTTAATAGTGGTGTGCTGTGGTTCCCTAGTAATTGGGACAGGAAAGTCGGGTGAGAAGATGTGGGTGTTTGTTGTGGCACAATTTCAGGTTGACCACGGCCTTGGCCTCTGCATGCACCATCACCATTACATCCAGTTCCCCATCCCTTGCCACATGCCTTGCCCATTTAAAATGGAGGACAATATTTTTCACATTCACTACAAATAGCTGAATTTGGAGCGAACTTATATGTAATCCATGTGATGGAAAACCACAGTTGTAAATAGCTGGCCTGTAGGTAACTATTTTTAACAGCAAACTGGTGTCAATAACTTTGCTAACACACTGCAACAAAATTTAAATAGAATTTTGAGCACACTTATATATGATCCATGTGACAGACAAACCACAGTTTTAAATAGATGGATTTTTATCACTGTAATATGGAAAGGATCTGGTTGTATTTTGCAGTACCAACAAGCAAATGGAGCAGATATTCGGTGTTCTCTGGATTGCGTTTTAAGCAAATTGTCATGACTCTGGATGGTATAGTTCTGCCTCCATCCTGGTCAGGTCATGGTTAATCGCAGTTCACCTCTCTTTGATTCTGGGGCGGCTATTTAATGTTGGTAGTTCCTGGGTTTGGTGTCGGTGATAGTTCTTTGTACTCGGTTAGAGGTAGCTGACCAAGGTTACTCATCTGTAATGGTTGTGCCTTCGTGCGTGTGAGCTTTGCTGTGTATGACCCGGTTTGTCCCCTGACTTCCACCTCTGAATCCTTCTCTGTACTGCCCTGTCCTTCCTGGTTCTCTGACCCCTTGGCTCGTCTCGGTTTACTCTCTGTCTTATCCCTATGTACCTCACACTCATTTGGCTTTTGACCCTCGGCTCCCCACTAACTACGTTAACGTTCTATGCCCTGTACTCCGAGCTCTCGACTGTTTCCCTGTCCTCACGTGCCATGACTCCGCCCCCTGCTATCACGTGACTGCTTAAATGCAAGTTTTCCATTCGCTTGGGTGTGTTGGGGAGGGTGTCTACTTATTTATAGCATTTGAGAAAATGACATGACTGAGGAGAGGCTAAAAAGTAGCTAGCATCATATAACTGGGTTCCCAATCCATAGAAGGGAACCACAGGTCAGTAGTCCAGAAAAATACATCTTCAGCTGCTATCACCAATTTTGCATCATATTTGCTGTCAAATGTGTTGTCCAAGCTTGTCCAGAACCCCTTTCATTAAGCTCCACCAACTTTTGAAAATTAGCAGGGCTGATGCAAAAAAGACCAAAATTCCCAATATTTTTCTACAACTACTGTATGAGCTGTGTGATATTTTGCTTCATGTCTATTTTGCTCCACACGCACTGTTTGGTAAATTATCCCTAATAGTTTTTTTGTAAATAATCCATTCATACTGTATTATTGAAAAAAGTTTTGAGACTGCCAGCAGGTCTCCAGGGAGAGTGCTTAGGACGCGCGCGCGTTTAACTCTGGTCTCTTAAAGAGACAGTGTGCATTTTTTGAAAATTAACCAATGGCAGTGCACTGATTACTATTTCCGGCCCCTCCACTATAGGGAGGATGCTGGAACAACGAGTATCTACTCTTGCTAATCCCGGTTCTGTCTCTATTCTGTCTGCGCTGTATAGCATTCCGTTTTGCACTCTGTTTATACTCTTTGTCTCCGCAGAATATCAGTGACCAGTGGTTCAACTATTCCAGACGAGATATGTACTATAACTCTCAATTTCCATCCCGTTCCGTCACTCCACCATCCGTACCCGTGGACAACACTAAAGTCGTCAGAGCCATCTTCACCTCATATACCCAGTGTCCATCGGTCAGCTCCACTAATATCTGTTTACACGTTTATCCCACTGGGACAGCTGCTACGTGTCCGGGGTCTAACTGGAAGTAGCACCTGTGTCCCCCCCAGGTAACCCACTCTGGTCCTGTTCGAGAGATCTTACTATGAGTACCTGGGGCTCATTAGTCACACCCCCTTCAGAGCCCCCCGGTCTGTGGTCCCGAGGTTGCACTCAAAAATAAAAGACAAATGTGAACTTCATCACCTGTGCCTCAGCTTCCATTTGTTACAGATTGCTCCGGCCATGGAACCCGCTGGATCCCAGAGACTTCTGACTGTGGAGCTTTGCCAAGAGAGGACCTGTCTAAGGGATCAACAGGACAAGATCACGACTTATCTTTGCAGTTTGTCTACCCTCATGAATTCCCTGCTATCCTTGTCTGCAACTGACTCGTCCACTGGCACCCATGTACCCGCCTGCATGGAAAGTAAAGGTCCTCGCTTGGCAGCCCCCACCCGCTTCCATGGTGACCCGCTAGGTGTCGGGGTTTCATCAATGAGTGCACACTGCACTTTGAAATCTTGGGGCATGTTTACTTCTGATCGAGCCAAGGTGGGCTTCATAATGTCACATCTCGCTGGAGAGGCCCTTGCCTGGTTGAACCCTCTATGGGAGAGAGGGGATTCTCTGCTTAATGATCTTCAGTCTTTCCTAGAAGCTTGTCACAGGACCTTCGATGAACCTGGTTTTGTCACAGCGACAGCTTCAGCTCTGCTGCACCTACATCAAGGAACTCTCACGATGCCTCAGTATGCTGTTCGTTTCCGCACTCTTTCATCTGAATTATCCTGGAACAACGAGTCCCTGGTGGCTACCTTCTGGGAGGGTTTGCCGGGTAGAATCAAGGATGAGCTGGCAGGACAGTACAGGCCTACTACCTTGGGTGATCTGATATCTTTAGCAACCTGGATAGATCTGTGTTTTCAAGAACATTCCAAGGAGATCAAACAAGATAAAAGGCCCTACCACCTGGGCTCTAGTTCTCCTAAGTTGACAACCTCATCTTCCTCCCCTGAGGCCATGGAGGTTGATCACGTAAGTTTGGCCTGTCACCGCTGGGAGGCGCGTCGCAAAGAGAGAAGTTGCCTCTACTGCGGTAGTCTTGAGCACCTGATTCGTACCTGTCCTAAAAGGTCAGAAAACTCCAATGCCTAGGCTCGGTTGGAGAGGCCACACTAGGTAGAGAACTTTCCTGTCCATCACTGCAAATCTCGGACTCCATGTCCTTTGGAGAAATAAAATTGTCTGAACTCTGTTTGCTGGATTCGGGAGCCGCCAGGAACTTCATCCAGCTGTGGTTGTGGATCATTACCACCTACCAGTTCAGCATCTTCCTGACACATTACAGGTGACCACCGTAGATGGCAAACCTTTGACCAAGCTTGTCCAATTCCAGACCGAGCCTGTGGAACTCAGAGTAGGTCTAATGCATTCTGAAAAAATCTGTTTTTATGTGTACCCCAGTTTGTCTTACCCCTTGCTTTTATGTTTACCTTGGCTTCAGATGCATGAACCAGTCCTAAATTGGAGAACAGGAGAGGTTTTGCATTGGGGAGATTCCTGCATGGACTGATGTCTAAACCGGATTCTACCTGTTTTGCCTCCAGTCCAACCAGTTACTCTGCCTGGGTTACCTTCCTCTTAGTGGTCATTCTCTGATATCATTTGGAAAATTGAGGCAGAGAGACTACCTCCTGACAAGTCGTATGACTGTCCGATTGATCTTCTCCCTGAAACATCTCTTCCTCGTGGGAGAGTTTATCCTCTTTCTCAAGCAGAGACTCAAGTCATGTCTGACTACATCCAAGAGAACCTGGCCAGAGGATTTATCCAGAAATCATCTTCACCGGCAGAAGCAGGATTCTTTTTCATGAAGAAAAAGGAAGGATCCCTGCACACGCTTAACTCCAGTCTCTTAAAGCGACAGCGCACATTTTTTGAAAATATCAATTTACAAATGGCAGCACACTGATTGCTATTTCTGGCCCCTCTGCCATAGGGAGGGTGCCGGAGCAACGATTATCGACTCTTGCTAATCCCGGTTCTGTCTCTGTTCTGTCTGTGCTGTACAGCATTCCGTTTTGCACTCTGCTTATACTCTTTGTCTCCGCAGAATATCAGTGACCAGTGGTTTGCCTATTCCAGACGACATCTGTAGTATAACTCTGAAGTTTCATCCCGTTCCGCCACTCCACCATCTGTACCCGTGGACAACGCTAAAGTCGCCAGAGCCAGCTTCACCTCATATAACCGGTGTCCACCGGTCAGCTCCACTATATCTTTAACATTTGTTTACCCGTTTGTCCCACTGGGACAGCTGCTACGTGTCCGGGGTCTAACTGGAGGTAGCACCTATGTCCCAGGTATCCCACTCTGGTACTGTTCGAGGGATCTTACTACAGATACCTGATGCTCATTAGCCACGCCCCCTTCCAAGCCCCCTGGACTGTGGTCCCGAGGTTCCACTCAAAAATAAAAGACGAATGTGAACTTCATCATCTGTGCCTCTTCTTCCATTCATTACAACTTTCAATTTTATTCAGTTGTAAATTGATTGTTGCCATGTTTAACCAGCATATCGAGAAATTGTATTTCTGTCTCTGAATATGTATAAGGGTAAATTTAATATCCTCACTGAGATCATTTAGGAAGTTATTGAAAACATTAAGTTCTGAGATAGATGAAGTCTTCCTCCTACGGACAGGTTCTATGATTTTCACTTATTTGGTGTGCTGTCTGTGTTTTTTTTTATATATTTGCAAGGACTGGTATGTACCTGGGAGGCCCTGCACCCCTACTATTGTCGGTGTTGCTTTTTGTTCTTTTTTTTCAGATAGATGGATACTGTCGCTAGAATGAGATACAGTAGATAACTGGATAGATACAATAGCTATTTCGATTTAAGAAGCTCCATTCCAGTATTAATATTGCTTTTTTTTAGTATGACTTTTCAGTAGCTTGACTTGATTTAATGAAAGTCAACAAAGATAAATAGCTTGGTCAATGTTATTATACAGAGAGTAGAACAACATACTTTTTACTTTTCAGAATAGAGTTAATATAGATCAGATAACTGAAGAGATAGTTGGAAACTTTCCAAACATGTGCGTGTCGTATCTCTTTCTACATTTAATTAATTTGCTTTATCTTGTGCCTACTTAGATGTGAAATATGTAATTATATGATCATGTTGACTGGTATAAATGCCATGGCTTTTGTCTACAATGTATTATCTTCTACTGCAGTAGTGTAGATTAAAATCATCTATTAAGAAACTTTACTAAGTTTACTGAGGTTGAGAACTAGAACTTTTCCTTCCAGCTCAAAAGATAAGAAAGACTTATCACAAAGCATTTTCTAATATAATTAAAGAAGCTACAAAGTATTCCTCATCTGATATGCATTAACTAACTACTAATTACAGAATCGTTTTTCCCACTGTTATTGGGGGAAGCATTGGTAAAAAAAAGCACATAAAGAGGAAGAAACTGATTAATTTTAAAATGTAGGTTGCATTATGTCAAGATGTTCCAGATTACTTGGAGGAAAAATCATTTCAAATTGTATAAGCACTTAATAACCTCATAGTTATACACCATTCTACCATAACAATAAAACCTTTAACGGATTATGTGACTAGTGCTGAATATCTATTTTAAAACAGATGGGATAAATTAGGCAGCAAATGAACAGTTAGTTCTACAAGATGATACATTGAAAGCAAGAGAAGATGGGGAAATATATGGGATAATTCAGATGTTATTTTTTCTTGTACCAGTTCTACATGTGGTTTTCACCTATTCTAGTCTGTCTCGACACATTTGTTGGGTGACTCGGGACCAGGGGCTCCTTCCCTGTCCCTAACACTACTCCCTGGGATACTTCAGAATTTGAAGATGCTTGGGCCTCCGCCCTTGCCTTATCTCATGAGTTAGCCATACATCTGTTCTCCTACCCCACAAATAACAGAGGAATGAGCCGTGGTGTGAAGATAGGGGAATAAGCCAAAATAGAGAAGGATAAGGAATTACCATGCATACAAACCAAGCAACAGTCACTAATAACTCATCCAACTTGACTCATATGAACTCCTCTCCCTCAGTTAGCCATGCAGCAACAAAAGAAGCTCTGACAAGGATTTGTATCAGAGCTCAAATTATAAAGGGACAAGGAGTGGCTAACTGAGCTCAGCTGTGAGCACAGGGATTTCTAAAGGGCAGATTGACCCCTGTTCTGTCAGAAGGAATAAACACATTTAAAATGAATGAAAAGTGCTTCTTCTCAGCACCAAAGTAGGAGCAATCAGATGCTGCGGTCTTCTGGCTCCACAGTGTTGCGGTAATGCAGTGACAGTACCCCCTCTTCTACAAAGTACCTCTGGAACCTCAGGACCAGGCCTATTGGGTTGAACCACGTGAAAAACCCAGACCAGTCTGGCCGCATGAACATCAGATGGTGGCACCCACATCATCATAAGGTAAGAATCCAAGATCTTTGCAATCTGAATCTCTAATTTTCCATTGACATCAAAGTTTCAATCACAGAAGATGGTGGTAGAGGTGATGGTACTCAATATGCAACATATTTTTTGAGGAGAGAGTGATGAAATACATTATGGATCTTAAAGGTAGGCAGTAAAGCAAGGTGAAATGCTACGTGATTGATGATGGCTATGATCTTAAAAGGACCAATAAACCTGCGACCCAGTTTCCAAGATGGAACCTTTAGCTTAACCCCATAACGACCGCCAACACACCTTTTAACTGTGGCAGTTAAGGGTACTTATTCCTCAGTGCTGCTTTTTAACGGCACTGAGAAATAAGGTTATAGCGCCCTCGAGCTTCGGGGGTAGCTGAGACCCTGGAGAACATGATTCAGGTCGGTTTTTACCATCCCCAGTGTTTTGAGACTGCCGTTTTTCTCTAAATAATGACAACTGCAAAAACAAAAAGTCTGATTTCCCATTTATTTCTCCTCTGATATGACCTAGCACATCAGAGGAGAGAAAAATGGGGTCTCCCAATCCACCCAGTACCTCTAGTGTCCCTGCATCCCCCGTGAAGTCCCCCTGCCCGCTGCATATTTTTCCTGGAAGAAAAGAGCGGCCGGCACCTGGCAACAATAGGAGATTTCTCCTATTGGTGTCACGTTGACCCGTCCTGTGTGACACGACCAGCAGGCCGGTAACTGAAACAACAAGACATGGCACGTGAAACTGTCCTGTGTGACATGGCCCGCAGGCCAGTAACTAAAACAAGACAAGGGGGAAGGGGAAACAGTTACAACGGTGGGCCCTGCGATAGGGAACGGGGACGTGGAGACCTTCTGCACTCACCTGAGTCAGTGTCCCTAACACTCTTAACGTTCCCTATGCCGGTTCTGCACCGGGCGCCGATCAGGATACCTGTCACCCTAGCACACCTATTCCTTGCTAGGAAGCTGGGTGGTGCAGGCTCTGGCCCCACTGCTGTACTAATACACACCAGGGAAAAATACAAACAGAAAAACACCACTTAGCTTTTCTCTGTTGCTCTTATTCCCAGCAACAGAGTCCACCACCAGAATGCAGCTTTCCTCCTGAATAGCTGCCACCAAGCTCTGTCAGAGCTGCAAGGAAATCCCCTCTGACTCCTTCCACACCAGGACTCTGACTGTGCTGCAAGGAACTCTCTCTAGCTGCTTCCTCCACCAAGGATGGTTGGAAATGACCACTATTACCAACACTGATTGCAACACCTGACACTCTTTTATAGCAGAGCCAGAGCAATCACACCTGCTTTATAATCACATGCACTAAACTAAAGAAACCTGGGTGCAATGACCCTTACGGCCACCGGGGGCAAAACTAGAACTGAAACCACCACAGTGCAATGACCCTAATGGCCACCGGGGGCAAAACTAGAACTGAAACCACCACAGTGCAATGACCCTAATGGCCACCGGGGGCAAAAATTATCTTTAAGCACTACAGCTTAAGAAAAAAAGGTTACTAGTGCATTTTATCTGTCATGATCCAGCATGGATCATGACAGTACCCTCCCCTTAATGAGGGGCCTCTGGACCTTCAAGACCACTCGTCATCAGGGAACCACCTACAGCGGGGATGCCCAGGTCCAGAGTTCACCCCAGCAACTACCTGTACATCAGATTGATGACAAACGAGCACCGCTTGTATTGGCAATGTAGGTTCCGGAGGCACCACACATCTCCGAAGCGCCGACTTGGGGAACGAGTTGTGTATGTTTATGTTTGTGGTTAACTCGAGCTGGTAAGACTCTGGGCCCTGTATCAGGATCCTGACAGCGCCGGCGTACAGCCTCTGCTGAGCAGGGACTCACCCGCACTGTAGGGACCCCTGGGGACAAGAACAGCCAGAAAGTACAGATGCACAGGACCTGAACGCTGAAGTTTAGCAAGCCGGCACAGGACCTACGGTCATGTGACTGCAAGGGGCGGGGCTTAGCATCCTGCTTTCAGAGAAGGTAGAAAACTCAGAGTCGGGCAAAACGGAGGTCATACACAGTACAGGCAAACGAGGTACAGGAGGGGTAAACAGACGGGAGGTCAGACAAAGCCAAAGGTCATACACAAGAGGGCGGTGTGGTACCAAAGGGACGAGCAGAGAGCAGTCGAGTCACAAGCAGAGAGTCATACACGAGAGAGTGGTGCGGTAAAAGAGGGGCAGGCAGAACTTGTAACAGGGACAGAACCAGATCACAACCAAACAAACAACAAGTTATCAGGCACAAGCAACACGTATACAAGAGGTCAACTAACTCAGCCGAGGGCAGGAGTATAACTGACACCGGACCTAGGTCCAGTGAACATTAAATAGCCGCCCTCTGCCAGAGAGAGGCAGAACAATTAACCCCCAGTCTGACCAGGACGGGCCAAAGTGAAACCCCGTCCTGGATCATGACAGTACCCTCCTCTCAATGGGGGGCCACCGGACCCCCAGGTCTCTTAGGGTACTTGGCGTGAAAGGCTTGGACCAACTGATCCGCATGAACTGATCGAGCAGGAACCCACGACCGTTCTTCAGGACCATAGCCTTTCCAATGTACCAGATATTGAAGGGCACGACGGACCAACCTGGAGTCGACAATTCGTTCCACCTCGTACTCCGACTGCCCATCTACCAAAACCGGTGGCGGGGAAGCTGATGATCCCTCCCCACCGGACCTCACAGGTTTCAAAAGGGCCTTATGGAAAACATTTGGGATCTGCAGAGATGGTGGGAGACCCAACAGAAAAGCCACCGGCTTAACTGCTTCGGTAATTTCATAGGGACCTATAAACTTGGGTCCAAGCTTCGCAGCGGGGACCTTGAGCCTTATGTTCTTGGTGGACAACCATACCCTACCCCCAATCTGAAACACCGGTCCCGCGGATCGTTTTTTGTCCGCAAAAAATTTAAATTTGTCCTGGGCCTTCGTAATGTTACTGTGGACCACCCGCCATACCTCCCCCAACAGCTGAATCGTCTCATCCGCCCCAGGACACCCAGAATTCAAACGGTAAAATTCTCCAAAATGAGGATGAAACCCATAATTGCAGAAAAAGGGAGATGTACCCGTAGACTGGTTAATGCGGTTGTTAAATGCAAACTCGGCCAACGGTAACACAGAACACCAATCATCCTGTAGGGCAGAGGTCAAGCAATGCAGAATTTGCTCCAGAGACTGATTGGTCCGCTCGGTCTGCCCATTAGTCTCTGGATGGTAAGCGGATGAAAAGGACAGACCAATACCTAACCTATTACAAAAAGCTCTCCAAAATCTGGAAACAAATTGCACTCCCCTATCAGACTCCACATTCAAGGGTACCCCATGCAACCGCACCACATGCTCAACAAACAATCTGGACAATGTTTCCGCATTAGGTAGAGCTGCCAAAGGTACAAAATGTGCCTGCTTACTAAACCTGTCCACCACAACCCAGACGATGGTATTACCCTTGGAGGGGGGAAGGTTGGTGATGAAATCCATGGACAGATGAGTCCATGGTCTCTCAGGAATTGACTGTGGTACCAATTCCCCGGCCGGCCGGTTATGGGGGGTTTTTGCACGGGCACCAACATCTCATGCAGACACATATTCCCCAACATCAGAGGCTAAAGAAACCCACCAGAATACTCTAGCAATGGCCTTCCGGGTGGCCGAGATCCCTGGATGTCCACCCAGAACTGAGTCATGGAACTCCCAGAGGACCTTGAGACGAAACTGAGCTGGCACAAAAAGTTTATCCACCGGCTTAGCCGGAGGTGCAAGAGACTGGGCTTCCCTAATCTCCTGTTCCAACATATTAGAAATACCTGCCACCACCACCCCAGGCTGAAGAATGGAGGATGGAGGTTCCGGGGGGGACACCGGATCTAGACTGCGTGATAAGGCATCCGCTCTGACATTTTTGGATCCTGGCCGAAAAGTGATCGAGAAGTTGAAAAAAAAAGTGACCATCTAGCCTGTCTAGGAGTCAGCCTTTTAGCTTACTCAATGTAAGCTAGGTTTTTGTGGTCCGTAATTATGATTATAGGAAGGACAGCCCCCTCCAAAAAATGCCTCCATTCTTCAAAGGCAACTTTACGGCCAGAAGTTCTCTATTCCCCACATCATAGTTTCTCTCCGCAGGGGAGAATTTCTTTGAGAAAAAGGCGCAAGGTCTTAAATTGGTCAGAGTGACGGGTCCCTGGGACAATACCACCCCCACCCCCACCTCTGAGGCATCTACCTCAACAATAAATGGTTCAGATGGGTCCGGTTGAATAAGAACCGGGACAGACATGAAACATTTTTTCAAAAGCTGAAATGCCGCTACCGCTGCGGTTGACCAATTCTTGATATCGGCCCCCTTTTGAGTCATGTCTGTGAGGGGTTTAACCACCTGTGAGAACCCATTTATAAATTTACGATAGTAATTGGCGGATCCTAGGAAAACGCTGCAGAGCCTTCAAATCACAAGGTTGAACCCACTTAACAATAGCCTGCACCTTATTAGGATCCATGCGATACCCTTCAGTAGACACGATGAACCCCAGAAAAGACAGTTCCTGAACAAAAAATAAACATTTTTCTAGTTTAGCAAAGAGACAGTTCTCTCGGAGTCTTTGGAGAACTGCCCGAACTTGACCAATGTGAGTCTGTTTATCAGGAGAGTAGATCAATATGTCATCCAAATATACCACCAAAAAAGGTCCAATAAAATCAAAGAACACGTGATTTATGAAATTTTGGAAGACCGCTGGAGCATTGGTCAGGCCGAATGGCATGACCAAATTTTCAAACAACCCTTCTGTAGTGAGAAAAGCGGTTTTCCACTCATCTCCATCCCGGACTCGGATAAGGTTGTACGCTCCCCGTAGATCTAATTTCGAAAACCACTTAGCTCCGGACAACTGGTTGTACAAATCAGGAATAAGTGGGAGGGGATACGTATTCCTCACAGTTATTTTATTTAACTCACAAAAATCGAGGCACAGGCGTAAACCATCGTCTTTTATCTTTACACAAAAGAACCCAGTCACCATGGGAGAAAAAGAAGGACGAATGTGTCCCTTACGGACACTCTCGGAAATATATTCCTTCATCGCAGCCCGTTCTGGACCCGAAAGGTTATACAAGCGGGCTTTGGGCAATTTAGCATCTGGAACTAGGTCAATGGCACAATCAAATGGGCGGTGTGGCGGTAAAACCTCAGCCTATTTTTCGGAGAAAACGTCCGTATAGTCTTTCAGGGACTCTGGAATACCTTCCAGACCCACGGACGACACAGACACAGTAACAAGACCTTTTTTCAGAACAATAGGGACCCCATTTAACAATGTCCCGAGATTCCCAATTAATCACAGGATTATGCAATTGTAACCAGGGGAACCCCAACACCAGTCCCGCAGGCAGGTTGTCCATCACAAAACATGAAATATGTTCCTGGTGCAAGGAACTCACTTTAAGGAGAAACTCTTCAGTACGAAACATAACGTCATTCTTAACCAGTGGCATTTTGTCAATGGCAACAATATGAATAGGAGTCTCCAACCTAACTGTCCCTAACTTACACCTGGACACTAAGTCAGAGTCAATAAAGTTCAATGACGATCTGCAATCCACGAAGGCAGAAGTAGATGTGGAGACACTCCCACAGCAAAGTTCCACTTGCAACAACATTTTAGAGAAGGCATAAAAGGGTACCTGAGAGCCTGGGTGACCTCCACGACAATCACCCGTGCTCAGTCGCTTGTTGATTAGTGGACGGGAGGGGCAATCCTTTTTCCAATATTCAGAATCACCACAGTGAAAACAGCATTTTCCTACGCGCCATTGTCTCCTTTCATTCTCTTTGAGGTCGATGGTTCCCATCTCCGTGATTTCCAATGTAGGACTGGCTCCCCTTCCTTGGGAGAATAACGGTGTCTCAATTTGCTTCACTCCCCTCGCCCGTAGCCTGCGATCATTTCGGATGGCCTGTGTCATAGCCTCCTCCAGGGAATAAGGCGGAGGGTGGAGAGCCAAGGCATATTTCAGATGTTCAGACAGGCCTCTACGGAACAAACCCCGGAGGGCGGCATCATTCCAGCAGACCTCAGCAGCCCAGCGTCTGAACTCTGAGCAAAACCACTCGGCTAAAATGAAGAAGTGCTTCTTCTCAGTGCCGGAGAAAGAGCAAACAGACACTGTGGTCTTCTGGCTCCACAATGTCGCGTTAACCCCATGACACTATGGAACTATTCATATGTCAATGCAAGTCTATGGGTTCATGAAATATCAGGCTCTTGGATGCAAACCTTATCCTCTATTTTTCATGAACTGTTTGATGTGAGATGCTGGGGAAACCTCCATAAGTTTTTTTTTCATCAAACAAAAACTTATGACACTCAAATCAAACTCTGATAGCAAAACTCATAAAATTCAGACAATTTCATGAAATTTATGGTTTCAAATTAAGATATTTTGAAATACGATTCTCAGTTCGCAAAAAACACACAAACCTTGTTTGGCGCGATTTCCAACACTGTTGAAACATCAAAGCATGCTAATTTCATTTTGCATTACCATGTAGGCTTCTAAATATTTCCCTGTAGCTATGAAATCTTACAAATTATCATACATTGTACAGTGATGGTTAGTACCTAGGCCATCACAGATCAGTGGTTCCCAGTGGAGTACAGTTTATATAGCAGAGCCATTTTCCATCTCCAGAGACACTGAGTAAGTCTCTCTCTTCTGTAGAGTGTGAGCTATTATATCAGCCAGGCCTTTTTCTCTTCTGTATAGAGTAAGTTCTTATGGTCAGCCAGTGCTTTCTCACTTCTGTAGAGCAAAAGGTCTATGGGTACGTGCATACGTTCAGTAATTGGCAGCACCTTGGATGCAGCACATGTCGGCTGCGTCCAAAGCGCTGCCGGCTATTTAATGCAGTTGAATCTGCATGTGTTCATTTAACCATGCGGATTCACCACATCCAATACATTCTACGGGTTAAATTTATCTCACGTCTCCACAAGATACATTGGGTACAGAAAGTATTCAGACACCTTTACATTTTTCACTCTTTGTTTCATTGCATCCATTTGGTAAATTCAAAAAAGTTCATTATTTTCTCATTAATATACACTCTGCACCCCATCTTGACTGAAAAAAAGAGAAATGTAAAAATTTTTGCAAATTTATTAAAAAAGAAAAACTGAAATATCACATGATCATGTATATTCAGACCCTTTGCTAAGACACTCATATTTAAGTCACATGTTGACTATTTCCTTGTGATCCTCTTTGAGATGGTTCTTCTCCCTCACTGGAGGCCAGCTGTGTTTAATTAAACTGATAGGACTTGATTTGTAAAGGCACATATCTGTCTATATAAGACCTCACAGCTCACAGTGCCTGTCAGACCAAATGAAAATCATGAGGTCAAAGGAACTGGCAAGGCACAGATTTGGCCAAGGTTGCAAAAGAATTTCTGCAGTACTCAAAGTTACTAATAGCACAGTGGCCTCCATAATCCTTAAACGGAAGAAGTTTGGGACCACCAGAAGTCTTGGCCATCCATCCAAACTGAGAAATCATGGGAGAAGAGCCTTGATGAGAGAGGTAAAGAAGAACCCCAATATCAATGTGGCTAAGCTCCACAAATGCAGTAGCGAGAAGGGAGAAAGTTCCACAAAGTCAACTATCAATGCAGCCCTCCACCAGTCAGGCCATTATGGCACAGTGGCCCGACGGAACCCCTCCTCAGTGCAAGACATGAAAGCACGCATAGAGTTTGCTAAAAAACACGTGAAGGACTACCAGACTCTGAGAAATAAGATTCTCTGGTCTGATGAGATGAAGATAGAACTTTTTGGTGATAATTCTAAGGGGTATGTGTGGAGAAAAAACAGGCACTGCTCATCACCTGCCCAATACAATATCAACAGTAAAACGTGGTGGTGGCAGCATCATGCTATGAGGGTGTTTTTCAGCTGCAGGGACAGGACGACTGGTTGCAATTGAAGGAAACATGAATACGACCAAGTACAGGGACCTCAGACTTGGCTGAAGGTTCACCTTCCAACACGACAATGACCCTAAGCACAGAGCTAAAATAACAAAGGAGTGGCTTCAGAACAACTCTGTGACCATTCTTAACTGGCCCAGCCATAGCCCTGACCAAAACCCAACTGAGCCTCTCTGGAGAGACGTGAAAATGGCTGTCCACCAACATTCACCATCCAACCTGATGGAACTAGAGAGGATCTGCATGGAAGAACAGCAGAGGATCTTCAAATCCAGGCGTTAAAAACTTGTTGCATCATTCTCAAGAAGACTTATGGATGTACTAGCTCAAATGGGTGTTTCTACTCAGTTCTGAGCAAAGGGTCTGAATACTTACGACCATGTGATATTTCAATTTTTCTTTTTTAATAAATTTGCAAAAATCTCTATATTTCTGGGGTTTTTTCTGTCCAGATGATGTGCAGAGTCTACATTAATGAGAAAAATAACGAACTTTTTGAATTTATCAAATGGCTGCAATGAAACAAAGAGTTAAAAATTTAAAGGGGGTTGAATACTTTCCGTACTCACTGTAAATAGACATGCTGATGTCTGGAAAGACGCGCCGCATGTCTGTCTCCGTGGGTGATCAGCGGACGTCTGTGCATGCACAGTGGGCATGGGATTTCTTGAAATCCCATCCAATATGCTGTAACAGCTGGACGCTGCGGGTTGGAGGCTGTGCAAATACACAGCATTTACTTATCGTGTGCACATATCCTTATATTGAGCAGGATTCTCTCTCTTTCTCTCCTGTACAGTGTAAGCTCTTATGATCATCGGGTCCTCTCTCTTTCCTGTAGATTTTAAGCTTTTATAGTGTGCTGAGTCCTCTCTCCTATAGAGTTTAATCTTTTATGTTCAGCAGTCTCTCTGTCTCCTATAAAGTATAAGCTCTTATAGCTAGCAAGGCTCTCTCTCCTCTACACAACGTGTAAATTAGGATATTAAATCACCACTCCTGAGTTTTTGGGTTTTTTTCATTACAGAACTGGTGTGGTGTCACTAATACATGTTCCCTACCCCTAGTCTTATACTTACTAGTTGTCATCTTCATCTTTTATCTGTGCCACTGTGGTTATTCTCCAGCACTTTGTGACCTGTTGGATCTCTCTAATGTTTGTTGGAGAGAGTTGGAGGTCACTTGTAAATGCAAGTCTATGAGAGCCTCGTTTTGAGTCTCATAAACTTGTAGTGAAAAAAAGTAGGGGCAGTATAGGGACTGGCCCTATAACTAGTGGAGTGAACAACCGACTCAGCTCGATAAACCAGAGGCTCCGAGCATTGCAAGTGCTGCAGTCAAATCCACAAATACATTGCTGAAAAGGCAGACACATAGGATCCAGGGACCTAGAGGTTATGCCCGACAAGATCTGAGTCTGCTGGCTTGGGACACTGTTTGTGAAGGTGCTGGACAAGAGGGAGGAAATCAACACAGGGAGACAACCCGGAAAGGCATACACTGATGGGAATCCTGGAAAGGTGTTCTCCATCTATCTGGGAGTTTGCTGGACCCCTGACCTGGAGGACGCAGTACCAAGCGGGCATCAGTGCTCACCAGAATTGTGAGTAAAGCTTTAGAACTGCACCCAGCTGTGTCTTCTGCATTCTTCCTGCGTCACATTCTCAGCACTGCTACATCCCTTGTCTAAGACTACATCACCACCATCTCCCTAAACATCTTACATCTGCCCTGGGACAAACCTCTGCCTGTGGAGAGCTATTCCAACTCTGCTGCATCACACCATCAGTCCCAGAGGATCTGAACTGCAGCGTCAGCTAACACCTTTTTTGCCGAGTACTACAGGTTGCGTCACGAACTTATCTACACATAGACTTTATTCCTCATCAATTCTTATTTTTACATGGACACTCAGGGCCACGGACCGGGTCACTTCTGCCCTAACACATCTCTTTAAGACACCTGCCAGGTACCGAGTAACCCCATGGCCCTGGGGCGCTCCATATGGAGTGCTCAGTAGAGATCAGAGGATCTGTCCATGATAGCCACCAATTTGAAGAATCTGCAATAAGATTAATGGTTAGCAATTTAGCAAAAGCAAATAACCAGTTCCATTGTACACATGCTCCTTAATCAGTGAGCGGGCTGATGTGTGGCAGTGAGGGCTCCCCAATAACGCCCTGCAGGAATACGATCACATGATGTACCACGTTGGAGGTCAATCACATTCAGTGTAAAACATAAGAACCTGCCAAAAAAGTAATTTTTTGCCTGTACTATGTAAGGATAAAAGTGTTCAGTGCACGCAAGATAGGGATAGATAACTGCCTAATGTGATTATGATGTACTACTTCATTACTGATTTACCAGATTGAAAATGGGAGTGATTGTTTCAGTCAATGAATAAAAATTCAAGATTCAATTGATATACAGTGAACTGTGGTAACATTCTCATCATCACCACTCAACGTGTCACTGTTAATTAACAGATCTGTGTTATATAATTTATGCAGTGCCTTGACAAATGCCTATATCAGTATGTGACCAACGCAATTAAAGTGAACTAGAAATCTTTAAAATAAAGTTTATTAAATAAAAATTACATGCAAAATATAAAAGCATAGGAGACAACTACTATGGAGCATAGTAGTAATAGCTAGTGATGATCGAAGAGTGAAATATTCGGATTCGGGAAAATCGGCACAAATAATTTCTAATATCCGTGTATTTGTACCGAATGCTGAATCTCATGCAAGTCAATGAGAAAGCCGAATATTTTTCTGCTGGACCCAGCAAACAAGTCGGGGAACATGATAATTGACATATGCCCTGGGCATATTTGACCAGGGACCTATCCTCTGCCTTTGACACAGTTGACCACTGCCTACTGCTACAGATTCTTTCTTCCCTTGGCATCAAAGACCTTGCCCTGTCCTGGATTTCATCATACCTTTCTGACCGCACATTCAGCGTTTTCCACTCCCACACTACCTCCTCATCCTGCCGCCTCTCTGTTGGAGTCCCCCAAGGCTCTGTCCTGGGGCCCCTACTTTTTTCCATCTATACTCTTGGCCTAGGACAACTCAGAAAGTCCCATGGCTTCCAGTACCACCTGTATGCAGATGACACTCAGATCTACCTATCTGGCCCAGATGTCACCTCTCTGCTGTCCAGAATCCCAGAGTGTCTATCAGCCATATCCTCCTTTTCACCTCTCGTTTCCTAAAACTCAACGTAAACAAAACTGAACTCATTATCTTTCCTCCATCTCACGTATCTTACCTACCCGATCTATCTATTATGGTAAATGGCATCACACTCTCTCCCGCATCTGAAATCCGCTGCCTCGGAGTAACTCTCGACTCTGCCCAGTCCTTGAAACCATATGTCCAATCTCTTGCCACCTCCTGTCATCTCCAACTCAAAAATATTTCCAGAATCCGTCCCTTCCTCAGTCCTCAATCTACTAAAACTCTTGTACATGCCCTCATCATCTCCCGCCTTGACTACTGCAACACTCTCCTCTGTGGCCTCCCTGCTAACTCTCTTGCACCACTCCAGTCTGTCCTCAATTCTGCTGCCTAACTAATCCACCTCTCTCCTCGCTACTCCCCTGTCTCCCCCTCTGCAAATCCCTCCATTGGCTCCCAATTCTCCAATGAATCCAGTTCAAACTGCTAGCACTGACCTACAAAGTAATCCACAACCTTTCCCCTCCCTATATCTCTGAACTAACCTCCCAATATCTTCCCTCACACAATCTTCGATCCTCCCAATACCTCCTACTCTCCTCCACACTTATTCGTTCCTCAAACAACCGCCTCCAAGATTTCTCCCGAATATCCCCTATCCTCTGGAATGCCATGCCTCAACACGTCCGATTATCCACCACCCTCTGATCCTTTAAAGGGAACCTGAAAACCCATCTTTCAGGAAAGCTTACAGCCTGCAATGACCATTCTGCCACCTCACCACTGCCTGGGCTGCCACCTCATCACCACCAGAGCTGCTGCACCCGCGACCTTCTGTCTCTTCCCCACTATCCCGTAGAATGTAAGTCCACAAAGACAGGGTCCTCTCCCCTCTGTACCAGTCTGTCATTGTAAATTTGTTTACTGTTAATGATATCTATAACTTTGTATGTAATCCCCCTTCTCATGTACAGCACCATGGAATTAATGGCGCTATATAAATAAATAATAATAATAAATATTACATCATCGCGATTGCATGTGCGCACAGGGGGTGCGCGGGCGGTCGCCACTAGGTGTCAGCTGATTCTGACCGTTGACACGCAGCACTAAGTGCCAAGGGTGGTCTATGACTACTCCCGGCATGTTAACCAGCAAAATGCTGAATCGAACATGATCACATCATTCTGGAAGCTGGCAGAAGGCTGACAGCCCCTATGCATTTGGATCAGAGACCTTGCGATGTGATGCGGGGTCCTGATCATTGCCATGGTGACTCAAAGTCGCCATGGTGACATCTGGGTCACCAGAGCTAGAAATCTTACTGATCATGCCTAGTGCATGATGAGCAAGTTTGTCTGTCAGTGTAGAGCTGACAGTTTCTATAGAATGGGGATGTTGCTTCATCTCATTGCTTTAGAAGTGATCAACCTGCAAAAAATGATAGTCCCATAGATGGACAAAGTAAAAAAGTTAGAAAAAAGTAAAAAAATAAAATAAATAATTATAAAATATTTTTGAAAACTAAATAAATAAAAAAAAAATCAAAATATATTCTATAAATAAATATTTGAATGAAAAAAAATATAAACACTAAACGTACACATATTTGTTATAGCTGCATCCGTAATGACCTGACCTATAAAGCTGTCCCACTAGTTAACCCCTTTAACCCCTTCACCCCCAAGGGTGGTTTGCACGTTCATGACCGGGCCAATTTTTACAATTCTGACCACTGTACCTTTATGAGGTCATAACTCTGGAACGCTTCCATGGATCCCGGTGATTCTGATGTACCAAAACAGTGGAAACCCCCCACAAATGACACCATTTTGGAAACTAGACCCCCTAAGGAACTTATCTAGATGTGTGGTGAGAACTTTGAACCCCCATGGGCTTCACAGAAGTTTATAACATAAAGCCATACAATTAAAAAATCATATTTTTTCCACAAAAATGATCTTTTCACCCTCAATTCTTATTTTTGCAAGGGTAACAGGACCCTAAAAGTTATTGTGCAATTTGTCCTGAGTACGCTGATACCCCACATGTGGGGGTAAACCACTATTTGGGCGCATGGCAGAGCTCGGAAGGGAAGCAGCGCCATTTGACGTTTTTGGCTGGAATTGAGATCGGACACCATGTCGCGTTTGGAAAACTCCTGATGTACCAAAACAGTGGAACCCCCCCACAAATGACACCATTTTGGAAACTAGACCCCCTAAGGAACTTATCTAGATGTGTGGTGAGCACTTTGACCCCCCCAGTGCTTCACAGAAGTTTACAACGCCCGGGCGTGAAAATAAAAAATTCGTATTTTTTCCACAAACATGATCTTTTAGTCACCATTTTTTTATTTTCCCAAGGGTACCAGGAGAAATTGGACCCCAAAAGTTGTTGTCCAATTTGTCCTGAGTATGCTGATACCCCATATGTGGGAGAAAACTACTGTATGGGCACACGTCGGGGCTCGGAAGGGAAGTAGTGACGTTTTGGAATGCAGACTTTGATGGAATGGTCTGCGGGTGTCATGTTGCCTTTAGAGAGCCCCTAATGTACCTAAACAGTGGAAACCCCCCACAAATGACACTATTTTGTAAACTAGACCCCCTAAGGAACTTATCTAGATGTGTGGTGAGCACTTTGAACCCCCCAGTGCTTCACAGAAGTTTACAACGCCCGGGCGTGAAAATAAAAAAATCGTAATTTTTCCACAAACATGATCAATTAGTCCCCAATTTTTTTATTTTCCCAAGAGTAACAGGAGAAATTGAACCCCAAAAGTTGTTGTCCAATTTGTCCTGAGTACGCTGACACCCCATATGTGGGATAAAACTACTGTATGGACACACGTCAGGGCTCGGAAGGGAAGTAGTGAGGTTTTGGAATGCAGACTTTGATGGAATGGTCTGCGGGTGTCATGTTGCCTTTGGAGAGCCCCTAATGTACCTAAATAGTGGAAACCCCCACAAGTGACCCCATTTTGGAAGCGAGACCCCCTAAGGAACTTATCTAGATGTGTGGTGAGCGCTTTGAACCCCCAAGGGCTTCACAGAAGTTTATAATGCCCGGGCATGAAAATAAAAAAATCGTATTTTTTTCAAGAAACATGATCAATTAGTCCCCAATTTTTTCATTTTCCCAAGGGTAACAGGAGAAATTGGACCCCCAAAAGTTGTTGTCCAATTTGTCCTGAGTACGCTGACACCCCATATGTGGGAGAAAACTACTGTATGGACACACGTCGGGGCTCGGAAGGGAAGCAGTGACGTTTTGGAATGCAGACTTTGATGGAATGGTCTGCGGGTGTCATGTGCGTTTGGAGAGCCCCTGATGTACCTAAACTATTGAAATTCCCCACAAGTGACCCCATTTTGGACACTAGACCCCCGACGGAACTTATCTAGATGTGTGGTGAGCACTTTGAACCCCCAAGTGCTTCACAGAAGTTTATAACACTCGGACGTGAAAATAAAAAAATCATTTTTTTCCACAAAAATGATAATTTGGCCCCCAATTTTTTATATTCCTAAGGGTAACAGGAGAAATTGGACCCCAAAAATTGTTTTGCAATTTGTCCTGAGTAGGCTGATACCCTACATGTGGGGGTAAAACACTGTTTGGGCGTATGGCAGAGCTTGGAAGGGAAGGAGCACCATTTGACTTTTCCAACTCAGAATTGGCTGGAATTGAGATCAGACGCCATGTTGCATTTGGAGAGCCCCTGATGTGCCCAAACAGTGGAAACCCCCAATTCTAACTCCAACCCCAACCCCAACACGCCCCTAACCCTAACCCTAGCCCTAACCCTAGCCCTAACCCTAGCCCTAACCCTAGCCCTAACCCTAACCCTACCCTAACCCTAACCCTAGCCCTAACCCTACCCCAACACACCCCTAGCCCTAACCCTAGCCCTAACCCTAATGGAAAAATGGAAATAGATACATTTTTTAAATTTTATTATTTTTCCCTAACTAAGGGGGTGATAACGGGGGGTTTGATTTACTATTTATGGCAGTTTTTATGTTTGGCGGCTGTCGCACGCTAAAAGACGCTTTTTATTGTAAAAATAGTTTTTGCATCACCACATATTGAGAGCTATAATTTTTCCGTATTTTGACCCACCGAGTCATATCAGGTCTTATTTTTTGCGGGACGAGTTGACGTTTTTATTGGTACCATTTTCGGGCACGTGAAATTTTTTGATCGCTTTTTATTCCGATTTTTGGGACGCAGAATGAACAAAAACCAGCGTTTCATGAATTTCTTTTGGGGAGTGCGTTTACACCGTTCCGCGTGCGGTAAAATTGATAAAGCGGTTTTATTCTTCGGGTCAGTACGGTTACAGCAGTACCTCATTTAGGTCGTTTTTTTTATGATTTTGTCGGTTTTATGCAATGAAAACTATTTTATATAAAAAATAATTATTTTTGCATCGCTTTATTCAGCAAGCTATAACTTTTTTATTTTTTCGCTGATGATGCTGTGTGGTGGCTCGTTTTTTGCGGGAGAAGATGACGTTTTCAGCGGTACCATGGATATTTATATGCGTCATTTTGATCGCGCGTTATTACACTTTTTGTTTGGCGGTATGATAATAAATCATTATCTTTTGCTTCGTTTTTTATTTTTATTTTTTAAGGGGTTCGCTCAAGGGGTTAACTAATGAGAAAGTTTTATAGGGCGGGTCGTTGCGGACGCGGCGATACCTAATATGTGTACTTTTATTGTTTTTTTTTATTATTATTTCCAAAAAATGGATTTATTGGGGGAATATATATTTTTTTTTTCTAATATATTTGGCGATTTTTTTTAAATTATTTTTACACTTTTTTTTATTTTTTTTTTTACTTTATTAAATAGTCCCAGGTGGGACATCACTGTCCTGTGACAGATCGCTGATCTGTCACATCACAGATCACTGTGACAGATCAGCGATCTGACACAGGCACTGCAGAAGGCTTCCTCATGCCTGCGCTTTGCAAGCACTGAGTAAGCCAGCTTCCGCAGGCCCCCGAAGGCCCCCGTCGCCATCTTGGATTCGGGGGCCTGGAGGAAAGGAGCCCCCCGCAGCAGCGCTGCACATTGCGCTGCCGTGGGGGGCTCAGGGAAGCACGGAGGGAGCCCCCTCCCTGCCGATGCTTCCCTTTAACCCCCGGTACACCGCGATCGTGTTTGATCGCGGTGTGCAAGGGGTTAACGTGTCGGGGGCGGTCCGTGACCTCCCCTGACACATTGTGCCGGGTGTCAGCTGTGATAATCAGCTGACACCCGGCCGCTATCAGCGGCGCTCACCACGTGGGCGCCGCTGATCGCGCCGACGTACTATCCCGTCCATGGGCATAGGGGCCCAGGTCCCATGGACGGGATAGTACGTCGGATGGCAGAAAGGGGTTAATGAACACCATAAAAAAGGCAAAAAACATCATACTTTTGAACAAAAAGTGGATTAACAAGCTATCAAAAAATAGGATATAAATAAACATGGTACCACTGAAAACGTCATCTTGTCCCACAATAAAAGAAGCCCCCATACAGCTCCATCACCAGATAAATAAAAGTTTTAGCTCTCAGAATAAAGCGATGCAAAAAAAAATAGTTTTTCTGTAAAATAGTTTTTATTGCTTAATAGCGTCAAAACATAAAAAAATATAAATTAAGTATCGCTGTAATTATACTGACCAGAAAAATAAAACTGCTTCATCAATTTGACCACACATGGAATGGCATAACCCCCTTCAAAAGAAATTCCTGAATTGATATTTTTTGTTAACTCTGCCTCCCAAAAACCGGAATAGAAAGCGATCAAAAAATGTCATGTGCTAGAAAATGGTACTGATAAAAACGTCAACTTGTCCCGCAAAAAAACAAAGACCTCACATGACTCTGTGGGCCAAAATATGGAAAAATTATAGCTCTCAAAATGTGGTGATGCAGGAACTATTTTTTTTTGCAATAAAAAGCATCTTTTAGTGTGTGACAACAGCCAAACATAAAAACCCGCTTTAATGCCTCTTTCACATGTCTTGATATTTCCAGTACCAGAAAAAAACGGTACTGGAGATGTCAGTGTCCGAGTGTTCATGTGTGTAATACTTGTGGAACACGTGTGGCATCCATGTGCGGCATCAGTATCACACGGACGGGTGTCAGGAAAGAATCGTTACAGTAAGCACTGTTCCCAGTGCTGGGTGCTGTACATGACTCTCTTCATTCTCCCCTGCTCTGACAGCAATCCACGCGAGCAGGGGAGAATAATGAGAGTTATATTTAAGTATTAAAAGAGACAGCAGGTGGAGGCTGAAGGGACTATTACTCCCATCAGCCTACCCCTGCTGCCGCTAATAACAGTGAAAGCAGGAGCCGCTGATGGGTGTATTCATCAGCCGCCACCTGCGCTGTAAATAAATAAATAAATGAAAAAAATGGCATGGGCTCCCCTGTATCTTCTATGAGCAGCCAGGTTAAACTCACAGCTGTGGGCTGCAGCCCTCAGCTGTCAGGCACAGCAAGATTGGTTATCAAAAATAGAGGGGACCCCACACTGTTTTTTTTAAATTTTTAAATAAATAAATAATTTTAAAAAACAGCTTGGGGTCCCCCAATTTTGGACAACCAGCCTTGCTAAAGTTGACACCTGGGGGCTGGTATACTCAGACTGGTAAGGGGCCATTGATATAGTACCCCCCAGCCTAAAAATAGCAGCCTGCAGCTGCCTAGAAAAGACACATCTATTAGATGCGCCAATTATGGTGCTTTGACTTGCTCTTCCCACTTGCCCTGTAGTGGTGGCATGTGTGGTTCATATTTGTGGGGTTGATGTCACCTTTGTATTGTCAGGTGACCTCAAGCCCACAGCTTAGTAATGGAGAGGTGTCTATAAGACCCCTACTCATTAGTAATCCTATTTAGTGATGAGCGAATTTGTTCAGAAAATGATCACCAAACATAAATTCGGCATCAATATGGCACATTCGGATTCGTGATCTGAAACCCGTGCAAAATTTAATAAAATCGGGAAAAATTGGTAACACTCGGTAAAAGTGTGGGAAAATATTTGCGTTGTCACAAAAATATTTTCAGCACTTTAGCAAAGATAATGGTGGTGTATCATGAGCGCTTGCCATGTGTTTGATGAGGGGAAGGGGTTTTCAGAGCCCAGAGGTGCGGCATTCTTGTTGTAAGCACAGCACAGTGCAGCAGTCATTTTTTTTCTAACTTTCTGTGTGCACATTGCGGCTAGCCAATCAGAGCGCAAGAAACACCCACAATGTCCTTGTAGGGGGTGGACTGACCTATGGACCTGTTTGATGCGGAAAGAAAATGTAAAAGATGATGTGTACTATGCTTTATTCGGACTTGATTATATATGTGTGGGATAACAGCCGGAGTTAGTAAAAGATAGTGTAGTACCGGGTTTTGGCCACAAGATGGTGACATAGAGTAGTGAGAAAAGGAGTCAACAGCAAGCTTTAGGCTAGGGAAACTGCAGTCATGGTGGGCGGAGTTATGGGACTGGGAAGGGGATTTCCAGGATGAGAAGATAAAAGGAAGGAGAGTCCCAAGGGCAGAGCAGACACCCAGGAGGAAACAACAGGGAGAAGAGTTCAGGAGAAGACGGAGGAAGGAAGAGCTCAGGAAAAGAGAGAGGAGAGAGACAGAGACTCAGAGGGACGTGACCCTGAGAGGACAGCTGCAGGTCAGGAAGGCCCTGACTAGAGGAGGCCTGAGGTACTGGACGGCTGGGCACTGAAGGAGCAGTAAGTGTCGCAGTGGGCAGACTCGGTCAGGGGAAGCGCTGTGGCCTTGGGCCTAACAGCAGCCACAGTGAGGAAACCTAGGGGTCTTGGCTGAACAGGAGCAGAAGGGAGCTGACAGTACCCAGGCCAGGGAGCAGAAGCTGTCGTCTTTGCTGTGGATGTCAAGAGGACACCCAATAAAGTTGGACCTGATTGAACTGATTTCTATGTCTGTCTCCAGTCTGCTCTGCACCCGAAAGGGACCACTCCCCAGTTGGCACACGTACTACATCCTGACACATCGGCTTGTGCCATAGGCTGCTGAAATCACATGTCCCTCTCTGTATAAATAGCGGACATTTTAGCACAGAGAGGCTACTCCTGACACTGCCACTTTTAACAGCAATATTTCAGTTAGTTAGGTGGTTGTATATCAGTCAGATAGTGTAGCTAGATGGTGTCGAATGTGGCTGTAAAATTTACATTCTGGAATTTTTTTTTATTTTTTTTGGGAGGGTATTACTGAGGTTCACAGACAAAGCCAGCAGGGCACATGTCCTACAAGTGTGTTTTGCACTGCTTCTATTGTGCTCCATGCACAAGTATAGCATTCTAAATAATATTATTTAATTAGCTAAATGTGAAAATGTGACAACCCTGCTGTATCCCACATTTTAGCTAGTTAGTTAGGCAGTTGTATATCAGCCAGATAGTGTAGCTAGATTGTGTCGAATGTGGCTGTAAAATTTACCTTCCAGAATTTTTTGGGGGGGCCATTACATTACTGAGGTCCACAGACAAAGCCTGCAGAGCAAATGTCCTACAAGTGTGTTGTGCACTATTTTTATTGTGCTCCATGCACAATTATAGCATTCTAAATAATATTTTTTCAATAACTAAATGTGAAAAAGCCTGCTGTGTCCCACCTTGTCATTTATTGCTGTGATGATATGATCCTGTCTGCAGACCTAACGTGCATTAAAAAAAAATATTATTTTTTCGGTTGCTGAATGTGATACAACCCGCTGTATCCCACATTGTTATGTTGTGGCAGTGATATGAACCTATCTGCAGACCTAAGGTGCATTTAAAAAAAATTCTAATTTTTTTCTGTTAATAAGCATGATTCAGCCCTCTATATCCAACCTTTTCATTTAGTGGCATTGAAATTGTTCTGTGTGCAGAGCTGTTGCACAATACAATTAATTTATTTTATTTTTTTACAGACATGATAAAGCAGGTGAGATCTGAGCCTGAAATTGTTTTGAGACTAATCTTCTAGATTATGTGCTCCCACAGATATGGGTGCAAAGTACACACAGCTGCTGTTGACACAGTAGTAGCACTCTACTACCACAGATATGGGATGTGGAGTACACAAAGTGTTTTCTTCAGGGTGCACAGTTACAATCTATCCCTCTCACCAGCTGCATCCTATCCCTACACTAATGAGAGCATAATGATATTCTGCTAATGGTGCTCATAGAAGCCAAGACTGTGGGCCAGTTGAACCTGTGCCTACTCCAGGAACACAGCAAACACGCTCAACCACAAGACCTAGCTTCCTGTCCCATTTTGCAGGGAGGCGTGGGACACTATTCTTGTAGCCAGAACAGTTCAAACAGGTGGTTGGGTGGATGGCAGATAATGCTTGCAGTTTGTTTCCCAGCACCACAATTTCTTCCACATGGTCCAGTCTCACTAGCCAAAGTCTGGACCACATAATCCTAATCTTCATCCTCCTTCCTTCCAGCATGGCGACTTCCAGCTGAGGCGTTCTTTACATTTGTATTTATTGATTTTTGTCTCTCGCTATGCATATTTCAAGAGGTACATGAGATGTTCATATGTAATGATGCCGAAATATTTGAGTAGCCATGGTCAGAAGAAGATGACAGGGGAACGGCAATTAGTGTCTCAAGAGGTAGATGATGACACATAGTTGCCAATGAGTGATGTTGTTAAATCAAGAAGTCAGGACGACAAGTGAGGAAGTAGATGACGAGGTTGTGGATGATGAAGTTACTGACCAAAACTGGGAAGATGCCATGCAGAGCGAGGCCAGCAGCACAGAAGAGAAGGGGTCTGCAACACTGCAACAGGCAGGAAGAGGTAATGGAATGGCCAGAGGGAGAAAGCAAGCAACTGTTCCTCAGAAAGCCCACAAGCAGCAAGTTCCCCAGTCAAGGAATAAATGTTCCCCAGTATGGAGCTCTTTAAAGAAAGTCCTTATGATAAATTAGTGTTCATTATGAGACTGTGCAGTACCAAGATCGGCAGGGACTGACCACCAGCATTACCACCACCAGCATATTCAGGCTAATGCCATCAAATCACCCTACTAGGTGGGCCAAATGCCTGGGTCCACAATCAATATCTTCGGGTGGCACCACTGCTTCTTCCCCTGTGCTATGTGCTTGCCAATTCCCTGTCCATGACGCAGGTGCAGATGTCTCCTGCCCTGCACCTGTCATTGCACATTCACAAGCACCAGCAGAAACCATGTTCAATTCCTTGTCCCACCTCAGCATTCAGCTGTCCCTAGACCACAAGTCACAAGTGTGTCATGCCAACCTGGGAGATTTGGAAGTAGAAGATCACTGCGTACTGTGAATTGCAGAACTTCCATTTAGCCTCTGTATTTGGATCCCATATTAAATGAATTTGGTTTCCTTTGGTTCTGGAGAGGTTAAAACCCTTTCTATGGCTAGTTTCACACTTGCTTTTTTTTGCAGCGCGTTTTTCCCGCAAAAAAACGCATTAAAAAAACGCATACAAAAGCATACAACTGCTGCGTTTTTTTCAAGCATTTTTATGAGCATGCATGAAAAAAACGCAGCGTTTTTATGCGTTTGTAAGCGTTTTTAGTGCGTTTTTACCGCGTTTGCGTTTTTTTCCAACATTAGGTGGCCCCTCACACTAACCCAAACCAAGACTTTACTAACCCTGACCCTGACCCTAACCCTAACCCTAACCCTAACCCTAACTAACCCTAACCCTAACCCTAACCCTAACCCTAACCCTAACCCTAACCCTAACCCTAACCCTACACTAATGAGAGCATAATGATATTCTGCTAATGGTGCTCATAGAAGCCAAGACTGTGGGCCAGTTGAACCTGTGCCTACTCCAGGAACACAGCAAACACGCTCAACCACAAGACCTAGCTTCCTGTCCCATTTTGCAGGGAGGCGTGGGACACTATTCTTGTAGCCAGAACAGTTCAAACAGGTGGTTGGGTGGATGGCAGATAATGCTTGCAGTTTGTTTCCCAGCACCACAATTTCTTCCACATGGTCCAGTCTCACTAGCCAAAGTCTGGACCACATAATCCTAATCTTCATCCTCCTTCCTTCCAGCATGGCGACTTCCAGCTGAGGCGTTCTTTACATTTGTATTTATTGATTTTTGTCTCTCGCTATGCATATTTCAAGAGGTACATGAGATGTTCATATGTAATGATGCCGAAATATTTGAGTAGCCATGGTCAGAAGAAGATGACAGGGGAACGGCAATTAGTGTCTCAAGAGGTAGATGATGACACATAGTTGCCAATGAGTGATGTTGTTAAATCAAGAAGTCAGGACGACAAGTGAGGAAGTAGATGACGAGGTTGTGGATGATGAAGTTACTGACCAAAACTGGGAAGATGCCATGCAGAGCGAGGCCAGCAGCACAGAAGAGAAGGGGTCTGCAACACTGCAACAGGCAGGAAGAGGTAATGGAATGGCCAGAGGGAGAAAGCAAGCAACTGTTCCTCAGAAAGCCCACAAGCAGCAAGTTCCCCAGTCAAGGAATAAATGTTCCCCAGTATGGAGCTCTTTAAAGAAAGTCCTTATGATAAATTAGTGTTCATTATGAGACTGTGCAGTACCAAGATCGGCAGGGACTGACCACCAGCATTACCACCACCAGCATATTCAGGCTAATGCCATCAAATCACCCTACTAGGTGGGCCAAATGCCTGGGTCCACAATCAATATCTTCGGGTGGCACCACTGCTTCTTCCCCTGTGCTATGTGCTTGCCAATTCCCTGTCCATGACGCAGGTGCAGATGTCTCCTGCCCTGCACCTGTCATTGCACATTCACAAGCACCAGCAGAAACCATGTTCAATTCCTTGTCCCACCTCAGCATTCAGCTGTCCCTAGACCACAAGTCACAAGTGTGTCATGCCAACCTGGGAGATTTGGAAGTAGAAGATCACTGCGTACTGTGAATTGCAGAACTTCCATTTAGCCTCTGTATTTGGATCCCATATTAAATGAATTTGGTTTCCTTTGGTTCTGGAGAGGTTAAAACCCTTTCTATGGCTAGTTTCACACTTGCTTTTTTTTGCAGCGCGTTTTTCCCGCAAAAAAACGCATTAAAAAAACGCATACAAAAGCATACAACTGCTGCGTTTTTTTCAAGCATTTTTATGAGCATGCATGAAAAAAACGCAGCGTTTTTATGCGTTTGTAAGCGTTTTTAGTGCGTTTTTACCGCGTTTGCGTTTTTTTCCAACATTAGGTGGCCCCTCACACTAACCCAAACCAAGACTTTACTAACCCTGACCCTGACCCTAACCCTAACCCTAACCCTAACCCTAACTAACCCTAACCCTAACCCTGACCCTAACCCTTAACCAAACCATACTTAACCCTAACCCAAACCCTAAACCCTAACTAACCCTAACCCTAACCCTGACCCTAACCCTAACCCTAACCCTAACTAACCCTAACCCTAACCCTAACCCTGACCCTAACCCTTAACCAAACCATACTTAACCCTAACCCTGACCCTAACCCTAACCCTAACCCTAACCCTGACCCTAACCCTGACCCTAACCCTTAACCAAACCATACTTAACCCTAACCCTGACCCTAACCCTAACCTTAACCCTAACCCTAACCCTGACCCTAACCCTTAACCAAACCATACTTAACCCTAACCCTGACCCTAACCCTAACCCTAACCCTAACCCTGACCCTAACCCTGACCCTAACCCTTAACCAAACCATACTTAACCCTAACCCTGACCCTAACCCTAACCCTAACCCTGACCCTAACCCTGACCCTAACCCTTAACCAAACCATACTTAACCCTAACCCTGACCCTAACCCCAACCCTAACCCTGACCCTGACCCTAACCCTAACCCTAAACCCCTTTAACTAACCCTAACTCTAACCCAAACCCCTAAATTCCATGGTTAAAAAAAAAAACGCTTGTGCAAAAAAACGCATACATAAGCATGCCAATGCGCACATATGCGCACCCATAGGCTATAATGGCAATTTTTAGCGCAAAACGTGCGCATATGTGCACATGCGCTTTTTTGCAGGGCCAAAATATGCAACATGCTGCGTCTGGAAAATACCAACGCATACCCCAAAAAAACGCAGCGCATGAAAATCGCATACATGCGCATGGCAGCGCGCAGGTATGCGCACCCATGTTAAATATAGGGGAAAAAACGCATGCGCAGGTTAGCGTTTTTTTCCAGCGCTAAAAAACGCAAATGTGAAACCAGCCTCAGATGGTCAAAAATATGTAGCTTCATTTCATCTGCTTCTGATCTTTAATTCTTCCTGTAAAACCTGTTTCACCTGTCTCTGTCTTACCAGTGATAGCTCTGCTTCCTTGCCCTTATTAGATGTTGTGCTGTGTGCTAAAGCTAAGTAGCTGAAGTGTGGAGTTGGAGTTGTAGTGTTCTGCAGTTTGCTGTTTGTATGTGTGTTTACCTTCTGGTCCCCTTTTCACATTTAGTTTATTCCTCCCATTCTCTATCCTCCCCATTATTGTTGGTTAGTGCTTTTGTATTATTTTTATGCTTTTAGAGGTTTTCTGTTATCCCTGTTTTGTGTTTGTGTCTGGTTTACCTTTCATTTCTCTCCCTTGCCTCAAGGGATGAGACAAATTAGGGTTTTTACAGGAGCATAGTAAGGTCAGAGACTTTGGCATCTTGACCATAAAAAGTACCCCTTGGACAGGGATAGTTAGGTCCCCAGCTCCAGGGACAGTTTCAGGCCCCTCTTCCTTACTGAAGACTGTCACAGAATAACACCCAGGTCTTCGAACACAAGCGTAAACACCCAGCCACCCACCTAAAAGCTCAAACGCTTAAAGGGCACATTTCCAGACTGCTTGCCCTAGATATGTTGTTTAAGTTTGTGGACACTGAGGATTTCCACAACATCATGGTGGCGGTCATCCCTCTGTACTCAGTCCAAAGCAATTGCGTGGACAAGTGCTTGTGGCCATGGACACAACATTTCTGTGATGGCACACTGGGTGAATCTAGTAGAGACCGCGCACAGGTCGGACTCTGCCATGGCACAAATACTATTGGATGGAACTAGTTCCATGAGGGTTTCCTCCACCTCCTACACCAGTTCCTGCACCCCCTCTTCCTCCTTATCTTCCATCTCAGTCATTGATATGTCATATCAATTAATTGTCATTGATATAAGTTGCAAGCTGGAAGCAATGCAGCACTGCCTCATTGAAGGCTCTGCTGAAATTAGTTTGTTGAGGTGACAAACAGCAGTCTGCTGCAGAGTTGTGTAAAAGTATAACATACCAGACAGATCTGTTGGTCTTGCCACTGACCCCACAACTAAGCATGGCTGTATGTGATAATGGCCGTAACCTGGTGGTGGCTCTGAAGCTTGACAGGCTCACGCAAGTTCCATGGCTTGCCCACGTGCTCAACTAAGTGGTTCAGTGGTTTCTGAAAGCCCACTCAGATTTGTCTGAGCTAATTGTGAAGGTATGCCACATGTGCATCCATTTACTGAAGTCAGCTGCAGTTTCTGCCGGTCTGCCAGTTCTGCAGCAGCTTTGGAAAGTTCTATCTCGCCAAATAGGGTGCTACATGACACACTGTAAAACTCCACAATATGTATGGTGACAAGGTTTTGCGAGCAGCAGAGGACAGTATTCTAGTCAGTCTCTGCACATAACAACCGACGAGTGGGCATGGATGTCTGATATCTGTGAGATTCTTCATAACTTAGAGGAATCAATCAAGCTTGTGAGCTTCAATAATGCCATAATTCACGGAACCATCCCACTTCTGTGTCTACTCAAATGCTCGCTGCTCACAATTAAAGATGAAGCTTTGCATGTTGACCAGGTGGAGATGGAGGGAGAAAGTACATGATGATACTACCCGGCCCACCCTCATCTTCTCAGCATGGATTGGGTGATAATGAGGAGGATTAGACTGAAAAGAAGGAACAGGAGATGGTTGCCTGTGAATACAGAGTGTACTGCCCTCAACAGTTTCATCCTGTCAATTCAGCATGGATGGGCTAAAGAGGAGGAGGAGAATGAGAAGTTCGAGACTCGTCCTCCTGGGGGGACAGGAAAGTCTTGGTACATATGGATATATTTATGTCCACTGTCTTTCTCAAAATCCTCACGTTATATGCATTTTGGACAACACTGATTACTGGTTGTTTTCCCTTCTTGACCCACGCTACAAGGAGAACTTTCCATCTCTCCATCCTGTGGACAAGAGAGTTAGTAAAATGGGGCAATACCAGAAGACTCTTGAATATTTGGTAAAAAAAATCTCACCTGACAGCGCTGGTGGCAGAGGTCATAGATCTTTGGGAAACCAAGCAGGAGTGACAAGGGAGACGCACCATGTCCAAAAGAGGCAGGGGAACACTATCAAATATCTGGAACAGTTTCATTAGACTTCCTATCACCCAGGCCTTGATGCACTGGGTAACCTGACAAGGAGGGAAATGTTTTTGAAGATGATGAAAGAATACCTAGCCGACCATACCAGCAACCCCAATGATTCCTCTGTGCCATACAACTACTGTGTATCCAAGCTGGACACGTGGCATGAACTGTCCTTCTATGCTTTGGAGATGCCGGCCTATCCTGCCACCAGCATTTTGTCAGAGTGGATTTTTATTGCTGCCAGGGGCAAAATAACTGATAGGCGCATCTGCCTGTCAACAGAATATGCTGACAGGCTGAATCTTATTAAAATATACAAGTCCTTGATGAGCCCAGAATCCTCAACCCCAATGATGACAGCAGCAGAACATAAAGCAAATTCAAATGTAGAGTCCTCAGGCATCCCTCACTCAAAATGTTCATCATGCATACCTCATCTAAAATTTTTATAGTATCATTAGGTGACCCTCATTCAAAATCTTTATAGAGTCATCCTGCTTCCCTCACTCAATATAAACAAATCCCAGATTGGCCCAAACTTCCCAACCCCACCTGATGACATGAATGAAATATAAAGCCAGTTTAAATGTAGGGTCATTATGCTGCTTACGATCTAAATTTTTAGATTGTTGGTGTCACAACTTGGTTGTCAAGTGACCCAGCACCACGGGTTCCTCTTCTGTACCTAATGTTAGGTGACATCCTAGATCACCCTATTCTCTGGGTTACTTCTGAACATGAACTTTGCCTTATCCCCAGAATCCACCCTCCATCTGTACCCTTCCCTCACCCAAGGAAGAGGGGAGTAGTTGTGCACCATAGTACACCAGCCAAACGAACAAGGTAACATGAACAGAGGCAAAGGAAAATACCAGGTATACAAATATTCAAATCAGCTGTGAAAAAGATCCACTAAGGATCAAAACGTGTACCTGATTCAGTGCCTGACACACATCCATTTGCATATAGGGAGAAAGCTGTGTATGGAATTTTTTATCTATATTTTGGAATAAAAATTTATTATCCTGGAAGCTGGAACTTTTCCTCTTTTCTTGTCTACAATTAACGTTCGTTTGGATCCAGAAGAGAATCCGTGCTCCGGCTGTGGTTGGTGAGCTGGCTAGGGCTTTTTTTCAGCCCATTTTTTTTATATGTGTGTTTATACAAATATTCACTCACATAAAACAGAGGAATGCATTGGGGAATGGAGGGTGAGGTAAAAGCAAAGTAGGAGAAGATTTTCCTACTTTGAATTTTTATGCCCTTAAATCACAGAGATACAGCACACAAAAAACTTGATAAGTAACATTTCCCACATGGTTACTTTACATCAGCACAATTTTGGAACCAAAATTTTTTTTTGTTAGGAAGTTATAAGGATTAAAAATTGACCAGCGATTTCTTATTTTTGCAACACCGTTTTATTTTTACAGACCACATCACATTTGAAGCCACTTTGAGGGGTCTATATGATAGAAAATACCCAAAAGTGACACCATTCTAAAAACTGCACCCATTAAGGTGCTCAAAACCACATTCAAGAAGTTTATTAACCCTTTAGGTGCGTCACAGGAATTTTTTGAATATTTAAAAAAAAATGAACATTTAACTTTTTTTCACAAAAAAAATACTTCAGGTTCAATTTTTTTTATTTTACCAAGGGTAAAAGGAGAAATTGGACTGCAAAATTTATTGTGCAATTTGTCCTGAGTACGCTGATACCTGATATGTTGGGGGGAACCACTGTTTCGGTGCATGGAAGAGCACAGAAGGGAAGGAGCGCCGTTTGACTTTTTCAATGCAAAATTGGCTGGAATTCAGATCGGACACCATGTCACCTTTGGAGAGCTCCTGATGTACCTAAACAGTGGAACCCCCCACAAATGACCCCATTTTGGAAACTAGACCCCCCAAGGAACTTATCTAGATATGTGATGAGAACTTTGAACCCACAATGGCTTCACAGAAGTTTATAACGTACAGTGGTACAATTAAAAAATCATATTTTTTCCACAAAAATGATCTTTTCACCCCCAATTAGTATTTTCCCAAGGGTAACAGGACCCTAAAAGTTATTGTGCAATTTGTCCTTAGTACGCTGATACCCCACATGTGGGGGTAAACCACTATTTGGGCACATGGCAGAGCTCGGAAGGGAAGCAGCGCCATTTGACTTTTTTGGCTGGAATTGAGATCGTACACCATGTCTCGTTTGGAGAGCCCCTGATGTACCAAAATAGTGGAAACCCCCAACAAATGACACCTTTTTGGAAACTAGACCCCCCCAAGGAACTTATCTAGATGTGTGGTGAGCATTTTGACCCCTCCAGTGCTTCACAGAAGCTTATAACGCCCGGGCGTGAAAATAAAAAAATCGTATTTTTTCCACAAACATGATCTTTTAGTCACCAATTTTTTTATTTTCCCAAAGGTATCAGGAGAAATTGGACCCCGAAAGTTGCTGTCCAATTTGTCCTGAGTACGCTGACAACCCATATGTGGGAGAAAACTACTGTATGGGCACACGTCGGGGCTCAGAAGGGAAGTAGTGACGTTTTGGAATGCAGACTTTGATGGAATGGTCTGCGTGTGTCATGTGCGTTTGGAGAGCCCCTGATGTACCTAAACTATTGAAACTCCCCACAAGTGACCCCATTTTGGAAACTAGACCCCCCCACGGAACTTATCTAGATGTGTGGTGAGCACTTTGAACCCCCAAGTGCTTCACAGAAGTTTATAACGCCCGGGCGTGAAAATAAAAAAATCATTTTTTTCCACAAAACTGATATTTTTGCCCCCCATTTTTTATTTTCCTAAGGGTAACAGGAGAAATTGGACCCCAAAAGTTGTTTTGCAATTTGTCCTGAGTAGGCTGATACCCCATATGTGGGGGTAAAACACTGTTTGGGCGCATGGCAGAGCTTGGAAGGGAAGGCCCACCATTTGACTTTTTCAACTCAGAATTGGCTGGAATTGAGATCAGACGCCATGTTGCATTTGGAGAGCACCTGATGTGCCCAAACAGTGAAAGCCCCCAATTCTAACTCCAACCCTAACCCCAACACACCTCTAACCCTAATCTCAGACCCAAGCCTAGCCCTTGCCCTAACCCTAATGGGAAAATGGAAAAACATTTTCTTTTAATTTTATTATTTTTCCCTAACTAAGGGGGTGATAACAAGGGTTTGATTTACTATTTATGGCGGGTTTTTATGTTTGGCAGCTGTCACACGCTAAAAGACGCTTTTTATTGTATAAATAGTTTTTGCATCACCACATATTGAGAGCAATAATTTTTCCGTATTTTGACCCACCAAGTCATGTGAGGTCTTATTTTGCGGGACGATTTGACGTTTTTATTGGTACCATTTTCGGGCATGTGACATTTTTTGATCGCTTTTTATTCCGATTTTTGGGACGCAGAATGAACAAAAACCAGCGTTTCATGAATTTCTTTTGGGGGGGTGCATTTACACCGTTCCGCGTGCGATAAAATTGATAAAGCAGCTATATTCCTCGGGTCAGTACGGTTACAGCGATGCCTCATTTAGGTCCTTTTTTTATGTTTTGTCGGTTTTATGCAATGAAAACTATTTTATATAAAAAATAATTATTTTTGCATCGCTTTATTCTGCGAGCTATAACTTTTTTATTTTTTCGCTGATGATGCTGTATGGTGGCTCGTTTTTTGTGGGACAAGATGACATTTTCAGCGGTACCATGGATATTTATATGCGTCTTTTTGATCGCGCGTTATTGCACTTTTTGTTCGGCGGTATGATAATAAATCATTATTTTTTGCTTTGTTTTTTATTTTTATTTTTTAAGGGGTTCACTAAAGGGGTTAACTAATGGGACAGTTTTATAGGGCAGGTCGTTACGGATGCGTTGATACCAAATATGTGTACTTTTATTGTTTTTTTGTTTTTTTTATTTCCAAAAAATGAATTTATTGGGGGAATATATATTTTTTTTTTCTAATTTATTTGGCGATTTTTAAAAAAATTATTTTAACACTTTTTTTTTTTTTTACTTTATTACATTGTCCCAGGTGGGACATCACTGTCCTGTGACAGATCGCTGATCTGTCACATCACAGATCACTGTGACAGATCAGCAATCTGTCACAGGCAGTGCAGAAGGCTTCCTCATGCCTCAGGGAAGCACAGAGAGAGCCCCCTCCCTGCCGATGCTTCCCTTTAACCCCCAGTACACCGCGATCGTGTTTGATCGCGGTGTGCAAGGGGTTAACGTGTCGGGGGCGGTCCGTGACAGCCCCTGACACATTGTGCAGGGTGTCAGCTGTGATAATCAGCTGACACCCGGCCGCGATCAGCGGCGCTCACCACGTGGGCGCCGCTGATCTCTATGACATACTATCCCGTCCCTGGGAATTAAGTCCCAGGGCACATGGACGGGATAGTATGTCATATGGGATTAAGGGGTTAAGCATCTCTCTCTCCAAAATTTTAGAGGGTTATTATAAGTCACTCTCCAAATTTTTAAAGGACCATTATGTGTCCCTCTGTCCAAATTTTTAAAGGGCTGTTATGCATCACTCTCTCCAAATTTTTAGAAGGTCATCATGCTGCACTCATTCAAAATTTTTGTCTTCCAGGGTGCAGTGCAGTCCCTCATTTTAATTTTTTGCAGCTTTTACACTAAATGCATAGACTTTATGAGTCTAGGAGTCCCACTACTCAACAATTTTTAAGAAAATGTGTATGAGGCCCTCCTTTATGTCTAATACATGGTGTATCGGAATCCCTCTTCCTTCTAATTTTTGTCATTTTGTCAGCATAGGATTTGCAAGTTTCAGAGTTCCACCTTGATAATTTAAACAGGATGTGTCTGTTCGTGTCACACACACCACATGCTCAGATAAGGTAATGAAATTTTAAAATTACACTTACCAGTGACTATCAGTAGATCTAGTTTTATTTTTCACTCTGCTATGTCATCTACTGTAGTCATAGGCAAATGCGAAATACGGTGAATAATGGCCGGCTATTAAGGAGTTTAGGAAGCTTTTTTCTTTTTTTAATTTTACCTTAAATGCAAGTCATTATACAGGAAAAAATGTTTCTTAACCCATTACTTGCCAAATTAGCAATTTTCATTTTTTTTTTAAATGACAGATGTTTAATGATTTGGGTCCTAATGAATCAAACATAATTTGCCAAATTTTTACAAGTGCGGATTTTTCAGAAAAGGGCGTCCCAATTTTGGGACACTGGCAGAAGGTGATAGCAAAAACTCAGAAAAAACAGAACTTTTTCAACTTTATTTTTTTGCATTTTTTCCTTACAAACTATTATGCAAACAATATGTTTATGCACTTTTTTTCAAAATATTATATTATAAAATTCTCCAAATAACTCAGTTAGGGGAATGGAATACAGCAAAACACTTAGCATGAAGGGAACCATCACACCGTTTGCAAATTCAGGTTGTTTTTTTCATACATAAAGCACACCTTCTTTGTGTAGCAATTGGCTCTATCAAATGATTGCCAGCATCAAATCTGACGTCATCACTAACTCATAGAGTTGAGCGAAACAGGTTGAAAAAATTCAAAAGTCGCCGACTTTCGCCAAAGTCGGGTTTCATGAAACGAAACCCGACCTTAGCGTGAGGTCGGCCACGAGGTCAGCGACTTTAGCGCCAAAGTTGCGTTTCAAATGATGCTTTAGCGCCCTTTTTCAGCCAATCAGGAAGAACGGACACTGTGGGCAACGTGATGACATAGGCAGCGGTCACCACCATCTTGGAGAAGGGCATGCAAGTGATTGGCTTGCTTTGTGGGGCGTCACAGGGGGTATAAAAGGGCGGGGACGCTGACCGCCATGTTACTCATGCTGATGTCAGAATAGGGAGAGCTGCTGCAGCTGCTGATTCTGTAGGGAGAGCGTTAGGAAGGGAAAAAGAAAAAAAAACTGCTTCTGCTGCTAGCGCTTTTCACTGTAGTTACTGTGCAGTGAAAGGTGAAGATTTTTACTTTTGTGCAGCAGCGCTGGTGGTGATTAGCCTGCCTTTTAAGGCTAGCTGCATTGCTGTGTGCACACTGGTGTTCAAACTGCTTTTTTAAAAGCAATCCAAATTGTATTGTTTTGTCCTGGTGAGGTAGTGAGCGTTCATTTTTTCACACACCGTACAGCGGTGTACGCTCCTCACACAGTACCGTGTAATGGCTGTTATCACGGCAAAATTGAAGCTATCTACATGTGTGACTCTGTAAGGAAAAGTCAAGGAGTTTATCCATTCTTACAGACCTACACCTTATAGTTTTGTCCGTTTTTCAAACAGTTTAGTATATTTGCTGTTTGATTACATTCAAAACTAGAGAGAGACAGCGTGTGTCAGTCCGTTTACAAAAACACGGAGCTTGACAATTTTACATACACGGTACAGCGGTGTGCGTGCACGCTCCTCTCTCAGTACCGTGTAACGGCTGTTATCACTGCCAAATTGAAGCTATCTACGTGTGTGACTCTGTAAGGAAAAGTTGAGGAGTTTGTCCGTTCTTACAGACCTACACTCTAGGGAGATTCCAATTCTGCCCAATTCTATATACACCTTGTAGTTTGTCATACACTAGGCAATTTCTGCCGGTCACATTGCGGTGTTATAGACACAGGGCCTGACAGAATCCAACTGTCCTGAAGTGTAGAGAGATTCCAATTCTCCACAGTCCTCTATCCACCTTTCTTACAACATCCAGAATCTGCCTGTCACATTGTGGTGTAAAATAAACAGGGCCTGACAGAATCCAACTGTGTCCTGAAGTCTACAGAGATTCCAATTCTCCACAGTCCTCTATCCACCTTTCTTACAACATCCAGAATCTGCCTGTCACCTTGCGGTGTAAAATAAACAGGGCCTGACACAATCCAACTGTGTCCTGAAGTCTACAGAGATTCCAATTCTCCCCACTACTATATACACCTTGTACCTTGTTTTACAGTACCATATAGTTGGTGGTTTTTTGGGTACATTTTCCCCAAAAATGAGGAAGTGTGGTGGAAGAGTCCGTGGAAGTGAGCGGGGATTGGCAGCTGGTAATGATGGTGTTGGTGTTGGTGGTGGATCTGCTGGTAGTGGCAAAAGCAAAATAGCACCTAATGCAGGAGGTGTTGAGCCTGCGTCATTGTCTGGCTCCACAAGGCCTCAAAGGCTCCCTTTTATGGGAGTAGGTAAACCGCTTTTAAAGCCGGAGCTTCAAGAACAAGTTTTGGCTTACATTGCTGACTCAGCCTCCAGCTCTATCGCCTCCTCTTCTGAAGTTTTAAAAAATAAAAGCACTGAGTCATCATTGGAGGCTCATGTTCATGAACCACACCTTTCCTTGTGTCCTTCACCCCAACCAAAATTGAAGGATGCGGCAGGCCACACTACAGATTACTCCATGGAGCTGTTTTCACATACCATGCCAGGGTTATCAAGTCAAATCGTGAATTACCCAGGCAAAGATGAATCTGACATGGAGTGTACTGATGCACAGCCACTGATAGATGATTCTGCTGGTACATTCACTCAGAGCACTACATTGACCTCGCAGTGTACTGAGCCAGAATCTGACCCAGATGAAACTCAGGTGCCCCTTCCCGCATACTATACCACCATACACGGTGACACAGAGGAAGGGGCACATGACATTGAAGAGGAGGTGATGGATGACCCAGTTGTTGACCCAGATTGGCATCCATTGGGGGAAGAGGGTGCCGCTGCCAATAGCTCAGAAGAGGAGGAGGAGCATCCACAGCGGACATCGACAATGCAACAGCTGTTATATGGCAGGCCCGGAAAAGTCCAAAAACGGTTTAAAAAAACAAAAGAGTTGCAGGACAGCTTGGCCAGACGGTCAAAATAGCACTGCGTGCAAGGCCTCAAAATGTCTTCCATAGTAGGAAGAGTGCAGTGTGGCACTTTTTTGAACAAAATCCTACTGATGAGGCAAAGGTTACCTGTAAGAAGTGTGCAAAGACCTTTAGTCGAGGAAAAAATCTGAGAAATTTGAATACCAGTTGCATGCTAAGACATTTAACCACCATGCACTTGTAAGCATGGACGGACTACCAAAACTCACGTACCACATGTGCTACTGCTCCCAAAGAAGGTAGTCAGCAACGCTACATTGTTTCCCCCACTGTAAGTTCACCGGTTAGCACACCACCAGCAGCAAATGTTGAGTTGTCGTCGCAAGGGCAAATCAGTCAGGGAATAACACTGATATTGCAACGAAAGACTGAATCTAGGCCATCAGAAAGAACACCTACTCCATCACCATCATCAACCCTCTCTCAGTCCACCATGTCCACCGCTAGTTCCACCATATGCAGCTCTCAAGTCCAGCTCACCCTACCAGAGACTATGAGTAGGACAAGAAAGTACTCATCCTCTCATCCACATACAGTGGGTTTGAACGCCCACATTGCCAAACTAATCTCATTAGAGATGATGCCCTATCGGTTGGTTGAAAGCGCAGCTTTCCGCGAACTCATGGCCTACGCAGTACCACGCTATGACCTACCCAGTCGCCACTTCTTTTCTCGCAAAGCCATCCCAGCCTTCCAACTTCATGTGAAAGACCGCATTGTCCATGCACTCAAGCAATCAGTGAGTGGAAAGGTGCACCTCACAACTGACGCATGGTCCAGTAGGCATGGCCAGGGCGGTTCCGTGTCCTTCACTGCACACTGGGTTAATGTGGTGGATGCAGGGTCCACAGGGGACAGCTGTGATGGCACAGTGCTGCCTAGCCCACAGTATAGGAAACAGTTGGCTGTAGGCGTTTGACACTCCTCCTCCATAAGCGAAAGCTCGTCCACAGAGCGCAGTCGCGCGACCACTGCACCCGCAGCTGACAGTGGTGCACACGATGTGTCCTACTATTGATCAGCTAGTGGAAAGCGTCAGCAGACTGCGTTGCAGATGATGTGTTTGGGTGACAGACACACGGCGGAGGTACTGGCCGACTACTTTCAGCGACAAACTGAGTCATGACTGGACAGTCTACATCTTGAGGCAGGCAAGGTAGTTAGTGATAACGGCCGGAATTTTGTGGCAACCATAGCCCTTTCAAAACTCAGACACATACCTTGCTTGGCTCACACCTTGAACCTGGTGGTGCAGTGCTTCCTCAATAATTATCCGGAGTTAACAGGCCTGCTCCAGAAGGTCCGAAGACTGTGCTCGCACATCCGCCGGTCGCTGGTACACTCCAGTCGCATGCAGAAGCTGCAGCGATTGCTCCACCTTCCCAAGCACCGCCTAATTATCGACGTTGCAACAAGGTGGAACTCCATCCTGCACATGCTTGAGCGGCTGTGCGAACAGAGGCAGGCTGTAATGCATTTGTGGGAGGATACACGGGCAGGCATTTTCAGGGCAGACATGGAGTTCACAAGTGTGCAGTGGTCGAAGCTGAAAAACCTCTGTAAAGTCCTTCAATGTTTTGAGGAATGCACACAGCTGGTAAGCACAGATGACGCCATCATAAGCATGAGCATCCCACTTATGTGTCTGCTCATGCAAACTTTGACGCACATCAAGGAGCAGGCGTCTGCAGCCGGGGATGATGAGGAAGAGGAGGAGGGAAGCCTTGATGACAGTCAGCCATTGTCTGTTCAGGGAACTGTCGTGGATGAGGTGGAGGAAGAAGAGGAGGAGGAGGATGATGATGGGGATGATTATTTAGGGGAGGATGCTTCTCGTGGGGCAAGAGAAAATGTTGGCGTCGCACGGTCTGGTACTGGGTTTGTGCGTGACTGGGGGATGTGGATTTGCCTGAAAGTGCTCCTCCACCCTGCACTCGCAGTGCATCATTGACACCGGGAACATTGGCCCACATGTCAGATTATGCCTTGCCAATCCTAAAAAGGGACCCCCGCATTGCCAAAATGATGAACGATGATGACTACTGGTTGGCCAGCATCCTGGATCCACGCTATAAAGGCAAATTCCAAAACATCATGCCACAGGAGAACCTTGACCTAATATTGGCTAACAAACAAGCAACTCTGGTAAACTGGTTGGTTGAGGCATTCCCAGCACACAGTAGTGGTGATGGTTATCACACGAGCCGTAGGGGCCGGGGGCAACTTGGAAGAGGTGTTGGTGGTGCACACATCAGAAGTGGCGTTGGAGACAGGGGTTTCATGACCATGTTGTGGACTGATTTTTCAAGTCCCGCTCACACGACTGGTAATACTGCATCAATTGAAAGCGACAGGAGATAGCAGTTGTCAACTATGGTTACAAACTACTTTTCCTCCCATATCGATGTTCTCCCTCACAGGTCATTTCCATTTGACTATTGGGCAGCTGAACTGGACACCTGGCCTGAATTGGCACAATATGCCTTACAGGAGTTCGCTTGCCCAGCTGCAAGTGAGCTATCGGAAAGAGTCTTCAGTGCTGCTGGATCAATCCTGACAGAAAAAAGGACCCGTCTGTTGACCCAAAATGTGGATGATCTAACCTTCATTAAAATGAACCATGCATGGGTTTCCAAGGATTTTGTCACACCTTACCCTGATGACACATAGGTTGACAGAAAAATGGCTTTCTTTGGTCCGCCTCTTCCTGGGACTTGACCAATTTCGCCTTTAGCAGCAGGTGAATGTCCCACATCAACATATGTCATTTTGCAAACCTCCCTACCTGGGCTGCCTCCTCCCCCCATGGCCGGGGTCACCACCTAGCACACGCAACCATGCGAGTGCCGTTGCCCTGGACAGGTGGGTGGGCAGACTCTTGGGCGCGGGCACTGACACAGGGTCCCTCATAGTGCAATCAAGTGTGTCTGACGGTGGGGGTGCACACCCGCCATCAGACACACCGCCGTACTATGAGGGGCCCAGTGCCAGTACCGACGCCCACGAGTGGGCCCCCCTTGCTTGGGCAGGGCCCCAGCATTTGCAATGTTTACCTCTCCCTGCTCCTCCACTGTGAAGTCTGGGCTGTCAAATCCTTCACTGGGACTGCCACTACAAATTTGGTGAACTGATAGAAGATGATTGTTAAGACATAGCTATGCCCTGTCCCGCTGGCCGGGATCTAGCTTCAGATGATCAATGGCTTCCATTTCTTATGGACGTCGACTCACAATGAGATGCAGTGGTGGTTTCTCATCAGCTTTCACAGTTTTCCTACCCACAGACGTGTGACATTCCAGCGCACATTTTTAAATGTGCCCTCTCATGCCAATCCAAATGAATCACCTACGGCCTGTGGCTTCTGTCTTTTGCACACCAAAGTTACGTGACAGAGCATGATAGGCAGTGAGCACCATGTTTACATCCCTCCCTGTGATCAAAATTATATGGATATGAGTAATGGCGATAGGATCAACGGTACTGCGAACAGCAACACTTTGTTCACAAAGAAAGGTTTTCGCTGTCTCCACACACTAATTAATTGAGGGTCTGCATCGCCTCTGAGAACTGTGATGGAAATTTATCCCGTGAATAGGAATTCCTAGATTTCTGCAATCACTAGAATTTATGTCAGTAATTGTATGCATCTCATTTCCTATTGCGGAGAGTCTGGACTGTCTTCCTGAGACAGAAATATATATGAAGATTTAAAAATACCACCAAAAGTGTATACTGGTGTACGCTTCAAATACATTTCCTTTTTTCTACTTTTTAGATTGTTGTCTAATCCATACTGAGAACATGGAGATTTTAAATATTTAAACTATGCTATATATACCTGCTATCCAGTGATAATGTACCCTTTCTCAACTTTGTACAAGCTGTTCAAATCCATACTGGGCCTGAGGCCGTCTGAGCCTGCCTCCTGATCTATAGACATAGATTTTTAATGTGTAAACTATGCTATACATACCTGTAATCCGGTGATACGTTACCCTTTCTCACCTTTGTCCAATCACGTCTAATCCATACTGGGCCTGAGACTGCCTCCTGATATATAGACCTACGTTTTTAATGTGTAAACTATGCTATACATACCTATTATCCTGTGATACGGTACCCTTTCTCACCTTTGTCCTATCACGTCTAATCCATACAGGGCCTGAGACCGTCTGAGCGTGCCTGCTGTTATATAGACATAGGTTTTTAATGTGTAAACTATGCTATACATACCTGTTATCCAGTGATACGGTACCCTTTCTCACCTTTGTCCAATCACGTCTAATCCATACTGGGCCTGAGACCGTCTGAGCCTGCCTCCTGATATATAAACATAGGTTTTTAATGTGTTTAACTATGCTACATATATACGTGTTACCCGGTGAAACTGTACCCTTTATCAACTTTCTAGAATCTTGTCGAATCCATACTGGGCCTGAGAATGGCTGCCGAGCTGTTAAGCAAGCTACAGCAACTGTGGTTTGGACACATAATTTTTTGCATTTTTTCAGGAATGCCGGTTAGGCCTAATTCAGGAATTGTGGTTGACCTGCACTTACTGAAAAATATCATTCGCAGGGAATAATTGGAATCACAGATCCCCATCACTAACGGTGTTCTGCTGGTTATCTGCACCTGTAAGCGACAAAAGCTGGTCCTTTCAGTGTAGCGCGCATGCAGCACCGGACATGTAGCGCCATGATAGACCATGATAGTGCCAGAGCCTCACGTATCCCTCTAGTAAGCTTGACGCGTACCGCGGGGGCATGCCTGAGTCTCGTTTGTTAACGGAATAAAGCTGACAAATTGCTAGCAAAACTACAAACGGACATACCACACCACACACACAATCGACAAAGCTTTCAATATGTGCATCTTTTCTTGAGGTGGCATGGTTGTGGTTTCCTGGTGGAGTCCAGTTAAGCCGCAGGCTCCACTCCAGGTGGTGCCCTTTTGGACATTCCTTTAAGGTTCAGCTTTGCAATCATACTGCCCCCGGAAAGCAAACACTTTTCCTTCATGGACGCTGTTTGGAGGTTCGTGGGAATAACGCCGCCCGATCGCCAGTTGGCATAATTTATTGGTGGGAAGTCCGACGGTATATGATCGTGTTTGATTTCAGAATTTTTTTTTGGTTGGTATTTTACATTTTTATTCTAGCCTTTCTTGACTTCATAAGGGAATGACAAGCCAATATCTGTGTCTCCTCCACCTCCTCCTTTTACTCCTCCACCTCTTTTCTAAATGTAGTTGCCCTTTTCCATATGTAATTTTTGTCTTCTGAGCATTTTCTCTGCTTTGGGACACGTTTTAAGGTGTTTTGTAATTGTTTTCTATGTGTTTGTATGTGTTTGTGTTTGCCTGCCATTGTTTTCAATGGGGTTCGACGAACATTCGACGAACTTGCCTCCTGTGTGACGAACCAAAACACTGGCGTGGTGGCTCAACACTACTCTGTCCTGATATACAGTGGGGCAAAAAAGTATTTAGTCAGTCAGCAATAGTGCAAGTTCCACCACTTAAAAAGATGAGAGGCGTCTGTAATTTACATCATAGGTTGACCTCAACTATGGGAGACAAACTGAGAAAAAAAAATCCAGAAAATCACATTGTCTGTTTTTTTTTTCATTTTATTTGCATATTATGGTGGAAAATAAGTATTTGGTCAGAAACAAGCAATCAAGATTTCTGGCTCTCACAGACCTGTAACTTCTTCTTTAAGAGTCTCCTCTTTCCTCCACTCATTACCGTAGTAATGGCACCTGTTTAAACTTGTTATCAGTATAAAAAGACACCTGTGCACACCCTCAAACAGTCTGACTCCAAACTCCACTATGGTGAAGACCAAAGAGCTGTCAAAGGACACCAGAAACAAAATTGTAGCCCTGCACCAGGCTGGGAAGACTGAATCTGCAATAGCCAACCAGCTTGGAGTGAAGAAATCAACTGTGGGAGCAATAATTAGAAAATGGAAGACATACAAGACCACTGATAATCTCCCTCGATCTGGTGCTCCACGCAAAATCCCACCCTGTGGGGTCAGAATGATCACAAGAACGGTGAGCAAAAATCCCAGAACCACGCGCGGGGACCTAGTGAATGAACTGCAGACCAACTGCTGGGACCAATGTAACAAGGCCTACCATAAGTAACACACTACGCCACCATGGACTCAGATCCTGCAGTGCCAGACGTGTCCCACTGCTTAAGCCTGTACATGTCCGGGCCCGTCTGAAGTTTGCTAGAGAGCATTTGGATGATCCAGAGGAGTTTTGGGAGAATGTCCTATGGTCTGATGAAACCAAACTGGAACTGTTTGGTAGAAACACAACTTGTCGTGTTTGGAGGAAAAAGAATACTGAGTTGCATCCATCAAACACCATACCTACTGTAAAGCATGGTGGTGGAAACATCATGCTTTGGGGCTGTTTCTCTGCAAAGGGGCCAGGATGACTGATCCGGGTACATGAAAGAATGAATGGGGCCATGTATCGTGAGATTTTGAGTGCAAACCTCCTTCCATCAGCAAGGGCATTGATGATGAAACGTGGCTGGGTCTTTCAACATGACAATGATCCAAAGCACACCGCCAGGGCAATGAAGGAGTGGCTTCGTAAGAAGCATTTCAAGGTCCTGGAGTGGCCTAGCCAGTCTCCAGATCTCAACCCTATAGAAAACCTTTGGAGGGAGTTGAAAGTCCGTGTTGCCAAGCGAAAAACCAAAAACATCATTGCTCTAGAGGAGATCTGCATGGAGGAATGGGCCAACATACCAACAACAGTGTGTGGCAACCTTGTGAAGACTTACAGAAAACGTTTGACCTCTGTCATTGCCAACAAAGGATATATCACAAAGTATTGAGATGAAATTTTGTTTCTGACCAAATACTTATTTTCCACCATAATATGCAAATAAAATGAAAAAAAAAACAGACAATGTGATTTTCTGGATTTTTTTTTCTCAGTTTGTCTCCCATAGTTGAGGTCTACCTATGATGTAAATTACAGACGCCTCTCATCTTTTTAAGTGGTGGAACTTGCACTATTGCTGACTGACTAAATACTTTTTTGCCCCACTGTATAGATGTACATTGTTAATGTTTAAACTATGCTATATATACCTGCTATCTGATGATACTGTACACTTTGTCTACTTTTTATATTCTTGTCTAATCCATGCTGAGCCTGTGAGCGTTTCTGTGTGACTGATGGAATATATATGGAGATTGACAATTATCCTTTGACTGAATAGAGCTGTACATTTCTGATACAGTGCCATATATCTGATGTTATTTTGTGTCTATTTTGTGCAAAATTTTGAAGTTTGGTGGAAGAGGCCGTGGACGTGGGCGCAGGGGGGCCAGCTGGTGATGATGGTGGTGGTGCATCTGCTGGTAGTGGCAAAAGCACAATAGCAGCTAAGGCAGGAGGTGTTGAGCCTGCGTCATGGTCTGGCTCCGGAACGCCTGGAATGATACCTTTTCTGGGAGTAGGTTAACCGCTTTTAAAGGCGGAGCATGAGGAACTGGTTTTGGCTTACATTGCCAAAACAGACTCCATCAAATATGCCCGCCTCTTCTGAAGTTTCAAAAAATGCACGCACTGAGTGGTCAAGTGCTGGCTCCTGGTCAGGAAGAACCCCTTTCCTTGTGTCCTGCACCCCCAACCAAACTGAATGAGGCAGCAGGCCACACTTCACATTAGTCCATGTAGCTCTTTCTATTATACCATCCCTGGGTTATCAAGTCAAATCGTGAATTCCCCAGTCCAAGATGAACCTGACATGGAGTGTGGGTGGCCAGCCAGGGCACTGGGGTTAATTGGTGCCGGGCCAGTGTCTCACAGGGATGAGTCACGGTGGTGGTGACCCGTTCCGTGGCCTTGGGCGTCCATGCAAAGGGGTGAATTACGTTTATAGGTGAATGATACGTGACACCACCTCTGGTTTCTGATTAGATTGACCAGCGCTGCAGTGTCGCTTCTGTGGGACAGATGTTGTGGTGCAGCTAAGATGTAGAAGACCTGCACAGGTAGGGCGGTAGTCGCAGGGCAGATGAAAGAGTTGGGAGATGGTGTGCAGTGCAGGATGTAGCTGAGCCGTGCGCCAGGCGCAGGAGAAAGATGACAGACACAGTCGTGCAGTTCCTTTACCTGTACTTGGTAGGTGCTGTCCAGGACCCAGAGTACAGATGGAGAAGGAGTTGGTCAGCCTGGAAGCCAATTTGGATTTCTCTCTCTGCAAATAGGTAGTGTGACCTCCGTTCTAGCGCTTATCTGAGGTACTCGCAGTGCTGAGTTCATGAAGTTCCCCCTGTTGACTCTCTTTTGGAACTTTCTCGTATGACTGGCAGCCATAGCCTTTTCCTTCTGGCTCACACACGTCGATTCTGGGGCCTCCGAGGCTCAGTTGGGTACAGAGCATTTACAGCTGCTATTTCCTCCGGTTTCTGCTGCAGGAATGTCAGTGTCCCTACAAACTCGGAGACCGGAATCTGGACCATGCGCTCCAGCTAGGAGTGAGCCTTAACTCTGCTCATCCTCCAGCTCCCCTTCTCACGTCCACACACTTCCCCTTCCCTGCACAGAATGGCCTAACTTACCTCCTCCCGACCACAGAGAGCAGCTCCTCAACAGTCATGTTCAGAGGTCTCCCTGCTGGCGTGGAGTGGGAAATGTGTTGCGTGTTGGCTTAACTGCTAGAGTGATCCTTTGTTGCTCCCAAGCATGACATCACACTCCCTAGGAGGAAGGTAATGCAACTGTGGCGACCGTACTCCTTGGGATGCCACAAGTGCACTGATGCACTGCTAGATGATTCTGCTGGTACATTGACCCAGACCACTACATTCCCCTCACACTCTGCACAGCCAAAATCTGACCCAGAGGAAACTCAGGTTCCCCTTCCTGTTAACTATACCACCTTACACGGTGACAAAGAGAAAGGTGCAGATGAAAGTGCAGGTTCCTTGAGCTGGTGGGGGGGCATACTCATGGGTGACGGCACTGGCACAGGGCCCCTCATAGTACGCAAAAATGTCTCTGCCGACCCGCCATCAGACACACCGCCACACACCGCCGTACTATTAGAGGGGCCCTGTGCCACTGCCATCGCCAACGAGTGCCCCCCCCTGCTTGCTCAGGATCACAGCACTTGCAAAGTTGAAACACTTACCTCTCCCTGCTCCACCACCATGACGTCTTCCGCATTTCCTCACAGTGATAGTCTGATCAAAGAGTGCAATGACATCACGTCTGTACGCCCTCTGCCTAAACAGCCAAGTGCAGTGAGATGGACGATGGGGACGACGAGGAGTCCAGACTAGTACAGGGATTCCATAGCGAGGAGACTTATTTAATTGTTTTCAATGTTGGGACAGCAATTTTTGTGGAGCACTATACTCTGGAGAATGATATATGCGGCCCCCCATACACTGGAGCATTCCAAAGGTGGACATCAGACACTGGAGCAGCATTTACAGGGCACATTATACACTAGAGCATTAGAAATGGGGCCCATTATGTATGGAGCATTATTTGGGCCCATAAAACAGTGGAGCTTCATCCATGGGGACCAACATATACTGTAGCATTATGTGGAGCTCATCATATACTGTTTCAAACATTATATGGGACCAATGATTCTGTATGGAGAAATATATAGACCTCATTACTCTGTATAGCGCACTATGCGGTGGCCATAATACTGTATGGAGTAGTATACTGTCCGTTTTTGGTGCTATTAAAAATGGATATCAGTCATGAGATGTAAAAAGTGAAGTATTTTTCATTGTACTATGCCGCTATTTCTCTGCGGTATCGGAGCATCATGAGTTGTGGTATGTGTTAAAGGGGCGCTCTTTGGCCCAGGGCACATGAAAACCTGGAGCCAGCCCTACCCCCCCACAAATTTAGCCAAATAACCCCCATTTTTCAGTGCGTAACTAGTATTATGAAGTAAATTAAGGTTGAAAAGCTTCAGTAATCAGAATTGATGTTTTTGGCATTCAAAAGGGCACAGTAGGTGTGTTTCCTGAAGACTCCCTGCCGACTTTGCTTCCCCATTGACTTGCATTGGGTTTCGTGTTTCAGTCGGCCTTCGACTTTTCACGATAATCGGCCGATTTCGTTCGACCCGACTTTTGCGAAAGTCGGGTTTCATGAAACCCGACTCGACCAGAAAAAAGGCAAAGTCACTCATCTCTAACTCGACCACCTAATAGTTTATTCCGCTGAGGTCCACATCGCTTTGGGGTTGATTGTGTGCTTTTGCTTAGATAGGCCAATGCAATTCTCCTCCTTACACTTTGCAGTGGCACGCTTTCTTCTGGATTTGCCTTTTGATATGCCCTCCAGGTGTTGATAACGGCAATGTCTATCATTTGAGTGAAAAGGGGCCACCACCACTTTTTGGAATGGATTCTGACATGGTACAGGGAGATTTGTTGGTCCAATAAATCAACTCCCCCCATGTGGGAATTATATTCCTGAACCATCAGCGGCATTGAGATTTGGGCATTTTTTTCTGTTTTTGAGAGTACCTATGAGCTGTTGACAAAGGCTCTATTGTGCTGAAGTTCGTGCCAAACGTGACAACCTTATTATCCTTCCATTTCTCCACAAGAATCTTATTTGCTTTATCAAACCGGTATTCACAAAATCCTCTTTCCTTTTGTTTTTCAATCTCCTTGCTTGGCATAAGAGGACACTGTTTTGTGCGATTTTCTCTCATAGTGCCAGTAGCTTGGATGTTTTTGTTTTTCAGCATCACCAGAGCATCAATACTTGTAAAGAAATTGTCAAAAAATAACTTGTAACTGAATGACTGGGAATTAGGAATTACATTTGTAAGTTGTGAAATTACTCTCAAGCCTAACGGTCCTTCCTCTTTGTCAGACTTACCACAGTATGGCACAAATTTGTAGAGGTAGCCATTGGAACTGCACAGACACCAAATTTTGTAGCCGAATTTTATTGGCTTACCTCGCATGTACATTTTTGTAGGGTGTTTGCCATAGTAGCGGACCATCATTTCATCTAGGGAAAGTTCCTGGTGGAATACACCAAATTTCAGGAATTCTTTAGCCAGTACTTCAAAGAATAAACTAACTTTGTACATCTTGTCAGACTTGTCAATTTTAGAATTGTCATTTAGGTGTATATATTTTTTAATTTCCCTAAAACGGTTCTTTGACATTGCTTTGTACACCAATGGAACTCCCAGATCTTGAGATTGTTCCAGTACATGTCCTCTTGGGGGAGAGAATGATATCCAGACAGTAATAATATGCCTAAGAAAACTTGAAATTCTTCCTCGCTCATGGAAAAGGAGAGTTTATTTTTTTGGTTTGCATATAGCATGCTTTGGGTCAAAATAATATCCATAACATCATGGGAAAAAAACTCTTCAAATACTTCAACTTCATTTTTATTTTCTAAAAGGTCACAAATGTTGCTTATTTTGGATGTATCCTGGTCCGCACTACTTTCATATGTTGGTTGACATTTTTTCCATTTTGGAGTTGCTGCACATTGTAATATTTCTGTTGCATTTTTTTTTCTTGCTCACAAGTGGTTTTGAAGTTTGATTCCTTGGTCGTTTTCTGCTACTGGTACTTTAAGTTCCTGCTGAGGTGGATGGTAAATTCTCAGTTGATGCCACCTCAGGAGCCTCTTCAATTTCTGTTGAAGTGTGCAATACCTCCAAAGTTCCTGCTACATCATTCAATTCATGAGCAAGAAGCTCATTTTCCTGAAATTCTTCCTCATCAGTTGCCTCATCAGGGTCAGGGGGCACAATCACTACTTCAACATCAGAAACATCCTCTTCTTGGTCATCTAATTCCTCAAGATAACCTAATATTTAATCAACAGTAAGTCCTTTTTTATATCGATAGGCCATGTTCTTACTGCTGATACAACAAAAACAAAAATTAGTATAGTAACATTTAGAAAACTATAGATAAAAATATATATTATTATTTTAAATATATATATTTCACATTTCACTACTCATTCATAAAACAAGCTAAATAAACAATTGTGATGAATAAAAACATAAAATACCAACCTTATATACTTTGATGTGATCGTAAACAATGTCTGACAAGCCAGCAATTACAGGGTCTGTTCTCCTGAGTGTCTCCAGTACAGCTGAGATATCAGGTTTCATAAAGTATATATAGCCAGAAAGGTACTGGGGAAGGGGGATGGAGGGGTGAGGGATTTCCAGACTATCTGGTAAGAAGGAAAAAATGAAACTAAAAGACCTCTGCCTACCATATCAGTTGTAAATGATTTAGGGTTATGTATAAAAACTAGTGAATCAAACAAAAATTTCCATGTAAAAAAAAAACATCGAAAATAGATAGTGCATTCTGCCAATGTCCCAAAAATGGGACGGCAATTTCACTTGAATATAACTCTGGCCTTGGTAAATCTACATCAATGCCATTGCATTATATACCTTCCTTCAAGTATAAACAATAGTTCTAATAACTTTGTGATCACAGAACTGTGATTTTAAATAATAATTTCAGCTTATGATCCTAATTTTGAAAAAACCTCGAAAATAGGTGCTTTGAAAACTCTCTGGGTGGAAAAATATTCAATTAAAAATGACAATGACATGATTTCCTGTTTTGAAAACATTCATCTTACAAATACAACACAAAAAATTGGACCTAATTATAAAATCTTAATTGCTAGAAGCAAAAGATTAGGCGTCCCAAAAAAAGGACATTGGTAGATAATGTTTTTTTCCAGTAAAATCCATTTTATCTTCGGTTTTGTATGTTTCATTGTCAGTCTGTAAAAGTTGCATAATATTTCTGACAGCATTGTTCCCTGTAGCCATCTTCCCATTTCATTTGAACACTGTTTCCATCCATTTCAGCACTTTTCCTGCCCCTCCCAGCAATCCGGATAGGGTCTTGCAGAAAAATGCTCACGTTTCCCATTGACTTCAATTATCCTCGTCACTCAAGTCAAGCCCATCCAAGCATACGACCTGCTCGATTTGAGCACCAAGCACTCAAGCATTTTAATGCTCGTTCATCACTAGTTTTCATGTCTCTCTTGCTTGTTGTATTTTAAATTATTTATTGTAGTGTTTCTAGCCCTTGAGTAGTTACAGCAAATTTTTCTCCGACTGTATCCTCTTTCGCTAAATCTAAGTTGAAGTTCTTTTCAAACAATATGTTGCAAGAATAGATCCTTTTAATTCTCAGAAACTGACCCACCTGGATGCCACGTATGATAGAAGTCAGATTGGATGAGTTTGTGTGAATCAGTGAATTAGTTGCAAATGATTTCCTGAAAACAGTTGGTAAGACTCCATTAGATAATGTGTTGATTTGGATATCAAGAAAGTTAAGGACTAGTGTTGAGCTTTCCGATACCGCAAGTATAGAGTATCGGCCGATATTTGCCGTATCGGAATTCCGATACCGAGTACCGATACTTTTTTCGTATCGGATACCGGAATCGGATGTCCAAAATGCAATGAGCCACTTTTGTGGCTCTGATTGGCTGCCGAAATGACATCATCATGATGCGCTGTCTGTGCGCATCATGATGCGCCGTCAATTCGGGCCTTCAGGGGGTCTGTGCCGACTGTCCGGGGTCTGTACCGGCCTGCCGGGGGGCTGTGCCGGCCTGCTGTGGTCTGTGCTGACTGTCCGGGGGTCTGTGCAAGCTCCGGGGGTCTGTGCCGACTGCCCGGGGGTCTGTGCGGCCTGCCTGGAGTCTGTACCGGCCTGCCGGGGGGCTGTGCCTGCCTGCCGGTGGTCTGTGCAGGCTCCGGGGGTCTGTGCAGGCATCGTCCGATGGGACTACAAGTCCCATCGGGCGATGCCTGCTACCATGACAGTGATTGACACATTAGCCAATGATGGGACAGTAGTAGTCCCATCATCCGGCTAATGTGTTGAATGTAAAAAAAAAAAAAAAAAAAAAATTACATGCTACATACATGCTACATACATGCTACATACATACAACATGCATACTACATATATACTACATGTAACATACATACTACATATATACTACATGCAACATACATACTACATACATGCTACATACTACATGCATACTAAATACATGCTACATACTACATACATGCTACATACATACTACATGCTACATACATACTACATACATACTACATACATGCTACATACATACTACATACATACACTACATGCATGCAACATACATACTACATATATACCACATGCATGCAACATATATACTATATATACTACATGTAACATACATACTACATATATACTACATGCTACATACATACAACATACATACTTGCTACATACATAGTACATACATGCTACATACATGCTACATACATACTACATACATACAACATATATACTACATGCATGCAACATGCATACTACATATATACTATATATACTACATGTAACATACATAATACATATATACTACAGGCTACATACATGCAACATACATACTACATACTTGCTACATACATACTACATACATGCTACATACATACTACATACATACAACATATATACTACATGCATGCAACATGCATACTACATATATACTATATATACTACATGTAACATACATACTACATATATGCTACATGCTACATACATGCAACATACATACGACATGCTACATACATGCAACATACTACATACATGCTACATACTACATACATAATACATACATACACTACATGCATGCAACATGCATACTACATATATACTGCATATATACTACATGCATGCAACATACATATATACTACATACAATACATACATATAGACATACAGTACATATAACATAGAGTACATACTCACCGTCACTTGTCACTTTGATCCCCGAAGCCATTGTCGCCTGAGGAATAAATATCAAAATAAAAAAACACCAATATACTTACCCCGATCCGCAGAAGTCCACGAGGGTCCCACGTCGATTTTGCGTGGAGAACAGCAGCATCAGCTGATGCTACCGTTCTCTACCAGCTCCAGGAATACAATGACGGAAGGTAGGTATCCTTCCGCACTGTATTCCTCCACCACTGTAAAAAAAAAAAAGTCCCTAGTCTCACTTTATGCCATTGCTGCGTGGGAAATTCTCATGCAGGGTTTTTCTTATTCCGATACCGGACTTGAATGGGACTTCCGGTATCGGAATCGGCGATACCCGATATTTTTTTTAGATCGGCCGATCCATTCCGATCCGATACTTTTAAGTATCGGACGGTATCACTCAACACTATTAAGGACTGTACCTGACTTATATGTCAGTTGATGTTCTGGTTAAGAGTTTTCATTAGATGGTCCAGTTGTGTCTCAGTCCCTTCCCATATAAACCACACATCAAATATGTGAAACTCATGCAGCTGTGTATATTCTCAATGAATATCAATGGGCCACTAAAACAATAACTCCCCCTCCCACACTCCCAAAAATACACTTACAAAGGATGGGGCAGATCAGGCTCCCATGACAGTACCTTGGGGTGTAATTGCAAACAAGATTTTTTTTTTTATTAAAAATGAAACAGCTTGTGTGTAGAGTTGAGCGAAACAGGTGGGTCAAATTCAAAAGTCGCCGACTTTAGGTAAAGTCGGGTTTCGCCTATCGAAACCCGACCATAGCGTGAGGTCGGCCATGAAGTCGCCGACCCGAGCGCCAAAGTCGCATTTCAAATAATGCTTCCAGCGCTTTTTCTCAGCCAATGATGGAGGACGCACACTGTGGGCAACGCGATGACATGGGCAGCGGCCACCACCATTTTAGAGAAGGGCATTGAAATGATTGGCTGGCTTTGTGTGGCGTCATAGTGGCTATAAAAGGCCGTGACCGCCGACCGCCATCTTACTTCTGCCGATCTTAGAATAGGGAGAGGTGCTGCTGCTGATTCTGAATTGGGAGAGCGTTAGGCAGGGAAGAAGAGAAAAAAATAGCTTCTGCTGATAGCACTTTTCACTGCACAGTTAGTGTGCAGTGAAAGAGGAGGATTTTTGTGTGCAGCAGCGTTGGTGGTGATTAGGCTGGCTTTTCAGGCTACCTGCTAGCTGCATTGCTGTGTGCACACTGCTGTTCAAACTGCTTTTTTCAAAGCACTCCAACTTTTATTATTTTGTTCTGGTCAGTTGCCGAGCGTTCATTTTTTCACACACCGTATAGCAGTGTACGCTCCTCACACACTACCGTGTACCGGCTGGTATCACGGACAAATACAAGCTATCTGTGTGTGACTCTGGAAAAAAAAGAGGAGATTTTCCATTTTTCCAGACCTACACCTTAGAGTCCTGTCCGTTTTTCAAAACAGTTTTGTATATCTGCTGTTTGATAATGGTTAAAACTATACAGAGACAGCGTGTGTCACTGCGTAAAAACATAGACGGAGATTTACAATTTTCCATACAGACACCGTAGAGCTGTCCAATTCTCAAACATTATTGTATATCTGCCGCTCGCATTACGGTCATATCTATACAGAGTCAGCGTGTGTGTGCGACACTCCTTAAATACATATACGGACATTTCCATTTCTCCATACACCGTATTGAGCTGTCCGATTTTTAAACAGTATTGTATATCTGCTGTTTGCATTAGTCATGTCTATACAGAGTCAGCGTGTGTGACACTCCGTAAATACATATACAGAGATTGTTAGTTACACAAAAAACGTATACAGCTGTACACTTCTGATACAGTACCATATATCTGCTTGTTGGATTACGGTCAAATACATACTGGGAGAGCGTCTGTGACTAACAAAATATATACGTAGATTTAATTTTTTTAATACACCTTACACAGCTGGACGCTCCTCATACAGCACCATCTCTCTGCTGGTATTTTTGGTACATTTTCCCAAACATGAGGAAGTATGGTGGAAGAGGCCGCGGACGTGGGCAGGGGGGCGTGGCTGGTACTGATGGTGGTGGTGCATCGGCTGGTTCTGGAAAAAGCACACTAGCAACTAAGGCAGGAGGTGTTGAGCCTGCGTCATTATCTGGCCCAAGAAGGCCTGTAAGGTTCCCTTTTCTTGGAGTAGGAAAACCACTTTTAAAGCCGGAGCATCAGGAACAGGTTTTGGCGTACATTGCCGAAACAGCCACCAGCTCTATTGGCTCCTCTTCTGAATGTTCGAAACCTGCAAGCACGTAGTCGTCAGTGCAGGGTTCTGGTCAGGAAAAACACCTTTCCTTGTGTCCTTCACCCCCACCAAAAGTTACGGATTCGGCAGCCCACACTTCAGATTACTGTATGGAGCTCTTTTCACATACCATGCCTGGGTTATCCAGTCAAATCCTGAATTCCCCAGTCCAAGAATAATCTGATATGTAGTGCACTGATGCACAGCCACTGCTAGATGATTCTGCTGGCACATTGACCCAGAGCACTACATTGCCCTCGCAGTCTACTGAGCCAGAATCTGACCCTAATGAAACTCAGGTGCCCCTTCCCGCATACTATACCACCTTACACGGTGACACAGAGGAAGGTAAATAGGAAGGTGCAGATGACTTTGAAGAGGAGGTGATGGATGACCCAGTTCTTGACCCGGATTGGCATCCATTGGGGGAGGAGGGTGGAGCTGGACATAGTTCAGATAAGGAGAAGGATCCGCAGCAGGCATTGACATCGCAGCAGCGGTTATCTGGCAGGCCCATAGCTGTCCAAAAACGAGGAACAAAAACTAAAAGAATTGCAGGACAGCTTGACCAGACAGTCAACTTAGCACAGCGTTCAAGGCCAGAAAATGTATACCATAGTAGGAAGAGTGCAGTGTGGCACTTCTTTGTCCAAAATCCTACTGATGAGGCAAAGGTTACCTGTATGAAGTGCGGAAGGACCTTTAGCTGAGGTAAACAACTCAGAAATTTGAATACCAGTTGCATGCTTAGACATTTAATCAACATGCACTTGCAAGCGTGGACGGACTACAAAACCTCAGGTAGCACATGTGCACCTGCTCCGACTGAAGGTAGCCAGCAACGCTCCATCGCTTCCCCCACTGTAAGACCACCGCCACTGTTAAGCACACGACCAGCACTAAATGTTGAGGTGTCGTCGCAAGGCCAAAGCACTCAGGGAATCACAATGGTTTTGCAACACAACATTAAATCTAGGCCATCACCACCAATACCATCACCAACCCCCTCTAACTCCATCCAGTCCACCGCTACTTCCCCCATATGCAGCTCTCCAGTCCAGCTCACCCAACCAGACACTCTGAGTAGGACAAGAAAGTACTCATCCTCTCATCCGCATACACTGTGTTTGAACACCTACATTGCCAAACTAATCTCATTAGAGATGATACCCTACCGTTTGGTTGAAAGCGAAGCTTTCCGTGAGCTCATGGCCTACGCAGTCCCACTCTATGACCTACCCAGTCAGCACTTCTTTTCTCGAAAAGCCATCCCAACCCTCCACCTGCATGTGAAAGACCGCATTGTTCATGCACTCAAGCAATCAGTGAGTGGAAAGGTGCACCTCACAACAGATGCATGGTCCAGTAGGCAAGGCCAGGGACGTTACGTGTCCATCACTGCGCACTGGGTTAATGTGGTGGATACAGGCTCCACAGGGGAGAGCGGTGGTGGAACAGTGCTGCCTAGCCCACGGTATAGGAAACAGTTGGCTGTAGGCTTTCAACCCTCCTCCTCCATAAGCGAAAGCTCGTCCACACAGCGCAGTCGCACGAGCACTACATCCGCAGCTGGCAGTGTTGCACACGAGGTGTTCCACTATAGAACAGCTAGTGGTAAGCGTCAGCAGGCTGTGTTAAAGATGATGTGTTTGGGCGACAACAGACACACCGCGGAGATACTGGCCGACTACTTGCAGCGACAAACTGAGTCATGGTTAGGCAGTCAACATCTTGAGCCAGGCAAGGTAGTCAGTGATAACGGCTGTAATTTTGTGGCAGCCATAGCCCTTGCAAAACTCACACACATACCTTGCCTGGCTCACACTTTGAACCTGGTGGTGCAGTGCTTCCTCAATAATTATCCGTAGTTAACATCCCTGCTCCATAAGGTGCTAAGACTGTGCTCGCACATCCGTTGCTCGGCCATAAACTCCAGTCGTATGCAGAAGCTGCAGTGATTGCTCCACCTCCCCAAGCACCGCCTAATCATAGACACTACAGCAAGGTGGAACTCCACCCTGCACATGGTTGTGAGGCTGTGCGAACAGAGGCTGGCTGCAATGCATTTGTGGTAGGATACACGGGCAGGCAGTTTGAGGGAAGACATGGGATTGTCGGGTGTGCAGTGGTCAAAGCTGTAAAGTCCTTCAGTGTTTTGAGGAATGCAAGTGGCTGGTAAGCGCAGACGATGCCATCATAAGCATGAGCATCCCTCTTATGCGTCTGCTCATGCAAAGTTTGACACACATTATGGATCTGGCGTCTGCAGCAGAGGAGGGGGAACAGGAGGAGGAGGAAAGCCTTGCTGACAGTCAGTCATTGTCTGGTCAGGGAACTGTCCTGGACGAGGTGGAGGAAAAAGAGGAGGATGAGGGGAATGATTACTTTGGGCAGGAGGATGCTTCTCAGAGAAAGAGAAAATGTTGGTGTTACAAGGTCAGGTACAGGGTTTGTGCATGACTGTAGGGATGTGGATTTGTCAGAAAGTGCTTCTCCACCCAGCAGTGGCAGTGCATTATTGACAACTGGAACATTGGCCCACATGTGCAATTATGCTTTGCGGATCCTAAAAAGGGACCCCCGCATTGCCAAAATGATGAAGGATGATGACTACTGGCTGGCCAGCATCCTCGATCCACGCTACAATGGCAAATTACACAACATCATGCCACAGGAGAACATAGAGATTATATTGGCTAACAAACAAACAACTCAGGTAAACCGTTTGTTTGAGGCTCTCCCAGCACATAGCAGTAGTGCTGGTTCTCCCACAAGCCATAGTGGGCAAAATGGAAGAGGTGTTCGTGGTGCACACAGCTGAAGTGGCGTTGGAGACAGGGGTTTCATGACCATGTTGTGGACTGATTTCTCAAGTACCGCTCACACGACTGGTAATACTGCATCGATTAAAAGTGACAGGAGACAGCAGTTGTCAACTATGGTTACAAACTACTTCTCCTCCCATATCGATGTTCTCCCTCACAGGTCATTCCCCTTTGACTTTTGGGCCTCTAAACTGGACACCTGGCCTGAATTGGCACAATATGCCTTACAGGAGCTCGCTTGCCCTGCTGTTAGAGTGTTATCTGAAAGAGTCTTCAGTGCTGCTGGATCAATCCTGACAGATAAAAGGACCCGTCTGTCGACCCAAAATGTTGATGATCTAACCTTCATTAAAATGAACCATGCATGGGTTTCAAAGGATTTTGTCCCACCTTCCCCTGATGACACATAGGTTGCCAATAAACTGCCTCGCTTTTGTCCTCCTCTTCCTCGGACTTGGTCAATTCCGCCTTTTGCAGCTGCTGAATGTCCAGCCTACACATCAACATATGCCATTTTTTAAACCTCCCTAACTGGACTGCCCACCCCCCCAAGAGCTGAGGTCAACACCTGGTGCACCCGGGCAAGTGCCGTTGCTCTGAACAGGTGGATGGGCCCACTGATGGCCGATGGCTCTGGCACAGGCCCCCTCATAGTACAATACAGTGTCTCTGATGGGGGGGCCGTCAGACATACCAGCGTACTTTGAGGGGCCCTGTGCCTGTACCATCGCCCACGAGTGTGCACCCCCTGCTTGGTCATGGCCACAGCACTTGCAAGTTGCAATACTTACCTCTCCGTGCTCCACCGCTGTGTAATCTGGGCAGTTAAATCCGTCACAGGGATGGCCACTAGAAATTTGGTGCATTGATCGATGATGGTTTAGGCTAGTTTCACACTAGCGTTTTTGAGCGCAGCGACGGCCTGCGCACGGCCGCCGCTAAGCCCCGCCCCCTGCCGCGCCTCCGCCGGTAGCTTCGCCTACCGGTGCATGACGCTGCATGCGCCCTGCATCCCCTATCTTTATCACTGGGGGCACAGGACGTGCGCAGTATGCGTTTGGCGGCGCATGCACCTTTTTGACGGTGCGCCGGCGCAACCAAACTGCAGCAGGTTGCGTTTGGCGCAGGTCGGCGCACCGTCAAAAGGACACATGCGCCGCTAAACGCATACTGCGCACGGCCTGCGCCCCCAGTGATAAAGATAGGGGACGCAGGGCGCATGCAGCGTCATGCGCCGATAGGCGGAGCTACCGGCGGAGGCGCGGCAGGGGGCGGGGCTTAGCGGCGGCCGTGCGCAGGCCGTCGCTGCGCTCAAAAACGCTAGTGTGAAACTAGCCTAAGATGTAGTTATGGCCTGTCCTGCTGGCGTCTGCCTTCAGATGATCAATGGCTACCATTTGTAATGGACGTCAACTTACAAGCGGATGCAGTGGTGCTTTATGATCACCTTTCACACTTGTGATTCCTGCCACCATTTTTCAATGTCTCCTTTCATGCCAATCCAATAGAATCGCCTACGACCTGTGGCTTCTGTCTTTTGCACTTCAAAATGACCAGACACATCATGATAGGCAGTGAGGACCATGTCTACATCTCTCCCAGTGATCACAATTTGATGGAGACGAGTAACGGTGATGTGATCCACGCTACTGCGATAAAGCAATCCTTTCTTCACAAAGAACTGCTTTTGCTGTCTCCACAGACACAGTAATTGAGGGTCTGCATCGCCTCTGCAACATCTACTGGGAGGTTTTGCCGCGATGAGTAATTCCAAAATTTCTGCTAACACTCGACTTTCCGTCTGTACTTGTATCCATGTAGTTTCCAGTAGCGGAGAGTCTAGACTGGCTTACTGAGATTGAAATATATACGAAGATATAAAAGTTCTACAACACTGTATACTGGTGTACGCTTTGAATACCTTTCCCTTTTTCTACTTTTTAAATTCTGGTGTAATACATACTGAGCCTGTGAGTGTCTGTGTCTGACTCCGGAAGTATAGATGGAAATTTACAATTACCCCTAGACTGGATACACCTGCTATGTGTTGATACAGTACCTTTGTTCAAAATTTTTTATTACGGTATCATCCATAGTGAGTGAGAGTGTGTGGTTTACGCCTTGTATATGTACGGTGAATCAGAGATACTAATTTTTACCCTATACTCGATACAGCTTGTATCTTGTTATACAGTACCTTTGTTCGACATTTAGTATTACAGTCAAATCCATACTGAGTAAGCGTTTGAGAGTGACTACGGGACTATGTATACAGAGATTTCAATTGTACCCTATAATATATATACTTGCTATCTTTTTATCTAGTACCTTTTTTTTACAACATTTTTTATTATGGTCAAACCCAGACTGAGTGAGCATCTGAGGGTGACTCCGGAAATGTATACCTAGATTTGAATTTTGGACAACCCTGTATACAGCTGTAAGCTTCTGATACAGTAAACTTTTTTGCTATTTAGATTCTGGTGTAATCCATAATGAGCCCGTGAACGTCTGTCTGTTACTCCGGAAATATATTTGGAGATTTAAGATTACCCCAACACTGAATACAGCTGTACGCTTGTGTTACATTACCCACTTACAGCTTTTCATATTCTTGTGTAATCCATACTGGGCCTGAGAGCGTTTGTGTCTGCCTCCTGAAATATATACGGAGATTCAGAATGTTTACACTATACTATATATACCTTGTATCTGGTGATAATGTACCCTTTTTCAACTTTTTATTTTTTTGTGAAATCCATACTGAGCCTGTGAGCATCTGTGTATGACTCATGAAATATAAACAGAGATTTACTGTTATCCCTAGACTGTATAGAGCTGTACACTTCTGATACAGTACCATATATCTGCTGGTATTTTGGGTCCATTTTCCAAAACATGAGGAAGTATGGTGGAAGAGGATGTGGGCGTGGGGGACCACCTGGTACTGATGGTGGTGGTGGTGCAGCTGCTGGTAGTGCCAAATACACAATAGCAGCTAAGGCAGGAGGTGTTGAACCTGCGTCCTGGTGTAGCTCCGGAAGGCATGTAAGGCTCCCTTTTCTGGGAGTAGGTAGACTGCTTTTAAAGCTGGAGCATCAGGAACTGTTTTTGGCTTACATTGCTGAAACAGCCTCCAGCTCTAATACTCTTCTGAAGTTTAAAAAAATGCAAGCACTGAGTCGTCAGTGCAGGCTTCTGGTCAGGAGCAACCCCTTTCCTTGTGTCCTTCACCCACACCAAAAGTGAAGGATGCGGCAGCGCACACTTCAGATTACTCCATGGAGCTCTTTTCACATACCATGCCTGGGTTCATTAAAAATGGGGCCCATCATATACTGGAGCATTTCTAATGGGGGACATCAGACACTGGAGCAGCATTTACAGGGCCCATTATACACTGGAGCATTAGAAATGGAGCCCATTATATATGGAGCATTATTAGGGCCCATCATACACTGGAGCATCATCCATGAGGCCCATCATATACTGGAGCATTCCAAATGGGGGACATCAGACACTGGAGCAGCATTTACTGGGCCCATTATACACTGGAGCATTAGAAATGGAGTCCATTATATATGGAGCGTTATTTGGGCCCATAAGACACTGGAGCATCATCCATGGGGCCCATCATATACTGCAGCATTCTAAATGGGGCAGATCAGTCACTGGAGCAGTATCTATGGGGCACATTATACACTGGAGCATTAGAAATGGGGCCCATTATCTTTGGAGCATTATTTGGGCCCACAACACACTGGAGCATCGTCCATGGGGACCATCATATACTGTAGCATTATGTGGAGCTCATCATATACTGTATGGAACATTATATGTGACCAATTATTCTGTATGGAGAAATATATGGGGCTCATTATTCTGTATGGCGCACAATGTGGTGGCCATAATACTGTATGGAGTAATATACTGTCCTTTTTGAAGCTATTGTTCAATTTATAATAGATCAGTCATGTCATGTAAGCAGTGAAGTATTTGTCATTGTACTATACCTATATTTCTGTGCCGTATCGGAGCATCATGAGTTGTGGTATGTGTTAAAGGGTCGCACTGACACTCTTTGGCCCAGGGCACACAAAAACCTGGAGCCAGCCCTACCCCCCACAGCTTTAGCCAAATAGCCCCCAGTTTTCAATGCGTAACTATTATTATAAAGTAAATTAAGGTTGACAAGTTTCAGTAATAAGAATTGATGTTTTTGGCATTGAAATGGGCACTGTAGGTGTGTTTACTGTCCTCTACTCCCTGCCGACTTTGCTTCCCCATTGACTTGCATTGGGTTTCGTGTTTCAGTCGGCCTCCGACTTTTCCCTATAGTCGGCCGATTTCGTTCCACCCGACTTTTGTGAAAGTTGGGTTTCCTGAAACCCGACTCGACCCGAAAAAAGGCAAAGTCGCTCATCTCTATTTGTGTGTCATTACAATCTCAAGAAGCAGTAACAGGACATCAGCTGTTTTCAGTTCAATATTGTTAGACCTCATGAACCAGGATACGGCTTTCAAACCATCAGAGTGTCTAATTGATGTATAGAGTGACTCCACTTCGGCTGTGACCATACTCATGTTATCATCAAGATGAATATGGTTTATTCTGAGTAAGGTCAATGTGGTGTCCTTGATGTAAGATGGTAATATAGCTACCAGTGGTTTGTGAAAAAAATCTATCGTTTCTGGTATGCAACAGCAACAGCACCTTAAAGGCTTCTGCACACAACCATAATGTATGAGTGCTCTCCATCATTTGAATGGATGGCACTGATCTGTCTTCCGAAAAGAAATAACTTTTAGACCATTTATACAATTTAGGGATCTTAAAATGTCTGAAACTCCAGTCTGTTGTGAAATTTGCTTTTGGTTACCATGGGTTGCCATATGTTTGCACCTAGCCAGAGAGATAAATGTCATTTGGACATTAAAAATACTGTTTTGCATTACCAAGCTCAAAACATGTTCAATTGACACAAAAGAGAACTCATAGTGTTCTACATGTTTGCCAAGCAATTACAATTTTTTTATTTATGTGATTGGCGTGAATTTATTCAATAAAATTTAAATGTTGCTAATTTTTGTGACATAACATTTTTTTTGCTATCCTTCGAGCTATGTGAGAATTTTTTTTTAGCATGATGAGTTGACATATTTACTGATACTAATTTGAAGTGTATACTATGTTTTCATCCCCTTTTATTGCTTCTTTTTTCACTGAGATGACAAAAAAACCTCAATTCTGGCATTTGTATTTCTATTCTCTTTACTGTATGAGTTATTTTAATTATTTTAGTAATGCAGAAATTTATGAATGATTCAAAATCGTTTTTGAATTTCTTTATTTTTAACAACGAAATAAAGGATGATTTTATTTTAATGTTTTTGCCTTTTTTATATCTTTTACTTTATCTTTTACACCTTTTAAAGAATTTGAACCTAATTGTCTCTTGCCTGTGATTATACTGCAATAATGCAGTATTACGTTATATAGAACAAATCATAATCTAATATGTAGCACAGCCTATAACTGAGCTTCACAGAAAAGCCACAGTGGTAGCAAGAGAGGCTTTCTGTGGGCTCTTGGCTTCTTTTGCAATTCATCAATACCCTGCAATCTCAACAAAGGGTGAAGTGGATGGTGAACTCTAAGTTTAAATATTGCTGTTAGGCATTTGGATGCTGATAAAAATTTCTAACAGCAGTGTTTTTATTATCTCAGCTCCATCAACTGCTATTAGAGATGGATGTGAGCTGTATAAGACTACTTTCACACATCAGCTTTTTGCCGTCAGGCGCGATCCGGCGTGTTGCCGGAGCGCCGGATCCGGCTCTAACTATGTAAAAACAGACGAAACGGATGCGATTTTCTGCCGGATCCATCTAGCGGATCCTGCAAAAATCCGGATCCGTTTCGTCCGGTTTTTAATCCGTATTACGATGGATCCAGGTTTTTAAAAACGCCCATGGGGGTGCTCCAAAGCTTGATTGGCTACAGAAAACCTATATTTACAGTGTTCCTCTAGCCCATCTTTGACAGTTTGTAGAGGAGCAAGTGCAGGTTGGAGAGAAGAGAAAGTAGCTGGCTGGTGAAGATGGACCTTGTGATAGTAAACATTCTGAAGCATTTGGTTGTTTTCACTGTTGAGGCGAACCGTTTGAAAGCGATTGTTCTGGAGAAGGGGAGAAAGAGACAGCAGCGCATCATGCATCAGCGCCGACGATGTTTGTGGATCCACCCCATCACAGCCCAGAAAATGACACGTGGGGTGTATTCTGCACTCTACATGGAGCTAAGAAGAAACCCTGAGAAATTTTTCGCATATGTTAGGATGAAAATGGAGAACTTTGATTTAGTGTTGGAAAGAATTGGACACCTCATCAGAAGAAGTGACACATATTGCTGCTTCTCCATTTCACCGGCAGAGCGTCTGATGGTGACTCTTCGGTAAGCCATATTTCTTTGATCTGCTCGCTTGAGAGCACACTTGCACTGGAATGTTGTTGATGGTCGTTTGTAGTAATTGTTTTTATAGTATCTCCAACTGTTGTAGCTGACTTATAACTGTTATGTTATTGCTGTGAATTGGAATTCATTTTTCACCTTTTTATTCATTCACCGATACCTTGCAACTGGAGAATCCCTTTCGTCACTCCATTTCCAGTACAGATTTGGGATTTCCATCATATCTGGAATTATGAAGTACACATGCCATGCATTGTGGGACTCTTTAGTTGACGAATTTCTACCAGAGCCCACAACGGAGAGATGGCTTGAAATTGCTGACAAGTTCCAAAAAATATGTCAGTTTCCTAATTGCTTGGGTGCAGTGGACGGGAAACATATCCGCATCGTTTAACCTGCTGGATGTGGATCGGAATATTTTAATTACAAGAAGTATTTTTCCTCATGGTCATCGTTGATGCCGAATACAAATTTATAGCAGTTGATATTGGGGCCTATGGCCGGTCCAATAATTTCCAAGTCTTTAAATTTAAATTGTCAGCAATGGGCCGGCATCTCTATGGAAACACCTTCCAATTTCCACCCCCTAGACCACTGCCTGAAACATCAGGCCCACCCATGTCTTTTGTTTGTGTAGGGGATGAAGCCTTCCAGCTCTCAGAACACCTATTGAAACCGTACTCCAGCAGTGCATTGACACCTACAAGAAGAATTTTTAATTACCGCCTCACACGAGCACGAAGAATGCTGGAGTGCGCTTTTGGTATTCTGACAGCCAAATGGCGTGTTCTATTGACCGCGATCAACCTCAAGACTGAAACTGTGGACGAGGTGATCAAAGCTTGTGTGGTCCTGCACAATTTTGTGATCTGCAAGGTAACAGATTTCCATTGAGGACCACCCTGAAGAAACCACCTTGCATGATTACCAGAACATTACCTTTAGAAGTTTTGTGGCAGTTTCCAGAATGATGGACAAATTTGCTGAATAGTTTAATTCACCTGAAGGACGAATAGACTGGCAGGATGACAGTTTGAAAACTTCTTCTGTTACCTTTTTAACTAAAATTCATGTACCTTCTGTAACCACATTATTTGACATTTTTGCCAAAGTTGTGTGCCTTGTTGTTACCTACAGGATGTTACCATTTAACCAAAGTTGGGTACATGTGCATGGATGTGCATTTTACCACAATAATTTTACCTTTTTGCCACAGTTGTGTACCTGGTTGTGTATTATCCCAAGAATTTTACCTTCTTTACCCAAAGTTGTGTACCTTGTTGTGGAGTACAGAAATACTGTCGATAATACACAACAATGTACCCAGCTTTGGGTAAAAGGTTAAATACTTTGGATAATACACAACCATGCACACAACTTGGGTCAAAAGGTAACATTTTTTTACCTTTTACCTAAAGTTATGTACCTGGTTGTGGATACCCAATCAATTTAACCCTATGTATCCACATTTTTTTTTACCTTTGTTTTACTATATAACCTTAGAAATAAAAGACAGACAACTTTTTGAACCAACAAAAAATTTTTTTTATTGTATGAGTATTAATCATGTTTTCTTGAAAAAGATTTGTATTAATCACAAATATTTTTGAGTTTTTAATGGTAAAAAACTATAAATTAACATAGTGTTGGGTGGAGACAATGCTGGAGGGGCTTCCACTTTGGGACACTTCGACATTGGGAGTGTGAAGAGAGGACTGGGCTGGTGGTGGTGGGGAAGGATCGGTAGGTAAAAGAGGTGAAGGGGTTGAAAAAGAATAAGAATGGGAGGACATGTGGGAGGCAGAAGAGGTGGTGGTTGGTGGAGAGGAGGGTTGGGCAGGGACTGGAGGCGCAGAAGATGTGGTTGGGAAATGGTACAGGGAAGGATGTTGGAATGTGGCATGTTGGTGGTACGGTGCAGTTTAGTGGTACTGGGGAGGCTGCTGGTACTGGGGAGGCTGCTGGTATTGAATAGGAGGGGGAGGGGGGACAGTGGCTGAAGGGAGGGCAGGTGTGGGCGGAATTACCGGGGTGGGTGGAGGAGCTCGGGAGGTAACCTGCGCTAGAGTAGCATGGAACGAATGCATTACATGCATCTGCTGGCCAGGAGATGGCGCATCTATGCGCTCAACTACAGACCTGAAAAATGTGTGGTTTGGAGTTCGACTTGCATCTGAATACATGCTTTGCAAAAGTGTTTTGACCTCAAGACTGCTGTTGCTGATCATATTAAAGCCTGCGGCAATTTGCTCAGACAACACTTTGAGACAGTTTTGGAAAGATGCATTCAGATGCAAGAATTCTGGTGCATAGCTCCTTTTCTGACCCCTCTGCTGCTGCCGCCCAGTACCCACAGGTGAACTAGAGGTGGCAGCGGCAGAAGGGTGGGGTAAAGAGAGAGCTATTTCCTCACCAGCAGATTCATGCAATGGAGTGGGCCACGAGGCAGGCTGTGAAGGTGCAGATGGGCGAGGGCAGTCGAAGTGTTACTCGGTGGTGGTCTCATGAAGGATCGCCCCAGAAGGGTCCAACTGTGCAGGCTCCCGAGTGCTGCTCACAGTGCTGATGAATAAAGAGAGAAAAAAAAATTAATATATTGCTATTGCATGTCCCTGGCTGAAACAAAAAAAATTTGTTAGACATGTTAAAATTTTTTGTACATTTTTAATATTTACCTTCTGGTCACCATTGTTGTCCGGAGGAACAACAGGGTGTGTGCATACTTGTACTTGCTCCTGCGTCCTCCAGAGCCACTCGGGGCCCGCATTTCTTTGTTGAACTCCTTCTTGAAGCGATCCCTGATAGACCGCCACCGCTTCACAATTCTCTCCCCTGAAAAGAGAGAGCCCAAATTGGTTACTATCCAACATCCGGGTTTCCCAAACTCCAGTCCTCAAGTCCCCCATGGGTCATGTTTACAGGATTTCCATAGTGTTGCACAGGTGATAGAATCACAGATGCCTTGATGATACTTCTACCATCTGTGCAATACAAAGGAAATCCTGAAAACATAACCCAAATAGGGGCCACGAGGACTGAAGCTTGGGAAACACTGATTTACATGCAGCAATATTACTGAAATGTGTATACTTAAGGTTTTGAATCTTGGCCCGAGCACCAAGGTCCTCCCAGTGGCCCACAAGTTGGGCACAGATTTCCTCCCACATCTTCCGTGTCACTATGAGATCGGCATGTCGGTGGTCACCCATGTTCCACAGCGGCTCCCTTTCTCGGATCAGATCAATGTCCAGCCCCCCTCCTCACCGTCCGAGTCAGGAGCATGCTGTGAATCCTGGTGAAGAAAAAAAAAACAAAAAAAAATGAACCTCAAAACAAGACCAAAAAAAAACCTAAAAAAAATTATAAAAAAAAGACAAAAGAAAAAAATGTAAAAAAAATGTATACCAAAATAGAGTATAAAAATTAAAAAAAAAATTGAAAAAAGGCAAAAAAAATTAAAAAAAATTTGGAAAAAAGGCAAAAAAAAATTAAAAAAAATTTGAAAAAGGAGAAAAAAAAATAAAAAAAGGTACTTACACGCTGATGACCGCCGTGTTGCACATGCCGACTGCCCTGGGAGGCACTTCAAGGACCTCTTGAATGGCGAACAGATTCCAAAGACTATAATAAAAAACAGAAAAAGATAAAAATTTGTGCTTGGATGTAGGCATATGTGCTGTGTGCAGTGTGATATCTGCAACCATCTATTTTTATTTGTCTGCAGTGTGATGTCTGTACTAAATTGTTTTCTATGTGTTGTGTGTACTGTGATGTTGTGTTTCTGCGATGTATGCAAGAAACTTACGAATTGCAAGCCCACTCCGGGTATCTCTCCACACCTTCGTTCTTCTTCTGGGAGCACCTCTTCAGCCACCTCTTCATCTTCAAAATCCTTTAAAGAAAAAAAAAAAAAAGAAAAAAATCTAATTATATATATATATATATATATATATATATTAGCTGAAGAGCCCGGCACTGCACGGGCATAGTAACTAACTGTGCTGTAGTTAGTTATAGCAAATTATAATTATCCTTCATCCCATAGTCCCGTGCCCATATACCCATCATATATATCCACGATCCCATAGGCCTGTGCCCATATACAAATCATACATATCCTCCATCCCATAGTCGAGTGCTCATATACCCATCACACATCCTCCATCCCATAGTCCCATGCCCATATACCCATCACACATCCTCCATCCCATAGTCCCATGCCCATATACCCATCATACATATTCGCCATCCCATAGTCAAGTGCCCATATACCCATCACACATCCTTCATCTCATAATCCCGTGCCCATATGCCCATCATACATATCTTCCATCCCATAGTCCCGTGCCCATATACCCATCATACATATCCGCCATCCCATAGTCCCGTGCCCATATACCCATCATACATATCCTCCATCCCTTAGTCCAGTGCCCATATACCCATCAGACATCCTCCATCCCATAGTCCCGTGCCCATATACCCGTCATACATATCCTCCATCCCATAGTCCAGTGCCCATATACCCATCACACATCCTCCATCCCATAGTCAATCATTATGACATCATAATGAGCGGCGGGGCCTGCAACCTATGATGACATCAGCGTCGCCATGGCAACCATTATGACATCATAATGAGGGGCGGGGCTTGCTACACACACACTTTTTCCCATTATGTAATGTAGATGGGGCAAAATTGTTTGGTGAATTGGAACACGCGGGGTTAAAATTTCACCTCACAACATAGCCTAGGACACTCTCGGGGTCCAAACGTGTGACTGTGCCAAATTTTGTGGCTGTAGCTGCAACGGTGCGGATGCCAATCCCGGACATACATACACACACACACACACACACATGAGCTTTATATATTATATAATATATATATATATATTGTCATCGTCATCATCATGTCTGTCTGTCACAAAAATCACGCGTAGGTGCTTGGTAGGATACGCCAGGCCGCGACAAATCAGCGACAGGCGCAGTCCGGAGTTCGAAGGACGCACGCCACCACTACCGTCGGTTGATCACCAGCACTAGAAAAACATACAATAACAAAACAAAAAAGGAATATACTCATCATCCAGCGGCCCCCAGACTCTGTCCCTACTCTCACCATGCGCCCGGCATCTTCCGGTCACAGTATATGCTTTGCTCAAAACGCTGATGATGTCACTCTCGCCCAACGTCATGAGCGATCTTTGGCGCAAAGCATTACTGGGAACGGAAGATACTGGGAGCGTGGAGAGAAGAGAAAGTCCGGGGGTATATAATTTTTTATAAATTTTTACATCCAATCTTTTACTATTGAAGCTGCATGGGCAGCATTAATAGTAAAAAGTTGATTATAATTGTCAGGCCAGCATCTACTTTACAAAAAAATATAAAAAAAACATTTTTTTTACCTGTAAGCGCTGTCGATGCGAGGGAGGGCTCCCAGAAGAAGACATTTCATCTACTGCTGGCGGCGTGTGCTGATGGTGGCCAGCATCTGATGCTGGTGGCATCTGCTGCTGGCAGGGTCTCCTGCTGCTGCCCGGTGTCTGCTGCTGGTGGCATTTGCTGCTGCTCGGCGGCATGTACTTCAGCTGCGCGGCATCTGCTGCTGGTGGCGTGTACTTCTGCTGCACGCTGTCTGCTGCTGCTGGCGGCATTTGCTCCTGGCCGTCGGATCTGGCCACCGGATCCTTCTTTTGCTGGATCCGGCGCATTGTGGCGTCCATAGACTTCCAATGTAGCAAAAAACCGGAATCGCCGATCCCGGCGTTTCCAGCTTTTTTGCCGGAGACAAAAAAACTTTACTGTTGCCGTTTTTTCCAGACACCGGAATGCAAAGTTTCGCCGAATCCGGCAAAAAACGGATGAAACGCAAGGCCATGCGGCGCGATCTGGCGCTAATACAATTCAATGGGGAAAAAACAGATCCGGCTTTAGATTTAGCTGGATCTGGTTTTTAAAAAAATAGCCGGATCGCGCCTGACGGCAAAAAAACTGATGTGTGAAAGTAGCCTAAAATAGCCATCATCTTTTGTGTGAAGCAGACCTGAGCCCAATTCACACACTCGGAACCTCTCTGTAGTGAGGCTGAGTTTTTAGGTGAAAATTACAAAGGACAGCAGGGTTGGTATTGAAATTTTTTAACCCCATAACTCCAGGAGCTTTTTTTCAGTTTTGCGTTTTTGTTTTTCGCTCCCCTTCTTCCCAGAGCCATAACTTTTTTTTATTTTTCTGTCAATATGGCCATGTTAGGGCTTATTTTTTGAGGGACGAGTTGTACTTTTGAATGACATCATTGGTTTTAGCATGTCATGTACTTGAAATGGGAAAAAAATTCCAAGTGCGGTGAGAGTGCAAAAAAAAGTGCAATCCCAAACTTGTTTTTTGTTCGGCTTTTTTGCTAGGTTCACTAAATGCTAAAACTGACCTGCCATTATGATTCTCCAGGTCATTATGAGTTCATAGACACCAAACATGTCTAGGTTCTTTTTGATCTAAGTGGTGAAAAAAATTCCAAAGTTTGGTAGAAAAAAAATATTGCGCCATTTTCCGATACACATAGCGTCGCCATTTTTCATGATCTGGGCTTATTTTTTGTGAGCTGACGTTTTTAAGGATACCATTTATGTGCTGATACAATCTTTTTATCGCCCGTTATTGCATTTTAATGCAATGTCATGGTGACCAAAAAAACGAAATTCTGGCGTTTCGATTTTTTTTCCCGCTACGCATTTTAGCAATAGGCTTAATCCTTTTTTTTTATTGATTGGGCGATTCTGAAAGCGGCGATATGTGTATGTGTGATTTGTTTTATTTTGAATGGGGCGAAAGGGGGGTGATTTAAACTTTTATTTTTTTTATTTTTTTTCATATTTTTTAAAACCTGCAATGAGCAGATCGCCTATATGTAGCAGAATTACAGCATTGCTATGAGCGCCGACCACCGAGTGGTGCTCACAGCAATGACTCATCAACAACCATAGAAGTTTCTATAAGACCTCAGGTTGTTATGGCAATCATGTGACGGGGGGAGTCGGCGATGCGCGTATTTCCGGCCGGCGGACAGAAGCGTCAGATAAATTCCACCAAGCAACAAAAAAGCTTGATGGCACTACCAAAATATGTATGGGGGACTGCTGACCACACACATAAGTCGAAAATAAAAGCAGAAAGAAGATGTGTGTACCAAAGGCGCGGTCAACCCCAAGATCAAGGTTATATAGTAATGTCCAAAGATACTAAGAGAATAATAATGATAAATTTTATTAGCACATGAAAAAACACACACAAGTGACAAAAATTCAATTTAAAACAATTAAAAAGCCAAAAAACAAAATGGCCATGAAAGACACTCCAAAGACAAAAAGATCCCTTAATAGGGATCTGTTGCTCACCTCCTCCAAAATGCTAGGCAAAAGCTCACAAAATAGAACTGTATCACACAATGAGGAAAGTGGGACCTGAATAAAGCATATAATGAACAAAATCTCAATGTATGACATAACAAGGCATTGTGCACATAAAATTAGAGAATTTAATACGTATAGATCCTGGAGTCTATTTGAATAGACTTTGTATAAACTAACATGAGAACTTGGGCCTTTATTATGACACATAAAAATGGACCAGATGATAGATATCACACAGCAGTTCTCAATATAGGTTGTACTGACAAGCTAGGATAACACATAAGCTTGTACCAGTATGAATTGCCATAAGGATTAGACCTCTCTCTTGAGAAATGCACAAGACATAATGGAATATCACAATGAATGAAAAACATCACTCTATGTGAGGTATAGATAAATTGAAGCCCCTCAGAGGCAAATAAGCCTCAAGTTATAGAATAATATAACCAAAAATATAATGAGCTCCTGTGGATGGAGCACTAGGGCTGCAAATGGCAAGACAGAAAAAGTCTCCAGGAAATAAGGCAAAAAATGCATAAATTACAAACCCAATCCGGGCAAAGAGTCCTAGCAAGGTCCTAACACGTAACCAAATGCCCACATGATGTACCAGGAGGAGGGGGGTGGAAAATTCCACCTGCGCCTATTGCAGGCACATGTCAGCTGACATGTCCCAGCTTTGATGCAGGCTCACAGCTGGAGCCCTCATCAAAGCGGGGGTACTGCCATTGGACGTACTATTGTGTCCAATGGCAGAAAGGGGATAAAACAGGCTACCAGCTTGCATGAAGGGAACTACTCTGCTTTTCAGTTTATGCCACTTTCTGCAGCTCCCACCCACTTACATGCCCCTTCCTTACCCAGAAAGTAATAATAGGATACAAAAATAACAGAAGATCGTCCTGCAGTTCTATGTAACACCACAAAAAACAGACAGTGAGATCTCTCTGAGTACTGATAATGCAGTAGGTGCTATACATGTTATTCACGAATGTACAACATTTTCAAAGACTACACACCACACTGACTTAGGACTCCCATCTTTCTGCTCCATGAATTACAAGGGTTTATTGCTCCTAACAAATAAAGAGTTAGTAACTTAATAGACAGCACAATACTTTTTTTAAACTAACTATGTAGCATAGCCTTATCTGACAAGCTATGCATTTGCTGCATATGTACAGAATTACATCCAACAACGATACAGAAATACAGCTCCAGAATTTCCCTCTTTACAAAACACATCACCAAAACTAACATCATCACACAGAAAAAGTAGCAAAACCACCATAATTACATACATACAGTACCAGAACCATTATCAGTACAGGAATATCACCTGAGTCACCACAAATACATGAATACAGCATCAAAATTACCATCAGTACATTTGTTTTTATAATACGATAATGTTCTCCTCAGGAATGCTAAATAGGTTGCATGTGCTCTCAAGCAGCACTGCAGGTGTTATGATCTCCCAGCTTTAGCAAATGGGGCAGCACCATACCCTACTTAAGCTCTCAGCATTCTGGCAGCTATTGTGCAGACTTTGGCATCTTGCCTATCTGATATCCTTTTACTGACAGAACTTAGCCTAAAATTGTATGATCTATGATCACTCCCTCCTGACATTGACCCGGCCTTTTTTACCTTGCTGTTCATCTGTCCTTCTGGTATTTGATCTGTCACCTGACCTATTCTAATGATTATGGCTTTATTTTATGATTGATGATGATGTTCAATTTTGTTTCTTCTCATACTGACCCAGGTTTGTTTGATTTCTTTTGCCTCAGGCTCTCTCCTCATGCCAGCATACCTGCTTAGGAAGCACCTCAGGGACCTTGTTGTAAGTCCTGATCACCATAAAAGGGCTTAAATGATGAAGGCCAGCATTCCTCTGGGACCTGCTAGATGGAATGACTAGCAGCAAGTGTGTCCAAAGAAGACTTTTTGAGCTAATGGTCTATGGCAGTCTTACACCAATATATTAATGAGATCTTTAATATAGTAAAATAATTGCTTAACATTCTACTGCAAAAAAGCTGTATGAAACCACTTTCTTTACAGTCTTTTGAAGTCACTGAAGTCATTGGACCTCGTCACCTCAGTCAAATTTTTTGTCATGGTTTGTATACCCATTCTTTTAGCTATGTTAACAGATGTGTAACTTGAAATGTCTACGCCCCAATGTAAAATCTGCACCAGGACCTGTCACCTTCAATGTGCCATTCATGGCACAGAACTTCCAAAGCAAATTCAGTACACATTCTTAAAAGACTGCATTAAAGCTGCTTTTAAAGCTGACTCTCCTTTTGCTAATTGCTAATCACTGGTTTGTATATACATTAATAATTAAGTAAATTAAACAACTGATGGTTTTAAAGCTCATGATTTTAGAACAGATGGAACAATTTGCTGACAATTAGCTGACACTGTTAATTAATCCAGCAGTTCTAATTTGGACAACCAATCAACTTTTTTTTAAAGTGTCCATTAAAATGTATGCATTTATTTTTAACAGCATGTCAGTGATGATAGTCTATTGCATCCATCACTGGCCTCTGACAGAGATATACAGACCTGGGTAAGCCCCAATGAAGTGACTGACCATGTAAGTTCCTTGCAGATTCCTTAGCCTAGAGCAGTAACCCTGCAGCTGCTTACATATTTTTTTTCACTACTACCTGCAGCTCATGCAATTTTTCTCTGATATTTTCTCTGCAACAGAGAACAGATGAACAGGACCACAGTCACATTAAATGCTATTTTCTTCAGATATGCAGCTTCATGTAGCCATTTCACGGCAAAGGTCTACCCTTATCGCCTGTTCGCCTACACACTATGTTGTGTGATCTTGAGTAAAATACTAATAGCTAATAGTTGAGTCCATGCTGTGAAAATAACTCTGCAGTCATTACCATTTCAATTACCAATAGGAATCACATTCAGTAAGATGTTCATCTATCTGATGAAAGAATGACTGTCATTTCATTACTGGTCTTGAGCAGAGTTGATCCTACTGCTATGTTCTTGGAGCAATCATTGAAACTGGATTATGGACACTATGACAGAGGCCAGCTGTATGAACAATGTATTCCATACTATGTTATACAGTTGGAAAGTAGTAGTAGTAGTGGAGGGTAAGATGAGGTTTTGGATACATTTAAACTAAAGGGATGGGTTATTGTAGCCTCACCCCATTTGCAATCATATGCTCTTTTAGGTGGAGTTTAATCCCCTAATATCTGGAACTGCTACAATGGGGAAGCGCTAATATATGCCTGCGATAGCATACTACATACTGTAGTGGATTAATGATGATAACTATAGCAGTTTAGTATTGCACACAGGGATGGGACTATATGATATGCACATGCTCGGACTTTTTTGCGAGTCCGAAGGATGAATGAGGACCGGGGCGGGTGCCCTGGTGATGATTAAATGGTGCGTTCGTCCACTGAGCGACAATCTGGGCGGGCGCTTGGTGTTTTGGGAGCGCGCACCCAGGTTTGCTTTGAGAGAAGTTGGTACGCGCGTCACTTTGGAGAGGAGTCGGTTGGACATCGTGGGGATCGACATGATAGGTCGATCAATTGATTCGGTCTGGACATGCGCACCGCTGTGTGAAAGAGCTGGGCATGCGTGATGCGTCTGGTGATGATATACCAGATGCGGGCGATGCCATGACCCTATGTGCATCTGTTGGTAGAGTCTGGACATGCGCACTGGCAGACAGGGGGACGCGCTGGACTTGATAGGTATACCAGACGCGCGCGATGCCTTGATTTCAATTGCATTTGTTTGTAGAGTCTGGACATGCGCATTGGTAGATGGACGACGCACTGGACTTAACAATGTAGGCGCGGTAGAGCTCTGCTTAACAGGAAGTGGAAACATGGGGAAGAAGCACCTCTAGGGTCTAGATATTTAGCGCAGGCGCACCAGTGAAAATGGAGACATGTAGGAGGTAATAACATATTGACCCTCTACTTTATCATTTGGTTTAAGCGGCGAGGTAACCATAAATAAGTATCAGTTACTACACTCTGACACCTGCAACCAGGCGCAACATCTGATGCTTTGTGGGAGCATCTAATAGCATCATGAGCCTCCTGATGAACTCCTTGCATGGGAGGGAAACGCGTTGAGGCGATACTATAGCAGCGATGAGCTAAGTTATATTTACATGATTTTTTGCTGATTTTCATTTTGGGCATAGTGCAATGTATTGAACATGAGTGGTATGGGTTATATTGCTAATGACTTTCATTTCATGGGAGAAAAATGGTGTTATTCCATATATGACCTTTGAAACGGTTGAGATCTGCATTGGAAGAGATTAAATCTGATCTCCCAAAGAAGTTATTGGTTGCCATTGGGATATGTTGGTAACCCACCCTCATTGTCTTGAGAATTGTGTGGGGGATTATTTGTGATAGCAATTTTTCAACAGATTGTTTGCAATTGCTTTTTCTGGTCCTATATATCTATATATACCCTTATAGATATTGTCAGTATCACTATTGTGAAGGCTCAGTAAGGGATAGTCTACGTGGAGCTGGGGCACCAGAGTAACTTAGGGTGAAACAGCTCCGCTATTAGGCAGGGATATCTATAAATAGAGATAGTTAGCATTATGTTGTTTGTTTCCCCATGCACTATGTTCCCATAAAATAATGATTGTTCTTGCTACTGTTTTTCTCCCCTTTCTAGTCTTTTTGGTGGTTTTTGGCATGAGTTTTTTGATTGTAATTTGTTGAACTCAGCCATTTGGTTGCTCTGTAGTCTGGTATATCCTAGATATAGAACTTAACAGGGCAAGTAGGGATAGCCACCGTGGAGCGGGGGCGCCTTTTGCACTCCAAGAGGGTGCCAACCTCTGCTGTCAGGTAGGGAATAATTAAGGGCCCGATAGGGTTAAACAGAATATATACCCCTTCCTGACATGGTATAATATGCTTGAAGGAGCTGGACTTTTTGAAAATTTTGATCAGTGTGTGTTTTTTGTGCCTTTGAGATTATTTCTCATTTTTAAAGAATAGGTAATAAAGCATCTTTTAACCCCTTCACTACCAAGGGTGGTGTGCACGTTAACTACCGGGCCAATTTTTACAATTCTGACCACTGTCCCTTTATGAGGTCATAACTCTGAAACGCTTCCGTGGATCCCGGTGATTCTGACAATGTTTTCTCGTGACATATTGTACTTCATGATAGTGGTAAAATTTAATTCATATAACTTGCGTTTATTTATGAGAAAAACGGAAATTTGGCGAAAATTTTGAAAATTCCGCAATTTTCCAACTTTGAATTTTTATGCCCTTAAATCACAGAGATATGGCACACAAAAAAGTTAATAAGTAACATTTGCCACATGTTTACTTTACATCAGCACAATTTTGGAACCAAAATTTTTATTTGTTAGCAAGATATAAGGGTTAAAAGTTGACCAGCGATCTCTCATTTTTGCAACACCATTTTATTTTTACGGACCACATCACATTTGAAGCCACTTTGAGGGGTCTATATGATAGAAAATACCCAAAAGTGACACCATTCTAAAAACTGCACCCCTTAAGGTGCTTAAAACCACATTCAAGGAGTTTATTAACCCTTCAGGTGCGTCACAGGAATTTTTTGAATATTTAAAAAAAATTAACATTTAACTTTTTTTCACAAAAAAAATTACTTCAGGTTCAATTTTTTTTATTTTACCAAGTGTAACAGGAGAAAGTGGACTGCAAAAATTATTGTGCAATTTGTCCTGAGCACGCCAATACCTGGTATGTGGGGGGAACCACTGTTTCGGCGCATGGCAGAGCTCAGAAGGGAAGGAGCGCCGTTTGACTTTTTCAATGCAAAATTGGCTGGAATTCTGATCGGACGCAATGTCGCGTTTGGAGAGCCCCTGATGTACCTAAACAGTGGAAACCCCCCACAAGTGACCCCATTTTTGAAACTAGACCCCCTAAGGAACTTATCTAGATATGTGGTGAGAACTTTGAACCCACAAGGGCTTCACAGAAGTTTATAATGCACAGCGGTACAATTAAAAAATCATATTTTTTCCACAAAATGATCTTTTCACCCCCAATTTTTATTTTCCCAAGGGTAACAGGACCCTAAAAGTTATTGTGCAATTTGTCCTGAGTACACTGATACCCCATATGTGGGTGTAAATGACTATTTGGGCACATGGCAGAGCTCGGAAGGCAAGCAGCGCCATTTGACTTTTTTGGCTGGAATTGAGATCAGACACCATGTCGCGTTTGGAAAGCCCCTGATGTACCAAAACAGTGGAAACCCCCCACAAATGACCCCATTTTGGAAACTAGACCCCCCAAGCAACTTATCTAGATGTGTGGTGAGAACTTTGAACCCCCAAATGCTTCACAGAAGTTTATAACGCCCAGGCGTGAAAATAACAAAAAAAATTTTTTCCACAAAAATGATATTTTTGCCCCAAAATTTTTAGTTTCCTAAGGGCAACAGGAGAAATAGGACCCCAAAAGTTGTTTTGCAAATTGTCCTGATTAGGCTGATACCCCATATGAGGGGGTAAAACACTGTTTGGGTGCATGGCAGGGCTTGGAAGGGAAGGAGCACCATTTGACTTTTTCAACGCAGAATTGGATGGAATTGAGATCAGATGCCATGTTGCGTTTGGAGAGCACCTGATGTGCGCAAATAGTTGAAACCCCCAATTCTAGCCCTAGCCCTAACCCTAACCCTAACCCTAGCCCTAGCCCTAACCCTAACCCTAACCCTAGCCCTAACCCTAACCCTAGCCCTAACCCTAATGGGAAAATGGAAATAAATACATTTTTTTAATTTTATTATTTTTCCCTAACTAAGGGGGTGATAACGGGGGGTTTGATTTACTATTTATGGCGGTTTTTATGTTTGACAGCTGTCGCACGCTAAAAGACGCTTTTTATTGTAAAAATAGTTTTTGCATCACCACATATTGAGAGCTATAATTTTTCCATATTTTGACCCACCGAGTCATGTGAGATCTTATTTTTTGCGGGACGAGTTGACGCTTTTATTGGTATCATGTTCGGGCATGTGACATTTTCTGATCGCTTTTTATTTCGTTTTTTGGGACGCAGAATTTACAAAAACCAGCGTTTCATGAATTTCTTTTGGGTGGTGCGTTTACGCCGTTCCGGGTGCGGTAAAATTTATAAGGTGGTTTTATTCTTCGGGTCAGTATGGTTACAGCGATACCTCATTTAGGTCGTTTTTTTATGTTTTGGCGCTTTTATGCAATGAAAACAATTTTATATAAAAAATAATTATTTTTGCATCACTTTATTCTGCGAGCTATAACTTTTTTATTTTTTTGCTGATGATGCTGTATGGTGGCTCGATTTTTGCGGGACAAGATGACGTTTTCAGCGGTACCATGGATATTTATATGCATCTTTTTGATCGCGCGTTATTGCACTTTTTGTTCGGCGGTATGATAATAAATCATTATTTTTTGCTTCGTTTTTTATTTTTATTTTTTAAGGAGTTTGCTTAAGGGGTTAACTATTGGGACAGTTTTATAGGGCGGGTCGTTACGGACGCAGCGATACCAAATATGTGTACTTTTATTGTTTGTTTGTTTTTTATTTCCAAAAAATGAAATTATTGGGGAATATTTTTTTTTTTTTTTTTAATTTATTTGGCGATTTTTTTTTTTAATTATTTTTACACTTTTTTTTTATTTTTTTTTTACTTTATTACAATGTCCCATGGGGGACATCACTGTCCTGTGACAGATCGCTGATCTGTCACATCACAGATCACTGTGACAGATCAGCGATCTGTCACAGGCACTGCACAGGCTTCCTCATGCCTGCGCTTTGCAGGCACTGAGGAAGCCAGCTTCCTGCAGGCCCCCGGAGGTCCCCGTCACCATATTGGATCCGGGGACCTGCAGGAAAGGAGTCCCCCGCAGCAGCGCTGCACATTGCGCTGCCGTGGGGGCTCAGGGAAGCACGGAGGGAGCCCCCTCCCTGCCGATGCTTCCCTTTAACCCCCGGTACACCGCGATCGTGTTTGATCGTGGTGTGCAAGGGGTTAACGTGTCAGGGGCAGTCCGTGACCACCCCTGACACATTGAGCCGGGTGTCAGCTATGATAATTAGCTGACACTCGGCCGCGATCAGCGGCGCTCACCACGTGGGCGCCGCTGATCACGATGACGTAATATTCAGTCCATGGTAATTAGGTCCATGGTCACATGGACGGAATATTACGTCAATTGTAGGTAAGGGGTTAAAGAATTATTTTTTTTGGATGACTAATTTGAGCAAGATTTAATTTTTTTATTTTTTTCTTATCCAAGTGGCCATAGTGGCTACCGAGGGGCTGTGTGCACCAAAGTGGCTACCAAGGATTCCTGCATGCCAAAATGGCTAACGAGGGGCCCCACAAATCAAAGTGGCTACCAAGGGGCCAAAATGGCTACCCAGGGGCAGGGCCCTGCATGCCAGACTTGCTCCTGAGGTTCATTGGTACCATAGTGGTTTCTGAGGGGCCCTGGGAGCCAGACTGAGTCCTGAGGGGGCGCGCACAACAAAGTGGGTCTTGGGCTTCAAATACTAATGTGGCCCCTGAGAGGCCTCGAATGCCAGACTGGCTCCTGAAAGGCCCCCAATATCATAGTGGCTTTTGAGGGGCCACACCATGCCAAAGTGGCTTGTGAGGGGCTGTACTGTTGTGAGTTAATTTTCCCCTTCGTCACTGGGGGCTGGTGAACTCCCTATTCTGATGAAGGAAGGTAGTAGGCCTGATTATCAGGCACCTGAGTCTAATGAGGATGACTGGCTGAGTGGAGTCACAGACTGGATATAAGGCTGCCGACGCCCTTCTGCCCTGCGGGTGATTTCTCTGTGGACTCCTAGGACACCAGTCTGATTCCTGCTCCCTAAAGCTAAGTTTTCTGTTTTGGCTGTTAGCCTTTTTGTTTTGTTTTTTGTTTTCCTTGCTTTTCAGTATTCTGCCATCCCCTGCTGGGGTGAGCTGAATCTCCTTTTGCCTGTAGCTCTGTCTTCAGTATATTCCTGAGTGCTGACATAGCTTTTTGAAGCCTAGCGTCTTCAGGGCCTTTTTCACTGTCAGTCTGTTGGCTCTTATTTTCATAGGGTTTTTCATGGATTGCAGAAAGCAGCCATCCTGTCCTTTCCTATGTAGTTAGCTTGGGCCCCTCTTTGCTCTGTCTATCTTTCTGTCTGTGTTAGTATTTTCATCTTGCTTCACCGTCATTATATGTTGGGGGCGGCCTATTGCTTTGGGGTCTGCTCTGGGGCAGTTTAGATTTCCCCTTTCTTTCTTTAGGCCCATTTAATTCCCCGGCTGTGATCGAGGGGTCTAGGGCATCGTAGGAACCCCCCACGGCTACTGCTAGTTGTGTTGATAGGTTCAGGGGTCTGCAATCCGATAGCTGCCAACTTCTCTGGTTTTCTGGACTTAGCTAGCATTTCTGTTTTTGCCTCCTACGGTGACTCAATCATAACAGAATCACCCGCCATACCGCAGATCCTAGGGTACTCAATAGCAGGAAAGAATTGTGTTAAAAAAAAAAAAAAAAAAAGGTGTGTGTATATTCTTTCCTCTATATCTCTAAGGCCATATGGGGAATTTTTTTTTTCTCTCAATGGAGATAAAGCAATTGTCTGATCATGTGGAGCAGCTCGCTGCGGAAGTGCGGGGAATTTCCGCCTACCTTGCTCGTTCGCATGCTGTTGAACCAAAGATCCCTACACCTGATGTATTTTTTGGGGATCGATCTAAATTTTTGAGTTTCAAAAATAATTGTAAATTATTTTTTGCCTTGAAGCCTAACTCGTCAGGGAGCTCCGCGCAGCAGGTTAAAATTGTCATCTCTTTGCTGCGTGGCGATCCCCAGTATTGGGCGTTTTCTTTGAAACCAGATGATCCTATTCTGACTAATGTGAACGCATTCTTTCAAGCTTTGTGGTTGTTGTATGACGAACCTAATGCTATTGATCAGGCTGAAAAGACCCTGTTGGCATTGAACCAGGGTCGAGATTCTGCAGAGTTGTACTGTCAAAAGTTCCGAAAGTGGGCGGTCCTTACTACCTGGAATGATAATGCCTTGGCTGCTCTCTTTCGGAAGGGTTTGTCAGAAGCCATAAAAGATACTATGGAGGGATTTCCTGTTCCCTCTGGTCTGGACGATTCTATGTCATTAGCCATTCAGGTTGATCGGCGTTTACGTGAACGCAGGATTGCACGAGAGGTGTTGCCACCGGTTGATCAGACGTCTGAACCTATGCAATGTGATAGAGTATTGTCTAAGGCGCAACATCAGGAGTTCAGAAGGCGTAATAAGCTGTGTTTTTTCTGTGGAGATGCCTCGCATATTATTTCTGTTTGTCCTAAACGAGAGAAACGCTTTGCACACACGTTTTCTGTTGGTGGTGTTCAACCTAAGTTTCTTCTGGCAATTACTCTGATCTGCTCCCTGTCCACATTTTTCGCCAAGGCTTTTGTGGATTCGGGAGCAGCGCTAAACCTAATGGACTTGGATTTTGCTAAACGTTGTGGATTTCCGATGACACCTCTGCAGACGCCTATCCCTTTGAGGGGGATTGATGCTACTCCTTTGGCTAAAAATAAACCTCAGTTTTGGACCCAGGTGGTCATGCGGGTCGCCCCAGACCATCAAGAAAATTGCAGATTTTTGGTATTGCATGGTCTGCATGATGCCGTTGTTCTGGGGTTTCCCTGGTTGCAAATTCATAATCCAGTTTTGGATTGGAAATCTGTGACTGTGGTGAGTTGGGGTTGTCGGTGTGCCTTTAGTGAGGCTCCGGTTTTTTCCACCTCTCCTCAGTCGCATGATGTTCCTGACTATTTGGCGGACTTTTATGATGTATTTAGTGAGAATGAGTCTGCGTCCTTGCCTCCTCATAGGAGTTATGACTGTGCAATTGAACTAAGCCCGGGGTGTAAATTTCCCAAGGGTCGGCTCTTCAATTTATCTGTACCCGAGCACGAGGCTATGCGGTCCTATATTAAGGAGGCGTTGGAGAAGGGTCATATTAGACCATCCTCTTCAACCTTAGGTGCCGTTTTTTTTTTGTGGCCAAAAAGGATGGTTCTTTAAGGCCTTCTATTGATTATCGTGCCCTCAATAAAATTACTATTAAATATCAGTAACCGTTACCCCTGATTTCGGATCTATTCTCTAGAGTTAGAGGTGCTTGCTGGTTTACCAAGCTTGACCTCAGGGGGGCGTATAACCTTATCCGCATTAAGCAGGGGGATGAATGGAAGACGGCGTTTAATACTCCGGAGGGACATTTTGAGTACCTGGTGATGCCTTTTGGGCTCACTAATGCCCCTTCTGTCTTCCAGTGCTTCATGAACGATATTTTCCGAGACTTTGTCGATAAATTTTTGATTATTTATTTATGTCAAAGGATCGAAATGCCTTTTTGGAGTACAGAGGATTTCATTTTTGGGATTTATTTTGTCTCCGTCAACTATTGAAATGGACCCGGCCAGGGTACAGGCCATTTATGATTGGGTTCAGCCCACTTCTTTGAAGGCCCTCCAGAAGTTTTTGGGTTTTGCTAATTTTTATCAGAAATTTATAGCAAAATTTTCTAGTATTGCCAAGTCATTGACTGATCTGACTAAGAAGGGTGCTGATGTGTTGAATTGGTCTCCTGAGGCTGTTGCTTCCTTTCAGGAGCTGAAGCGAAGATTTACTTCCGCCCCGGTTTTGCGGCAATCTGATGTCTCACTCCCGTTCCAGGTAGAGGTGGATGCTTCTGAGATTGGTGCAGGAGCTGTTTTGTCCCAAAAGGATCCTGTAACATCTAAAATGAATCCCTGTGCCTTCTTTTCCCGAAAGTTCTCTCCATCTGAACGTAACTATGATGTGGGGAATCGGGAACTGTTGGCCATGAAATGGGCATTTGAGGAGTGGAGACATTGGTTGGAGGGAGCTAAACATCAAGTTGTGTCCTCACTGACCACAAGAATTTGATTTACCTAGAGTCGGCTAAACGCTTGAACCCTAGACAGGCTAGGTGGGCCTTGTTTTTTACACGTTTTGATTTTGTGGTCTCTTTTCTTCCTGGAACTAAGAATGTCAAGGCAGACGCCCTCTCTAGGAGTTTCTTTGCTGATTCTCCTGTGGTGACCAAGCCTGCTACCATCTTAGGCAAAGGGTAGTTCTTTCTGCCATCTCGCCCGATTTGAGACTTGCTCTGCAAGAGTTCCAGGAGGACAAACCTGAGCGTTGTCCCAGTGGAAATTTGTATGTTCCTGACCAGTGGAAGAAGAGAGTGATATCTGAAGTTCATTGCTCTGCATTGGCTGGTCATCCAGGTATTTTTGGTACTAGAGATCTGGTGAGTCGCTCTTTTTGGTGGCCCACCTTGTCTCATGATGTCAGGAATTTTGTGCAGTCCTGTGGGACTTGCTCCCGGTCTAAATCTTGTTCTCGCTCTAGTGGGTTGTTGATGCCTTTGCCGGTCCCCAGGAGGCCATGGACCCATATTTCAATGGATTTCATCTCTGATATGTCAGTCTCTCAAAGAATGACTGTTATTTGGGTGATTTGTGATAGGTTCTCTAAGATGGTTCATCTTGTACCACTCCCTAAGTTACCATCTTCCTCTGAGTTGGTGCCTCTGTTTTTGCAACAGGTGGTTCGCTTACACGGGATTCCTGAGAACACTGTATCTGACAGAGGAATTCAGTTTGTGTCTAGATTTTGGAGGACTTTCTGTTCCAAGCTGGGAATTCAGTTGTCCTTCTCCTCTGCTTTTCACCCTCAGACCAATGGGCAGACAGAGAGAACAAACCAGACCTTGGAGTCATATTTGAGATGTTTTATTTCCGCTGATCTGGATGATTGGGTTTCATTTTTGCCCTTGGCCGAATTTTCCTTAAATAATAGAGCTAGTTCTGCCACTTTGATGTCACCTTTTTTTTGTAACTTTGGGTTTCATCCTCGATTTTCTTCAGGGCAGGTGGAGCCTTCTGCCTGCCCAGGTGTTGACACTGTGGTGGAGAGAATGCACCAGATCTGGGACCAAGTGGTGGATAAGTTATCTCTCTCCCAGGAAAAGGCCCAGTGGTTTTCCAATCGACATAGGACCATTGGTCCCCAGTTTAAGATTGGTGATATAGTGTGGTTATCATCAAAAAATATTGCTATGAAGGTGGCTTCTCCTAAGTTTAAGCCTAGATTTATTGGACTTTACAAGATTTTGGAGATTATTAATCCGGTCTCTTTTCGTTTGGCTCTTCCTGTCACATTTAAAATCCATAATGTGTTCCATAAGTCCTTGTTGAAGAGGTTTGTTGAACCAGTGGTTCCTGGGGTGGCACCTCCAGACCCTGTATTGGTTGAAAGTAACATGGAATATGAGGTAGAGAAAATACTGGATTCCCGTCTGGCTAGACGGAGACTCCAGTATTTGGTTAAGTGGAAGGGTTATGGTCAGGAGGATAATTCCTGGGTCTCTGCCTCTGATATTCATGCCAAAAGATTGGTGCGTGCATTTCATCGGGCTCACCCTGATCGCCCTGGTGGCGTGGTTGAGGGTTCGGGGACCCCTCCTCAAGGGGGAGGTACTGTTGTGAGTTGTTTTTCCCCTTCGTCACTGGGGGCTGGTAAACTCCCTATTCTGATGAAGGAAGGTAGTAAGCCTGATTATCAGGCACCTGAGTCTAATGAGGATGACTGGCTGAGTGGAGTCACAGACTGGATATAAGGCTGCCGACGCCTTTCTGCCCTGGGGGTGATTTCTCTGTGGACTCCTAGGACACCAGTCTGATTCCTGCTCCCTAAAGCTAAGTTTTCTGTTTTGGCTGTTAGCCTTTTTGTTTTGTTTTTTGTTTTCCTTGCTTTTCAGTATTCTGCCATCCCCTGCTGGGGTGAGCTGAATCTCCTTTTGCCTGTAGCTCTGTCTTCAGTATATTCCTGAGTGCTGACAAAGCTTTTTGAAGCCTAGGTCTTCAGGGCCTTTTTCACTGTCAGTCTGTTGGCTCTTATTTTCATAGGGTTTTTCACGGATTGCAGACAGCAGCCTTCCTGTCCTTTCCTATGTAGTTAGCTTGGGCCCCTCTTTGCTCTGTCTATCTTTCTGTCTGTGTTAGTATTTTCATCTTGCTTCACCGTCATTATATGTTGGGGGCTGCCTATTGCTTTGGGGTCTGCTCTGGGGCAGTTTAGATTTCCCCTTTCTTTCTTTAGGCCTATTTAATTCCCCGGCTGTGATCGAGGGGTCTAGGGCATCGTAGGAACCCCCCACGGCTACTGCTAGTTGTGTTGATAGGTTCAGGGGTCTGCAATCCGATAGCTGCCAACTTCTCTGGTTTTCTGGACTTAGCTAGCATTTCTGTTTTTGCCTCCTATGGTGACTCAATCATAACACTGTGCTATGCCAGTCGCTCTGGCTTTTACCAACCTAAGATGATTTGCACCACAAGAATGTCCACAAAATATTTCCATGAAAACGTGATATGCGCTTTTGTGCATTTTTATTGGATATAGTGTGTACATCATAAGAATTCTTCTCTTCCCACCAGGTGTGTTTTCTTTCCTGCCCTCCAACCCATGTATTGTTATGAACTCTGTATTTATGGATTTTATTGTAACCCCCCTTTATAAAAAAAGAAAGGAAAAAAAAAGTATATATTATGTAAAGAATATATGATAATACAAAAAAGAAAATAAGTATATATATGGTTTACATGTTGTTTCATTTTGGGTGTTTATTCTTGATGTATTGTTATTAAGTCACAGCTGACTTTATATTTTAACGGAGTGTATAAAATTATATGGGAAGGCACTAGTGCACGCCCAAAGTCTGTGTGGCACCCTGCTTCGTGTTCCATTTCAATGGTTTTAATTTTTAAAATGTGAGAGTTTCTGATTTATTAAAAGCTGTGGCCACCACCACCCATTTACAATTTACAAAGTTGTTTGTGTTTTTACTTCATATTGTCAAAGGGGCATGAAGCGTAAGAGCATCTGGTGTGTGTGGTGCAGTACTAGCACAGGCTTCCTGTTCTCTGACTTGGCATAAAACATTCTCATTCGCTTTCCTTTGATTTTAAAGCTATATGCAAGTAATCATACTGTGGTATGTGTACACTTATACACTGCTTTATAAGGGCTAGCACCCACAGTCCGATTTTTACATCTGAATTCGACCGATTATTTATTCTGACTGTGTGTACTAGCCCTAAATGTGACTTCATTAGCTACATAAAAATAGTTTGTTTCCATTATGGCCCTCCCTATTAAAATCTGCCAAAAGCAGACAGACTTTCCATTAGCAGAGTCTACCTGTGAGAACTTGCTGTTAGAGAGATTATTCATTGCAATCAGAATTTCTAGTGAAATCAATAAATCAAACTGAGCAGCCACAATTTATTACATACAGACTCTGCCTAGGACAGTCTGCCTGTTCTTCACAAGTGTCCGGACCCCGTTCATTTCATCATTGTGGGTCCCAGCGTCCCCTTGAAGCAAATGGTGGTGACATCACACAGGTCCTTTAGTCTGCATCCAATATTATATGATGGTGACATCACTACATCACCCCCATTGGCTTCATATACAACCCATCCCAGGTTGTGCCATCACTATGCACAACATTCATATTCTAACTTTACTTTCTTACAGTCGACACCTGACACACTGCTGTAAAGCTGTTCAGGCACCATGTATTTCCTTCAGGAAATGCCCATCTAGTTATATTTCATACCCCTGTGGTACTTCAGATTAATAAAATGTGCCTTACCTGGGATGTACATATCCCAGAGACACCTCAATAGTGTTTTAGAAGTCAATGTGTCCTCATGGGGAGATTCATGAAATTATAACGCTCTAATGGGTGTAGTAGAATTCACTTGATCTCACTATGAGATTATTTTCATTCTTGACTGCGAAAAGTCTTTTGATTTTAATAAAATTACTTATTACAAATTAATGAAAGTTGAACATTTAGCATTTTATTGTCATGATCCATGCTGGATTGTGACAGAGAAAAGCACTTGTAACCTTTTGTTTCTTTAAGCTGGTTGCATATAGTTAGTTTTGCCCCAAGTGGTCATTAGGGTCATTGCACTGTGGTGGTTTCAGTTCTAGTTTTGGCCCCGGTGGCCGTTAGGGTCATTGCACTCTGGTTACTTTAGTTTAGTGCACTTTATTATGAAGCAGGTGTGATTGCTGGCTCTTACCTATAAAAGAGTGTCAGGTGGTTGCAATCACTGTTGGTGATATTGGTCATTTCAACCATTCTTGGTGGAGGAAGGAGCTAGAGAGAGTTCCTGGCAGCTCAGTCAGAGTCATGGTGTGGAAGGAGCTAGAGAGAGTTCCTTGCAGCTCTGACAAAGCTTGGTGAAGCAGCAGCTATTCAAATGGAAAGCTGCATTCTGGTGGTGGACTCTGTTGCTGGGAGCAATAGCAACAGAGCAAAGCTAAGTGGTGCTATCCCTGTTTGTACCTTTCCTTTTGTTTGTTTCAGTGCAGTGGTGGGATTAGTTTCTGCACTGTCCATTTCACTAGAAAGGGCTAGGTGCAGGGCGAGCTAGGGTTTTTAGGTATCCTGATCGTCACCATAGGGACTGTTAGGAGTGCAGAGACACTGACTCAGGGGAGTGCAGGAGGTCTCCACGTCCCCGTTCCCTATCGCAGGGCCCTCCATTGTATTGGTTTCCCTGGTGTTTCCCTTTATTATTTAAATTCGCCCTGCTGGAGGTGGTGTATCCAGATACACGTGTAATACTGAAATTCGCCTGCTGGAGGCGGTGTATCTGGCTGCACGTTATATTATTTAAATTCGCTCTACTGGTGGCGGTGTATCCAGGGTCACGTGTGTCAGAGAAATTCGCCCTGCTGGAGGCGGTGTGTCCAGTCACACGTTGACCATCACACTTATCTCCTTCTGAATGACACAGCTTGCCAAACACACTGGCTAATAGATGTGGATTCAGGTTTGAGACCACACAGCACAGCTTGCTGCATGTGGACAAAAACCTTCTCACTTGTACTGGCCAAAGGCCACGTAATTGTGTTCCATAATCATGTGGCTATTGGCTGTATTACGTGGGGGGAATGTGTAAGCTGGATAAGGCCAGTTGCCTATGAGGTCCTAGCCTTGGGTTTTAGAACCTAATGTCCAGCTTGCTGCAGTAAAGCAAATCTCTGTAACTGCTATTCAGACCTATGGAGGACAGTTCGGAAAAAACAGAAATATAAAAATATATTCATAAAAAAAGCAGTTTAGAGTGTTAATAATTAATACAAAAAATTGTGAATTACATTTCCTTTAACGGACGCCATACATTATAAAGATTTTCTTCTCTTCATTTGTTATGATTTTACATGACTTGGTAAAAATTTTTCCAGAATACCCAAAAGGTAATTGCATTGGATACTTTTTCTTAACATATGTTTTTTTAATAAAATCGTATTAACTGTAATATTTATAAATAATTGGCATGGAACAAAGGAGATTAGAATAGGATACTGAAAAGAGACGGAAATTCTGGAGTACTGAAGATTTACTTTTCTTTAAAAATTCTGTATCCTTGTAGATAATGCCTTAGCAACACAACGTAGCACTTTATCACACAATGCAGACAACATGAAAAGAAAGATAGCACTTCAATGTTAGATGAGGAAGAATCATGAGTTTGGCAGCAATTGGGAAAACTCTCTGTCATAATGCAGACAAGCTGTGTGGCAGTCTGTCAACATGCTTCCCTAAGGATATGATTAAATGAAAAATCCAAAACCATTGTGACAACAGAAAGTTGACACATTGTACACTGACAATGAAAAATGATTGTTTTTGTGTACTTTTATTTAAGATTTTTATATAGTGATTGTAGTGAAACTAGCAACAAATTGGAAGATGTCATGATTGCCGAACATGTAAAGACCGAAACACTTTTAAAATATGCTAAGTATGTATGGGTAATTTTGTATAACCCAAAACTTTCAGAAAACCTGTGGTTATTTATGCAAGTAGTATATGGAGAACATTTTTCACCATGTGTTTTTACCATTTTTTTGCTCAATTTGTGATGTTTTATTTTATGATAAGCCAAATGTATTAACATTATTAACACCATTTTAGTAATAATTCCCAAACTTAAAAATGATAAGAAGACAAGGTGTGTATAACCTTTTGGTGACAAGTTTGATTTCATATCTAAATAAAAGTTACTAATAAGGTAGCATATGCTAGGCAGATCACTGCTATTTTATAAAAAGAAAGGAACAAATGTATTTATGTTGACACAATTTTTAAAATTTAATCACAAAAAAGTCCTAAATTATCTTGAAAAGTAAAAAAATTATTCTTATTATTATGTATCCATGTCATTTGTTTGTACTTTTCTTATATCAGGGATGGCCTCCCTTTTTTGCTTGTGTTTTCCACCCCCTCTTTTCCCTCTGGGGAATTTTTTCGTTTGACTGATTTTACTGAGAGGTACTTCGTGATGACATTGTTCTGGAAGGAAGCCCTGGGTAAAAAGGCAAAAGAGAACTTCCCCCATCAGTATTGTCAATTAAAACTTTATTCCCATCTGTTTTTGTTTCATTTGGGAACAAAGGTGCTATTTGAGAGGATGCTCCCTCTTCTGTGTCATGTATACTAAAATCAAGGAGATTTATCTCCATCTGATCGGTGTTCCCTTTGTCAGGTGAAGTTTTTGTCTGATCAGTTATTCCATTGTCAGACAAAATTTGTGTGGATGTAGCCAGTTTACTATCTTTTATTTTTTCTATCTGCTCAATGATGGCCCTCAAATTAACCTGAGTGTCAAACAGGGATTTTTCTTTTTTTCCATTTTTATCATGTTTACACTCCCCAATGTGGATCGAATTGGTCTCTGGGATCTGTTCTGACCCAGGGGAGATTGTAACTGCCTTTGGTTTGTTTCTGTTTACTTCATCCGCCTTGGGTGTGTTCTCATTGATTACAAGTGTTTCAGTGGTGATCAGATCCACCCTTGTCTCAATACTGTCAGTTTTTTTATGTTGTTTGAGGGGCATGTTTGTCCATGGACTAGAGGTAGGTGTATGACCTTGTTGGATGGGAAGGAATTTCTTAGGGGGGCAATTCCCTATAGGGGACCCAGTTCTCTTAAAACAAATGACATGGATGCATCTACCAATGATTTTATCACTAATAGTAACAATATTTTCAATTTATCTAGTTATGACCTTACATCTACAGAAACCTCTCTTCTACAGAAAGGTCTTTCTTTTTGCCCCACCCATAACACTCGAGAAATAGATCTATTTATGGACTTTCAGTCCTTCATAAGAAAGCTAACACTTAAGCAACATTTTTCCAAAGAAAACCCCCTCCAGAGCACCAAAACAACAGAGCATCCCATCTATCACACTGGATTAAAAATAACGTCTAATTTTTACCCCATCCAAAGTCAAGGCCGCCATCTGAAAACTTTCTCTGATCTTGTTTCAAATGACCTGGACAAAATCATTTTGACACATAGCAAGGGGGAATGCAATCTTACCCTAAAAGAATAAGAGGCATTACAATCCCTAAAGAGCAATCCAGACCTTGTCATCCGCATGGCAGACAAGGGGGGGGTAGTTGTACGGGACCGGAGGGACTACCTAGAAGAAGCAATGAGACTATTATCTGACCCCGAGACTTATAATGAGGTTGCTAACACTCAATATAATAATGCAGTGATCACTTATAACTAGTGTTGAGCATTCCAATACCGCAAATATCGGGTATCGGCTGATATTCCGATACTGAGTTCCGATACTTTTTGCATATCGAATACCGGAATCGGAAGTTCCCATAATGCTATGAGCCAGTTTGATTTGATTCAGCCAATGACAATCCTCAGAAGTGTGGGCACATCCTGTTAGGCATGTAGGCATGTTAACTAATAGCATGGCTATGATTGGCTGCTGAAATGATGTCATGATGCACTATAAAAGCCGCCGCCATTTCGGGTTCACTCTGCTGTGAATTCAGTTAGGGACAGGCTGCTGTTCAAGACTCTGAGGGACAGTTAGAGATAGCGATTTTCCAAATACTATTGTGCTTTACCCAGGCTACATTATCAATCAGTGTAGCTTTCTTTTGCCTTGCAGTGCTGTTTACAGCTGTCTGCGAGGTCTGTGTGAGTGCAGCTCACGCTGTGTAGCGTGTCCTGCAGCCACGTCTGGTTGTAGGCCGCTCAGCATGCGTCACTGCCGCATACATATTTTTCTTTTATTGCTGCAAATTTTTCATTAATTCTCCTATTAGTGTGCATCCATCCGTATCCATATACATTGGTTGCAAACACTATAGGAGTAGACAGCGGAGCCTTTCTGCAGCCTTTCAGTGCTAGTGCCCAGTTCTCTGCACGGTTCACGGCTGTCTGAGAGGTCTCTGTGTGTGAGTGCAGCTCATGCTGTAGTGTGTCCCGCAGCCACGTCTGGTTGTAGGCCGCTCAATGTGCGTCACTGCCTCATACATATTTTTCTTTTATTGCAGCTCATTTTTCATTAATTCTCCTATTAGTGTGCATCCATCCATATCCATATACATTGGTTGGTTGCAAACACGATATAGGAGTAGATAGAGGAGCTTTTTTTTCTGGCCTGTGCCCTGCAGCCGCAGCCACATTAGTATTACCCTGTTTTTTGGAGACTCATCTATTGCATGGTGGTAGGTTACCTTCCTGCATTGCAATAGATCCAAAAAGTTTGTGATACTATCGCTTTCACATCTTTGGTCACATCCTTTTTGTTTTTTTGAAAAAAAACAAAACAAAATAAAGTTCACCAAACACTCCACTTGACAGTTGTGTAGGCCACATTAACTAATATTAAAGTGTAGTCCACACACTTTATATAATTAGTGTTTCTTATACCTGTTAGGAGCTGTTCAGGAATAAGCACACTAAGCCCCCCCTTTGTACTTTTCTGCCTATCTTTATCAGTCTACCAAGATGAAGAAGGCAGGGAGTAAGGCACTTGGTAGTGGGCGTGGAGTTGCAGCAGGGAGAGGACGTGGGGATTCAGCAGGGAGAGGACGTGGGGAATCTGTGCCTGCTGCGGACACCAGTGAGTCAGCATCCCCCAGTTTTACCAGGCAACAGTCCTTTATGCGCAGCTTTGTAGGAGCTCGCCGTACCCCACTGCAGCGGGACGAACAAATTGAAGCCGTTGTCGGATGGATGGCAGATAACGCATCGACTTCACTGACTTCCAATTCCTCTCATTGCCAGAACACTGAAGAGCAACCATCTGTCTCTTCACCACCTGCCAAATTGCCCAGGCAGTCAGAGAGCCCTGGACAGGAGCCATCTCAGTATCTACTTCTGTTCTCTGAATCTGTTGGCTTGGAAAGAGGGGGCCAGCCAAGCAGCATTCAAGAATGTGAAGAAGAGGGAGTATGCAGTGATGCGCAACTGCTTTGTCCCTCTGAATCTTAAGAGGCAGGTGGGCCAGTGCCTATGGTCAGCACACCTCAGTACGCATCAGATGATGAGACTCAGATGCCACTTTCTGGTGCGTACGGTGCTGGCGAAACTACCCAGGAGAAGCAGGTGTTTGAAGAGAGGAGTGTAGATGATGAGGTCCTTGACCCATCATGGCGTGAGGAACAGGAAGGTGGTGGGAGCAGCTCTGATGAAGAGATTCCCCGAACGGCCAAAACAGGAGGGAGAGGGAGGGGGCAGACTTGGTTGCCTGTAGCCTCCACTTCGGCACCCGTTAGGAGCATTCCTCTTCCAAAAGCCAAAACGGGCGCTGCCAAGATTTGCAGTGCGTGGTCCTTTTTTGACACAGTTGCAGATGACATTTGCTTTGTCAAATGCAAGCTGTGTCACCAGAAAGTCAAAAGAGGGAAAAGTGTCAGCAACCTCAATACCACAAATATGTGGAAACATGTGTGGACCAAGCATGTGGAGGAGTTACAAAGACACACTGAAGATGTAGGCCAACCTACAGCACCACCTACCATCTCTTCAGCTCGTGTTGTAGCCTCTTCCTCCAGCTCACACACAGCTGGTTCGGCTTCCTCACAGGATCACCATGGAGGAACCTCTGGCACTGTTGTCCAGAGACCCAGTGACATTCCAACCACAGCACCACGTTCGCGTTCATCCTCACACTCCCAGGCCACTCTACAGCCATCAGTAGCACAGGCATGGGAGAAAAGGCAGCCATACTCGGCAAACCATCCACAAGCACAGGCTCTGAATGCTGGCATTGCCAAACTACTGGCCCTTGAAATGCTCTCATTCAGACTGGTGGAGACATTCACCTTCCGGAACTTCATGGCATTGGCAGTCCCACAATACACCGTGCCCAGCTGCTTTTATTTCAGCAGGCAAGCCGTCCCTGCCCTGCAAAAGCATGTGGAGGGATAAATTAAACATGCGCTACTAAACGCCGTCAGTAGCAAGGTCCACCTGACCACCGATGCGTGGACCAGTAACCATGGACAGAGACGATACCTTTCCCTCAGTGCCCATTGGAGCCTGTACAGATATTGAGAGTGGCGCTGTACGTGTTCTGCCAACTCCAAGGATTGCCGGAATCCAGTCTGTACACATTGACTCCTCCTCATACTCCAGTTCCTCAGAATCAGCGCTGCAGGAGCCTGTTACGACCGATATGAGCACAGCCGTGGCCAAACGTCAACAGGCCATACTGAAATTAATTTCTTTGGGGAATCGAAGCCACACAGCGCAGGAGCTCTGGAATGCCATCAAGCAGGAGAGTGACGTGTGGTTTGAGCCAGCGAATCTCCAGCCCAAGCTCTGGGCCTAGGCAACCTCACTCACATCCCATGTCTGGCACACGTGCTCAACTTGGTCGTGCAGAGCTTTTTGAGGGACTATCCGGTTCTTGATGCACTGCTGCAAAAGGTCCGCATAGAGTGCGCTCACTTGCGTCGTTCCAGCATGGCAAGATCGCGCATTGCAGCTCTGCAGCGCCAATTATGCCTTCCGGAACATCGCATCATATGTGACCTACCCACCAGGTGGAATTCAACTTTACATATGTTGGAGCGGTTGTGTGAGCAGCGGGCAGCAGTCATGGAGTACCAGCTGCATCAGGCACAAACAAGTCGCACTGTGCACCGGTCACACTTCAGCACCACTGAGTGGGCCTCTATGAAGGACATCTGCCTCGTTTTGCGTGCCTTCGATGATTCCACGTGGATGGCGAGTGCAGATGATGCACTAGTCAGCATGACTGTCCCCCTTATCTGCCTGCTTCAAAAAACACTGCAAGCACTTAGGGATGAGGTTTTGGAAGAGGTGTAGGATGAGGAGTCATGCTGCAGTGCCTGAGAACGACCGCCGCATCGCACACATTCTCAACACGGCTGATTATTGGGTGTACACCCTTCTAGATCCTCGCTACCGGGACAACTTACAAAGCCTCATAACACCGTTGAACCGGGAGCGTAAAATGCGGGAGTACCAGGAGACACTGGTGCATTCCATCATGATCTCCATTCCACCCAAGAGCAGTGCTGCTAGTGCTTTACAATGCAGCTCAGTGCATCGAGGCAGTGGAGGAAGCTCTGCACAAAGAGGGAGCAGAGGCAGCACCTCAGCACAAGGCAAGACCAGTATGGCCCAAATGTGGCAAAATTTTGTGTGCCCGCCACAAATGTCTACACCATCATAGACGGCTCTAGTCAGCAGGAGGCAACATTTCCGTCAGATGGTGACAGACTACATGTCTTGCCCTGTCAGTGTATTCCCAGACGGCTCATCCCCCTTCAAGTTTTGGGTCTCTAAGCTGGATACATGGCCAGAGCTTAGCCAGTATGCATTGGAGGTGCTGGCTTGCCCTGCTGCTAGTGTATTATCGGAACGCATCTTTAGTGCCGTAGGTGGTGTACTAACAGACCGTCGCACGCGACTATCCTCCGATAACGTTGACCGGCTTACTTTTCTGAAAATGAACAAGGCCTGGATCTCACCAGAATTTGCCAGTCCTCTTCCAGAATAAATAATTGGTTGGCAATAGTATCCAGGTCTCCTGTTGTGTTCATGTTTCTACCACCTGAACTGTAATCCCTGGGCTCCAACACCGCCAGTTGTTGCTCAGAAGTGCCGTCTGCACAGAGAAAAACACATGCTCCAGTGTTAGTGGTGTTCAGTAACGCTAGCTGCTCCCCTGCTGTGTGTCCGGCAATGTCTACTGCTGCCTCCACATTCACACTAGTACTGATTTCAAACTTGCTCCAATTAGGCCTCTGGCTCCACTCTGTCTATAATATTTCCCCTGGCCTCCAACACCGCCAGTTGCTGCTCAGAAGTGCCGTCTGCACAATCAACACTTGTTCCTGTGTTACTGGGGTTCTGTAACGTCAGCTGATCCCCTGATGTGTATCCGGCAATGTCTCCTGCTCTGTCCACATACTAGTAGTGGGAATGTGGACAGAGCAGGAGACATTGCCGGACACACATCAGGGGATCAGCTGACATTACTGAACCCCAGTAACACAGGAACAAGTGTTGATTGTGCAGATGGCACTTCTGAGCAGCAACTGGCGGTGTTGGAGGCCAGGAGAAATACTGGAGACAGAGTGAAGTAAGAGGCCTAATTGGAGCACGTTTAAAATCAGTAGTAGTCAACAACAGATATTACACTTGATGAAATTAGGCCTCAACCTACACCCTGATTGACCCTGGGCTCCAACATCGCCAGTTGTTGCTCGGAAGTGCTGTCTGCACAGAGAAAAACACATGCTCCAGTGTTAGTGGGGTTCAGTAACGCCAGCTGCTCCCCTGCTGTGTGTATGACAAAGTCTCCTGCTGCCTCCACATTCAAACTACCTCAGATTTTACACTTGCTCCAAGTAGGCCTCAGCCTACACCATGATTGATCCTGGGCTTCAACACAGCCAGTTGTTGCTCAGAAGTGCCATCCACACAGAAAAAATCACTAGCTCCTGTGTTAGTGGGGTTCAGTAACACCAGCTGCTCCCCTGCTGTGTGGACGGCAATATCTCCTGCTCCCTCCACATTCAAACTACATCACATATAAAACTTGCTGCAATTAGGCCTCAGCCTGCTCCATGATTGACCGTGGGCTCCAACATCACCAGTTGTTGCTCAGAAGTGCCGTCTGCACAGAAAAAAACACTAGCTCCTGTGTTAGTGGGGTTCAGTAATGCCAGCTGCTCCCCTGCTGTATGTCCGGCAATGTCTCCTGCTGCCTCCACATTCAAACTACATCACATATAAAACTTGCTGCAATTAGGCCTCAGCCTGCTCCATGATTGACCCTGGGCTCCAGCATCGCCAGTTGTTGCTCGGAAGTGCCGTCTGCACAGAGAAAAACACATGCTCCAGTATTAGTGGGGTTCAGTAACCCCAGCTGCTCCCCTGCTGTGTGTACGGCAAAGTCTCCTGCTGCCTCCACATTCAAGCCACATCCGATTTTCAACTTGCCCCAAGTATGCCTCAGCCTGCTCCATGATTGATCCTGGGCTCAGACATCTCCAGTTGTTGCTCAGAAGTGCCATCCGCACAGAAAACAACACTAGCTCCTGTGTTAGTGGGGTTCAGTAATGCCAGCTGCTCCCCTGCTGTGTGTACGGCAAAGACTCCTGCTGCCTCCACTTTCAAACTACATACGATTTTCAACTTGCTCCATGATTGATCCTGGGCTCCAACATTGCCAGTTGTTGCTCAGAAGTGCCGTCTGCACAGAAAAAAAAACTAGCTCCAGTGTTAGTGGGGTTCAGTAATGCCAGCTGCTCCCCTGCTGTGTGTCCATCAATGTCTACTGCTGCCTCCACATTCACACTACTACTGATTTTTAACCGTGCTCCAATTAGGCCTCTGGGTCCACTGTCTCTAGTATTTACCCTGTCCTCAAACACCAGCAGTTGCTGCTCAGAAGTGCCGTCTGCACAATCAACACTTGTTCCTGTGTTACTGGGGCTCAGTAACGTCAGTTGATCCCCTGATGTGTGTCCGGCAATGTCTCCTGCTCTGTCCACATTCCCACTACTAGTAGTGGACAGAGCAGGAGACATTGCCGGACACACATCAGGGGATCAACTGACGTTACTGAGCCCCAGTAACACAGGAACAAGTGTTGATTGTGCAGACGCACTTCTGAGCAGCAACTGCCGATGTTGGAGGACAGGGTAAATACTAGAGACAGTGGAGCCAGAGGCCTAATTGGAGCACGGTTAAAATCAGTAGTAGTCTACAACAGATATAAAACTTGATGAAATTAGGCCTCAACCTACACCCTGATTGACCCTGGGCTCCAACATCGCCATTTGCTGCTCAGAAGTGTCTTTGGCACGGGTACTCCCTCCTGCCCAGCCCGGTTCCAGCACGCCTGCTGTTTCCGGGTAGTGTCAATGTCACTTTGCCACCAATACGTTGTCCTGTCATGTTGCGGTCGGGTTAGCCGAGTCTATGGTGCCTGCAGTTTCGGTGCTTCCTATGTGGGCTGCGGGTTCTGGTAATAAAGGCTGGTTCCATAGTGCCAATAGGACAAGCACCCCCTGTAGGACTGTGGGTTTCGGTAACTGTGGCCGGCTCGCGGCCTTGCAACTTTGTTTTTCATGGGTACCTTCTGCTACCCATCCGGGTTCCAGTACCCTCAGCTGGTTCTCGGCAGTGCCTTTGGCTGAGGTGCCGCCTTCTCAGTATCCACGTTACAGCAACGTCTGCTGGTCCTTGGTAGTGCTTTCTAGCACAGGTACCTCCTGCTTAGTAACCGGGTTCCAGCACCGTCAGCTGGTCCTCGGTAGTGCCATTGGCTCTTGTTCCTTCTGCTGCCCCTCCGGGTTCCAGCACCGTCAGATGGTCCTCGCTAGTTCCATTTGCTCTTGCAGCTTCAGCTACCCATCCGGGTTCCAGCACCATCAGCTGGTTCCAGGCAGAGCCTTTGGCCTAGGTGCCTCCTTCTCAGTATCCGAGTTCCAGCAATGTCTGCAGGTCCTTGGTAGTGCTTTCTAGCAGAGGTACCTCCTGCTTAGTAACCGGGTTCCAGCACCGTCAGCTGGTCCTCGCTAGTTCCATTTGCTCTTGCAGCTTCTGCTACCCATCTGGGTTCCAGCACTGTCAGTTGGTTCCAGGCAGAGCCTTTGGCCCAGGTGCCTCCTTCTCGGTATCCGAGTTCCAGCAATGTCTGCTGGTCCTTGGTAGTGCCATTGGCTCTTGTTCCTTCTGCTGCCCTTCCCGGTTCCAGGATCTTCAGCTGGTCCTCGCTATTTCCATTGGCTTTTGCAGCTTCGGCTACCCATCCGGGTTCCAGCACCGTCAGCTGGTTCTCGGCAGTTCCTCAGCCTTCTTGTACCTTCTGCTACATTTCCAAGTTCAAGCTTTTGGAAATGGTTTTTGTTTATTATCACTCTGGATCTCCCTGATGGCAACCCTGAAGACGACAACCCTGAAGACCACCCCGAAGAAGACGACGACCACGAAAACGATGACCCTGAAGACGACGACCCGGAACACCACCCCGAAGAAACCAAAAAGATGACCCTGAAGAAGATGACCAAGAGGACAAAGAACATGATGACAACCACCAAGATACAGAACAACAAGAGACAGAAGACCAAGAAGCTGCAGAAGAAAAAGCAGAACAACATTAAGCATAAGACTAAAAATCAGAGCAAAAGATATTATCTAAAGTATAAACAGAAGAAGACTAAGCAGTGTAAGGGGGTGAGTCCGTTCTTCCTCGTGGTGCCCCTGGAAAATGCCTGCTACTGCAGGCCAAACTGAACGCAGACAAATCCTGTTGTAAATCTTTTGTGACAGGCAGAATGGAAGGTGTAATCTTCAAACTTTTATAGATAACAACTACAGGAATGCCTATCACAAATAAGAATATGATGAATAAGAGGAATAGGAAGAAGATGAAGAAGTAGAATATAAAGAAGAATAATAGTTGAAAAAGAAGAATATGAATAATGTAAAAAAAAGAATAATAGGAAGAAGGTGAAGAAGAAGATGAATAAGGTGAAGAAGAAGTTGATGAAAAAGATGCTGCTACTGAGGATCATGAAGGAGAACGTGTGGGAGAAGTAAAAAAGGTGAAGAGCATGGCAGTAGTGAAACATACATATCAAACAAAATATAAAAAAGGTTAACAATGTCAATATCTTTGTAACAACGTCTTTAAAAAAAAAAAATATTCCTGCTATTCCATTTGATCGGGATAAACCTCTCTGCCTTTAATGTCTCCTCCACCTCCCCCAATACATTCTACATTATTCTTAGCTGTTTTTCTTCATGTAGAATTAACCTACAAGGAAAGAAAGGGGTTTTTTTAATTCCGATATTTCTGTCCCATTGACTTGAATGGGACTTCCGGTATCGGAATCGGCGATACCCGATACTTTTTGGGTATTGGCCGATCCAATCCGATCTGATATTTCACAATATCGGATGGTATCGCTCAACACTACTTATAACGCTTTAATATCAAAAGCTGATAGACTGAATATTCTGAACAAATCAGAGAAAAATTTCCTGAGAGTTGTAAACCCACCGATTGTCTTTTTCTATCACCTCCCCAAAATCCACAAGGATGCTAAAAGACCCCCTGGGAGACCCATAATTTCAGGGATAGGGTCCCTGACATCGAACCTTGCAAATTATGAGGATGTGGTGATGCACACACATGCAGACCAACTACACAGTTATGTGAGGGACTCCAGTCATCTAATCCGACTCACGAAGGACATCTCATGGAAGAACACATTTGTTTTCCTCTCCATGGATGAATCCACCCTCTATTCTAGCATCCCACATGATTTGGGACTGGTGTGTTTTAAAACATTCATAGACATTGATCCACGGTTGGCACCCACTCAAAAATAATTTTTGTATGAAGGCATGCAGTTCATACTTCATAATAATTTTTTTACTTTTCAAGATACCCTATACCGTCAGATACTTGGGACCACGATGGGCTCGAAGGTGGCACCTACTTATTCAAATTTGTTCATGGCCATCTTCGAGTCCATCTTCATATACAGCAGTTCACATGCCCCCAATATCATCATTTACAAACGTTACATAGATGACTTATTCTTCATTTATGATAATTCTAAGGCTGATGTGGGGTCCTTCCTCAGGAGCATTGAAGATAATACCTGGGGTTTGAGTTTCACCTGTAGTAAACCCTGACACAGTCCACTTCCTTGACCTCACTTTCTTTCATGTTAATACAAAAATCCACACAAGAACCTATTTCAAACCTGTGGATGCGAACAGTTATGTCCATTATCAAAGTGGACACTACACCAAATGGCTGAGGAATATCCCACTTAACCAATACAAAATAATCAAGAGGTACTGTAGTATGGACATAGATTTCATCAACCAAACAAAAGTCTTATCACATAGATTTCTTGAAAGAAGTTACCCCAAAAAATTGATCCATAAAGCCTTCTCTGAAAGCAAAAAAATAGAACAGACAGACTTAATCTTCAAAAAAACAAAAAAATCAGCATCTGATGCCAAGTTTAACTTCAATTTTATTACCACTTTTTCAGCTCAGAACAGGAAAATTCATCTGGTTCTGAAAAAACATTGGGGTATACTTCTTAATGATCCCATATTGGGGTAGCTTCTTCCCAACAATCCCTTGATAACCTTCCAAAGGGCCCCGACATTGAAAAACATGTTGGCTCCAAGCAGGCTAAAGAAGAAAAAGGACTTCAATTACTCTGCAAAAAAGCTCAGACAAGGCTCCTATAGATGTGGCACCCCGAGATGCCTATGCTGCTCTAGTATCATACATGATGCAAAAACTTTTTCAGCAGACAGTGGAAATTCAGATGAGTTTCAAATCAAATACCATTTGACCTGCCAATCCAGGTTCGTCATCTATGTCATCATATGCGAATGTAAGAAATTATATGTGGGCAGGACGATGCAACAGCTACATAAAAGAATAAACTCGCATAGGCATAATATAAAAGAAGGATTTCTAAAGTATGGCCTTTCCAGGCATTATGCGTTATATCATAACAAAAGGATTTCCTTCAGGGTGATCCCTATTGACCATGTTCCCCCTGATAACCCCAACCGAGTCCAGACTCTTAATAGGAAAGAGATCTTCTGGATTCACAAGCTGAACACTATTAATCCCCATGAACTCAATGAAACAACTGATTTGTTCAACTAATTTATCTATGGAGTATGCTCTGTTCCCCTGTACAACCTACCTCAATTTTCCTCTGTATTTTGTGATACAGATTTGACAAACATCTGCTCCTTGTTTTGAAGGGGTTCATCCCTTCATTGTTTTTTTTTTCCCCTTCTTACAGAGTTTTTTAATCCACTATCATCTATTTTCCACCATCACCAAATAAAGAGATTCAATCAATTCCTCTCTCTCTAGGCTCCAGTCACTAGGCATTAAGGACACTGCTCTCCTGGTTCTCTTCCTATCTCTCTGACCGCTCCTTCAGTGTTTTGTTCTCTGGCTCTACTTCATCTCCTCTTCCTCTTGCTGTCGGGGTACCTCAGGGCTCAGTCCTTGGCCCCCTTCTCTTCTCTCTCTACACAGCCCCAATTGGACAGACCATCAGCAGATTTGACTTTCGGTACCATCTTTATGCTGATGACACACAACTATATACGTCTTCCCCCAACCTTACCCCCTGTGTACTACAGAACGCCAGGGGCTGTCTGTCCGCAGTCTCCAATATCATGTCCACTCTCTATCTGAAACTCATCCTCTCCAAAACTGAACTTCTTCTGCTCCTGCCGTCTACTAACCTCCCTAAATCTGACATTTCCCTCTTCGTGGATGGTACCACAATAACTCCCCGGCAGCAGACGTGCTGTCTGGGTGTTATGTTTGACACCAATCTCTCCTTCACATCCCATATACAATCTCTTGCCCGCTCTTGCCGCTTACACCTAAAGAACATCTCTAGAATCTGCCCTTTTCTCACCATGGAAACAACAAAAACCCTCACTGTAGCACTGATCCACTCCCGCCTGGATTACTGCAACGCTGTATTAATTGGCCTCCCCCGTCACTCGACTATCCCCTCTCCAGTCCATACTTAATGCAGCAGACAGGGTCGTCCATCTGGCTAATCGGTACTCGGACGTGTCCGCTCTTCGTCAGTCATTACACTGGCTGCCCATTCATTATAGGATCCAATTCAAAGTACTTGTTCTCACCCACAAATCTCTCCATGGTGCGGCACCCCCCTACATCTCCTCCCTCACTTCTGTATATCGGCGTAGCCGATCGCTGCGCTCTGCAAAAGACTTTCGACTAACCCCTGACTAATCGGTACCTCCCACTCCCGACTCCAAGACTTCTCCTGCGCTGCTCCTATCCTCTGGAATTCTCTACCCCAAGAAATTAGGACTAACCACAATTTGCATATTTTTAGGAACTCCCTCAAAACACATTTGTTCAGAGCGGCTTATCACGTTCACTAATCAAAGTCATTCTATGTGTAAGTGTGCATGTATAGCCCATTCACTATCTCCATCCATCCTTCACTCCCTCAAGATGGCTGGACCTTCATTGTAAATATACAATTGTAAATACACACCTGTGCTTTTTATCTCCCTCACCTCATGGTAGATTTTAAGCTCTCACGAGCAGGGTCGTCTTATTTCGTCTTATTTTGCCTTAATTATTGTATTGTTAATGTTGTTATTTATGACTTGTGTTTAAATGGTTTAAAGCACAATTAGCAGGGTCCTGCTAAAGAATGAATGGGCTAACACCATAGGTTCAAGCACTCCCCCAACTTGCAAAGTTTTATTTATTGAACTACTTTTTTATTGTGTTTCTCTGCATGTAGATTTTTAAATGTATGAACAATGGTTTTAAGTGATATACTCCATTATATTTTATGATTGTTTGTTGTATTTACGATGTATATTTGTGCTTATGTCTGATTCCCCGCCCATTGGGTGTGGCCTTTTTAAAGGAGGCGTCTCCATCTGCCTCCTTTGCTATAAATAGCAGATCCTGTATGTGTATGTGTATAGACTGTCCTGAGGAAGTGATGTGATCACTAGAGATGACTTTGCCTTTTTTCGGGTCGAGTCGGGTTTCATGAAACCCGACTTTCGCAAAATCTGCTGACTATAGGGAAAAGTAGGAGGCCGACTGAAACACGAAACCCAATGCAAGTCAATGGGGAAGCAAAGTCAGCAGGGAGTGGAAGACAGTAAACACACCAACAGTGCCCATTTCAATGGCAAAAACATCAATTCTTATAACTGAAGCTTGTCAACCTTAATTTACTTCCTTTTAATATTTACACATTGAAAACTGGGGGTTATTTGGCTAAAGTTGTGGGGGGCTGGGCTGGCTCCAGGTTTTCGTGTGCCCTGGGCCAAAGAGTGTCAATGCGCCCCTTTAACACATACCACAACTCATGATGCTCCGATACAGCACAGAAATATAGGTATAGTACAATGACACATACTTCACTGCTTACATGACTGATCTATTTTAAATTGTACATTAGCTCAAAAACAGGACAGTATATTACTCCATACAATGTTATGGCCACCACATTGTGCGCCATACAGAATAATGAGCCCCATATATTTCTCCATACCAAATTATTGTTCACATATAATGTTCCATACAGTATCTGATGAGCTCCACATAATGCTCCATATATAAATGGCCCCATTTGTAATGCTCTAGTGTATAATGTGCCCCTTAGATGCTGCTCCAGTGTCTGATCTGCCCCATTTAAATTGCTTCAGTACATGATAGGCATCATGGATGTTGCTCCAGTGTATGATGGGCTCTAATAATGCTCCATATATAATGGGCCCCATTTGTAATGCTCCAGTGTATAATGGGCCCCTTAGATGCTGCTCCAGTGTCTGATCTGCCCCATTTACTTTGCTCCAGTACATGATGGGCCTCATGGATGATGCTCCAGTGTATGATGGGCTCTAATAATGCTCCATATATAATGGGCCCCATTTGTAATGCTCCAGTGTATAATGGGCCCCTTAGATGCTGCTCCAGTGTCTGATCTGCCCCATTTACATTGCTCCAGTACATGATGGGCCTTATTTTTAATTAACCCAGGCATGGTATGTGAAAAGAGCTATTTTTAATTAACCCAGGCATGGTATGTGAAAAGAGCTCCATGGAGTAATCTGAGGTGTGTGCTTCCACATCCTTCACTTTTGGTGTGGGTGAAGGACACAAGGAAAGGAGTTGCTCCTGACCAGAAGCCTGCAGTTACGACTCAGTGCTTGCATTTTTTACAACTTCAGAAGATGAGGCGATAGAGCTGATTCAGCAATGTAAGCCACTAACAGTTCCTGATACTCTGGCTTTAAAAGCAGACTACCTACTCCCAGAAAAGGGAGCCTTACAGGCCTTCCAGAGCTGCACCACGACGCTGGCTCAACACCTCCTACCTTAGCTGCTATTGTGTTTTTGGCACTACCAGCAGATGCACCACCACCACCATCAGTACCAGGTGGCCCTCCACGCCCACATAAGTGTCCTCTTCCACCATACTTCCTCATGTTTTTGAAAATGGACCCAAAATACCAGCAGATATATGTTACTGTATCAGAAGTGTACAGCTCTATACAGTCTAAGGAAAATAGTAAATCTCCGTATATATTTAATGAGGCATACACAGATGCTCACCGGCTCAGTATGGATTACCCAATAAAATAACAAGTTGAAAAAGGGTACAGTATCACCAGATACAAGGTATATATAGTATAGTGTAAACATTCTGATTCTCTGTATAAATTTCAAGAGGCAGACACAAACGCTCTCAGGCAAATGGGTTATGTAACACAAGCGTACAGCTGTATACAGTGTTGGTGTAATCTTAAAGTTCCAAATATATTGCCGGAGTAACAGACAGACGTTTACAGGCTCATTATGGATTACACCAGAATCTAAATAGCTAAAAAGGTTACTGTATCAGAAGCGTTCTGCTGTATACAGTGTTGGCCAAATTTGAAATATTGGTATATATTTCCATAGTCACCCTCAGACGCTCACTCAGTTTGGTTTTGACCATAATAAAAAATGTTGTAAAAAAGGTCCTGGATAACAAGATAGCAAGTATATATTTTTTAGGGTACAATTGAAATCTCCGTATAAATAGTCCCGTAGTCACTCTCAGACGCTCACACAGTATGGATTTGACCGTAGTGCTAAATGTCGAACAAAGGTACTGTATAACAAGATACAAGCTGTATCGAGTATAGTGTAAAAATGTGTTTCTCCGATTCACCGTATATATAGAAGGCATAACCCACACACACTCACTCACTATGGATGATGTAGGGAAGGTGGACTGACAGACAAACCAGCCTATAGTGAGAAGCAGAGGTGTAGCGCAGTGTAGGTGTGAAACTGCTAAGATAAAGAGAAAAGGTGCAGTGTTTGAGCTTGCCCATTGGAGAGCAGTGGAGAGTATAGGAGTGGGACTGAATAACTGCCATTGGTCAGAGAATCTGTTAGATGATGGTGGGCGGAGTTACTGAACCGGAAGTATAAAAGGCTGAGGGAAGGCTCTGGAAGAGTCAGTCAGTGAAGGGAGTACAGTAAAGAGGAAGTTCTGATGAGGAACTAGAGACAGTGGAAAGGCTCCAGAGAGGACAGTTGAGGCGGTCACGGGGGGGGTGGCCCAGAGGACGGTAGCCGCAGACAAAGACGGCCTGGGGCCATCATATGGACAGTGTGCTCAGACTGGTGCAGCGCTGTGGTGGTTGGGCCTAGGCCAGCCACAGTGGAAGAGCCACAGAGGATGCCACGATTATAGTTACAAAGGAAGTGAAGGTACCGGGCCTGTGTACAGAGAAATGTGAAATGGCTGTGGTGAATTGCTGTTGTCGAAAGAAGGATGGGCACTAAAAACGGACCTGTTCAATACAAACTCTGTCTCAGTCTCGTGTTTGTCTGCAGCAAGAAGAGGGTCCCCCCCACAGTTGGTTATCCTACAGATGATACTTTAATACAAATTTTTTAAACAAGATACTGTATCAGCACATACCAGGTGTGTCCAGCCTAGGGTTAAATTTCCGTCTATACTTCCGGAGTCAGACACAGACACTCACAGGCTCACTATGTATTACACCATAATTAAAAAAGTTGAAAAATGGAAAGCTATTCATAGCGTACACCAGTATACAGTGTTGTGGTACTTTTAAATCTTGGTATATATTTCAATCTCAGTAAGCCAGTCAAGAATCTCCGCTACTCGAAACTACATGGATACAAGTATAGACGCAAAGTCGAGTGTTAGCAGAAATTTTGGAATTACTCATCGTGGGAAAACCTCCCGGTAGATGTTGCAGAGGCAATGCAGACCCTCAATTACTGTATCTGTGGAGAAAGAGAAAAAGGTTCTTTGTGAAGAAAGGATTGCTTTATCGCAGTAGCGTGGATCACATCACCGTTACTCATCTCCATCAAATTGTGATCACAGGGAGAGATGTACCCATGGTCCTCACTGCCTATCATGATGTGTCTGGTCATTTTGGAGTGCAAAAGACAGAAGCCACAGGCCATAGGCAATTCTATTGGATTGGCATGAGAGGAGACATTGAAAAATGGTGGCAGGAATGTCACACGTCTGTGACTATAACAACTGTGAAAGGTGATCATAAACCACCACTGCGTCCGCTTGTAAGTTGACGTCCATTTCAAATGGTAGCCATTGATCATCTGAAGGTAGAGGCTAGCAGGACAGGCCATAGCTACATCTTAACCATCATCGATCAATACACCAAATTTCTATTGGCCGTCCCTGTGAAAGATCTAACTGCACAGAGTACACAGCGGTGGAACAGGGAGAGGTAAGCATTGCAACTTGCAAGTGCTGTGGCCATGACCAAGCAGGGGGGGCACAATCGTGGTCGACGGTACTGGCACAGGGCCCCTCATAGTACGCTGGTGTGTCTGATGGCGGGTGGGCCCTCCCACCCTCTGAGACACTGTATTGTACAATGAGGGGCCCCTTGCCATTGCCGTCGGCCATCAGTGGGCCCATCCACCTGTTCAGAGCAACGGCACTTGCCCGGGTGCACCAGGTCTTGACCCCAGCCTTTGGGGGAGGGGTGGGCAGCCCAGTTAGGGAGGATTAAAAATTGGCATATGTAGATGTGTTGGCTGGACATTCAGCTGCTGCAAAGGGGGTAATTGGGCAAGTCCGAGGAAGAGGAGGAAAAAACCGAGGCACTTTTCTGGTAACCTATGTGTCATCAGGGGAAGGTGGGACTAAATCCTTTGAAACCCATGCATTGTTCAATTTAATGAAGATTAGATCATCAACATTTTGGGTCGACCGATGGGTCCTTTTTTCTGTCAGGATTGATCCAGCAGCACTGAAGACTCTTTCAGATAACACACTAGCAGCAGGGCAAGCGAGCTCCTGTAAGGCATATTGTGCCAATTCAGGCCAGGCGTCCATTTTAGAGGCCCAACAGTCAAAGGGGAATGACCTGTGAGTGAGAATATCGATATGGGAGGAAAAGTAGATTGTAACCATAGCTGACAACTGCTGCCTCCTGTCACTTTTAATCGATGCAGTATTAGCAGTCGTGTGAGCGGTACTTGAGAAATCATTCCACAACATGGTCATTAAACCACTGTCTCCAACGTCACTTCTGCTGTGTGCACCACGAACACCTCTTCCATTGTGCCCACTACGGCTCGTGGGAAAACCAGCACCGCTGCTGTGTGCTGGGAAAGCCTCAAACAAACGGTTTACCAGAGTTGCTTGTTTGTTTGCCAATATTATCTCAAGGTTCTCCTGTGGCATGATGTTGTGCAATTTGCCATTGTAGCGTGGATCGAGGATGTTGGCCAGCCAGTAGTCGTCATCCCTCATCATTTTGGCAAAGCGGGGGTCCCTTTTTAGGATCCGCAAGGCATAATCACACATGTGAGCCAATGTTCCAGGTTTCAATGATGTACTGCCCGTGGTGGGTGGAGGAGCAGTTTCTGGCAAATCTTCATCCCTACAGTCACACACAAACACTGTCCCTGACCTTGGAATGTCAAAATTTTCTCTTGCCCCCTGAGAAACATCCTCCTGCCCAAAATAATCATCCCCCTCATCCTCATCCTCCTCCTCTTCCTCTTCTTCCTCAACCTCATCCAGGACAGTTCCCTGACCAGACAATGGCTGACTGTCATCAAGGCTTCCCTCCTCCTCCTCCTCCGCTGCAGACGCCTGATCCTTAATGTGCGTCAAACTTTGCATGAGCAGGCGCAAAAGTGGGATGCTCATGCTTATGATGGCATCTTCTGCTCTTACCAGCCTTGTGTATTCCTCAAAACACTGAAGGACTTTACAGAGGTCTTTCAGCTTTGTCCACTGCACACCCGACAATTCCATGTCTTCCCTCAAACTGCCTGCCCGTGTATCCTCCCACAAATGCATTACAGCCTGCCTCTATTCGCACAGCCACTCAACCATGTGCAGGGTGGAGTTCCACCTTATTGCAACGTCTATGATTAGGCGGTACTTGGGGAGGTGGAGCAATCACTGCAGCTTCTGCATATGACTGGAGTGTACGGCCGAGTGACGGATGTGCGAGCACAGTCTTCGCACCTTATGGAGCAGGGATGTTATCTCCGGATAATTATTAAGGAAGCACTGCACCACCTGGTTCAAAGCGTGAGCCAGGCAAGGTATGTGTGGGAGTATTGCACGGGCTATGGCCACAAAATTACGTCCGTTATCACTGACTACCTTGCCTGCCTCAAGATGTAGACTGCCCAGCCATGACACTATTTGTCGCTGCAAGTAGTCGGCCAGTACCACCGCGGTGTGTCTGTTGTCGCCCAAAGACATCATCTTTAACACAGCATGCTGACGCTTACCACTAGCTGTTTGATAGTGGGACACATGTGCAACACTGCCAGCTGCAGATGTAGTGCTCATGTGACTGCGCTCTGTGGACGAGCTTTCGCTGATAGACGAGGAGGAGGAGGAGTGAAAACCTACAGTCAAATGTTTCCTATACCGTGGGCTAGGCTGCACTGTTCCACCGCCGCTGTCCCCAGTGGAGCCTGCATCCACCACATTAACCTAGTCCGCAGTAATGGACACGTAACTGCCCTGGCCATGCCTACTGGTCCATGCATCCATTGTAAGGTGCACCTTTCCACTCACTGACTGTTTTAGTGCATGGACAATGCGGTCTTTCACATGCCGGTGTAGGGCAGGGATGGCTTTTCGAGAAAAGAAGTGCCGACTTGGTAGGTCATAGCGTGGGACAGCATAGGCAATGAGGTCGTGGAAAGCTTTACTTTCAACCAAACGGTAGGGCATCATCTCTAATGAGATTAGTTTGGCAATGTAGGCGTTCAAACACAGTGTATGCGGATGAGAGAATGAGTACTTTCTTGTCCTACTCAGAGTGTCTGGTAGGGTGAGCTGGACTGGAGAGATGCATATGGGGGAAGTAGCGGTGGACCGGATGGAGTGAGAGGGGGTTGGTGATGGTATTGGTGGTGATGGGCTAGATTCAGTGTTGTGTTGCAAAACCATTGTGATTCCCTGAGTGCTTTTGCCTTGCGACTAGAGTTGAGCGATACCAGCCGATACTTGAAAATATCGGATCGGAATGGATCGGCCGATCTTAAAAAAAAGTATCGGTATCGCCGATTCCGATACCGGGAACCAATGCAAGTCAATGGGGCCAAAATATCGGAATTAAAAAAAACCCTTTCTTTCCTTGTAGGTTAATTCTACATGAAGAAAAACAACTAAGAATAATGTAGAATGTATTGTGGGAGGTGGAGGAGACATTAAAGCCATAGAGGTTTAGCCCAATCAAAAGGAATAGCAGGAATTAAACTTTTTTTTTAAAGACGTTAGGAGTTACAGAGATATTGACTATGTTAGCCTCATTTATATTTTGCCAGACATGTATGTCTTCTTCTTCTTTCTTCTTTCTTCTTCTTTCTTATTCTTCTTCCTTTTTTTACCTTCTTCTTCTTCTTATTCCTTTTTTTACATTCTTCTTCTTCTTCTTCTTCCTTTTTTTTACATTCTTCTACTTCCTTTTTTTATATTCTTCTTCTTATTCCTTTTTTTACATTCTTCTCCTTCTTCCTTTTTTTAAATTCTTCTACTTCCTTTTTTTACATTCTTCTTCTTCTTCCTTTTCTTACATTCTTCATATTCTTCTTATTCAACAATTATTATTCTACATATTCAACTTCTTCATCTTCTTCCTATTCTTCTTCATCATATTCTTATTTGTGTCAGGCATTCCTGTAGTTGTTATCTAGAAAAGTTAAAAGTTTACACCTTCCGTTCTGCCTGTCACAAAAGATTTACAACAGGATTTGTCCGCGTTCAGTTTGGCCTGCAGCAGCAGGCCTTTTCCAGGGGCACCACGAGGAGGAACGGACTCACCCCCATACACTGCTTAGTCTTCTTCTGCTTATAAATAAGATAATATCATTTGCTCAGAGTATTAGTCTTATGCTTAATGTTCTTCTGCTTTGTTTTTTTATGCTTCTTTGTCTTCTCTCTCTTGTTGTTCTGCATCTTGGTGGTTGTCTTCCTGTTCTTTGTCCTCTTGAACCAGCTGACGGTACTGGCACCCGGAGGGGCAGCAGAAGGAACAAGAGCCAATGGTACTACCAAGGACCAGCTGACGGTACTGGAACCCGGTTACTAAGCAGGAGGTACCTGTGCTACAAAGCACTACCAAGGACCAGCAGACGTTGCCGGAACTCGGATACCGAGATGGAGGCACCTAGGCTAAAGGCTTTGCCGAGAACCAGCTGACGGTGCTGGAACCCGGATGGGTAGCATAAGCTGCAAGAGCAAATGGAAATAGCGAGGACCAGCTGACAGTGCTGGCACCCGGAGGGGCAGCAGAAGGAATAAGAGCCAATGGCACAACCGAGGACCAGCTGACGGTGCTGGAACACGGTTACTAAGCAGGAGGTACCTGTGCTACAAAGCACTACCAAGGACCAGCAGACGTTGCTGGAACTCGGATACCGAGATGGAGGCACCTAGGCCAAAGGCTCTGCCGAGAACCAGCTGACGGTGCTGGAACCCGGATGGGTAGCATAAGCTGCAAGAGCAAATGGAAATAGCGAGGACCAGCTGACAGTGCTGGCACCCGGAGGGGCAACAGAAGGAATAAGAGCCAATGGCACAACCGAGGACCAGCTGATGGTGCTGGAACCCGGTTACTAAGCAGGAGGTACCTGTGCTACAAAGCACTACCAAGGACCAGCAGACATTGCCGGAACTCGGATACCGAGATGGAGGCACCTAGGCCAAAGGCTCTGCCGAGAACCAGCTGACGGTGCTGGAACCCGGATGGGTAGCATAAGCTGCAAGAGCAAATGGAAATAGCGAGGACCAGCTGACAGTGCTGGCACCCGGAGGGGCAACAGAAGGAATAAGAGCCAATGGCACAACCGAGGACCAGCTGATGGTGCTGGAACCCGGTTACTAAGCAGGAGGTACCTGTGCTACAAAGCACTACCAAGGACCAGCAGACGTTGCCGGAACTCGGATACCGAGATGGAGGCACCTAGGCCAAAGGCTCTGCCGAGAACCAGCTGACGGTGCTGGAACCCGGAGGGGTAGCATAAGCTGCAAGAGCAAATGGAAATAGCGAGGACCAGCTGACAGTGCTGGCACCCGGAGGGGCAACAGAAGGAATAAGAGCCAATTGCACATCCGAGGACGAGCTGACGGTGCTGGAACCCGGTTACTAAGCAGGAGGTACCTGTGCTACAAAGCACTACCAAGGACCAGCAGACGTTGCCGGAACTCGGATACCGAGATGGAGGCACCTAGGCCAAAGGCTCTGCCGAGAACCAGCTGACGGTGCTGGAACCCGGATGGGCAGCTGAAGTTACCCCTGAAAAGCAAAGTTGGCATGCCGCAAGCTGGCCGCAGTTACCGAATCACACAGTCCTACAGGGGGTACTTGTCCTACTGGCACTACGGAACAAGCCTTTCTTACCAGAACCCGCAGTCCACATAGGAAGCACCTAAACTGCTGGCACCCTAGCCTCGGCTAACCCAACCGCAACACGACATGGCAACTTGGGGTGGCAAACTGACATTGACACTTCCCGGAAACAGCAGGCAGGGCTGGAACCAAGCTGGGCAGGAGGGAGTACCCGTGCCAAAGTCAGTTATGAGCAGCAACTGGCGATGTTGGAGCCCAGGGACAAGCACTTAGCAGGCTGAGGCCTGATGTGCTGTCAATTGGGAGGCAGCAGGACAGATTGCCATCAAAACAGCAGGGGAACAGCTGACGTTACTGAACCCCACAAACACAGGAGCTAGTGTTTTACTCTGTGAAGACGGCACTTCCGAGCAACAACTGGCTGTGTTGAAGCCCAGGGACAAGCACGGAGCAGGCTGAGGCTGCATTGAAGAAATTATAAGATCGGTTGTAGACTTCTACTAATTTTAACCAAGCTCCACTTAGGCCTGTGGCTTCACTGATTTTCGTATTTCCCCTGTCCTCCAACCCCGCCAGTTACAGCTCCGAAGTGGCGTCTGCACAATCCACACTTGTTCCTGTGTCACCTGTAACACAGGAACAAGTGTGGATTGTGCAGACGCCACTTCGGAGCTGTAACTGGCAGGGTTGGAGGACAGGGGAAATACGAGAGACAGTGGAGTCACAGGCCTAATTGGAGCATGGTTGAAAATCAGTAGTAGTAGGACTGTGTAGGCAGCAGGAGACTTTGCCATCCACACAGCAGGGGATCAGCTAGCTTTACTGAACCCCACTGAGACACGGGAGCAAGTGTCTCTTTCCGTGTGGACGGCACTTCCGAGCTACAACTGGCTGTGTTGAAGCCCAGGAAATAGGAGGGTGTAGGCAGAGGCCTACTGTCTTTGGAATGCAGAGACAGCAGGAGGGACTGCCATCCACACAGCAGGGGAACAGCTGACGTTACTGAACCCCACTGAGACACGGCAGCAAGTGTCTCTTTCCGTGTGGACGGCACTTTCGAGCTACAACTGGCTGTGTTGAAGCCCAGGAAATAGGAGGGTGTAGGCAGAGGCCTACTGTCTTTGGAATGCGGAGACAGCAGGAGAGACTGCCATCTCCACAGCAGGGGAACAGCTGGCAGTGCTGAACCCCACTAACACTTGAACGAATGTGTTTGGCTCTGTGGAGACGACACTTCTGAACACCAACTGATGCTGTTGGAGCCCAGGATTAGGTGAGGAGCAGGCTGGGGCCTGTTGCTTTTGGCAGGTGAAGGCAGCAGGAGACTTGCCATCTCCACAGCAGGGGAACAGCTGGCAGTGCTGAACCCCACTAACACTTGAACGAATGTGTTTGGCTCTGTGGAGACGACACTTCTGAACACCAACTGACGCTGTTGGAGCCCAGGATCAGGCGTGGAGCAGGCTGGGGCCTACTGGATTTTGGCAGGTGTAGGCAGCAGGAGACTTGCCATCTCCACAGCAGGGGAACAGCTGGCAGTGCTGAACCCCACTAACACTTGAACGAATGTGTTTGGCTCTGTGGAGACGACACTTCTGAACACCAACTGACGCTGTTGGAGCCCAGGATTAGGCGAGGAGCAGGCTGGGGCCTGTTGCTTTTGGCAGGTGAAGGCAGCAGGAGACTTGCCATCTCCACAGCAGGGGAACAGCTGGCAGTGCTGAACCCCTCTAACACTTGAACGAATGTGTTTGGCTCTGTGGAGACGACACTTCTGAACACCAACTGATGCTGTTGGAGCCCAGGATCAGGCGTGGAGCAGGCTGGGGCCTACTGGATTTTGGCAGGTGTAGGCAGCAGGAGACTTGCCATCTCCACAGCAGGGGAACAGCTGGCAGTGCTGAACCCCACTAACACTTGAACGAATGTGTTTGGCTCTGTGGAGACGACACTTCTGAACACCAACTGATGCTGTTGGAGCCCAGGATTAGGCGAGGAGCAGGCTGGGGCCTGTTGCTTTTGGCAGGTGAAGGCAGCAGGAGACTTGCCATCTCCACAGCAGGGGAACAGCTGGCAGTGCTGAACCCCACTAACACTTGAACGAATGTGTTTGGCTCTGTGGAGACGACACTTCTGAACACCAACTGACGCTGTTGGAGCCCAGGATCAGGCGTGGAGCAGGCTGGGGCCTACTGGATTTTGGCAGGTGTAGGCAGCAGGAGACTTGCCATCTCCACAGCAGGGGAACAGCTGGCAGTGCTGAACCCCACTAACACTTGAACGAATGTGTTTGGTTCTGTGGAGACGACACTTCTGAACACCAACTGACGCTGTTGGAGCCCAGGATTAAGCGAGGAGCAGGCTGGGGCCTGTTGCTTTTGGCAGGTGAAGGCAGCAGGAGACTTGCCATCTCCACAGCAGGGGAACAGCTGGCAGTGCTGAACCCCACTAACACTTGAACGAATGTGTTTGGCTCTATGGAGACGACACTTCTGAACACCAACTGACGCTGTTGGAGCCCAGGATTAGGCGAGGAGCAGGCTGGGGCCTGTTGCTTTTGGCAGGTGAAGGCAGCAGGAGACTTGCCATCTCCACAGCAGGGGAACAGCTGGCAGTGCTGAACCCCACTAACACTTGAACGAATGTGTTTGGCTCTGTGGAGACGACACTTCTGAACACCAACTGACGCTGTTGGAGCCCAGGATCAGGCGTGGAGCAGGCTGGGGCCTACTGGATTTTGGCAGGTGTAGGCAGCAGGAGACTTGCCATCTCCACAGCAGGGGAACAGCTGGCAGTGCTGAACCCCACTAACACTTGAACGAATGTGTTTGGCTCTGTGGAGACGACACTTCTGAACACCAACTGACGCTGTTGGAGCCCAGGATTACGCATGCCGCATGCAGAGGCCAATGGGCAGCGGTTTTTATGGAGGTTGTTGACTACTACTGATTCTAACCATGCTCCACTTAGGCCTCTGGCTCCACTGTCTCTACTATTTACCCTGGCCTCCAACCCCGCCAGCTACATCTCTGAAGTGGCGTCAGCACAATCTACACTTGTTCCTGTGTTACTGGTGCTCAGTCCCGTCAGTTGATCCCCTGATGTTTGTCCGGCAAGTTCGCCAGCTCTGTCCTCATTCCCACAACTGGTTATGGGAATGTGGACAGAGCAGGAGACCTTGCCGGACACACATCAGGGGATAAACTGATGGGACTGAGCCACAGGAACACAGGAACAAGTGTAGATTGTGCTGACGCCACTTCAGAGATGTAGATGGCGGGGTTGGAGGCCAGGGGAAATAGTAGAGACAGTGGAGCCAGAGACCTAAGTTGGGCACGGTTAAAAATCAGTAGTGGTTTGAATGTTGATGGAGCTGGTGACTTTGCCGTCCACACAGCAGGGGATCAGCTGGCGTTACTGAACCCCACTAACACAGGAGCTAGTGTGTTTCTCTGTGCAGACGACACATCTGAACGACAACTGGCTGTGTTGAAGCACAGGGATTATAGTTCAGGTGGTAGAAAAATGAACACACCAGCAGACCTGGATACAGTTGCCAACCACTAATTTAGTCTGTAAGAGGAATGGCAAAGTCTTTGGAGATCCAGGCCTTGTTCATTTTCAGAAAAGTCAGCCGGTCAACATTATCGGAAGATAGTCGCGTGCGACGGTCGGTTAGTACACCACCTGCGGCACTAAAGACGCATTCCGATAATACACTGGCAGCAGGGCAAGCCAGCACCTCCAATGCATACTGGCTAAGCTCTGGCCATGTATCCAGCTTAGAGACCCAAAACTTGAAGGGGGAAGAGCCATCTGGGAGTACAGCGACAGGGCAAGACATGTAGTCTGACACCATCTGCCGGAAGCGTTGCCTCCTGCTGACTCGAGGCGTCGCTGATGGTGTAGACAATTGTGGTGGACACACAAAACTTTGCCACATTTGGGCCATAGTGGTCTTGCCTTGTGCTGCGGCGCTGCCTCTGCTCCCTCTTTGTGCAGAGTTTCCTCCACTGCCTCGACGCACAGAGCTGCTTTGTAAAGCACTAGCAACAATGCTGTCGGGTGGAATGGAAAACATTATGGACTGCACCAGTGACTCTTCGTACTCCCGCAGTTTACGCTCCCGGTTCAACGTTGGTATGAGCCTTTGTACGCTGTCCCGGTAGCGAGGATCTAGGAGGGTGTACACCCAATAATCAGCCGAAACGAGAATGTGGGCGATGCGGCGGTCGTTTCTCAGGCACTGCAGCATGAAATCAACCATGTGCTGCAGACTCCCAACTGCCAAAGAACCGCTGTCCCCTGTTTGAGGCGTGACCTCGGCCTGCTCTGCATCACCCCACCCTCGCTGTACATACTGAGTAGAGGTTTGTGTACCTCCCTCCTCTGGAGAGATGTCTTCCTCCTCCATCGACTCCTCCTCATCCTCCTCACAAAGTGTCCCCTGCCTAGGCCTTTGTGAGGAAACACGTAGCGCAGACTGTCCAGAAGCAGATGGCATTTGGGACACCTCATCCTCCACCTCTTCCGAAACCTCATCCCTTAGTGCTTGCAGTGTTTGTTGAAGCAGGCAGATAAGGGGGACAGTCATGCTGACTAGTGCATCATCTGCACTCGCCATCCGTGTGGATTCATCGAAGGCACGCAAAACGAGGCAGATGTCCTTCATAGAGGCCCACTCAATGGTGCTGAAGTGTGAACGGCGCACAGTGCGACTTGTTTGCGCCTGATGCAGCTGGTACTCCATGACTGCTGCCTGCTGCTCACACAACCGCTCCAACATATGTAACGTTGAATTCCACCGGGTGGGTAGGTCACACATGATGCGATGTTCCGGAAGGCCAAATCGTCGCTGCAGAGCAGCGAGGCGCGATCTTGCCGTGCTGGAACGCCGCAAGTGAGCGCACTCTATGCGGACCTTGTGCAACAGTGCATCAAGATCCGGATAGTCCCTCAGAAAGCTCTGCACGACCAAGTTAAGCACATGTGCCAGACATGGGATGTGTGTGAGGTTGCCTAGGCCAAGAGCTGCCACCAGATTTCGGCCATTGTCACACACTACCAAGCCCGGCTGGAGATTCGCTGGCCCAAACCACACATCGCTCTCCTGCTTGATAGCATTCCAGAGCTCCTGCGCTGTGTGGCTTCGATTCCCCAAAGAAATTAATTTGAGTACAGCCTGTTGACGTTTGGCCACGGCTGTGCTCATATCGGTCGTAACAGGCTCCTGCTCTGCTGTTTCTGAGGAACTTGAGTAGGAGGAGGAGTCTATGTGTACAGACTGGAGTCCTGCAATCTGTGGCGTTGGAAGAACACGTACAGCGCCACTCTCCAGATCTGTACCCAGCTCCACAACATTGACCCAGTGGGCAGTGAGGGAAAGGTATCGTCCCTGTCCATGGTTACTGGTCCACGCATCGGTGGTCAGGTGGACCTTGCTACTAACGGCGTTTAGTAGCGCATGTTTTATTTTGCCCTCAACATGTTTCTGCAGGGCAGGGACGGCTCGCCTGCTGAAATAAAAGCGGCTGGGCACATTGTATTGGGGGACTGCCAATGCCATTAAGTCCCGGAAGGTGTCAGTGTCCACCAGCCTGAATGACAGCATTTCAACTGCCAGAAGTTTGGCAATGCCAGCATTCAGAGACTGTGCTCGGGGATGGTTTGCCGAGTAAGGGCGCCTTTTATCCCATGCCTGTGCTACCGATGGCTGTGATGGATGGGAACGTGCTGCTATGGGTGGAATCTGACAGGGTCTCCGGACAACAGTGGCAGAGGTTCTTCCTTGGCGATCCAGTGAGGAAGCCGAACCAGCAGTGTGTGAGCTGGAGGAAGAGGCCCCAACACGAACTGAAGAGGTGGTAGGTGGTGCTGTACATTGGCCTACATCTTCAGGGTGTCTCTGCAACTCCAACTCGTGCTTGGTGCGCACATGTTTCCACATATTTGTGGTATTGAGGTTGCTGACATTTCTCCCTCTTTTGACTTTCTGATGACACAGCTTGCATTTGACAAAGCAAATGTCATCTGCAACTGTGTCAAAAAAGGACCACGCACTGCAAGTCTTGGGATGCCCGTTTTGCCTTTGGAATGAGGAATGCTCCTAACGGGTGCCGAAGTGGAGGGTACAGGCAACCAAGACTTCCCCCTCCCTCTGCCTCCTGTTTTGGCCGGTAGGGGAATCTCTTCCTCCGAGCTGCTCCCACCACCTTCCTGTTCCTCACGCCATGATGGGTCAAGGACCTCATCATCTTCCCTCCCCTCTTCAAACAGCTGCTTCTCCGGGGTTGTCTCGCCAGCACCGTACGCACCAGAAAGTGGCAACTGAGTCTCGTCTTCATCTGATGCGTACTGAGGTGTGCTGACCATAGGCACTGGCCCACTCGCCTCTTCAGATTCAGAGGGACAAAGAAGTTGCGCATCACTGCATACTCCCTCTTCTTCACATTCAGGAATGCTGCTTGGCTGGCCCCCTCTTTCCAAGCCAACAGATTCCGAGAACAGAAGTAGAGACTGTGATGGCTCCTGTCCATGTCTCTCTGACTGCCTGGGCACTTTGACAGGTGGTGAAGAGACAGATGGTTGCTCTTCGGTGCTCTGGTCCTGAGAGGCAGTGGAAGTAATTGAAGTCGATGCGTTAGCTGCCATCCATCCGACAACGGCTTCAATTTGTTCCTCCCGCAGCAGTGGGGTACGTTGAAGTCCTACAAAGCTGCTCATAAAGGACTGTTGCCTGCTAAAACTGGGGGATGCTGATCCACTGGTGCCCGCAGCAGGCCCAGAATCCCCACGTCCTCTACCTGCAGAATCCCCACGTCCTCTCCCTGCAGAATCCCCACGTCCTCTCCCTGCTGAAACTCCACGCCCACGCCCACGCCCACGCGCCTTACTCCCTGCCTTCTTCATCTTGCCAGACTTCTTAAGATAGGCAGAAAAGTAGAAATGGGGGCCTTAGTGTGCTTATTCCTGAACAGCTGGTTACAGGTACAAGAAACACTAATTTTATGAAGTGTGTGTGTGGACTACACTTTAATAGGAGCTGATGTGGCCTACACAAGTTCCAAATGTAGTGTTTGGTGAACTTTTTTGTGGTTTCTTTGTTGGAAACAAACTCAAAGTATGTGTACAAAGAATTGAAACTGATAGTATCACCAACTTTTTGGAGCTATTACAATGCAGGCAGGTAACCTACAATGCAAAAGATGAGGCTCCAAAAAAATTGGGTAATACTAATCTGGCGGCGCCGGCAGGGCCCAAGCCAGAAAAAAAGGCTACTCTATCTACTCCTATATAGTGTTTGCAACCAACCAATGTTGATGGATACGGATGGATGCACACTAATAGGAGAAGAAAAAATGAGCTGCACTCAAAGACAAATATGTGTGAGGCAGTGACGCACGTTGAGCGTCCTTCAACCAGACGTAGCTGCAGGACACTCTACACAGCGTGAGCTGCACTCACACACAGTCAGAGACCTCTCAGACAGCCGTGAACAGTGCAGCTAAGTGGGCACTGGCACTGACAGGCTGCAGAAAGGCTCCGCTGTGTACTCCTATATAGTGTTTGCAACCACCGTAGATGGAGACAGATGGATGCACACTAATAGAAGAAAAAATGAGCTGCACTCAAATAAAAATATGTGTGAGGCACTGACGCACGCTGAGCGTCCTACAACCAGACGTAGCTGCAGGACACACTACTCAGCGTGAGCTGCACTCACACACAGTCAGAGACCTCTCAGACAGCCGTGAACAGTGCAGCAAAGTGGACACTAGCACTGAAAGGCTGCAGAAAGGCTCCGCTGTCTACTACTAGTGTTTGCAACCAACGTATATGGATACGGATGGAAGCACACTAGATTGAAATTATGTAAAAAATGCAGCTCAAAAATTAAAAGATGTATGAGGCAGCAGTGAGGCACGCTGGGCAGCCTACAACCTGACGTGGCTGCAGGACCCACTCCACAGCGTGAGCTGCACTCACACAGCCCTTGCAGACAGCTGTGAACACTGCTGCTAGGGCAAAGAAGGCTACAGTGGTGGTTTATGTAGCCTGGGTAAAGCACTAGATGTTTGGTGGAATCGCTATTTCTAACTGTCCCTCACAGTCTTCTACAGCAGCCTGTCCCTAACTGAATTCACAGCAGAGTGAACCAGAAATGGCGGCTGCGGTGGCTTTTATAGTGCATCATGATATCATTTCGGCAGCCAATCACAGCCATGCCAATAGTTAACATGCCTACATGCCTAACAGGATGTGCCCACACTTCGGAGGATTCCCATTGGCTTAATCAAAGCAAGCAGGCTCATAGCATGATGGGAACTTCTGATTCCGGTATCCGATATGACAAAAGTATCGGAAGTCAGTATCGGAATTCCGATACCGCTAATATCGGCCGATACCCGATACTTGCGGTATCGGAATGCTCAAAACTACTTGCGACGACACCTCCACATTTAGTGCTGGTAGTGTGCTTAATGGTGGCTGTGGTCTTGCAGTGGGGGTAGCGATGGAGCGTTGTTGGCTACCTTCAGTCGGAGCAGGTGCACATGTGCTACCTGAGGTTTTGTAGTCTGTCCACGCTTGCAAGTGCATGTTGATTAAATGTCTAAGCATGCAAGTGGTATTCAAATTTCTGAGTTTTTTACCTCGGCTAAAGGTCCTTCCGCACGTCTTACAGGTAACCTTTGCCTCATCAGGAGGATATTGGACAAAGAAGTGCCACACTGCACTCTTCCTTCTATGGTAAACATTTTCTGGCCTTGCAAGCTGTGCTAAGTTGACCGTCTGGTCAAGCTGTCGTGCAACTCTTTTAGTTTTTGTTCCATGTTTTAGGACAGCTACGGGCCTCCTAGATAACCGCTGCTGCGATGTCAATGCCTGCTGCGGATCCTTCTCCTTATCTGAACTATTGCCAGCGCCACCCTCCTCCTCCAATGGATGCCTATCCGGGTCCAGAACTGGGTCATCCATCACCTCCTCTTCAAAGTCATCTGTACCTTCCTCTTTACCTTCCTTTGTGTCACCGTGTAAGGTGGTATAGTATGCGGGAAGGGGCACCTGGGTTTCATCAGGGTCAGATTCTGGCTCAATAGACTGCGAGGGCAATGTAGAGCTGTTGTTCAATGTACCAGCAGAATCATCTAGCAGTGGCTGTGCATCACTGCACTCCATGTAAGATTAATCTTGGACTGGGGAATTCAGGATTTGACTAGATAACCCAGGCATGATCTGTGAAAAGAGCTCCATAGAGTAATCTGAAGTTTGGGCTGCCGCATCCTTAACTTTTGGTGGGGGTGAAGGACACAAAGAAAGGGGTTTTATGACCAGAACCCTGCACTGACGACTCCGTGCTTGCTGGTTTTGACCGTTCAGAAGAGGAGGCAATAGAGCTGGTGGCTGTTTCGGCAATGTAAGCTAAACCTGTTCCTGATGCTCCGGCTTTAAAAGCGGTTTTCCTACTCCATGAAAAGGCAACCTTACAGGTCTTCTTGGGCCAGAGGATGACGCAGGCTCAACACCTCCTGCCTTAGCTTCTATTGTGCTTTTGCCAGAACCAGCCATTGCACCACCGCCATCAGTACCAGCTGCGCCCTCCTGCCCACGTCCACGGCCTCTTCCACCATACTTCCTCATGTTTGGGAAAATGTACCAAAAATACCAGCAGAGATATGGTACTGTATGAAGCGCGTCCAGCTGTGTAAGGTGTATTAAACAAATTAAATCAACGTATATATTTTGTTAGTCACAGATGCTCTCACAGTATGTATTGGACCGTAATCCAACAAGCAGATATACGGAACTGTATCAGAAGTGTACAGCTGTATACGATTTTTGTGCAACTAGCAATCTCCATATATGTATTTACGGAGTGTCACACACACACGCTGACTAGGTATAAAAGTGACTGTAACGCGAACGGCAGATATACAATACTGTTGGAGAATCGGACAGCTCTATACGATGTGTGTAAATAAAATTGTCAAGCTCCGTGTATTTGTATACAGACTGTCACACTCTGTCTCTGTCTAGTTTTGACCATCATCAAACAGCAGATATACGAAACTGTTTGAAAAACGGACACAACTCTAAGGTGTAGGTCTGGAAAAACGGAAAAACTCCTCGTTTTTTTTTCCAGAGTCACACAGGTAGCTTCTATTTGTCCGTGCTAGAATGCAGTACATGGTAGTGTGTGAGGAGCGTACACCGCTGTACGATGTGTGTAAATAAAATTGTCAAGCTCCGTGTATTTGTATACAGACTGACACACGCTGTCTCTGTCTAGTTTAGACCGTAATCAAACAGCAGATATACGAAACTGTTTGAAAAACGGACACAACTCTAAGGTGTAGGTCTGGAAAAACGGGCAAACTCCTCGGCTTCTTCTTCCAGAGTCACAGCCAGATAGCTTCTATTTGTCCGTGATACCAGCCAGTACACGGTAGTGTGTGAGGAGCGTACACCGCTAGGCGATGTCTGTATGGAAAATTGTCAAGCTCCGTGTATTTGTATACGGACTGACACACGCTGTCTCTGTCTACTTTTGACTGTAATCAAACAGCAGATATACGAAACTGTTTGAAAAACGGAAACAACTCCAAGGTGTAGGTCTGGAAAAACAGGCAAACTCCTCGGCTTTTTCTTCCAAAGTCACACCCAGATAGCTTCTATTTGTCCGTGATACCAGCTGGTACACGGTAGTGTGTGAGGAGCGTACACCGCTAGACAGTGTCTGTATGGAAAATTGTCAAGCTCCGTGTATTTGTATATGTGGCGCCCCTGAGGGTTCAGTCGCCATAGAGGTACTGCACCTCCTCCTGAGGTGTGGTACCCCACCATCCAGGTAAGGTGGAAACAGCTGACCACACTCCAACACCTGCATCCCACACAACATAGTAGTGTAGCAAAGCACCCTTTGGTGGCTTACTGCTTGGAACATGAAGTGTGCTGGGAGGCGGGTGGAGTTTAGTCTGCACTAAAAGAGCGGGAAGAGTGTAGGATTTAGTTAGTTAGTAACAGGAGTCTGACGAGGTCAGTCTGTGAAAGAAGATCCCCTGAGTGGGATGGATGGAAGGAAGTGCTGCAGCCGACCTCAGTGACCTGGGTCCGCTGGCACAGGAAAGGAACTTTGATAGAAAGCCTGACTCTCCATAAGATGGAAAGGGTTAGTACGGAACGTGAGGAGAAGAAGAGAACTAAGGATTAGGGTTAGAGGAGAACTCTTCCCAGTTCTAAGCGCAAGGCCGGGATCCAGTCCCCCAGGTTGTATGGATACTAATGGTCCTGCAGCAGACACCGGAGGAATAGAAGTTGTCACCACTTTATTCCCACACAAGACTTGAGGGCACAACAGCATCATGAGTGAGCCGGGACTAGGTAGCAAGGAGTCCTCGAAGCAGGCTACAGCTGTCTGCCGTGCAAGTAGAGTTCTAAGAACATCTGACAGGAGGAACTCCAGTGTAACTCAGTACTGTGAGTACTTCACTATAGGCGCTAAGAGGGAGACGTTCAGAAAAGGCACATGTTGGCGGAGTGTTGGAAAGGAGTACTTCATCTTGCCTGGAAGTTGGCTGAGCTCCTGACCCGGAGGACATGGCACAGATGCGGGCTCTTGTGCCACAACAGACTGTGAGTAAAGCTTTGGAACTACATGCCCTGGTGTCCTCCACTTATTCCTGCGTCAACCTACCCGGCACTGCTACATCCCCTGCGCCTGACACTACACCATCTACGTGTCACTTCACCTACTCTGCCCTGGGACTGCAGCCCTGCCTGTGGAGGGCTATAACATCATTGCTGCACCACACCATCTGTCCCAGAGGATCTGTCTGCAGCGTCGGCTTAACATCTTCATTACCGAACACCACAGGTGGTGTCACGAATCACTCATAAACTTTCATCTCCCATTGAAGCTTATCGGGCCCGGTACCGAGTACCCCCACAGCCCTGGGAGGGTGACCCATATACGGACTGACACACGCTGCCTCTGTCTAGTTTTGACTGTAATCAAACAGCAGATATACAAAACTGTTTGAAAAGCGGACACAACTCTAAGGTGCAGGTCTGGAAAAACGGACAAACTCCTCGGCTTTTTCTTCCAGAGTCACACCTAGATAGCTTCTATTTGTCCGTGATACCAGCCGGTAAACGGTAGTGTGTGAGGAGCGTACACCGCTAGACGGTGTGTGAAAAAATAAACGCTCAGTAACTCACCAGGACAAAATAATAAAATTTGGAGTGCTTTGAAATAAGCAGTTTGAACAGCAGTGTGCACACAGTAATGCAGCTAGCAGGTAGCCTTAAAAGGCAGCCTATTCACCACCAGCGCTGGTGCACACAACAAAAATCCTCCCCTTTCACTGCACACTAACTGTACAGTACAGTGAAAAGCGCTATGAGCAGAAGCAGTTTTTTTTTCTTCTTCCCTGCCTAACGCTCACCCTATTCAGAATCAGCAGCAGCACCTCTCCCTATTGTAAGATCGGCAGAAGTAAGATGGCGGTCGGCGTTCACAGCCTTTTATACTCACTGTGATGCCACGCAAAGCCAGCCAATCACTTCAATGCCCTTCTCTAAGATGGTGCTGGTCGGTGCGCATGTCAGCGCGTTGCCCACAGTGTGCGTCCTCCATCATTGGGTGAGAAAAGGCGCTGAAAGCATCATTTGAAACGCGACTTTGGCACGCTGATTGGCGACCTCATGGCCGACCTCACGCTAGAGTCTGGTTTCGATCAGCGAAACCCGACTTTGGTGAAAGTCGGCGATTTTTTAATCTGACCGACCTGTTTTGCTCAACTCTAATTATCACCGCAAAACGCGTAGAAATAAAGTCTATTTTCTATTACATCCACTTGGACTCCTCTGGTCCATCATCCTGACCGGCGAGCAGCACAGTCTGATGCCCCATTCTCTCCACCTAGCAAAGGATCATAGATGACAACGAAATAGATAACATGCTTCTGGACACATTTTTCTGTGAGGGAATCTTAAGAATTTGCCAACAAATTATTTTATTTGCTTCAAAGTCATTCAAATCCTGTTCATATTTGTTCCGTTTATCTTGGCTGGTGGTACCCTCCCATCTTTCTAGATCTTTATCAAGGTTCTTAATCATTTCTTGAAAACAATCAGCTTTAAGTTCTTGCAATAACAGCTTCTGTAATTAATCAATTTTTCCTTCCACTTTTTTAAGGGTGGCAGAATTTTTTTCAATTATGATGTTAATAAACTCTTATGAGCAGTTGTTAGCTGCTCTAATCCACCTTTTAATTAAGTCCTCATCCTCCAAATCAAACGTTGGAAAGATGTGTATTCTCAATCCTCTAGGGACAATTTTTTGAGGCACATAATTTTCCAAGGTGGTTTTAGTCCACCAAATCTTGGTTTTCCTATGGAGAGCATTCCTATATTTCTTAATATTATCTTGTTGATCAATACCAGTTGAAGTGTAAGTAAATTCAGACCCTTTCTTAAAGATATCCAATGCTTTTGCTTGCCAGGAATTCTCCTTGGCCTTAAAATCCATGATAGCGGACTCTGTTTAAACAACAGTAAATCAGCAATTTAATCACAAAAAAAGTCCTAAATTACTATTCAACCCCTAATTGCATGGGAAAAATACATAAATCACAAAATGGGTTCCTAGGAACTAGGCAACACTAAGAGAAATTGATAAAAAAATAAATTTTTATTGAAATACATTAAAAATCAAGTAAAATGAAGTAGTACTGAATTTACATGTGATCAGAGACATCATGCCATAGAATACCAACAGTGCAAACAAAGAGCTGTAAAAACAGCAATATGTAAGGTTAAAAGACTGATTAAACCCGCTATATCATATTCATATACAATAAACCATGGATCAATGAACCCAACACTGCAGATGGGGTTATGCAAACATATGCCTCTTTTCTAAACTAAAGTGCTGAGGTGCTCACCTAAACAAAGAGTACAGCTAAATGCTAATCATGAGAAAAAAGTGCCCATAAGAAGGCTATATGAAGACCTATGTAAAGTGCATGGCGGTAAAACATTCATAAAAGGCTAAAAAACATTACCAATGTAATGCCCGTGGATGTCCTGGCATCTCTGCTGTCCCGACGCGCGTTTCGATAGCCTTCTTTGGGAGGCGTGTCTGGGCAGGGGGTACGTCAACAATAAATCCATCACTGACATTGTGATAGGGCAAAACTTAGTGGGTGGGCTTAAAACAGCCAATAAACACATGTATTGAAAGTGAAACTAAAATAGCGGCTACAGCCGGACATGACAAAGAACACCACTGCAGTGCACAATAAGGTAAATGGTGCATGCGCCAATGAAATGGGAAATGGATCAGCGATACAACTAAGTTGAAAAAAAAATGAAACGGCGCCTGCGCCGACAACGCTGAATCAGTGTGCCGTGGAGAGTCATGGCGCATGTGCCAGCCAGATAGACCCAGATTGCTAATGGAGAGTCTGTCAAAAGTCACAGGCTCAAAAAGGCTACCTCAGACAGACTTGGGACAGGCCACTCCAATTGCTCCCAATTATTTGAAGCCTGTTGGCACATTGAGAGGTTTATTACTAGAGATAAGACCATCCTGAGTGGGTACACCTTGTCATGGTAGGATGACTTTTATGATCAAAATAGGGTTCACTAAGTACCCTATTTAACCCCTTAACGACCGCTGATACGCCTTTTAACGGCGGTAATTAAGGGTACTTAAACCACAGAGCTGTGAATTCACGGTGCTGTGGAGAAAGTGAATAGCGCCCCCAGTGTTGGATTTTCTCTGGGGTCTCGGTTGCCGGGGGGTAGCCGAGACCCCAGAGAAAATGAATCGGGTTGGTTTTTACCAACCCCAGTTTTGCGATTGCCGTTATTAACCCTATAAAGGCGATCGCAAAAAAAATAGCCGCGATATTATTTCTTTCCTCTGATGTGATCGCACATCAGAGGAGAGAGAAAGAGGGTCCCCGATCCCCCCGGTACCTCTCTGCGGTCCAGGGTCCCCTCCCAGTGGTCCTGCGTCCCGCCGATGTCCTCCGGTGTGCGCCGCCATCTTGGATCCGGGGAAAATGGCGGGCGCATGCGCAGTGTGCACGCCGGGAATCTGCAGGCTCCGGCTGGCAGATTCCATTCATTCATTTTGATCACTATGATAATCTATCATAGTGATCAAAATAAAAAAAATAGTGAATAACCCCCCCGTTTATCACCCACTTAGTTAGGCAAACATAATGAAATAAAGAAAATATTTTTTTTTCATTTTTCCATTAGGGCTAGGGTTAGGGCTTGGGTTAGGGTTAGGGTTAGGGCTAGGGCTAGGGTTAGGGCTAGGGTTTGGGCTAGGGCTAGGGTTAGGGCTAGGGTTAGGGTTAGGGCTAGGGTTAGGGCTAGGGTTAGGGCTAGGGTTAGGGGGAATTAGGATTAGGGTTAGAATTAGGATTAGGGATTAGGGTTGGGATTAGGGTTAAGGTTGGGATTAGGGTTAGGGGTGTGTTGGGGTTAGGGCTGGAGCAATAATTGAGGGGTTTCCACTATTTACCAACTTTGGGGGTCTAAAAATTGGGGGCTAAAAAATCACTTTTGTGGAAATAAAGACTTTTTATTTTCACGGCTCTGGCTTATAAACTTCTGTGAATCACTTGGGGATTCAAAGTGCTCACCACACATCTAGATAAGCTCCATGGGGGGTCTAGTTACCAAAATAGGGTCACTTGTGGGGGGTTTATACTGCTTAGTCACATCAGGGGCTCTGCAAATGCAGCATGACGCCCGCAGACCATTCCATCAAAGTCTGCATTCCAAAATGGCACTCCTTCCCTTCCAAGCTCTCCCATGCACCCAAACAGTGGTTCCCCCCACATATGGGGTATCAGGGAACTCAAGACAAATTGCACAAAAACTTTTGTGGTACAATTTCTCCTGTTAGCCTTGTGAAAATAAAAAATAGCGGGCTAGAAATTTTAGAGTAAAAAAAAAATATTTTTAATTTTCATGGCTATACGTTATAAACTTCTGTGAAGCACTTGAAGGTTCAAAATGCTCACCACACATCTAGATAAGTTCTTTAAGGGGTCTAGTTTCCAAAATGGGGTCACTTGTTGGGGGTTTCCACTGTTTAGGAACATCAGGGGCTCTCCAAATGCAACATGGCATCCGATCTCAATTCCAGTCAATTCTGCGTTGATTAAGTCAAACGGGCACCTTCCTTTGCGAGCTCTGCCGTGCGCTGAACAAGTGGTTTACCCCTACATATGGGGTATTGGCGTATTCAAAAGAAATTGCACAACAAATTTTGTGGTTCATTTTCTTATTTAACACTTGTGGAAATAAAAAAAATTGGTTCTGAAGTAAATTTTTTGCAAAAAAAAGTTAAATGTTAATTTTTTCCTTCCACATTGCTTTAGTTCCTGTGAAGCACATAAAGGGTTAATAAGCTTCTTGAATGTTGTTTTGAGCACCTTGAAGGGGTCTAGTTTTTAGAACGGTGTCTCTTTTGGGTATTTTCTGTCATGTACACCCCTTAAAATGACATTAAATATGATGTGGTCCTTAAAAAAATGGTTTTGTAAATTTTGTTGTAAAAATGAGAAAACGCTGGTCAACTTTTAACCCTTATAACTTCCTAACAAAAAAAAATTTTGCATCTAAAATTGTCCTGATGTAAAGTAGACATGTGGGAAATGTTATTTATTTAGAAATTTGTGTGATACATCTCTCTGATTTAAGGGCATAAAAATTTAAATTTTTAAAATTGCAAAATTTTCAAAATTTTCGCCATATTTCCTTTTTTTTCATAAATAAACACAAGACTTATCGAAGAAATTTTACCACTAACATGAAGTAAAATATGTCACGAAAAAACATTTTCAAAATCAAAGGGATTCATTAAAGCGTTCCAGAGTTATAACCTCATAAAGTGAGAGTGGTCAGGCTACTTTCACACTTGCTTTTTTTTGCAGCTCGCTTTTTGCGCAAAAAAAGCATGGAAAAAGCACATACAAACGCTGCGTTTTTTTCAAGCATTTTTATGCGCATGCTGGAAAAAATGCAGCGTTTTTATTGCGTTTGCATTTTTTTCCACATTGTTTGTCCTCACCCAAAAAAAAAACCAAATAACAATCTGGCAACACACACGACCAATGTGACGTCAGTGGCAGTGTGGTATGTTAATATATAGACCCTGTCTACAGTATTCTTCACATTTGCTTGATTGTTCTCGTGTCAACATGGATCTGCGCTGGAAGAGTTTTCACTTCAACTTGGATTTGGACATCGCGATGGCTCAGGCTTATGCAGTTGCTTGCCATGAACAAAGGAAGAGTGAGGCAGCGAAGACGGCAGCGGCGGCGTATGTGGATACATCCGATTGTTGAACTCCGGGAGAGCCGTGGGGCATACCACACCCTCTACAGTGAGCTACAGGCAAACCTGGATAAATTTACAGATTATATCCGGATGTCCCAAGAAAGCTTCAGGGATTTGCTTGCTCGTGTCCAAGAATCCATCCGGAGACAGGACACACAGCTCTGTCGTGCGATTCCTCCTGAGAAACGGCTACTGGTGACATTATGGTACGTAATATTTAAAAACCAAGGGGTGGGGTCTGATGTTTTTTTTTACATGTACTATTCAAAACCTTGGCTAATTATTTTTCGTGAATGTACTAATATTTTATTTTATAGTTTTACAAAACCATATACAGAAATATTAATTTTACTTCTTTCTCTGTTTCACAGATTCCTGGTGACTGGAGAAACCCTATTTTCACTACACTTCCAGTACCGTATTGGAATTTCTACCTTGTCTGGAATTGTTGAGGACACCTGCCGGGCTCTCTGGAATGTTCTTTGTCCAGAATTTATGCCCCTGCCCACCGCTGAAAAGTGGATGGAAATTGCTGACAAATTCTGGATAGTCTGCAATTTCCCCAACTGTTTAGGAGCTGTTGATGGTAAACACATACGGATCATCAAACCCAAAAGAACTGGATCTGAGTGCTATAATTACAAAAAGTACTTTTCAATAGTACTCATGGCCATTGCGGATGCCGGATGTATGTTTGTAGCAGTGGACATTGGAGCATTTGGCCAAGGTAATGACTCACAGGCTTTTAAAAACTCAGACATGGGCCGGAGGTTGTTTGGCAACCAATTTAATTTCCCTATGCCACTGCCTCTTCCTCACACCGAAGCTCCGCCACTGCCCTTTGTAATGGTTGGGGATGAGGCTTTTCAAATGTGTGCATACTTACTGAAACCCTCCTCCAGCCGGGACTTGGACCACAACAAAAAAATATTTAATTACAGGCTGACCAGGGCCAGAAGAACTGTCGAGTGTGCTTTTGGGATTCTTGTCTCCAGATGGCAAATTCTCAGCACAGCCATTAATCTTAAACTTGAAACAGTCGATGAGGTGGTGAAGGCGTGTGTGGTTCTACATAATTTTGTGATGGCTAAAGAGCACTCGACCTTTGAACTCGATGATGCTGCTTCTAACCCATTGCCTGAATTCACTCAGCACCCTCTCAGGTCATCCATTGAAGTTGGCCAAATGAGGGACCAATTTGCAGCTTACTTTATCTCTGATGTAGGACGGATGCACTGGCAAGATGAAATGGTGTAAGAATGTTTTCGTTTGTGTATGTTAATAAAAAACCTGATTTGATACCAGTACCGAGTGCACTATGTTTTTTGCACTCCAATAAAATAAAAAACTTCCCATGTATACCTGTGAATTCATGATGTTCTCAAACCTTGAGCAGGTAAATACACATATGAGTTAAAATGCAGCATCGCTAGTCTGCGTTAAATATATTGGTACGTAAGCAAAGCTGCAGTTTAAATATGATATGTGTATTAACCAGGCCATGATTGATAAATAGTTATGATTATGACATTTGAGTGACTTTGGTAGGATCGGGTTTCATGAAACCAAATTTCTTTCAAATGAAACTAGTCCAACTAATGGAAAACTAGTAGGAGATTCGTTCAAAACCAAACCACAATGCAAAGAAACTCGCCTTTTTTTTGCCCAAGTTTCACCAGTTTGTGTTTCAGGAAACCCGATCCTAGTCGGTAAAACGCTAGTTATTATACTAGGCCTTGGTAGTTAACATATTAACATATGACGTGTATTTTACCCATCAGTGGATTCAACACACAAGAGTATGTTGTTAATTACAAGGTATATCAATAATCCCCCTTGCCTAGAACCACAATAAGTGAAATGAGGATGGTAAAAACAGCCAATTCTCCAAACACTTTTTATGACACCTTGCAAAGTTTAAGTCGCATTGTGTGTACGGCGCAGTGTGTGTGAGCGGCGCCAAAAACATTAATCTAACTTTGCTATGGTGAACCAGAAATTTTAAATTTATTTTTAACCAGAAAAATTAAAAAAAACTTTATTTTTTTCTGCGTTTGGGGGCAGATGGTTGCAAGTTGGGGGTGTGCAGGGAAGATGCAGAACTTACAGTTGAAGAAGGTGTTCTAGGGGAAGGGGCAACAAAACTTGTGGGGGAAGGGAGTCCAGTTATGGGAATTGAACTAGAAACACTTGGAGGAGAGGAAAGAGGTTCAGGGACATTGGTACTAAGGGCTTGTCTCCGTAAACTTGTATGCCTGGACCTACTTGGGCCCAATGCCCGCCTTGATTGATGGCGCCTTGAACTTGGGGCAAATATTGAATGTGGGTCCCCGTCTGCAGCTGTGGCTGCTGCTGCTGTGGCTGCTGCTGTGGCTGCTGCTGTGGCTGCTGCTGCTGCTGTGGCTGCTGCTGATGCTGTGGCTGCTGCTGATGCTCTGTGGTGGCGGTGGCAGTGCTCGTCCTTGCAGGAGGACTGGTGGCGGCAGTGATGGTCCAGGTTTGCGGAGTGGTGGTGGCAGGGCTACTACATGTTGTTGTAGCGGCAGGGCTGTTCCATGTTTGCGGAGTGGTGGCTGTGCTCCAAGCATGCATGGGGGTGGCGTTGGTGCTCCAGACAGGAGCACGCTTGCCATGGTGGTGTTGGTGAAGTGACCAGCTGCACTCAGACTTGTGGTGGTGTAACGGTGGGTGTCCTGCTTTGAACAGAGGTGTCCGTGCAGTGGTATGCAGTACAAGTCGGTAGTGAGGTGAAGCGAGTCAATGGAAATGACACCACTGACTGCTGCCTGTACCGATTATGCTGCATAGCCTGCAAGAAAGCATTGTTGCAGGCCTGCAGCACATTCAGCTGTTGCTCAGGACTAAGGTGTTCCGCCATGCCCTTTTCAATCTTACTAAAAAAATGGTGCGCTGGTCTGTTGAGGTCGGCCTCCAGACGGTCAAGGTGCTGTTCGACAGAATGGAAGCGGTGTTCCATGGGGTTAAAACCATGTTCCATGAGTGAAAAACCGCTTTCCACTCTGTCGGACAACGACTTGAGGCTGGCATTAAAGGCCTCGCTCAAGTGCATACACTCGGGCAAGACATTCCTGTCCAAGGCCCTCTGCTGCTGGTGGGTAATGCCTGCATAACCAGTGGCAGAGACCTGGGACAGGGGAACACCTGATGGACCAGCTTCCTGGTCACCAGCTGTCTGTGTGGCTGACCTGCAAGGTTGTTGTGAGTTCATTTCCCCCTTCACCATTGAGGTCTGATGAACTGCCTCTTCTGGTGAAGGAAGGTAGTGAGGCTGAATACCAAGCACCTGAGCAGAATGATGATGACTGGTTGACTGGAATTGCTGACTGGATATAAGGCAGCCGGCGCCCTTCTGCCTTGCGGGTGATTTCTCTGAGGGTTTCAAGGAGACCAGTCTGATTTCTGCTCCTCAAAAGCTAAGTTTTCTGCTCTGCTTTCTGCATTTGTGTTTTGGTTTTGTTTTGCCTTGTTTTTCTGGATTTCTGCCATTCCCTGCTGGGGTGAGCTGATTTCCTTTTTGCTCTGTCTTCAGAAAATACCTGAGTACTGATATAGTCTTTTTGAAGCCTAGCGTCTTCAGGGTTTCTTTCCCTATCAGTCTATTGGCTCTTGTTTTGATTGGGTTTTTGGCGGATTGCAGACAGCAGCTTTTCTATCCTGTCCTATTTAGTTAGCTTGGGCCCCATCATTTGCTCAGCCTATCTTTCTATCTGTGTGAGTGTTTTTTCATCTTGCTTCACCGTCATTATTTGTTGGGGGCTGCCTATTGCTTTGGGGTCTGCTCTGGGGCAGTTTAGATTTCCCTTTCTGTCTTTAGGCTATTTAGTTCTCCGGCTGTGATTGAGGGTCTAGAGCACCGTAGGAATCCCCCACGGCTACTGCTAGTTGTTGTTGATAGGTTCAGGGGTCTGCAATCCGATAGCTGCCAACTTCTCTGGTTTTCTGGACTTAGCTAGTATTTCTGTTTTTGCCTCCTACGGTGACTCATTCATAACAGAATCACCCGCCATACCGCAGATCCTAGGGTACTCAATAGCAGGAAAGAATTGTAAAAAAAAAAAAAAGTGTGTATATTTTTTCCTCTATATCTCTGAGGCCGTAGGGGGAATTTTTTTTTTCTCTCAATGGAGATAAAGCAATTGTCTGATCGTGTGGAGCAGCTTGCTGCGGAAGTGCGGGGAATTTCCGCCTACCTTGCTCGTTCACATGCTGCTGAACCAAAGGTCCCTACTCCTGATGTGTTTTTTGGGGATCGGTCTAAATTCTTGAATTTCAAAAATAATTGTAAATGATTTTTTGCCTTGAAGCCTAACTCGTCAGGGAGCTCCGCGCAGCAGGTTAAAATTGTCATCTCTTTGCTGCGTGGCGATCCCCAGGATTGGGCGTTTTCTTTGAAACCAGATGATCCTATTCTGACTAATGTGAACGCATTTTTTCAAGCCTTGGGATTGTTGTATGACAAACCTAATGCTATTGATCAGGCTGAAAAGACCCTGTTGGCATTGAGCCAGGGTCGAGAATTGTACTGTCAAAAATTCCGAAAGTGGTCGGTCCTAACTACCTGGAATGATAATGCCTTGGCAACTCTCTTTCGGAAGGGTTTGTCAGAAGCCGTAAAAGATACTATGGTGGGATTTCCTGTTCCCTCTGGTCTTGACGATTCTATGTCATTAGCCATTCAGGTTGATCGGCGTTTACGTGAACGCAGGACTGCACGAGAGGTGTTGCCACCTGTTGAACAAGTGTCTGAACCTATGCAATGTGATAGAGTTTTGTCCAGGGAGCAACGGCAGGAGTTCAGAAGGCATAATAAGTTGTGTTTTTTTTGTGGAGATGCCTCGCATATTATTTCTGTCTGTCCTAAATGAGAGAAACGTTTTGCACACACGTTTTCTGTGGGTGGTGTTCAACCTAAGTTTCTTCTGGCAATTACTCTGATCTGCTCCCTGTCCACATTTTCCGCCAAGGCTTTTGTGGATTTGGGAGCAGCCCTGAACCTAATGGACTTGGATTTTGCTAAACGTTGTGGATTTCCTATGACACCTCTGTGGACGCCTATCCCTTTGAGGGGGATTGATGCTACTCCTTTGGCGAAAAATAAACCTCAGTTTTGGACCCAGGTGGTAATGCGGCTCGCCCCAGACCATCAAGAAAATTGCAGATTTTTGGTGTTGCATAATTTGCATGATACCATTGTTCTGGGGTTTCCCTGGTTGCAAAATCATAATCCAGTTTTGGATTGGAAATCTGTGTCTGTGGTGAGTTGGGGTTGTCGGTGTGCCCTTAGTGAGGCTCCGGTTTTTTTCACCTCTCCTCAGTCGCATGATGTTCCTGACTATTTGGCGGACTATTATGATGTTTTTAGTGAGAATGAGTCTGCGTCTTTGCCTCCTCATGACTGTGCAATTGAACTGAGCCCGGGGTGTAAATTTCCCAAGGGTCGGCTCTTCAATTTATCTGTACCCGAGCACGAGGCTATGCGATCCTATATTAAGGAGGCGTTGGAGAAGGGTCATATTAGACCATCCTCTTCACCCTTAGGTGCCGGGTTTTTTTTCGTGGCCAAAAAGGATGGTTCATTAAGGCCTTGTATTGATTATCGTGGCCTCAACAAAATTACTATTAAATATCAGTATCCGTTACCCCTGATTTTGGATCTATTCTCCAGAGTTAAAGGTGCTTGCTGGTTTACCAAGCTTGACCTCAGGGGGGCATATAATATTATCCGCATTAAGCATGGGGATGAATGGAAGACGGCGTTTAATACTCCGGAGGGACATTTTGAGTACCTGGTGATGCCTTCTGGGCTCACTAATGCCCCTTCTGTCTTCCAGTGCTTCATGAACGACATTTTCCGAGACTTTGTGGATAAATTTTTGATTATCTATCTGGATGATATTTTGATCTTCTCCAAGGATTGGGATTCTCATGTGGAACATGTTCGGACTGTGTTCCGGATCTTGAGGGAGAATTCCCTGTATGTCAAAGGATCAAAATGCCTTTTTTGGGGTACAGAGGATTTCATTTTTGGGATTTATTTTGTCTCCATCAACTATTGAAATGGACCCGGTCAAGGTACAGGCCATTTAAGATTGGGTTCAGCCCACTTCTTTGAAGGCCCTCCAGAAGTTTTTGGGTTTTGCTAATTTTTGTCGGAAATTTATAGCAACATTTTCTAGTATTGCCAAGCCATTGACTGATCTGACTAAGAAGGCTGCTGATGTGTTGAATTGGTCTCCGGAGGCTGTTTCTTCCTTTCAGGAGCTGAAGTGAAGATTCACTTCTGCCCCGGTTTTGCGGCAACCTGATGTCTCACTTCCGTTCCAGGTAGAGGTGGACGCTTCTGAGATTGGTGCAGGAGCTGTTTTGTCCCAAAAAGATCCTGTAACATCTAAAATGAATCCCTGTGCCTTCTTTTCCCGAAAGTTCTCTCCATCTGAACGTAACTATGATGTGGGGAATCGGGAACTGTTAGCCATGAAATGGGCATTTGAGGAGTGGAGACATTGGTTGGAGGGAGCTAAACATCAAGTCGTGGTCCTCACTGACCACAAGAATTTGATTTACCTGGAGTCGGCCAAACGCTTGAACCCTAGACAGGCTAGGTGGGCCTTGTTTTTTACACGTTTTGGTTTTGTGGTCTCTTTTCTTCCTGGCACTAAGAATGTTAAGGCAGACGCCCTCTCTAGGAGCTTCTTTGCTGATTCTCCTGTGGTGACCAAGCCTGCTACCATCTTAGGCGAAGGGGTAGTTCTTTCTGTCATCTTGCCCGATTTGAGACGTGCTCTGGAAGAGTTCCAGGAGGACAAACCTGAGCGTTGTCCCAGGGAAAAGTTGTATGTTCCTGACCAGTGGAAGAAGAGAGTGATGTCTGAAGTTCATTGCTCTGCATTGGCTGATCATCCAGGTATTTTTGGTACTAGAGATCTGGTGAGTCGGTCTTTTTGGTGGCCCGCCTTGTCTCATGATGTCAGGAATTTTGTGCAGTCCTGTGGGACTTGCTCCCGGTCTAAACCTTGTTCTCGCTCTAGTGGGTTGTTGATGCCTTTGCCGGTCCCCAAGAGGCCATGGACCCATATTTCAATGGATTTCATCTCTGATATGCCTGTCTCTCAGAGAATGACTGTTATTTGGGTGATTTGTGATAGGTTCTCTAAGATGGTTCATCTTGTACCACTCCCTAAGTTGCCATCTTCCTCTGAGTTGGTGCCCCTGTTTTTGCAACAGGTGGTTCGCTTGCACGGGATTCCTGAGACCATTGTATCTGACAGAGGAGTTCAGTTTGTGTCTAGATTTTGGAGGACTTTCTGTTCCAAGCTGGGAATTCAGTTGTCCTTCTCCTCTACTTTTCACCCTCAGACCAATGGGCAGACGGAGAGAACAAACCAGACCTTGGAGTCGTATTTGAGATGTTTTATTTCTGCCGATCAGGATGATTGGGTTTCATTTTTGCCCTTGGCTGAATTTGCTTTAAATAATAGAGCTAGTTCTGCCACTTTGATGTCACCTTTTTTTTGTAACTTTGGGTTTCATCCTCGATTTTCTTCAGGGCAGGTGGAGCCTTCTGCCTGCCCAGGTGTTGACACTGTAGTGGAGAGAATGCACCAGATCTGGGAACAAGTGGTGGATAAATTATCTCTCTCCCAGGAAAAGGCCCAGCGGTTTTCCAACTGACATAGGACCATTGGTCCCCAGTTTAAGGTTGGTGATATGGTTTGGTTATCATCAAAAAATATCGCTATGAAGGTGGCTTCTCCTAAGTTTAAGCCTAGATTTATTGGACTTTACAAGATTTTGGAGATTATTAATCCAGTCTCTTTTCGTTTGGCTCTTCCTGTCACATTTAAAATCCATATTGTGTTTCATAAGTCCTTGTTGAAGAGGTTTGTTGAACCTGTTGTTCCTGGGGTGGCACCTCTGGACCCTGTATTGGTTGAAGGTAACATGGAATATGAGGTAGAGAAGATACTGGATTCCCGTCTGGCTAGACGGAGACTCCAGTATTTGGTTAAGTGGAAGGGTTATGGTCAGGAGGATAATTTCTGGGTCTCTGCCTCTGATATTCATGCCAAAAGATTGGTGCGTGCCTTTCATCGGGCTCACCCTGATCGCCCTGGTGGCGTGGATGAGGGTTCGGTGACCCCTCCTCAAGGGGGAGGTACTGTTGTGAGTTAATTTTCCCCTACACCATTGAGGTCTGATGAACTCCCTCTTCTGGTGAAGGAAGGTAGTGAGGCTGATTACCAAGCACTTGAGCAGAATGATGATGACTGGGTGACTGGAATTGCTGACTGGATATAAGTCAGCCGACGCCCTTGTGCCTTGCGAGTGATTTCTCTGAAGGATTCTAGGAGACCAGTCTGATTCCTGCTCCTCAAAAGCTAAGTTTTCTGCTCTGCTTTTTGCATTTGTGTTTTGGTTTTGTTTTGCCTTGTTTTTCTGGATTTCTGCCATTCCCTGCTGGTGTGAGCTGATTTCCTTTTTGCTCTGTCTTCAGAAAATACCTGAGTACTGATATAGTCTTTTTGAAGCCTAGCGTCTTCAGGGCTTTTTTCCCTATCAGTCTATTGGCTCTTGTTTTGATAGGGTTTTTGGCTGATTGCAGACAGCAGCTTTTCTATCCTGTCCTATTTAGTTAGCTTGGGCCCCATCATTTGCTCAGCCTATCTTTCTATCTGTGTGAGTGTTTTTTCATCTTGCTTCACCGTCATTATATGTTGGGGCTGCCTATTGCTTTGGGGTCTGCTCTGGGGCAGTTTAGATTTCCCCTTTCTTTCTTTAGGCCTATTTAATTCTCCGGCTGTGATCGAGGGGTCTAGGGCATCGTAGGAACCCCCCACGGCTACTGCTAGTTGTTGTTGATAGGTTCAGGGGTCTGCAATCCGATAGCTGCCAACTTCTCTGGTTTTCTGGACTTAGCTAGTATTTCTGTTTTTGCCTCCTACGGTGACTCATTCATAACACAAGGTGCTTCCTGGCTGTCGGATGGCTGGGACGGGTCAGAGGATGTCCGATGAAGGACCGCTCCAGGGCCAGGTTGCAGGGTGCTGCTCCAGGTGCTGTGGAAGAAAGGAAAATCATTACTATCATGCCTTTACAAGAAGCATCAGCTGTGGATTAGAAAAACACAGATTAATAAAAATTAAAAGCAAAGTATAATACTTACGATCTGGTGGCAAGGACAGGTCTTAGGAACTGCAACGCGTGATAGTATTGGTATCTTGTTCTTGTCCTTGACGCAGATCCACTGCGAACCTGGCCCTCAGCACGAACATCACTGTTGAAGCGGTCCTTGATCGAGCGCCAACGTGTTCGGACTTCGTCCACTGTTGAAAAAACAAACCAACAACATGTAACAATTGTGTTTGATGCACGACATATGCTATCACTAAACCCAAAGGTACCATCAAGGACAATAGTCACTGCGGCACAATGCAGCAATACAATACCCAAAGCAGTCACTGTAGAGCCAGATGACACTGTTGGGTTTCCTGCTAGAATATATCTAGCACGAAACCCAATAGTGCCATCAAGGACAATAGTCACTGCGGCACAATACAGCAATACAATACCCAAAGCAGTCACTGTAGAGCCCGATGACACTGTTGGGTTTCCTGCTAGGATATATCTAGCATGAAACCCAACAGTGCCATCAAGGACAATAGTCACTGTGGCACAATACAGCAATACAATACCCAAAGCAGTCACTGTAGAGCCAGATGACACTGTTGAGTTTCCTGCTAGAATATATCTAGCACGAAACCCAACAGTGCCATCAAGGACAATAGTCACTGCGGCATAACAGTGCAGGGAAATACTTACTAAACGCCTTTTTGGAGGATGCAGTGGATCTGTCCCAGCCATCCATCAACGCTGCGGCCACCTCATTCCATAGCAGCCGGGTCACCACATTGTCCTTGTACAGCCGGTCACGGCTGTCCCACAATGAGGCACACTCCTGGACCAGGCTGATAAGCTGCTCATTATCCAGGTATACGTCTTCATCCCGTTATGGAACCTAGACAAACACATTCATTAGAATATTCAAATTTTGAGTGAATAAAAAGTTACAAAAAAATCCAGAAAAGATGAAATATAGAAGATAAAAAATAAAGAACATTACAAATCATTTGATACTTACATTCTGTATCACCACCGGGACTTGGCTTGGCTGCTCCTGCTGTTCGCCCTCAGTAGTCATGTCCGCAGAAGATGACGATGTCTGAAAAAAAAAAAACATAAGATTTGGAGAAGCAGCAGATATACTTACCAAACGCACTAAAATAATCACCTCACGGTCTGCTTGCGCCAGTTCCTGCTGGGATGGGGAATATTCTGATTCCGAAGACATACTGCATGTAGAAATAATAAAACGCCTTAGTACATATACAATTTAAAAGGACAGGCATACATTATTAGGTGTAATAATACTCACATTCTTGACGCTGAAGCTGGGATTGAAGATGGGTTCGGTTTTAGCTGAATTTCTGCTCTCCAGTCTGTCACTATAGTTGTGGTACAGTATTGGCAGACACCTCCTTTATATAGACTATTTTTTGGGGTTGGGAATTTTATAACTTGTCTAACCAGTGGACACCAAAAAAACCGCATGCGCAAAAAAACACATACATGCGCATGTTAAAGCGCACGCATGCGCATCCATAGGCCATAATAGTCATTTTTTGCACAAAACGTGCGTATACGTGCGCATGCGTTTTTTTAAAGCGGTTGGGCGGACCAAAAAATACAACATGTAGCATCTGGAAAATAAAAACGCACACCCCAAAAAAATGCAGCGCACGAAAAACGCATACATGCGCATGCCAATGCGCACGTATGCGCGCCCATGTTAAATATAGGGGAAAAAACGCATGCGCACGTATGCGTTTTTTTGCAGCGCAAAAAAACACAAATGTGAAACCAGCCTCAGAATTGTAAAAATTGGCCTGGTCTGCAAACTGGCTCTGTCGCTAAGGGGTTAAATATACTATTACTATTTACATATTATCTGATTGCAGGATATTTGCTCACTTTGTCTTTTTCCTAGACTGTTTATTTTTGAGCACAGTGTAAATGTGAACATACAATTTGCACCTATACTTTTCATATATTCCAGCTCATTTCTTTAGCTTTGCTTTAGTTTTTGTACTTTGTACATACAGAAGCTGTTCATTTAGTATATAGCTTTACATGGGAAGGTGAAAAACAGTCAGTTCAGGGTACTGACCTGTTCCGATTATTGGCCTGCTGACACCTACAGGGTTTAATCGAGTTAGGTAGCCATTGTCATGGTGGGATGGTTTTTGTGCTTTTTTGATTAAAATAGTGTCAGATAAGTACTTTATGTTATTTAAATGTATTATTACTATTAACTTATTACAGGGTACTTGCTTATTTTGCTTTTTATCTTAGTTTATGTTCAGATTAATTTTGTTAAGTTCCCAATAGTAAATACATGGTCTCAGATCACTTACTTTTCATTCATTAAAGATATATATCATTGTGCCGTGTTAGCCAGTAGATAGAAAAATATTTGGAATTGAGAGTCCTCAGTGGTTGATACCTTTTAATGGCTAACTGAAAAGATGGTAACAAATTGCAAGCTTTCGAGACTACTCAGGTCTCTTCATCAAGTATATATACTTATACAAAATCTGAAGAATTACATATTTATACACAATACAGCACAGAACTGTCATTATGGGAGAGTGATGAACAGTTGTGTGCATAGATATTGAGACAGTTCGTAGATAAGAAGTGAAAGTTTTATTGTCCTCTGATTGGGGTCTGGCTGTGTGTTGTGATGCCCCCACAAGGTCTGAAAAGCAAATTCCTTAATTGATGTAAAAAGACATAAATCCATATGACTCATTCATTCCTGCATTGAGTGTGTCAAAGGTTGTCATAAGTTTATACTTCCAGACTCTCCTGTCTCTCTGAGATTTGAAGTTACCTTTTAGTACTAGTAATTTCAGGTCCATGGTGCTGTGATCAGGCATATAAAATTGTTTGGCTACAAGTAGATCCATTCTTTTTTCTCTTATTGTGTGGTGGTGAGACTTCATCCTTGTTCTAAGCTTTTGCCCTGTCTCCCCTATATAAAAACCCCCAGTTGGGTAGTTAGTACAAATAACTAAAGGGAATCTGTCACCCCATTTTCAGCCTATGAGCTGCATCCACTGCCATAAGGGGATAATCTACAGCATTCAGTAATGCTGTAGATAAGTCCCAGATGTAACTTGAAGGATAAGAAAATCAAGTTAGATTATACTCACACGGGGATCTGGTCCGGTCCGATGGTTGTAGCGGTCCGGTCCAGTGCCTCCCATCTTCTAGATATGACGTCCTCCTTCTTACTTCTGCCGCAGCTCCTGGGCAGGCATACTTTATCTGCTCTGCTAAGGGCAGAGTAAAGTACTGTAGTGCACAGGCGCCGGACCTCTCTGACCTTTCCCGGTGCCTACGCACTGCAGTACTTTACTCTGCACTCAATAAGGCAGATAAAGTACGCCTGCGCAGGAGCTGCAGCAGAAGTAAGAAGGAGGACGTCATCTCTAGAAGATGGGAGGCGCCGGACCGCGACACCCACCGCACCCGCCCCCACCCCCTGGTAAGTATAATCTAACTTGTTTTTCTTATCTTTCAGGTTACATCAGGGGGCTTATCTACAGCATTATAGAATGCTGTAGATAAGCCCCTGATGGTGGTGGTCGCAGATCATAGTCCGAAAATGGGGTGATAGATTCCCTCTAAGTACACCACATTAGATGTGATGCAGCTGAATGTACCTGGGATTATGCTGTCCTGATGTGAATTGGGGATCTTTATCTTGTCTGTCATCATTATAAATGGACAGGATTTACATTTTTTTCTGGTTGCAAGGAAAGGTTCCTGCAGCTGTTGGAGAGGACAGGGAGCTTCTGACAATGATGCTTTTTAGATTTGGGGGCTGCCTAAAACACAGTAGTGGGGGATCTGGAAAATTGGATTGCAATCTGGTGTCTTTTTGTTGTAAAGGTTGTAATCTCCATGCAGCTCCCCTTAACACCTCCATATTTGGATTGTAGGTGACTACTAAAGGTATTCGGTTATTTTCTTCTTTAGTTTCGTAATGTAGCAGGTGATTCCTTGATATTCTGGTGGCTCTTGTAATCTGGTTTTCAATTGTTCTTGGATGGTAACACTTATTCAAAAAGGTCTTTTGGAGGCGACCAAGGTGTTCATCTCTATCCTTGGGGTTTGAACTCATCAGATTTGTAATGACCAGTGGCGTACCACCAATGGCAGCAGGCTATGTGACTGCTATGGGGCCCTGAGGGGTGAGGGGGCCTGCTGGAGTCGGACCGCAATGGCTGTGCCAGGGGCCGACATATCGCATGTGCAGCCACTGTGGCTGCACCGGGGCCCAGAAGCTCCAGGGGGCCCCTGCATGGTAGTTAATAATGAGGGCAATCTGGTCTGGCCTGATTGACCAGCAGCTAGCCTCCGGGGGCCCCTGGCCATATTGCACTCATGTGCAGTGGGCAGGGAGAGATCCATGCATTTCAGCTGCCTACAAGAGAAAATGGCAGTGGAGCTGCAGCAATCCATCTTGCTTTCTGCCCTCACTTCTTGTCTCACACAGCAGTCAGCGGCGTGGCAGTATGACATCATTATTCAGCACCGCAGATGCTGTGCCAGTGAGAGGAAGCTGTCAGCAACATGGATTCTGTGGCTGCAAAAGAGCGTGCGAAGACATGAGAGGTGCTGTCTGCTGTGTGTGTGTGTACGTATGTGTGTGTAGAGATGAATGGTGGTGTGTGTATGTGTGTGTATGCATGCATAGTGCTGTGGGGGAATGTGCAGAGAGGTGAATGGGGCTGTGTGTGTCTGTGTGTGTGTAGGTGGAAGAGAGGGCAATGATGGGGAGAAGGCAATGATGGAGGTGATGGAGAAATGGCATTGATGGGGTGACGGAGATGGGAATGATGGGAGTGGTGGGGAGAAAGCAATGACAGGTGGTGGAAAGGGCAAAAATGGGGGGTGGGGGAGGAGGAAAGGATGGAAGTGGTGTAATGGGCAATGATGGTGGTGGTGGGGGATAAGGCAATGATGGAGGTGGTGAAAAGGACAATGATGTTGATGGTTGAAAGGGCAATAATGGGGTGTTGGGGAGGAGGAAATAATGGAAGTAGTGGAATGGGTAATGATGGGGAGTTGGGGAAAAGGCAATGATGGTGATGGTGGAAAGGGCAATGATGGGGTGGTGAGGAGAAAAGCAATGATAGAGGTGGTGGAAAGGGCAATGATGGTGGTTCTGGGGAGAAGGCAATGATGTGGGTGGGGGAGAGGACAATAATGGGATGTGGGGGGAGGAGAACAATGAGGAGTGTGGGGGATTGCAAAGGGAGGAAGAGGGATATATAATGGATTTAGGAACAGGGGGAGGGGGAGGAAGACATTATTTTCGCTTATTATGTTTAACACAGTCCCTTAGTATATAGTGTACTCACTTATTATACATAGCACAGCCCCTTAGTATATAATGTACTCACTTATTATGTATAGCACAGTCCCTTAGTATATAGTGTACTCGCTTATTATGCATGGTGCCATCCCACAGTATATAGTGCAGTCAGTTTTTATGTATAGCACAGTTCCTTAGTAATTTATTGTACTCACTTATTATGTCTAACACAGTCCCTTAGTATATAGTGTACTCGCTCATTATGTATAGCGCCATCCCACGGTATATAGTGTAGCCACTTTTAATGTATAGCATAGTCCCTTAGTATATTTATATAGTGTATTTACTTAATATGTCTAACACAATCCCTTAGTATATAGTGTACTCACTTATGTATAACACCATCCTTAGTTACATAGTTTCCTCTTTTATCATGCATAGCACCATCCCTTATTACATATCATCCTCCCTAGTTATACATGTATATGGTGCCATCCTTTATTATATAGCTTCCTCTGCTGTTATATACAGTGCTGTTTCTTACATTGTGTATTCTTCTAATTTTTGTGCCGTCTCTTACATAGTGTATTCTTGTTATTTTTGTTATTCACAGTGCCCTTTTTTATTACATAGTCCGCTCTCTTGTTAGATATAAAATGACTGCTGATGGAGGAGCCAGTGACCAGACTACCAGTCCATCATCTCCTCCATTAAAAAAGAAGCTTTCCCAAGCTCCATCAGCCATCACTGCATTATATATCTTACAAGAGAGGACAGTAAGTTATAAAAAAACAGGGCTCTATATAATCCAATATGTAAGAGACGGTGCTGTACATAGCAAGAGAGTGCACTGCATAAGGGACAGCAATATCTATATATATATAAAATTGAATGTATGTGTGTGTATCACCAACCAATCACGAAGCATCTTTCATTTCATCAGAGCTGTTTAAAAGAAGCTGAGCTGTGATTTGTTGCTATGAGCAACAGTTTTCTCACTCCACAACAACACCTCAGCAGACACTGACATGGTGGGAGAAATCTAGCATCCTCAGAAACATAAGCTCCCAGCCATTGTCTGCCCCTCAGAAAGCAGCAGAGAGAACATGACAGAAATGAATCCCCCCCTCCCTGCCCATATACCCATCACACATCCTCCATCCCATAGGCACATCTTCCCTCTTAAAGGGATCTCCGGTATGGAAGTTAGGGCAAATCCCTCAGCGCTCTGATTCTGACCCCAGGCTTCTATTAAAGGGATCATTGGTATGGAAGTCAGGGCAAATCCATGCAGCTCTTTGGTTTTGAACACAGGCCTCTCTTAAAGGGATCCCCAGTATGGAAGTTAGGACCATTCCACTCAGTGCTCTGGTTCTGACCCCAGGCTCTCTTAAGGCTGTGTGCATACGATGCAGATTTACAGCGGATTTTACCCCGCAGAAACGTTGCATATCTGCATTGTGATGTACAGTAGCCTTAAAATCAATGAAAAAAAAAAACGCTGTGCAGACGCTGCAGATTTTTCCGCGCGGTTTTCCCGCGGTACAAAATCCGCAGCATGTTACTTCTTTTGTGCGGTTTTCCATCTCCCCTGTCACCAAATCCGCAGGGGGAAAACCGCAGTGGAAAACCGCACAAAAACCGCAAGAAAACCGAGTGAAAAATGGAAGAAATCCGCAGGAAAAATGCAGGTAATTTGACCTGCGGATTTCTTCCATTCTGCGCGGAAAAATCCGCAGGGCTAAAAAGTCTGTCTGCTCTCTGCCTTAAGGTATCCATGGTATGGAAGTGAGGGCAAATCCACTCTGTGGTTTGGTACTGACCCCAGGCCTCTCATAAAGGGATCTCCGGTATGGAAGTTAGGGTAAGTCCCTCAGCACTCTGATTCTCACTCCAGGATTCTATTAAAGGGATCATTGGTATGCAAGTCAGGGCAAATCCATTCAGCGCTCTGGTTCTGATTCCAGGCTCTCTTAAAGGGATCATTGGTATAGAAGTTAGGGCAGTTCCACTCAGCACTCTGGTTCTGACGCCAGGCCTCTCTTAACGAGATCCCCGGTCTGGAAGTTGGGACCATTCCACTCAGCTCTCTGGTTCTGACCCCAGGCTGACCGGATGATGTGGGATATTAGGGGTAGTAGTTCGGTGGCTCTGGCTGACGGGATGATGTGGGATATTAGGAGTAGTAGTCCGGTGGCTTTGACGGAATGATATGGGATATTAGGGGTAGTAGTCCAGTGGCTCTGATGGGATGATGTGGGAAATTAGTAGTAGTAGTCCGGTGGCTCTGACGGGACAATGTGGGATATTAGCGGTAGTAGTCTGGTAGCTCTGGCTGATGGGATGATGTGAGATATTATAGTGAATGTGGCTATGCGGAGTGGGTGGGGCTATACACTCCGTTTCATATATATATATATATACATTTATATATAAATATATAGATATAATCATTATAATTTGTTATAACTAACCGGAATTAGTTACTATGCCCGGGCAGCGCCAGGCTCTTCAGCTAGTACATAATAAAAGGGACTATAATACATATACAAGTACATTATGTGTGTTTGGAGATATATACATATATATATATTTATATACGTAGCTTTGTAGTCATAAAAAGAGGGGACCAAACACATTTCTTACACAGGGGCCCCAAGCTGTCAATGTCCGCCCCTGAGCTGTGCTGTGCCGTGTGCCTTTAATTAAATACGTATGACCATGTGATATTTCATTTTTTCTTTTTTAATAAATTTGCAAAAATTTCTACATTTCTGTTTTTTTCAGTCAAGATGGGGTGCAGAGTGTACATTAATGAGAAAAAAAATGAACTTTTTTGAATTTACCAAATGGCTGCAATGAAGCAAAGAGTGAAAAATTTAAAGGAGTCTGAATACTTTCTATACCAACTGTACCACTTGTTGTCAACCCAGAAGTACACAGCTGAGTAGCTTACCAGAGGAGATGGATGAGGAGGAAGACGTGAAGGTTGCGTCGCGGCTTCTCACACAAACACGAAGTGTCACAACCACGACAAGCACTGCATCCTCAGCCCCAGCTGTGCCTGTGGCTAGCACCGGTCATGAGAGTGCACTTCATAGGGGTGGCAAGGGTTGCCTAGCCTGGGCATTTTTTGAGATCGCAAAGGATGACCCACCAACACACATTATCTGTCAATTTTTTTAAAAAAAAACCTCAGTAGAGGCAAAAATTGCAATAATTTGACAATTACTTACATGAACTGGCACATGCGCGATCAACATGCCTTAGTGTGGGATTCTCACTGCACTAAAATGCGTACTAGCGAGCCTCGCCAACCACCGGCCATCCCATCAACCTCATCTGCTGCTTCTTCCATCTCAATCACCATTCCAAGTCTTCACACACAGGTCTTCAGCCGCAGAAACTACAATTGTTTACCCACCTCAATCGGATGAGTGAGAGACAGTCAGCTGTTACGGAAGTAGACCTGACTGCTGCATTTGTGTCACCTAGCACAACACATCTTTCTCAATCCACAATAACATTTGCACCTGCACCTGCACCTCACTCATAGTTCAGCAATTTGTCCTGTTCTCCATACTCACCCTCTCTCAGCACAGCAGCCAGCTCTCAGTCCCGCAGTTGTGGTCACAAAAAAAATGTTTCCACCCAGACATGACAAAGTTAAGAGCTTCAACTCCTCCATCTACAATCTGTTGGCCACAGGAATGTTGCCTTTCCACCTGGTGGATGCATGTTACCAACAACATCAACCCATTCCCTGAAAAAAATCTATCTGCTAGGGTGCATTTCACCACTGATACCTTGCTGACTGGCCACTGGGTGAATCTGGTGGCTGTGGGGGCAGGCTGTCAAGGGGTTGCTCAACAAGGCTTTGAATCGCCAGTCATGCCTTGGAGATTTTGTCCTGCCCAGCAGCCAGCCTTTTCTCAGAACATGTCTTAAGTGCTTTTAGTGGTGTCCTGATGAATAAGTGCATCCAGCTCTCCTCTCAAAGTGTAGACTGCCTATCTTTCATTAAAATGAACAAGTCATGAATCTCCAATGATATATCCAGTGGTATTGCCGTATGTGCCATCTTTGTGGTGTCTTCTTTGCCTGCTGTTACTACTGCTGCAGATGTTTCAAACAATTTTTTGAAATGTGGAGATTCCAAGTTGTGTCTCCATCTGATGGGTTGCTTGTGGAGTGTCAGAAGCCTATTATAATATTTGTACCCTGTGTAAATTGATGCTGTCATGATTCCTCTGCTCAGAGTGTCTGGGACGCTGTGATGGACAGCTCTGGTATCGTATCCTGTGCTGGGGTGTGCTGAGCTGTTGGTGCTTTGATTGACAGCTTGGTTGACCTATCTGACTGGAAGGTGCACTGTATTGAGTCTGCTAAACGTTTAACTCCTAGACAGGCAAGATGGTCCTTATTTTTCTCTCATTTCAATTTTTCCATCATGTTCAGACCAGGGTCTAAGAATGTTGGGGCTGATGTTTTTTCAAGCAGTCTTGATTCTGTTTCTCCTCCAGAACTTCCATCCTCCTTTCTTCCTCTAGGAATTGTGATTTCTATGGTATCCTCGGAATTGGAAGCTGAAATTTGTGAGGTCCAGTCATTGACTCATCCGCTACTCCTGAATTTAAATTATTTGTGCCTGCTACACAATCACTGTTCAGCGAACGGAGGTCCATTTGGTGAATCCAAACCGAACAGAACCTTGAAAGGTTTGCTCATCTTTATTAGTGGTATAGTTCACCATGTCCTGGCTGAGCGGTGCATCATCAATAGCAGTGACTTTCAAATGAAAACTGACTTTTTGCAAGAGTAAGCCAACATCATTTGCCACTTTCGCATCATAAAAATGGCTCCAGAACTGCAATTGATTAAGGCCTTACACCACACAGATTTTGCAAGAGAAATGAGTGGTGAACTTAGGCAAAAAAGACATTTGGGGAGGTAACATATACCATATATCATACCAAAATTATAAATAGGTAATAACCCAAAGAAATAAGTACCATGGACCTAATCACAAGATGGGTTGTTACATAAATACAACTATACAACTTCTGGGGGGAGGAAAAAATCCAAATGACAACCAACAGTCTAATATATAAAATTGCTTTATTTATTGATTTATGGCAGGGCAAGAAAACAGTATCAAATGCTAAAGCGCCAATAGTCATCCACAAACATAGAAAGGGCAAAATGGACCATGAATGCCCTGATTATGTAGGGTGTAAAGATTAGAACACCATTCTAATGGAGGTGAATACATTCGTAGAATAATACATCTTACAGTAAAAGCAATGTAGACAATTAGGATGAATGCAGGCTAGTGGATATCATAGATAGTATCAAAAGAGAACACAATACCACAATAGAAATAATATAATATCTGGCGCAAAATTGACCTGATATGTGGGCAAGTGCGGGCAGACAGAGGGTCCACGTGCCCGCTCCAAGGTGCGTTTCAAAACACCTTCATCATGGGGCGCGATGTCAAACAAGCAAAGTGGGTTTAAAAAGGCCGTAGACCGGAAAGAATCAAATAAGCTGACTCCGGAAGTGGTCATCAGCTGCCTTGGCAATGCGCACACACACCAGCTCGGCACGGCGTAATCTGGGCCGTGGGGCCCCACGTGATCAGACGCCCATAGCCCATAATCGTCAGTGCTGGCAGGATAGTAAGGGCATTGCACATGCACAGATCAAAAAATAAGCTAACACGGCATATTTACTTGCTTGACAGTTTTCATCCTTGTTTTGAATTCTTTTTAATATTTCTATTTTTACTCTTTGTCTAGATAAATTTATTTCCAATTGTTTTTTATCTTGGTCTTGGCTGGATGAATCCTTTCTTCAGTTGGCAGAGGAAGATGAAAATTTCAATTTTTTTTTCACCATAATTAATCTTATACATGGATACACTATTGCCCTGTATCTTATTGGGGGTCTAAATATGTGTATGTGCTCTCTTGATTCTTTCTAATGAGTCTCCCTATGTTATATATATGCCTGTTTTTTTCAATTCCTGTGAGCAATTTGCATTTGTACTATGACAAATCAAGTAATATCTATATATGGAAATTGATTATATGATATATCACCTTACAATTTTATATTATCAAAAATATATAGTTCTTTGGTGTTGCACGTGCTCTATACTTCCATATATTATACATTGTGCTAACACTATCTGTATATTTAGTCAGCATCTAACGTTATGCTTATGTGAATACCCTGGCTATGTATATATAATAATATACATTTATATTGTCTGATCCATGAAATTGTTTCTTTTTCTTTATTATTTTTGTATTCTTTATGTTTGATTGTTTACTTTTTCTTCTTTTCTTTTTCTTTTTCCTCTCATGATATAGCCACTATATTTGACTTTCTTTTACCTGCAGTGTTGGTGTTCTATATAAAGAAGGTATCTCTTTATATTTTATATCTCTTTTGTGCTATATATTATGGAGTTTAAATTGACATTAATTATTGCATCTTTGCGACAATTTGTCGCTATAATGTTTGTTTTATACCTATATTTATATATATATATATATATATATATAGGCATCTGATCACATGGGGCCCCGCGTGTTTCTGACATCACGGCCCAGATAACGCCGTGCCGAACTGGTGTATGTGCGCATTGCCAAGGCAACTGATGACCACATCTGGGGTCGGCTTATGTGATTCTTTCCGGTCTATGGCTTTTTTAAACCCACTCTGCTTGTTTGACATCACAATCCCTGATGAAGGTGTTTTGAATCATAGAATCATAGAATCATAGAGTTGGAAGGGACCTCCTGGGCCATCTGGTCCAACCCACTGCTCAAAGCAGAATTCGCTAAATCATCCCCGACAGATGTCTGTCCAGCCTCTGTTTGAAGACTTCTATTGAAGGAGAACTCACCACCTCTCATGGCAGCCTGTTCCACTCATTGATCACTCTAACTGTCAAAAAGTTTTTTCTAATATCTAATCTGTATCTCCTCCCATTCAGTTTCATCCCATTGCTTCTAGTCTTTCCTTGTGCAAATGAGAATAAAGATGATCCTTCTTCAATGTGACAGCCCTTGAGATATTTGTAGACAGCTATTAAGTCTCCTCTCAGTATTCTATTTTGCAAGGTAAACATTCCCAAATCCTGCAACCTTTCCTCAAAAGACAGGGTTTGCAGATCGGTCACCATTCTGGTCGCTCTTTTCTGAACTTGCTCCAGTTTGTTGATGTCTTTTTTAAAATGTGGCGCCCAAAACTGGACACAGTATTACAGATGAGGTCTGACCAAAGAGGAGTAGAGGGAAATAATGACTTCACATGATCTAGACTGTATGCTTCTGTTAATACATCCTAGAATTGCATTTGCCTTTTTTGCTGCTGCATCACACTGTTGACTCATATTCAGTCTGTGATTTATTAGTATACCCAAGTCTTTTTCACATGTGCTGTTGCTTAGCCCTATTCCTCCCATTCTGTATATGCTTTTTTCACTTTTCTTGCCCAGATGTAGTATTTTGCATTTTTCCCTGTTAAAAACCATTCTGTTAGTTGCTGCCCACTGCTCCAGTTTATTTATATCTTTTTGAATCCTCTCTCTCTTCTGTAGTATTAGCTATCCCTCCTAGCTTTGTGTCATCAGCAAATTTAATCAGTTTACCCTCAATTCCTTCATCTAAATCGTTGATAAAGATGTTGAACAATACAGGGCCCAGGGCAGAGCCCTGTGGTACCCCACTTGAGACATTCTTCCAACTGGATGTGCAGCCATTTACGACCACTCTTTGGGTCCGATCACTAAGCCAGCTATGAATCCACCTAACAGTTGCCTTGTCCATTCCATACTTAGTCATTTTTTCAATAAGGATTGTGTGAGATACTTTGTCAAATGCTTTGCTGAAGTCAATATATACTATATCTACAGCATTTCCCGGATCCACCCAATCAGTGATTCCGTCATAGAAGGAAACTAAGTTAGTCTGACATGACTTATTAGTTACAAACCCATGCTGACTCGGTTTAATCACTTCATTCTTGTCCAGGTACTTACATACATGTTGCTTAATAATTTGTTCAAAGATCTTTCCTGGTATAGAAGTCAGACTCACCGGCCTATAGTTACCTGGGTCAACCTTCTTCCCCTTTTTGAAGATAGGAAAAACATTTGCTCTTCTCCAGTCTTCTGGGACTTCTCCTGTTTTCCAAGAATTTTCAAAGATTATGGAGAGGGGTTCAAAAATTTCTTCTGCTATCTCCTTCAGTACTCTGGGGTGTAATTCATCTGGTCCTGGAGACTTGAATTCATTTAGGTTCGCTAAGTGTTTCCTCACTATCTTTGTGCTTATAGATATGATGGATTCTTCTATTCCCTTAATAGGACAGTGAAGAACAATTGATGCTACATTTTCTTTCTGAGAGAAAACAGATGCAAAATAGGAATTTAAATGTTCGGCCTTCTCAACATCCTGTCTTACCATTTCATCATTTTCATCTTGTAAAAATCCTATAGCATCTTTGACTTTTCTTTTACTTTTGACATATCCCCAAAATCCTTTATTATTGCTTTTGACGTCTCTTGCCAGCCTCAATTCATTGTCAGCTTTAGTAATCTGATTTGTGCCCTGCAGGTTCTGCAGACAGCATTATAGTCTTCTTTAGATATGCCTCCCTCTTTCCATTTTATAAACATTTCTTTCTTCTTTTTTAGCATGTGCTTAAGTTCTGTGTTCATCCATCCTGGTTTCCTTAAATGCTTCCTATTCTTCCCTCTTTTCAGAATTGTTAACAATTGTGCTTTAAGAATTTCATTTTTCAAGATTTCCCATCCTTCCTGGACAGTTTTGTCCTTAACGATATTCAGCCATTGGATCCCTCCAATTCTCTTTCTGAGTCCCTTAAAATCTGCCTTTCTGAAATCTAACCTTGAAGTCTGAGTCTTCACAGGTCTTCCTCCTCTAGTTATCCAAAATTCAAAAATAGCATGGTCGCTACCTCCTAGGGTCCAAGCCACTTTTACCTCCTCAACCATTTCCTCCCTGTTTATAAGGATTAGATCCAAAGTAACAGTTCCCCTTGTTTTCTCCCCTACCTTTTGGAAGATAAGGTTGTCAGCAAGAGAGGATAAGAATTTCCTTGACCTGTTAGTTTTGCCTGAGAGAGATTACCAACAAAGAGGGAGCAGCAGGAGAGGTTTGAGGACAGTTCAAAATGGACATGTTGCTCCACTAGTTTAGAGGCATAGGGGAAAAGTGATATAGGGTGATAGCTATACACAAAGGATGGGACAATGGAGGACTTTTTGAGAATGGGTGTGATTGAGGTATGTTTGAAGCATGAGCGGAAGACAACAGCTGTTAGTAACAGGTTGAGGTGGTGGGCTAGCTTCAGGAAGAAGACTGTTGTAAGGTTTGTAATGAGGTAGGATGGGATTGGGTCAAGTTCACAGGTGGTGAGACATGATTTGGAGACTAAAAAGGAAAGATGATCTTCTGTGATTGTGGAGAAGTTGGTTTTGGAGGAGGAGAGTTGAGTAGTTATGCTGTGGGTACTTTAAGCAAAAGCCTTGCCTTATGTTGTCAATCTTCTACTTAAAGTATTGGGAGTTTTCAGCTGGGATAAGTAGATACTGAGAGGGAGCTGGGGGCAAGGAGAAAATTGAAAGTATTGAATAGCTGTTTAGTGTTGTGAGACAGGGATGATATGAGAGATGAGAAATAGGTTTGATTTACTGCAGTGAGAAATTACACTGCATTTTGACAACTTCTGTTTCTGAACGAGCTACTTGACTCCCTTTCTTTGGCAGCTGCACAGGGGTATGCATTGTGGATGAGGGCCAGAATGTACTCCAGTGGATGGCAAGCTATGCTTCAAGTGAGTTCTCCTTGCAGCGCTGGGGTCCTGGGTTCATATCCCACCAAGGACAACATCTGTAAGGAGTTTGTATGCTCTCCCTGTGTTTGCGTGAGTTCCTCCGGGTACTCCGGTTTCCTCCCACATTCCAAAGACATACTGATAGGGAGTCTAGATTGTGAGCCCCAATGGGGACAGTGTCAATAAAGTTTGTAAAGGGCTGTGGAATTAATGGTGCTGTATGAGTAAAATAAATAAATATGAAAAATAAGAAGTAGGTTTGTTTTGCAGCAGTAAAGCATTTTGACAACTTCTGTTACTGGATGGGCTACTCGATTTCCTTTCTTTGGCATCTTTACAGGAGTATGCCTTGTAGATGAGGACCAGAATGTGTGGATGGCAAGCTCTGCATCAAGTGACCTCTACTCCTATTTCTCCACCTTAACGTCACACACATAAGTCCTCCTAAAGTGGCACTCCAATTACCTTAGAGAGGAGATGGGTTGCCCTCCCAGGGCTGTGGGGTACTCGGTACCGGGCCCGATGAGCTTCAATGGGAGATGTCACGGCAGCTGGGACCTGGCCCGTGGCCCTGGGCGCCCATTGTAAAAGGAGTTGTTGCAGTGTGCTTATGGTGATGAAAGTTTGTAAGTGATTCGTGACGCCACCTGTGGTGTTCGGCAATAGAGATGTAAGCTGACACTGCAGACAGATCCTCTGGGACAGATGGTGTGGTGCAGCTATGATGTTATAGCCCTCCACAGGCAGGGCTGTAGTTCCAGGGCAGAGTAAGTGAGGTGACACGTAGGTGGTGTAGTGTCGGGCGCAAGGGATGTAGCAGTGCTGGGCAGGTTGGCGCAGGAATAAGTGGAGGACACCACGGCATGTAGTTCCAAAGCTTTACTCACAGTCTGTTGCAGGTACAGGTGCCCGCATCTGTGCCGTGTCCTCCAGGTCAGGAGCCCAGCCAAACTCCAGGCAAGATGAAGTACTCCTTTACAACACTCCGCCAACATATGTGCCTTTTCTGAACGTCTCCTCTTATAGCGCCTTTGAATGAAGTACTCCTAGTACTTAGTTACACTGGAGTTCCTCCTGTCAGATGTTCCTATGAACTCTATTTGTACGGCAGACAGCTGTAGCCTGCTTTGGGAACTCCTTGCTACTAAGTCCCGGCTCACTAATATGTTGCTGTTGTGCCCCCAAGTCTTGTGTGGGAATAAAGTGGTCACTACTTCTATTCCTCCGGTGTCTGCTGCAGGACCATTAGTATCCGTACAACTTCGGGGACCGGACCCCGGCCTTGAACTGTGAACTTGGGAAGGGTTCTCTCTTCCAACCCTGTTCCTTAGTTCTCCTATTCTCCTTACGTTCCGTGCTAATCCTTCTTTCTTCTGGAGAATCAAGCTTCATTTCTTTGTCTCTTTCCTGTGTCAGCAGACCCAGATCACTGTGGCCTGCTGCAGCACTTCCTTCTCCCATCCCTCTCCCGGGGATCTTCTCTGTCTCACTCTCTGTCCTTCTACATGCTCACTCACTGACTGAATGAATGACTGACTGACTTGAACTCAACTCTTCCTGCTTTTTTATGTAACCTAACTCCACCCACCTCCCCGCACATTTCGTGTTCCAAGCAGGGAGCCACCAAGGGGTACTATTCTACACTCCAAGCAGGGAGCCGCCGAAGGTGCTTTGCTACACTACTTTGTGGTGTGGGGTGCAGGTGTTGGAGTGTGGTTAGGTGTCTCCACCTTACCTGGATGGTGGGGCACCACACCTCAGGAGGAGGTGCAGTACCTCTGTGGCGACTGAACCCTCAGGGGCGCCACAGAGACAAATAACACAGCAGTTGCTCAGTACTTTTGAGACTGCCTTCAAGACTATTGGAAAGTAATTCAAGTTGTTTTCCTAATGAAGCTGTTTATGGGAATGTCAAGTAAAGTTATCAGAGCAATATGGTGGTACTTTCATGAATCTAAGGTTTAACACACTTTCTAGTTTGTCATGTGTTTCTTGGCTGTTCTTTCCTGATATGTTCCTTCATGGTTTTGATACATTTAATCTGAATCTACAAGGTGTGTACATTCAAATAATTTTGTCAAATTACTATTCCGTGAAAGTCTGAAAAAAGACAGATACTGTCAGGAGGGAGACCTGCCATTATTCACAGTGATTCCATTGGCTTTTTTGAAGGGAATTGCACCAGTAAGACTCTTTCTGGTTTCATTTGGAAAATATGGTTTGTAGGTGGTTCTGACAGAAACTCTTAGGCTGTGTGCACACGTTGCGGATTCTGCTGCGTGTCCGCAGCGGTTTTGGCCCTGCGGAAACGCAGCAGTTCTGCAGACATGGTACAGTACCATGTAACCCTATGGCTTTTCAAAACCGCTGTGCTCATGCTGCACTTTTTTCCGCGCGGTTTTGCTGCGGTTTACAAACCGCAGCATGTCAATTGTTTGGGCGGTTTCCGCAGCAGTTTCACACCTTTAACATAGTAGAGGTGTGAAATCGCAGGGCTAAACCGCATTCTAAACCGCAGGAAAACCGCAGGTCACTTTACCTGTGGTTTTACCTGCGGATCCGCGCGGAAAAGCCCGCAGGTGAATCTGCAGCGTGTGCACATAGCCTTATGTTTTGCTTGGCGGAGAGCAGTGCATTAATGTTAACCTAGCTTACACTGTCATTTATGTCTACGTATGACTTGTACTCTGCACTTTTCAGTAATTTTCCACTCTGCAGGATCTCTCTAATTTTCAATTGTCTATGAGCTAGTGGGCTGAGACTTGCTACTATGATGTTTTCCATACTCAGTGCACAGACCCACGAAATGTTAATTTACAAATATCAATAACTAATTATGGTGTAATCTGTTATGTCATCTTGACTGTCATAGGTAAGACTAATTTAGAACTAATAACTTTTCTGTAGAATGGAGAAACTGTGTGTTTTTGTGCATGTTTATAATTTAGTCCATCAAATTTTTTCATATCCTTTACTAGCATCAAAAACGTTCCATCACATGCAAGTGACATTTTTTCTTGCACCATAATTTGCCAGAAATCAGACTAAATTAGAGCTTACAATGGGAACATTACCAGCTTGTGCTGTGTATGACAATGTTGCATCCTAACAGCGTGAAAGCTGTCCTGAGATTTAGAGGCCGACTCAATCACTGGCAGCAAATTACAAATAAATAGAGTAGGATCAATAACGAGCCTTGTCTAGAATAATGAAATGAGTTTTAGCTTATCAACCTATTTTCTTCCCATGGACAGTATATATTTTCACATATCGGTGGTGGAGCATTTTTTATTATAGTAGAAGAAGGGGAAAATGTATGTGTTCTTTATACATTTATGTCAATATGAAGAAATTGGTTTGTCTTTTGAGAGGTCAATATATCATTAAGGATGTTTTTTCCTGCATATAAAGCCTACACTTTGCACATACTACATTGCAAAATTAAAGTGACACAGCACAATAAAGTAACTATATTACTCTTTCTGAAATTTGCGACTTTGGAGAAAACACACCTTTTGGATTTTGCTGGATATCAAAATGGTCTGTTAACACAGCAATAGATTCACTGTAGAGATGTCTTTTGTAATGAACATTTCTCCTTCATTTATCTATTTGCCAACATTGGATGTACTGGCAAATCCAACATCAGCTTTGTGTATATGGAGCGGGCTCAATTGATGAATCCACTTTTTACCCACCTGGGTGTGCTCTTAAATTGGCTTCTGTCTTTAACCCCTTTACAACCTTAGATGTATCCAAATTGCCTCTTCAGAAAGAAAGAGGACTTTTACTCTACAGCGCCACCTATTGGTAGTAGCGATCCTACAAGTCACAATCAACCCTTTAACGAGTCTTGTAGTATGACTTAGGATACAAGCCAAATCAGAATCTCAATTTGCAGACATCGTGGTCGCCTTGTACTTGCTATTATGGATAGGTCACGACGATTGCCCACGCACAGGGGTTGTGAGCATGCGACCACCTGTCAAGTGTCAGCTAATTCTGAAAGCTGACACCCGGCAATCAGTGCCAGGAGTGGTACCGCACCACTCATGGCACTTTAACCACTAAAATGTTGTAATCAAAATCGATTGCAGCATTTAGAGAGCAGGCAGAGGGAGAAAGCATCTTTTGCCCTTGGATTGGCACCTCTGTGACGTCCATGACCAGATCTTACAAACCTCCTAGATCATGCTCAGTACAATCTAGAAAGTGTGTCTGTCAGTGCAGCACTGACAGTTTGTACAGTTTAGGAATGCATTTCTATGCTTTGCAAGCGATCAGCCTGCAAAAAGTGAAAGTCCCATAGTGGTACAAAGTAAAAAAAGTAAAAAAAATGTTTAAAATATTAAAAAGAAAAAAAAAATCACAGTCACTTTGCCAGCACTACCCTGTCTTCCACACTATTCAGTCTCAGTAGCCATCCTTCTGGGCCACATAATCCTCACCCTGATCCTCCTTACTCCCACTCTGCTAAGTACCCGGAGAAAAGTGATTCCACTCTTGGATACTCCAAAAAGCTGTTCACATTTCCATTTATAGATTCTGGTCTCTCGCCCTGCCCGTTTCAAGCCAGACATGAGGAGATTGCAATGCAAATGCAATTACTGTCACAAGAGGTATATGATGGAGAGACACAGTTGCAGACAAGTGATGCTGTTATGTCAGCAAGTCAAGAGGAGGACCAGAGTGCAGAAATGGAAGACGAGATGGTAGACGATGAAGCACTGACTCAACCTGGGAAGGCAACATATCGAGTGAAGATTGCAGTGAAGAGGGGGAGGGATCTGCAGCATCATTCAACATTCAGGAAGAGGCATTGGGGTGACCAGAGACACAAAGTGGGCATATGTACCCCAGAGTACCAACAAGGGTGAAGTTGCTAGGCCAAGGTTTAAGTTGTCCCGAGTCTGGGGCTTTTTTAAAGACAGTCTAGTTAACCCCAAAAAAGCCATTTCTAACATCTGCCATGCCAGCATCAGCAGGGGCAGCACAACTACCAGCCTAACTACCACCAGCATGCTCGGGCTCATGATAGCAAAGCACCCGACTAGTTGGGCTGAATGCTAGGGTACAGAAACAGTGTCTGTGAGCGACACCACTGCTTTTTCCCTGTTGTGGGTTCAAACCAATTCCCTTGTCCATGACTCAGTTAAAGATAACTCCCACCCTACACCTTTCGCTGCACACTTGCAACCTCTGTCAGCAACGACATTCATATCCTTCCCCCAGTGCAGCGTTCAGTTGTCCTCACCCCAGTCCTTAGACGGCAAGACTGCTTGCCCTAGAAATGTTGCCATTTAGGTTTGTGGAGACGGATGCTTTCCGCAATCTGTTTGCAGCTGCCATCCCTCAATACTCGGTCTCCATCCGCCACCAGTTCTACCGGTGTACACTACATTTTGATGAAGGCGCACTGGGTGAATATTGTGGAAGCTAAGACCCAGTCAGATCCCCTAAAGGAAAACGTGCAAAAATCTTTGAGGTCTCAACCAAGATGGAGAGCGGTGATGATGCCATATTCAGCATCAACATCAAGCTTTCCTGTCTACTGAAATACTCAATTCTGACAGTTAAAGAGGAGGCTTTGCAGGCAGAGCAAGTTGAGATTTAGCAAGAAACTATATCATGTGATGCAACTCAGCCCTTCCTCATCTCATCTTCTCAAGGCAGATTGGGTAATATTTAGGTGAAGGAAGAGCAGAAGCTGGTTGTTGCTTTACAGATAGTACTACCCACACCAACTTCATTCCGTCTGTTTAGCATGGATGGTCTGAATTCGAGGAGATGAGAGAGGAAGAGGAGGTGGATGAGGAGGAGAACATGGACATTCGTTCTCTTGGTGAGGACAGGGAAGTCTAGGCGGTTGGCAGTCTGGCACACATGGCTGAGTTCATGTTCCGCTGCTTTTCTTGTGACCTTTGAGTTGTACTAATTTTGTCCAGCGCTAATTACTGGTTGGCCACCCTTTTAGATCCACGCTACAAGGAGAACTTTACATCTCTCCTTCCCGTGGCAGAGAGGTCTAATAAAACATTGCAATACCATAAAGCCTTAGTTGAAGAACTATTAAAAAAAAATTCCCATCTCACAACACTGGTGGCAGCGGTCACAGTTTATTGGACAACCAAGCAGTAGAGATGAGGGAGACCCACACCAGAGGTAGGGGAACACTTTCAAATGTCTGAGACAGTTTGATCAGACCCTCCCACTGCCCAGGCCCGGATGCATGGGGTACTCTGACAAAGAGGGAAACATTTTGGAAGATGTTGAATGAGTACCTTGTTGACCGTATGATTGTCCTCCATGATTCCTCTATGACTTACAACTATTCGGTATCTAAGCTAGACATGTGGCATGATCTGTCTCTCTTCACCTTGGAAGTCCTGGGCTGCTCTGCCGATAGCATTTTGTCAGAGCGGGTTTTTAGTGCTGACAGGGGTATTTCAAACCCTGGCAACTGAAAAAGCTAACAGGCTGAGTCTTATTAAAATGAACAAGAGCTGGATTGACCCACACTTCTCAACACGAGTGGATGACACCAGCGGAACATAAAATGAAATCCAGAGGTTTTTTTCTCTCTTTGGGGTCTATTCCCATACACCCCTTCTCAGCCAAACATGGGTACATGCTTCAGGATTTTGTCTTTTTTGTGTCGTCCTTCTCCACCACCATATCAACAGATATGCTACCCTCGCTTTTTTAAGAGTGTTCATGATGCACGCTTTAATAATTTTTAGAGACCTACCTCAAACATTCTGAGGACCTCCACTACATCTCTTCAAAGGGTATTGGTGTGCCTCTTTCTAATTTTAAGCATCCCTTGCACTTAATGCATACGCTTTACCAGTGTAGGACACTCACTCCTTGGTAATGGAAAAAATGCATTTCTGAGATTTCACCTTCTAGTTGAGGGAACATTTTTGAATACCAAATGAGCTGGTGGGCTCTATTAGTATGTGATCCAGTGCCATGTTGCTATATGTAAGTACAAAAGATTTGATAGGAACGGCGGAACGCACTAAATAAAATAAATAATAAAGTGCGCTCGCCGCTCGGGGTCCACCGTGCAGAAGGTGTTATAACTGCTGCTGAGTAATGGCAGACGTGCTATATGGCGGTATAATGCGCACGGGTTCAACTTCACCCGAAGTGCGCAAAGCTGACTGTGTTCACTCACAGAGGTGCTGTAACATAAACATACAAAAAGCTGAGCCTGTTAGTGTCACAGGCCTCAGGTAAATGCACACAGGATATCTGGTCACAGGAGCAGGACCCAAGGCAGAGGAGCTGCGACCATCTAGACCTACCGTGCATGTATCCGCAGTAGCCACGGTCTGGCGCTGACTCTAATCTAAGTCCATATACACATTCGTAATATCAAATGGAGGGGTTCTTAATGAGTCATTTGCAGGTTCATACATCCATCATCATTCACACAGTAGCAACTAGAGACTATACTAGCGCATGGCCGAACGGTCATGCGCGCTTTTTATAGCCGGGACCTTCCAGAAGCTTCCAGATCTCCGAGATGGACCAATGAGATCTGGAGCAGGACCTGGGCACATGACTCCCGATCTCCAATGGAAGATCGTCTCGTGAGCATGCCCAGTAGGAGAACAGAGGGACTTAGTCTCTGGAGCAGTCTGCTGCAAAGTAATTTTCTCTGCTGTAGATAAACAGTAGGAGACTGCAGAATGTGAGGCTCTGGATTCCTGCAGAGCAGATGCAGAAACCCGACGCCTAACAAGATTCTGGTCTCCTCCATATCAGGCTGATTAGATGTGAAATGCTCCACTATATTCCCCAGCAGGGTTGATGAATTAACAGTCCTGAATGCTTTTATGTTAAACTAATTGCTTTTTTCAAGGCTAATTCAAATAGATTGTTTTCTGTTATAATAATACTGCTCTTATCTGCAATTTGTGCAAGATGAGGTGTGGCAGTAGGTATAGCATATGACAGGCTTCTAGTCAGGGATTATTATTCTAACCTTTGCAGCTGTTTTTTCATACACTCAATAATTCATTTTTTTTACGGTGATCTGTACTAATAAATTCATCAAGCAGGAAAATTTAACTGATTTAATGTGTCCATTCACAGTTTCTTGTTTTGGAAGTACCACTTCTGAACTCTCCAGTGCTTTGTTTCCATCCATTTAAGTGTGCTTCTTGAAGTATGTTGGAGTCATTGTCCTGCTTGAAGACCCATAACATGGAATGCAAACCCAGCTTTCTTACCCCGGGCAATTCATTGTGATCCAAAATCTTTTGGGAATATTCACATTTAATGATGCTTTGCATGCAGTCAAGCCACCCAGGGCCAGAGGCACTAAAACAACCCCAAACTATCTTTGAACATTCACCATATTTGACCATAACTACTGTGTTCTTTTATTTGTAGGCCTCGTTCCATTTGCAGTAAACAGTAAAATGATGTGCTTTACCAAACAAACTATATATTGGTCTCATCTGTCCATGAGATGTGTGCTGGCCCTCAAAAATAGTGGGGGCTGGCCGGCTGTTGGCTCTCCAAGTTTCAAACTTCACAGTATTAATGCAATAAAGAAAATTTGCCCACATCAGATGGATAATTTAGCATCTGCTTATCCTCCAAAAATGCTTAGTAGAAGCTGGATGGTGACCTTCTAAAATTAAAGTAAAAGGCCGATTGCTTGCCCTCTAACAATAGTAAGAGGCGTCTGATGGCCTTCTCCAAATACCTTAGGCCATCTGATGTCCAGGATAAAAAAATTGCGACTTTCCGGTATGTGTAGTGACAGTTTTGTCACATACTGGAGACACTGACACACGTACACCCATTAAAATGAATGGTTCTCTGCACATGTCAGCGTGTTTTCACGGACACACCGTCCATTTGCAAAACACGGAGACATGTCAGTGTTTGTGGGAGCGCACGGTCTGCAAAACCTACTGCACCCATGCAGACGGATGGCCGCTGGGAAAAAAGTGCTACTGTAAGCCGCAGTGATGAGCGTTGACATCACCGCTTGTCACTGAGCATGCACCGACTGCTTCCCATTCATTCCACAGTAGTTTACAGTTTGAGCAGCTGTATTAGCAGTGCTCTGGCTGTAAACTGATTAACCCCCCAAGATGGATTTTTGCTGGGGGACTTGACTGAGCACCGGACAGGTATGCTATATTGTTGGTTTAATATTTTTTTATTTTTTACAGGAGAACAATGGCTTCCATATGGGATTAGAAGTATAATAAAGATTTTAAAACTGTGTTGTGTATTCTTTCATTAAAATACTTAGTTCTTATTTTGTGTGTTTATTTAACCCTTGAAAAATTCTAGGATTAGTAATGGATAAGTGTCTTATTGACACCTCTCCATTACTAAGTCGGGCTTAATGTCACCTTACATTAGCAAGGTGACATTAACCCCTTATTAACCCCACTTGCGACCACAACAGGTTAAGTGGGAAGAACCCGACAAAGCTCCAGAATAGGAGCATCTAAGGCTAGTTTCACACTTGCTTTTTTTTGCAGCGCGTTTTTCCCGCAAAAAAACGCATTGAAAAAACGCATACATAAGCATACAACTGCTGCGTTTTTTTCAAGCATTTTTATGAGCATGCATGAAAAAAACGCAGCGTTTTTATGCGTTTGTATGCGTTTTTAGCGCGTTTTTACCGCGTTTGCGTTTTTTTCCAACATTTTTAGGTGGCCCCTCACACTACCCAAACCATGACTTTACTAACCCTAACCCTGACCCTAACCCTAACCCTAACCCTAACCCTGACCCTAACCCTAACCCTAACCCTGACCCTAACCCTTAACCAAATCATACTTAACCCTAACACAAACCCTAAACCCTAACTAACCCTAACCCTAACCCTAACCCTGACCCTAACCCTAACCCTAACCCTGACCCTAACCCTAACCCTAACCCTGACCCTAACCCTAAACCTAACCCTAACCCTAACCCTGACCCTAACCCTAACCCTGACCTTAACCCTTAACAAAACCATACTTAACCCTAACCCTGACCCTAACCCTAACCCTAACCCTAAACCTGACCCTAACCCTGACCCTAACCCTAACCCTAACCCTAACCCTGACCCTAACCCTTAACAAAACCATACTTAACCCTAATCCTGACCCTAACCCTGACCCTAATCCTTAACAAAACCATACTTAACCCTAATCCTGACCCTAACCCTGACCCTAACCCTAACCCTAACCCTAACCCTGACCCTAACCCTAACCCTAACCCTAACCCTGACCCTAACCCTTAACAAAACCATACTTAACCCTAATCCTGACCCTAACCCTGACCCTAATCCTTAACAAAACCATACTTAACCCTAATCCTGACCCTAACCCTGACCCTAACCCTAACCCTAACCCTAACCCTGACCCTAACCCTAACCCTAACCCTGACCCTAACCCTTAACAAAACCATACTTAACCCTAATCCTGACCCTAACCATGACCCTAATCCTTAACAAAACCATACTTAACCCTAACCCTGACCCTAACCCTAACCCTAACCCTGACCATAACCCTAACCCTAAACCCCCTTAACTAACCCTAACTCTAACCCAAACCCCTAAATTCCATGGTTTAAAAAAAAAACGCATATGCAAAAAAAGCATACATGAGCATGCCAGTGCGCACATATGCGCATCCATAGGCTATAATGGCCATTTTTAGCGCAAAACGTGCGCATATGTGCGCATGCGCTTTTTTGCAGGGCCAAAAAATGCAACATGCTGCGTCTGGAAAATCCAATCGCACACCCCAAAAAAATGCAGCGCATGAAAATCGCATACATGCGCTGACCAGTGCGCAGGTATGCGCACCCATGTTAAATATAGGGGAAAAAACGCATGCGCAGGTGTGCGTTTTTTTCCAGCGCTAAAAAACGCAAATGTGAAACCAGCCTAATAGATGCACCTTTTCTGGGCAGCTGCGGGCTGCTGTTTTTAGGCTGGAGGAGGCCAAGATCAATGGCCCCTTACCAGCCTGAGAATAGCAGCCCCCAGCTGTGAGTTTTGCTGGGTTGGTTCACAAAAAGGGGGCCACACATCGCAGTTTCATTCATTCAATCTCTCCTGCTCACTGTTGCCGGCAGAGGAGAGAAGAATGACAGCCCTGTTCAGCACCAGCCGCCAGGGAACAGCGCTTACTGTAGCACTTCTTCCCCGGAGGCCATCCGGGTGGTCCTGATGTGGCACATTTGCGGCAAACAGTTGCCACACGTGTGCCACACGAAGGTACCATGTATACACATGGACACACAGACATGGATAGCTCTGGTACTGATTTTTCCGGTACCGGAAATATCTGGACGTTTGAGACTGGCCTTAAACAGGATGTGTCTAATCATGTCTCACTCACCACAAGGTCAGATAAAGTATTAAAATGATAAAATTACATTTCCTGTTGAATGTTTTTATCATGAGGGATGAGATTCAAGTTTGAAATTGAGTGCTGGCTGATGTTTGACAAACACATCCGAGCACTCAGATACTCGAATGATATCCGAGTATCACCGAGCACATTCACTCATCCCTAGTTTTCACTGATGAGACAATCACTTGACAGAGGAAGAAGAAGAAAACACTACTGAAGGATGTGCATACTAGAAGACATATAAAAATAACAGAATAACTTTTTTTATTACCACACAGGTAACAAACATTTTAAATAACAAGTAACACCATGTGGTTCCATCACTCAAAACCCATAATATACATGTAAACAGCGCTACTGCAGGTAATGCATATAAAGATCAAATATCATAAATAGAAATGAGCGAATTTGTTTAGATTTTGTCCCCCAATCTGATTTTGACATATTCAAGCCATATTTGAACAATATTTGTGCCGTATGTATGATCGGTTCTGAATGCATTTGGTAATTTCTATTCCCATCCCATTGACTCTAATGACATTTGGCGGTGTTCAACAAATATTGCAAAAACAATATTTGATTCCGATCGTATTTGGACCGAATCCGAACAAATTCGCTCATCTCTAATCATAAACAATTGTGTGAGGAGAACGCTCCAAGTGTTTATCTAGATATTAGCAAGTAAACAATTAATAAAATAAGCTCCCAAGGGTCCCTTCCTACCTAGGTAAGATGAATGGGTCCACAGACCTTCTAATGTATAGGACCAAGCAGCATGTGCACTGCTGGATTAAGAATCAAAAGGATGAATAGCTAACTGCTAGAACCAGCATGGTAAGACATTGTATAGGCTAGAGTAGCACTATGCATATAAGGTGGCCTTACATGCAGAGGCAAATGCACAGACAATCAGCTGACCCGTAGTAAGTGCTGCTGATGCAGTAAGATTAGCGCCCAAATAGAGTAATACTGAAGGGCCAAGGTGGCGATATCCATTACCATAGGAAAGTGGGAGGTCAGGCAATCATAGGGAGCATAAGAATGGATGGTAACTCAGCCATAGCCCCATGCGTATCGCCGTGTCAGGCACGGCTTCGTCAGGGGAAATATCAACCATTGTTAAGGCTGGCGGAACGCACCAAATAATAAAGATGGTAATAAGGTGCGTTCGCAGCCCGGGGTCCACCGTGAAGGGGTGGTAACCTGCTGCTCAGTAATGGCGGATGCTATATGGCGGTATATTACAAAAAACACACGCGGGTTATCGTCACCCGGTATGTACGGGGCGGACTCTGTTGCGTCACAGAGCCGCACTACCGCTGAACATAAACGCCGGAGCCTGTTTGTGCTCACAGAGCTCGGCTAAAAGAGCGCACGGTGTACGGCCACAGAACGCTACCCCAAGTACACAGGGTTAGAGTCCCTCTAGGCCCACTGAGCATGCGGTGTCGCTGCCACGAGTGCCTCTAAAGACGCTGGCAGTGGAGTGTGGAGCACGTGCACTGAGGCGTGCTGGATCACTGGTGAGGACCAATGTCTGACTCAAACCCTGAGCTACCTACACCTAAGCCTGGGCGCTAGCAGGCTAGGCTGCACAACACATGCGAACCAAGGGTAGGGGTTTTATAATGAGTCAGTCACCAGATACATTCATACGTGCATACATCTCTCATACCTTATAGTCTGTAAATACAGTCTATCCTAGCGCATGGGCGAGCGGCCATGCAATCTTTTTATAGCCACGGGTGTCTGGGACCTTCCTGGCTTCTCAGATGGGCCAATCCGAACACGAGCAGGACCTGAGCACGTGACCCTCCATCTCCAATGGGAGATCACTCTACGGGCATGCTCAGTGGCCCAACATAAGGACTTAGTCCCTGGAGAATCTCGCTGCTGAGCAGCCTGCATTGTCATAGCTGTGCCAGAGGTGGCAGCAGCAAGCAAACCCACGGAGTTGGCCTGGGCAGACTCCACTGCGGCCGAAGAAGAATGGGAGACCGCTGGGTGCAAGGCTCTGGATTCCTGCTGTGCAGTGTCAGGAACCTGACGCCTAACAACCATATGGCCAAATAAGTTTAAATACCTGTAAAATCAAGCAGGATTCCATACTGGTGTCAGCCAGGAATCAGCTCTCAGAAGTTAAGGCGCTCATAATGCGATAGCATAGACCGGGCAGTCATCTCTGCCCGGACCCAAAGAAAGCGCATGTGCAGTTGCCAATACAGAGCCAGCAGCATCAGAGGTGCAGGATGAAGTCAGAAGAGGGCACAAGTATAAAAAGGGTAGTATAGCACATGCGCATCTCCTGGGAGACTCAGGGTATATTTGTAAAATTAGAGGAATCATTTTTTTTTGCATAGGAGAGAGTAGGACCTGGGCGAACAAATCCTGTAAGGACCTAAAGAAGGGGCAGAACTCCAACCCAGTGTAAATATTCATATATAAGCCCATACCCGAAATAACATTTTATGATAATGAGAGAAGATTATTCAATAGAAAGTAACAATATGAGTGTTGCACAGGTGTCCAACACCCAAGGACAAACTAACATAAAAATAATTATGTCAAAAGCAACAACAGAAGTTTGGCATAAAAGTCCAGAAGTAAGAATGGACTGATAAAATGCCAGGATCTAGTGGCATGAGAAAACCATAATGGCCCAAGTGACAACCAGAAATTTTAGATAGCCGAAGAGGGAGTTTATTTATGAAGTACAGTAGATAATGTGTAAGAGTGCACGAAATGTGTGTGTTTTTATCTTAGTTGTTCAAAATTGTATTTTAGAGGTTAACAGCTGGAGAAATCACAATACATAGACATTGAGTCGTGACTCAAATGAATTCTGGTTTACTGGTTGAAATGTACAGCATTTTGTAGGGAAAAATAAGGGACTTTGCTACACATCCCCTCATTGCCTTATCTCATAATTATTGCTAGTCATTGCTAACGTCTGTCGCCCACATGTCATTATCTATATTACTTTAATGGATAATCACTTAGGTCAAGCTGACATCTGTATTGCACATAAGCTTCAAAGTCAACTGATATGGTCAGCAATAAAGATTTTTAATTATTATTTATTGTTATAGCGCCATTTGTTCCATGGAGCTTTACATGTGAGGAGGGGTATACTTAATGAAAGCAAGTACAATATTCTTAAACAGTACAAGTCACGACTGGTACAGGAGGAGAGAGGATCCTGCCTGCGAGGGCTCAAAATCTTCTAGGGATGGGTGAGGATACAATAGGCGAGGGTAGAGCTGGTCATGCAGTGGCTTGGTCGATCGGTGGTTACTGCGGGTTGTAGGCTTTTCGGAAGAGGTAGGTCTTCAGGTTCTTTTTAAAGGTTTCAATGGTAGGCAAGAGTCTGATATGTAGGGGTAGAGAGTTCCAGAGTAGGGGTGATGCGCAGGAGAAATTTTGTATGCGATTGTGGGAAGAAGAGATAAGAGGGGAGTAGAGAAGGAGATCTTGTGAGGATCGGAGGTTGCGTGCAGGTAAGTTTTGGGAGAAAAGATCACAGATGTAAGGAGGACACAAGTTGTAGATGGCTTTGTATGTCATGGTTAGGGTTTTGAACTGGAGTCTTTGGGTAATGGGGAGCTAGTGCAGGAATTGACAGAGCGGAGAGGCTGGGGAATAGTGGGGGGACAGGTGGATTAGTTGGGCAACTGAGCTTAGAATAGATTGGAGGGGTGTGAAGGTGTTAAAGGGGAGGCCACAGATCAGGAGGTTGCAGTAGTCAAGGCAGGAGATGATGAGGGTATGGACTAGGGTTTTTGCAGATTCTTGGTTGAGGAATGTATGGATCCATTAAATATTTTTGAGTTGAAGTCGGCAGGAAATGGAAATGGCTTATATATCTGGCTTGAAAGAGAGATCAGTGTCAAGGATAACCCCGAGGCAGTGAGCTTGTGGGACTGGGGAGAGTGGGCAGTTTGGGGGTTTGAGTGAGATGGGGGAAAGATGAGGAGTTCTGTTTTATCCATATTAAGTTTCAGAAATCTAGCGGAGAAGAAGGATGAAACAGCGGACAGACATTATGGGATTCTGGTTAGTAGGGTGGTGATATTTGGTCCAGAAATATAGATCTGTGTGTCATCAGCATAGAGGTGATACTGAAAGCCATGAGATTCTATGAGCTGTTCCAGGCCGAAAGTGTAAATGGAGAAGAGCAGGGACCCTAGGATTGAACCTTGCGGGACTCCGACAGATAGGGGGCACAGTGAGGAGGTGGTGTGTTAGTGGGAAATGCTGAATGTTCGGTCTGTTAGGTATGACGCGATCCAAGATAGGGCCAAGTCTGTGATGCCAAGAGATGAGAGGGTCTGTAGTAATAGGGAATCGTCCACTGTGTCAAAGGCAGAGGACAGATCCAGGAGGAGGAAGACAGAGTAGTGTTGCTTGGCCTTGGCATTTAATAGGTCATTGGTGACCTTAGTTAGGGCAGTATCAGTGGAGTGATGCGGCCGGAAGCCAGATTGTAAGTGGTCGAAAAGGGAGCAAGAAGAGAGGTGGGAGGACAGTTCAAGATGGATGTGTGGTTCCAGTAGTTTTGAGGCATAGGGGAGAAGTGAAATAGGGCAATAGCTAAATACAGAGGATTCGTCATGAGAGGGCTTTTTGAGGATAGGTGTGATTGAGGCATGTTTAAAGCTTGAAGGGAAAACACCAGTTGTCTCTGATGTTATCAATCTTCTGCTTGAAAAATGAGGCAAAGTCTTCAGCTGAGATTAGTGGAGAGGGAGGGGGTGCTGGGGGAAAGAGGAGAGAATTGAATATGTTGAATAGCTGTTGTGAGACAGGGACGATATGAGAGGTAGGTTTGTTTAGCTGTGGCGAGTATAGCCTTGAAAGTAGTGAGGGACTGTTTGAATGTGATGAAGTCCTCATTGGAATGGGACCTTTTCCATTTCCGCTCAGCAACCCTGGAAGCACATCTCAGTTCTTTGGTCAGGCTGGTCTGCTAGGGCTTTGTTTATTTTGCAAGCTTTGGTATGTGTGAGAGTGTTATGTGTCAGATTCCTGCAGCTGCACAGCAGGAATCCAGAGCCTTATATCCAGCGGTCTCCCATTCCTCTCTGCCCGCTCAGGGACCTGCACAGCAATCTCGGCAATCCAGGCGCCCTGCTCAGACCAGTTCTCTGGGTCTGGATGTTGCTGCCACCCCTGGACCAGCAATGCTAGCGCAGCCTGCTTTGCAGGAAACCACTCCAGAGGCTAAGTCCTCTCGCCGTGCTACTGGGCATGCCCACGAGACTATCTCCCAGTGGAGATCGGGGGTCACGTGCTCAGGTCCTTGTCCTGATCTGATTGGCCCATCTCAGAGGTCTGGAAGGTCCCAGGAAGCGCATGGCTATAAAAGGCCCACATGGCCGCTCGGCCATGCGCTAGTATAGGCTATACTTGCTAGATGTGTGAATGGTGACGGATGTATGATTCTGGTGACTGACTCATTTGAAACCCCTTCCCTCTGATATTACGCATGTGGATAGGGAACTATAGTTATAGTCAGCGCCAGTCAGTGGCAAGCCATACGCCACAGTGCATGCCGCACCGCTACACTAGCGTCCAATAGTGTGATGCCTCACAGCACTATCGTACAGCAGCAGTAGTTACCGCCGCGCTGCAGATAGCAGGACTTACTGGCGTCCGCGGTAGCGACGCCGCACGCACGGTAGGTGAGGACGGACACCGACCTCGGCCTTGAGCCGCGTCCTGTGACTGTATACCGCGTGTGCACGCCAGCTGAGACCTGTGAAGCTAACAGGCTTGGCGTTTATGCTTTTTTGTACTAAAGCGCCTCTATGAGTTTAACAGAGTCTGCTCTGTGCACCTCGGGTGACGTTTAACCCGAGCGCAGTATACCGCCATATAGCTAGTCTGCCATTACTCAGCAGCTGTTGTTACACCTACTGCACGGTGGACCCAAGGCGGCGAATGCACTTCCTATCATTTATATTTAGTGCATTCCGCTGTCCCTAACATTATACTAGCACCAGGGTCTGGCTAGTAATGGCGGTCCTGCAGCAGCTGCAGCGGTACATTCGGCAACTGGAGAGCAGGTTGGTGGCTATCGAGAGCTCCACCTCAGCTGCGAATGCTACGGTAGCTGCTGCTCAGTCAGTCGCAGAGGCTGTCTCACGCGTGCCCACACTCACGCCTATGCCGACAATATCCTGCATCCCGCTCCCCAACAAGTTTTCGGGTGACAGCGCCACCTGTAGGGGATTCGTGAATCAGTGCTCTATCCAGCTTGAGTTACTGGCTGCACAGTTCCCTACAGAGCGGGCTAAGGTGGGGTTTATTGTTTCTCTTTTGTCTGGTAGGGCACTAGAGTGGGCTACGCCATTGTGGGAGTGTGATGATCCCGTGGTTCAGGGGGCTGCTCAGTTCCTCGTGGCTCTGAAGCAGGTATTTTTGGTACCACGGATCACGCACGACACCTCTCTCCAATTATTGGCCCTAATACAGGGGTCTCTCTCGGTCAGCCATTATGTCGTCCGATCCTGGACATTGGCTTCCGAACTAAAGTGGCCCGATAAAGCACTCATCCCTGTGTTTTGGAGAGGGTTAGCAGAGCATGTCAAAGATTCTCTAGCAACCAGAGAGATCCCCACAAGTCTGGAGGAAGTGATTGCCATCTCCACCCGCATTGATCTCCGGTCTATGGAGCGCGGGCTGGAACGTGTGCAATCCAGATGAAGGGTTAACTTGGCTCCCACCTACATCGAGTAGCTAAGATCTCCCCCTCAGGAGCTTACATCTTCTGACCCTATGGAGGTGTGTCTCGCGCCAGCCCAAAGCCACGTCCGGTGCGAAGCTCCGCACGTTATTACCAGTGCCGGCAGTTTGGTCACTCGGCTAGCATGTGTCCTCTGCGGTTGGAAAAACGATCACGTCCAGTGGTCGTAGGTGGTGGTCAGACACATATGAAAGCTTTTTCTCCCAAACCGATATGCCGAGGGACCTTAGATAGCGGGGCCTCCACCTGGGAGGCAGAGGTTACCTTGGATTCCGGGGCTGAGGGGAACTTTATGTCCTCGACCTTCGCCCAGAAACATGCTATTCCACTGGTGCTACTGCCCCAACCTCTGACCATCAGGGTGGCTAATGGTGCACCTTTACCATCTCAGGTGACCCACCAGACAGTCCCACTCAGGCTCTCAATCTCACCCTCTCATCGTGAGATTCTGTCCTTGTTCATTTTGCCAGATGGCATCGACCAGGTGCTTCTCGGAGTTCCCTGGCTCCGTTGTCACTCCCCTCATATTGATTGTGCTTCGGGGAATATACTGGGTTGGAGCAAGGACTGTGAGGGAAGGTGCCTGAGGGGCAGTGTTTAGGTAGCTTCCACTGAAGTGCCCGCGGATCTCTCCGCGCTTCCTAAACCTTACCACCAGTACGCGGACGTCTTCTCTAAAAAATCTGCAGAGACGCTCCCGCCGCACCGTCCTTACGATTGCCCAATAGATCTTCTGCCAGGCACGGAACCTCCTAGAGGCTGTGTGTATCCGCTGTCACTCCCTGAGACAGAGGCTATGTCTCAATATATCTGGGAGAACCTGGCTAGAGGTTTTATCAGAAAGTCCATGTCGCCGGCTGCTGCAGGGTTCTTCTTCGTGGTATGAGACTTTGTAAGTTGTCCCGGTAGCGAGGATCTAGGAGGGTGTACACCCAATAATCAGTCGTGTTGAGAATGTGGGCGATGCGGCGGTCATTTCTCAGGCACTGCAGCATGAAATCAACCATGTGCTGCAGACTCCCAACTGCCAAAGAAACGCTGTCCCTTGCTTGAGTCGTCATCTCTGCCTGCTCTGCATCACCCCACCCTCGCTGTACATACTGACTAGAGCATTGTGTACATCCCTCCTCTGGAGAGATGTCTTCCTCCTCCATTGACTCCTTCTCATCCTCCTCACAAAGTGTCCCCTGCCTAGCGTAGACTGTCCACGTAGCGCAGACTGTCCAGAAGTAGATGGCATTTGGGACTCCTCATCCTCCACCTCTTCCAAAACCTCCTCCCTTAGTGCTTGCAGTGTTTTTTGAAGCAGGCAGATAAGGGGGACAGTCATGCTGACTAGTGCATCATCTGCACTCGCCATCCGCATGGAATCATCGAAGGCACGCAAAACGAGGCAGATGTCCTTCATAGAGGCCCACTCAGTGGTGCTTAAGTGTGACTGGCGCACAGTGAGACTTGTTTGCGCCTGATGCAGCTGGTACTCCATGACTGTTGCCTGCTGCTCACACAACCGCTCCAACATATGTAACGTTGAATTCCACCTGGTGGGTAGGTCACATATGATGCGATGTTCCGGAAGGCATAATCGGCGCTGCAGAGCAGCAAGACGCGACGTTGCCGTGCTGGAACGCCGCAAGTGAGCGCACTCTATGCGGACCTTGTGCAGCAGTGCATCAGGATCCAGATAGTCCCTCAGAAAGCTCTGCACGACCAAGTTCAGCACATGTGCCAGACATGGGATGTGAGTGAGGTTGCCTAGGCCCAGAGCTGCCACCAGATTTCAGCCATTGTCACACACTACCAAGCCCGGCTGGAGATTCTCTGGCACAAACCACACGTTGCTCTCCTGCTTGATGGTATTCCAGAGCTCCTGCGCTGTGTGGCTTCGATTCCCCAAAAAAATTAATTTGAGTACGGCCTGTTGACGTTTGGCCACGGCTGTGCTCATATCGGTCGTAACAGGCTCATGCAGCACTGATTCTGAGGAACTTGAGTAAGAGGAGGAGTCAATGTGTACAGACTGGATTCCTGCAATCCGTGGAGTTGGCAGAACACGTACAGTGCCACTCTCCAGATCTGTACCCGGCTCCACAACATTGACCCAATGGACAGTGAGGGAAAGGTATTGTCCCTGTCCATGGTTACTGGTCCACGCATCGGTGGTCAGGTGGACCTTGCTACTGACGGCGTTTAGTAGCGCATGTTTTATTTTTCCCTCCACATGTTTTTGCAGGGCAGGGACGGCTTGCCTGCTGAAATAAAAGTGGCTGGGCACGGTGTATTGTGGGACTGCCAATGCCATGAATTTCCGAAAGGTGTCATTCTCCACCAGCCTGAATGAGAGCATTTCAAGGGCCAGTAGTTTGGTAATGCCAGCATTCAGAGCCTGTGCTTGGGGATGGTTTGCCGAGTATGGCCGTCTTTTATCCCATGCCTATGCTACCGATGGCTATAGAGTGGCCTGGGAGTGTGAGGATGACTGGGAACATGGTGCTGTGGGTGGAATGTCACTGGGTCTCTGGACAACAGTGCCAGAGGTTCTTCCTTGGTGATCCTGTGAGGAATCCGAACCAGCTGTGTGTGAGCTGGAGGAAGAGGCCCCAACACGAGCTGAAGAGGTGGTAGGTGGTGCTGTACGTTGGCCTACGTCTTCAGTGTGTCTGTGTAACTCCACCTCGTGCTTGGTCCGCACATGTTTCCACATATTTGTGGTATTGAGGTTGCTGACATTTTTCCCTCTTTTGACTTTCTGATGACACAGCTTGCATTTGACAGAGTAAATGTCATCTGCAACTGTGTCAAAAAAGGACCACGCACTGCAAGTCTTGGGAGTGCCCGTTTTGGCTTTTGAAAGAGGAATGCTCCTAATGGGTGCCGAAGTGGAGGCCACAGGCAACCAAGTCTGCCCCCTCCCTCTCCCTCCTGTTTTGGTCGTTTGGGGAATCTCTTCCTCAGAGCTGCTCCCACCACCTTCCTGTTCCTCACGCCATGATGGGTCAAGGACCTCATCATCTACACTCCCCTCTTCAAACACCTGCTTCTCCTGCCTGGGTTGTCTCGCCAGCATCGTACGCACCAGAAAGTGGCACCTGAGTCTCGTCATCATCTGATGCGTACTGAGGCGTGCTGACCAAAGGCACTGGCCCACCCGCCTCTTCAGATTCAGAGGGACAAAGAAGTTGCGCATCACTGCATACTCCCTCTTCTTCACATTCTTGAAAGCTGCTTGGCTGGCCCCCTCTTTCCAAGCCAACAGATTCAGAGAACAGAAGTAGAGACTGTGATGGCTCCTGTCCAGGGCTCTCTGACTGCCTGGGCACTTTGGCAGGTGGTGAAGAGACACATGGTTGCTCTTCAGTGCTCTGGCCCTGAAAGGACGTGGAAGTCATTGAAGTCGATGCGTTAGCTGCCATCCATCCGACAATGGCTTCAATTTGTTCCTCCCGCAGCAGTGGGGTACGGTGAGGTCCTACAAAGCAGTGCATAAATGACTGTTGCCTGCTAAAACTGGGGGATGCTGACTCACTGGTGCCAACAGCAGGCACAGAATCCCCACGTCCTCTCCCTGCAGAATCCCCACGTCCTCTCCCTGGTGAATCCCCACGTCCTCTCCCTGCTGAAACTCCACGCCCACGTGCCTTACTCCCTGCCTTCATCTTGGTAGACTGATAAAGATAGGCAGAAAAGTACAAAGGAGGGGCTTAGTGTGCTTATTCCTGAACAGTTGGCAACAGGTATAAGAAACACTAATTTTATGAAGTGTGTGTGTGGACTACACTTTAATAGGAGCTAATGTGGCCTACACAACTGTCAAATGGAGTGTTTGGTGAACTTTATTTTGTTTTATTTTTTTGAAAAAAAACTAAAAGGATGTGACCAAAGATTTGAAAGTGATAGTATCACAAACTTTTTGGAGCTATTACAATGCAGGAAGGTAACCTACAATGCAAAAGATGAGGCTCCAAAAAATAGGGTAATACTAATCTGGCTGCAGCTGAAGTGCACAAGCCAGAAAAAAGGCTCCTCTATCTACTCCTATATAGTGTTTGCAACCAACCAATGTAGATTGATACGGATGGATGCACACTAATAGGAGAATAAAAAATGAGCTGCAATAAAAGAAAAATGTGTGTGAGGCAGTGATGCACGCTGAGCGGCCTACAACCAGACGTAGCTGATGGACACACTACTCAGCGTGAGCTGCACTCACACACAGAGTCCTCTCAGACAGCCGTGAACAGTGCAGAAAACTGGGCACTATCACTGAAAGGCTGCAGATAGGCTCCGCTGTCTACTCCTATAGTGTTTGCAACCAACGTATATGGATACGGATGGATGCACAGTGCACACTAATAGGAGAATGAAAAATGAGCAGCAAAAAAAGAAAAATATGTATGAGGCAATGACACACGCTGAGCGGCCTACAACCAGACATGGCTGCAGGACACGCTAATCAGCATGAGCTGCACTCACGCAGGCCTTGCAGACAGCTGTGAACACTGCTGCAAGGCAAAAGAAAGCTACAGTGGTGGATTATGTAGCCTGGGTAAAGCACACTATGATTGTAAAAATCGCTATCTCTAACTGTCCCTCACAGTCTTGAACAGCAGCCTGTCCCTAACTGAATTCACAGCAGAGTGAACCCGAAATGGCGGCGGCAGCGGCTTTTATAGTGCATCATGACATCATTTCAGCATCCAATCACAGCCATGCCATTAGTTAACATGCCTACATGCCTAACAGGATGTGCCCACACTTCTGAGGCTTGTCATTGGCTGAATCAAATCAAACTGGCTCATAGCATTATGGGAACTTCCGATTCCGGTATTCGATATGCTAAAAGTATCGGAACTCAGTATCGGAATTCCGATACAGTGAATATCGGCCGATACCCGATACTTGCGGTATCGGAATGCTCAACACTACCACTAACATGAAGTACAATATGTAACGAGAAAACAGTGTCAGAATCAGTGGTATCCATAGACGTGTTTCAGAGTTATTACCTCATAAAGGGACAGTGGTCAGAATTGTAAAAATTGGCCCGGTCATGAACGTGCAAACCACCCTTGGGGGTAAAGGGGTTAAAACTAGAGTTGAGCGACTTTTGCTTTTTTAGGGTCGCGTTTCGTTTCGTGAAACCCGACTTTTCCAAAAGTCGGGTCGAGCAAGATCGTCCGATTATAGGGAAAAGTCGGGGTCGTCCCGAAACACGAAACCCAATGTAAGTCAATGGGGAATAAAAGTCGGCAGTGAGAGGAGGACAGGAAACTCACCTACAGTGTCCATTTGAATGCCAAAAGCATCAATTCTTCGTACTTAAGCTTGTCAACCTTAATTAACTTCATAATACAAGTTACGCACTGAAAAATGGGGGTTATTTGGCTAAATTTGTGGGGGGGGAGGGCTGGCTGCAGGTTTTCATGTGCCCTGGGCGAAAGAGCGCCCCTTTAACACATACCACAACTCATCATGCTCCGATACGGCAGAGAAATAGCGGTATAGTACAATGAAAAATACCTCACTTTTTACATCTCATGACGAGGCCCATCTATTTCTCCATACAAAATCATTGGTCCCATATAATGTTTGAAACAGTATATGATGAGCTCCACATAATGCTACAGTATATGTTGGTCCCCATGGATGAAGCTCCACTGTCTTATGGGCCCAAATAATGCTCCAAACATAATGGGCCCCATTTCTACTGCTCTAGTGTATAATGGGCCCTGTAAATGCTGCTCCAGTGTCTGATGTCCACCTTTGGAATGTTCCAGTGTATGGTGGGCCCCATCTATCATTCTCCAGAGTATAGTGCTCCCCAAAAATTGCTGTCCCAACATAGAAAACAATCAAATAAGTCTCCTCGCTAGGGAATCCCTGTACTTGTCTGGACAGGTGCTGTAGCTTGCTTAACAGCTCGCCAGCCGTTCTCACGCCCAGTATGGATTGCACGTGATTGCACAAAGGTTAGAAAGGGTACCGTATCCCTGGATAACATGTATGGATAGCGTACACATTCAAAATATATGTCTATACAGCATGAGGCAGGCTCAGACGGTGTTAGGCCCAGTATGGATTGCACGTCATTGCACAAAGGTTAGAAGGGGTACCGTATCCCCGGATAACATGTATGGATAGCGTACACATTCAAAATATATGTCTATACAGCATGAGGCAGGCTCAGACGGTGTTAGGCCCAGTATGGATTGCACGTCATTGCACAAAGGTTAGAAGGGGTACCGTATCCCCGGATAACATGTATGAATAGTGTACACATTCAAAATATATGTCTATACAGCATGAGGCAGGCTCAGAGGGTGTTAGGCCCAGTATGGATTGCACGTCATTGCACAAAGGTTAGAAGGGGTACCGTATCCCCGGATAACATGTATGGATAGCGTACACATTCAAAATATATGTCTATACAGCATGAGGCAGGCTCAGACGGTGTTAGGCCCAGTATGGATTGCACGTCATTGCACAAAGGTTAGAAAGGGTACCGTATCCTTGGATAACATGTATGGATAGCGTACACATTCAAAATATATGTCTATACAGCATGAGGCAGGCTCAGACGGTGTTAGGCCCAGTATGGATTGCACGTCATTGCACAAAGGTTAGAAGGGGTACCGTATCCCCGGATAACATGTATGGATAGCGTACACATTCAAAATATATGTCTATACAGCATGAGGCAGGCTCAGACGGTGTTAGGCCCAGTATGGATTGCACATCATTGCACAAAGGTTAGAAGGGGTACCGTATCCCCGGATAACATGTATGGATAGCGTACACATTCAAAATATATGTCTCAGGAGGCAGGCTCAGACGGTGTCAGGCACAGTATGGATTTGACGGCCCAGATTACACAGCGGAGGAGCAGGGAGAGGTAAAGATTGCAAATGCTGGGGCCCTGGCCAAGCAAGGGGGGCCCACTCGTGGGCGTCGGTACTGGCACTGGGCCCCTCATAGTACAGCGGTGTGTCTGACGGCAGGTGTGCACCACCGCCGTCAGAGACACTTGATTGCACTATGAGGGACCCTGTGCCAGTGCCCGCGCCCAAGAGTCGGCCTACCCACCTGTCCAGGGCAACGGCACTCGCACGGTGTCGTGCGCAAGGTGGTGACCCCGGCCATGGGGGGGAGGCAGCACAGTTAGGGAGTTTTAGAAAGTGGCATATGTTGATGTTGGACATTCAACTGATGCAAAAGGCGAAATAGGTGAAGTACCAGGAAGAGGTGGACCAAAGCAAGCCATTTTTCTGTCACCCTATGTGTCATCAGGGGAAGGTGGGACAAAATCCTTGGAAACCCATGCGTGGTTCATTTTAATGAAGGTTAGATCATCCACATTTTGGGTTGACAGACGGGTCCTTTTTTCTGTCAGGATTGATCCAGCTGCACTGAAGACTCTTTCCGATAGCACACTTGCAGCTGGGCAAGCGAGCTCCTGTAAGGCATATTGGGCCAATTCAGGCCAGGTGTCCAGTTTAGCGGCCCAATAGTCAAAGGGGAATGACCTGTGTGGGAGAACATCGATGTGGGAGGAAAAGTAGTTTGTAACCATAGTTGACAACTGCTGTCTCCTGTCACTTTCCATCGATGCAGTATTACCAGTTGTGTGAGCGGTATTTGAAAAATCAGTCCACAACATTGTCATGAAACCCCTGTCTCCAACGCCACTTCTGCTGTGTGCACCACGAACACCTCTGCCAAGCTGCCCCCGGCCCGTACGGCTCGTGTGAGAACCATCACCGCTGCTGTGTGCTGGGAATGCCTCAAGCAACCGATTTACCAGAGTTGCTTGTTTATTAGCCAATATTAGGTCAAGGTTCTCCTGTGGCATGATGTTTTGTAATTTGCCTTTATAGCGTGGATCCAGGATGCTGGCCAACCAGTAGTCGTCATCGTTCATCATTTTGGCAATGCGGGGGTCCCTTTTTAGGATCCGCAAGGCATAATCTGACATGTGGGCCAATGTTCCCGGTGTCAATGATGCACTGCGAGTGCTGGGTGGAGGAGCACTTTCTGGCAAATCCACATCCCTCCAGTCACGCACAAACCCTGTACCAGACCTTGCCATGCCAACATTTTCACTTGCCCCACGAGATGCATCCTCCTCCCCTAAGTAATCATCCCCATCATCCTCCTCCTCCTCCTCCTCTTCTTCCTCCACCTCGTCCAGGAGAGGTCCCTGAGCAGACAATGGCTGAATGTCATCAAGGATTCCCTCCTCCTCTTCCTCCTCATCAACATTGGCTGCAGACGCCTGCTCCTTAAGGTGCGTCAAAGTTTGCATGAGCAGACGCATAAGTGGGATGCTCATGCTTAGGATGGCGTCGTCTGCGCTTACCAGCCGTGTGCATTCCTGAAAACACTGAAGGACTTTACAAAGGTCTTTCAGCTTCGACCACTGCACGCCTGTCAACTCCATGTCTGCTCTCAAAGTGCCTGGCCGTGTATCCTCCCACAAATGCATTATGGCCTGCCTCTGCTCGCACAGCCGCTCCACCATGTGCAGGGTGGAGTTCCACCTTGTTGCAATGTCGATAATGAGGCGGTGGTTGGGAAGGTGGAGCAATCGCTGCAGCTTCTGCATACGAACGGAGTGTACAGGCGATCGGCGGATGTGCGCGCACAGTCTTCGCACCTTCTGGAGCAGGGCTGTTAACTCCGGATAATTTTTGAGGAAGCACTGCACCACCAGGTTCAAGGTGTGAGCCAAGCAAGGTATGTGGCTGAGTTTTGAAAGGGCTATGGCTGCCACAACATTACGGCCGTTATCACTAACTACCTTGCCTGCCTCAAGATGTACACTGCCCAGCCATGACTCAGTTTGTCGCTTCAAGTACTCGGCCAGCACCTCGGCGGTGTGTCTGTCGCCCAAACACATCATCTGCAACACAGCCTGCTGACGCTTTCCACTAGCTGCTCGATAGGGGGACACATCATGTGCAACAGTGGCAGCTGCAGATGGAGTGCTCGTACGACTGCGCTCTGTGGACGAGCTGTCGCTTCTGGAGGAGGAGGAGGAGGGTGGAACGCCTACAGCCAACTGTTTCCTATACCGTGGGCTAGGCAGCACTGTCCCACCACCGCTGTCCCCTGTGGACCCTGCATCCACCACATTAACCCAGTGCGCAGTGATGGACACGTAACGGCCCTGGCCATGCAGATTGGACCATGCATCAGTTGTGAGGTGCACCTTTCCGCTCATTGACTGCTTGAGTGCATGGACAATGCGGTCTTTCACATGATGGTGGAGGGCTGCGATGGCTTTGCGAGAGAAGAAGTGGCGACTGGGTAGGTCATAGCGTGGTACTGCATAGGCCATGAGTTCGCGGAAAGCTGTGCTTTCCACCAACCGAAACGGCATCATCTCAAACGAGATTAGTTTGGCAATGTGGGCGTTCAAACCCAGTGTACGCGGATGAGAGACTGAGTACTTTCTTGACCTACTCATAGTGTCTGGGAGGGTGAGCTGGACTTGAGAGCTGCATATGGTGGAAGTAGCGGTGGACAGGGCGAAACTGAGAGAGGGTTGATGATGGTGATGGAGTTGGTGTTCTTTCTGATGGCCTAGAATCAGTCTTTCGTTGATATAACAGTGGGATTCCCTGACTACTGTGGCCTTGCAACGACACCTCAACATTTGCTGCTGTGCTAACCGGTAGGCTTACAGTGGGGGAAACAATGTAGCGTTGCTGACTACCTTCGTTGTGATCAGTTGCACATGTGGCACTTGAGGTTTGGTGTTGTGTCCACGCTTGCAAGTGCATGCTGGTTAAATGTCTAAGCATGCAACTGGTATTCAAATTTTTCAGATTTTTCCCTCGGCTAAAGGTCTTTGCGCACTTCTTACAGATAACCTTGGCCTGATCATGAGGATTTTGTTCAAAAAACTGCCACACTGCACTCTTCCTACTTTGGCAGACATTTTGTGGCCTAGCACGCTGTGATCTTTTGACCCTCTGGACAAGCTGTCCAGCAACTCTTTTGATGTTTGGAACCTGTCTTTGGAGTGCTCCGGGCCTGCCAGATAACAGCTGTTGTGATGTCGATGTCTGCTGTGGATGCTCCTCATCTGAGCTATTGGAAGCAGCACCCTCTTCCCCCAATGGATGCCAATCTGGGTCAACAACTGGGTCATCCATCACCTCCTCTTCTATGTCATGTGCACCTTTCTCTGTGTCACAGTGTATGGTGGTATAGTGTGCGGGAAGGGGCACCTGAGTCTCATCAGGGTCAAAATCTGGCTCTGTACACTGCGAGGACAATGTAGTGCTCTGAGTGAATGTACCAGCAGAATCATCCATCAGCGGCTGTGCATCAGTGCACTCCATGTCAGATTCATCTTGGCCTGGGTAATTCACCATTTGACTTGATAATCCAGGCATGGTATGTGAAAACAGCTCCATGGAGTAATCAGTAGTATGGCCTGCGTCATCCTTCAATCTTGGTTGGGGTGAAGGACACAAGGAAAGGTGTGGTTCATGAACATGAGCCTCCAATGACGACTCAGTGCTTTTACTTTTTACAACTGAAGAAGAGGAGGCGATAGAGCTGGAGGCTGAGTCAGCAATGTAAGACAAAACTTTTTCCTGATGCTCTGCCTTTAAAAGCGGTTTGCCAACTCCTAGAAAACTAAGCGTTCGAGGCCTTATGTAGCCAGACGATGACGCAGGGTCAGCACCTCCTGCATTCGGTCCTATTTTGCTCTTGCCACTACCATCAGATCCACCACCAACACCATCATTACCAGCTGCCAACCCCCGCCCAATTCCACGGCCTCTTCCACCAGCCTTCCTCATTTTTGGTAGAAATGTAGACAAAATCCAACAAACTATATAGTAATGTAAAACAAGGTACAAGGTGTCTATAGGACAGGGGATTTTTAGAATTTCTGCACACACTTGTGGACAGTGGACACTTGTGGATTGTGTGCAGCCCACTGATATCTGAGCGCTATGTGACACGCTCGATGGCACAGCTGCCTGTGACCAAAGTGACGAGAGGATAATGGAGATTTTGAATCTCTGCGTACACTTTCGGACACTGGACACTTGTGGATTGTGTGCGGCCCACTGATATCTGAGCACTATGTGACACGCTCGATGGCACAGCTGCCTGTGACCAAAGTGACGAGAGGATAATGGAGATTTTGAATCTCTGCGTACACTTTTGGACACTGGACACTTGTGGATTGTGTGCGGCCCACTGATATCTGAGCGCTATGTGACACGCTCGATGGCACAGCTGCCTGTGACCAAAGTGACGAGAGGATAATGGAGATTTTGAATCTCTGCGTACACTTTTGGACAGTGGACACTTGTGGATTGTGTGCGGCCCACTGATATCTGAGCGCTATGTGACACGCTCGATGGCACAGCTGCCTGTGACCAAAGTGACGAGAGGATAATGGAGATTTTGAATCTCTGCGTACACTTTTGGACACTGGACACTTGTGGATTGTGTGCGGCCCACTGATATCTGAGCGCTATGTGACACGCTCGATGGCACAGCTGCCTGTGACCAAAGTGACGAGAGGATAATGGAGATTTTGAATCTCTGCGTACACTTTTGGACACTGGACACTTGTGGATTGTGTGCGGCCCACTGATATCTGAGCGCTATGTGACACGCTCGATGGCACAGCTGCCTGTGACCAAAGTGACGAGAGGATAATGGAAATTTTGAATCTCTGCGTACACTTTTGGACACTGGACACTTGTGGATTGTGTGCGGCCCACTGATATCTGAGCGCTATGTGACACGCTCGATGGCACAGCTGCCTGTGACCAAAGTGACGAGAGGATAATGGAGATTTTGAATCTCTGCGTACACTTGTGGACAGTGGACACTTGTGGATTGTGTGCGGCCCACTGATATCTGAGCGCTATGTGACACGCTCGATGGCACAGCTGCCTGTGACCAAAGTGACGAGAGGATAATGGAGATTTTGAATCTCTGCGTACACTTTTGGACAGTGGACACTTGTGGATTGTGTGCGGCCCACTGATATCTGAGCGCTATGTGACACGCTCGATGGCACAGCTGCCTGTGACCAAAGTGACGAGAGGATAATGGAGATTTTGAATCTCTGCGTACACTTGTGGACACTGGACACTTGTGGATTGTGTGCGGCCCACTGATATCTGAGCGCTATGTGACACGCTCGATGGCACAGCTGCCTGTGACCAAAGTGACGAGAGGATAATGGAGATTTTGAATCTCTGCGTACACTTTTGGACACTGGACACTTGTGGATTGTGTGCGGCCCACTGATATCTGAGCGCTATGTGACACACTCGATGGCACAGCTGCCTGTGACCAAAGTGACGAGAGGATAATGGAGATTTTGAATCTCTGCGTACACTTGTGGACAGTGGACACTTGTGGATTGTGTGCGGCCCACTGATATCTGAGCGCTATGTGACACGCTCGATGGCACAGCTGCCTGTGACCAAAGTGACGAGAGGATAATGGAGATTTTGAATCTCTGCGTACACTTTTGGACACTGGACACTTGTGGATTGTGTGCGGCCCACTGATATCTGAGCGCTATGTGACACGCTCGATGGCACAGCTGCCTGTGACCAAAGTGACGAGAGGATAATGGAGATTTTGAATCTCTGCGTACACTTGTGGACAGTGGACACTTGTGGATTGTGTGCGGCCCACTGATATCTGAGCGCTATGTGACACGCTCGATGGCACAGCTGCCTGTGACCAAAGTGACGAGAGGATAATGGAGATTTTGAATCTCTGCGTACACTTTTGGACAGTGGACACTTGTGGATTGTGTGCGGCCCACTGATATCTGAGCGCTATGTGACACGCTCGATGGCACAGCTGCCTGTGACCAAAGTGACGAGAGGATAATGGAGATTTTGAATCTCTGCGTACACTTGTGGATACTGGACACTTGTGGATTGTGTGCGGCCCACTGATATCTGAGCGCTATGTGACACGCTCGATGGCACAGCTGCCTGTGACCAAAGTGACGAGAGGATAATGGAGATTTTGAATCTCTGCGTACACTTTTGGACACTGGACACTTGTGGATTGTGTGCGGCCCACTGATATCTGAGCGCTATGTGACACGCTCGATGGCACAGCTGCCTGTGACCAAAGTGACGAGAGGATAATGGAGATTTTGAATCTCTGCGTACACTTTTGGACAGTGGACACTTGTGGATTGTGTGCGGCCCACTGATATCTGAGCGCTATGTGACACGCTCGATGGCACAGCTGCCTGTGACCAAAGTGACGAGAGGATAATGGAGATTTTGAATCTCTGCGTACACTTTTGGACACTGGACACTTGTGGATTGTGTGCGGCCCACTGATATCTGAGCGCTATGTGACACGCTCGATGGCACAGCTGCCTGTGACCAAAGTGACGAGAGGATAATGGAGATTTTGAATCTCTGCGTACACTTGTGGACAGTGGACACTTGTGGATTGTGTGCGGCCCACTGATATCTGAGCGCTATGTGACACGCTCGATGGCACAGCTGCCTGTGACCAAAGTGACGAGAGGATAATGGAGATTTTGAATCTCTGCGTACACTTTTGGACAGTGGACACTTGTGGATTGTGTGCGGCCCACTGATATCTGAGCGCTATGTGACACGCTCGATGGCACAGCTGCCTTTGACCAAAGTGACGAGAGGATAATGGAGATTTTGAATCTCTGCGTACACTTGTGGATACTGGACACTTGTGGATTGTGTGCGGCCCACTGATATCTGAGCGCTATGTGACACGCTCGATGGCACAGCTGCCTGTGACCAAAGTGACGAGAGGATAATGGAGATTTTGAATCTCTGCGTACACTTTTGGACACTGGACACTTGTGGATTGTGTGCGGCCCACTGATATCTGAGCGCTATGTGACACGCTCGATGGCACAGCTGCCTGTGACCAAAGTGACGAGAGGATAATGGAGATTTTGAATCTCTGCGTACACTTGTGGACAGTGGACACTTGTGGATTGTGTGCGGCCCACTGATATCTGAGCGCTATGTGACACGCTCGATGGCACAGCTGCCTGTGACCAAAGTGACGAGAGGATAATGGAGATTTTGAATCTCTGCGTACACTTTTGGACACTGGACACTTGTGGATTGTGTGCGGCCCACTGATATCTGAGCGCTATGTGACACGCTCGATGGCACAGCTGCCTGTGACCAAAGTGACGAGAGGATAATGGAGATTTTGAATCTCTGCGTACACTTTTGGACACTGGACACTTGTGGATTGTGTGCGGCCCACTGATATCTGAGCGCTATGTGACACGCTCGATGGCACAGCTGCCTGTGACCAAAGTGACGAGAGGATAATGGAAATTTTGAATCTCTGTGTACACTTTTGGACACTGGACACTTGTGGATTGTGTGCGGCCCACTGATATCTGAGCGCTATGTGACACGCTCGATGGCACAGCTGCCTGTGACCAAAGTGACGAGAGGATAATGGAGATTTTGAATCTCTGCGTACACTTGTGGACAGTGGACACTTGTAGATTGTGTGCGGCCCACTGATATCTGAGCGCTATGTGACACGCTCGATGGCACAGCTGCCTGTGACCAAAGTGACGAGAGGATAATGGAGATTTTGAATCTCTGCGTACACTTTTGGACAGTGGACACTTGTGGATTGTGTGCGGCCCACTGATATCTGAGCGCTATGTGACACGCTCGATGGCACAGCTGCCTGTGACCAAAGTGACGAGAGGATAATGGAGATTTTGAATCTCTGCGTACACTTGTGGACACTGGACACTTGTGGATTGTGTGCGGCCCACTGATATCTGAGCGCTATGTGACACGCTCGATGGCACAGCTGCCTGTGACCAAAGTGACGAGAGGATAATGGAGATTTTGAATCTCTGCGTACACTTTTGGACACTGGACACTTGTGGATTGTGTGCGGCCCACTGATATCTGAGCGCTATGTGACACACTCGATGGCACAGCTGCCTGTGACCAAAGTGACGAGAGGATAATGGAGATTTTGAATCTCTGCGTACACTTGTGGACAGTGGACACTTGTGGATTGTGTGCGGCCCACTGATATCTGAGCGCTATGTGACACGCTCGATGGCACAGCTGCCTGTGACCAAAGTGACGAGAGGATAATGGAGATTTTGAATCTCTGCGTACACTTGTGGACAGTGGACACTTGTGGATTGTGTGCGGCCCACTGATATCTGAGCGCTATGTGACACGCTCGATGGCACAGCTGCCTGTGACCAAAGTGACGAGAGGATAATGGAGATTTTGAATCTCTGCGTACACTTTTGGACACTGGACACTTGTGGATTGTGTGCGGCCCACTGATATCTGAGCGCTATGTGACACGCTCGATGGCACAGCTGCCTGTGACCAAAGTGACGAGAGGATAATGGAGATTTTGAATCTCTGCGTACACTTGTGGACAGTGGACACTTGTGGATTGTGTGCGGCCCACTGATATCTGAGCGCTATGTGACACGCTCGATGGCACAGCTGCCTGTGACCAAAGTGACGAGAGGATAATGGAGATTTTGAATCTCTGCGTACACTTTTGGACAGTGGACACTTGTGGATTGTGTGCGGCCCACTGATATCTGAGCGCTATGTGACACGCTCGATGGCACAGCTGCCTGTGACCAAAGTGACGAGAGGATAATGGAGATTTTGAATCTCTGCGTACACTTGTGGATACTGGACACTTGTGGATTGTGTGCGGCCCACTGATATCTGAGCGCTATGTGACACGCTCGATGGCACAGCTGCCTGTGACCAAAGTGACGAGAGGATAATGGAGATTTTGAATCTCTGCGTACACTTTTGGACACTGGACACTTGTGGATTGTGTGCGGCCCACTGATATCTGAGCGCTATGTGACACGCTCGATGGCACAGCTGCCTGTGACCAAAGTGACGAGAGGATAATGGAGATTTTGAATCTCTGCGTACACTTGTGGACAGTGGACACTTGTGGATTGTGTGCGGCCCACTGATATCTGAGCGCTATGTGACACGCTCGATGGCACAGCTGCCTGTGACCAAAGTGACGAGAGGATAATGGAGATTTTGAATCTCTGCGTACACTTTTGGACACTGGACACTTGTGGATTGTGTGCGGCCCACTGATATCTGAGCGCTATGTGACACGCTCGATGGCACAGCTGCCTGTGACCAAAGTGACGAGAGGATAATGGAGATTTTGAATCTCTGCGTACACTTTTGGACACTGGACACTTGTGGATTGTGTGCGGCCCACTGATATCTGAGCGCTATGTGACACGCTCGATGGCACAGCTGCCTGTGACCAAAGTGACGAGAGGATAATGGAAATTTTGAATCTCTGTGTACACTTTTGGACACTGGACACTTGTGGATTGTGTGCGGCCCACTGATATCTGAGCGCTATGTGACACGCTCGATGGCACAGCTGCCTGTGACCAAAGTGACGAGAGGATAATGGAGATTTTGAATCTCTGCGTACACTTGTGGACAGTGGACACTTGTAGATTGTGTGCGGCCCACTGATATCGAGCGCTATGTGACACGCTCGATGGCACAGCTGCCTGTGACCAAAGTGACGAGAGGATAATGGAGATTTTGAATCTCTGCGTACACTTTTGGACAGTGGACACTTGTGGATTGTGTGCGGCCCACTGATATCTGAGCGCTATGTGACACGCTCGATGGCACAGCTGCCTGTGACCAAAGTGACGAGAGGATAATGGAGATTTTGAATCTCTGCGTACACTTGTGGACACTGGACACTTGTGGATTGTGTGCGGCCCACTGATATCTGAGCGCTATGTGACACGCTCGATGGCACAGCTGCCTGTGACCAAAGTGACGAGAGGATAATGGAGATTTTGAATCTCTGCGTACACTTTTGGACACTGGACACTTGTGGATTGTGTGCGGCCCACTGATATCTGAGCGCTATGTGACACACTCGATGGCACAGCTGCCTGTGACCAAAGTGACGAGAGGATAATGGAGATTTTGAATCTCTGCGTACACTTGTGGACAGTGGACACTTGTGGATTGTGTGCGGCCCACTGATATCTGAGCGCTATGTGACACGCTCGATGGCACAGCTGCCTGTGACCAAAGTGACGAGAGGATAATGGAGATTTTGAATCTCTGCGTACACTTTTGGACACTGGACACTTGTGGATTGTGTGCGGCCCACTGATATCTGAGCGCTATGTGACACGCTCGATGGCACAGCTGCCTGTGACCAAAGTGACGAGAGGATAATGGAGATTTTGAATCTCTGCGTACACTTGTGGACAGTGGACACTTGTGGATTGTGTGCGGCCCACTGATATCTGAGCGCTATGTGACACGCTCGATGGCACAGCTGCCTGTGACCAAAGTGACGAGAGGATAATGGAGATTTTGAATCTCTGCGTACACTTTTGGACAGTGGACACTTGTGGATTGTGTGCGGTCCACTGATATCTGAGCGCTATGTGACACGCTCGATGGCACAGCTGCCTGTGACCAAAGTGACGAGAGGATAATGGAGATTTTGAATCTCTGCGCACACTTGTGGATACTGGACACTTGTGGATTGTGTGCGGCCCACTGATATCTGAGCGCTATGTGACACGCTCGATGGCACAGCTGCCTGTGACCAAAGTGACGAGAGGATAATGGAGATTTTGAATCTCTGCGTACACTTTTGGACACTGGACACTTGTGGATTGTGTGCGGCCCACTGATATCTGAGCGCTATGTGACACGCTCGATGGCACAGCTGCCTGTGACCAAAGTGACGAGAGGATAATGGAGATTTTGAATCTCTGCGTACACTTGTGGACAGTGGACACTTGTGGATTGTGTGCGGCCCACTGATATCTGAGCGCTATGTGACACGCTCGATGGCACAGCTGCCTGTGACCAAAGTGACGAGAGGATAATGGAGATTTTGAATCTCTGCGTACACTTTTGGACAGTGGACACTTGTGGATTGTGTGCGGCCCACTGATATCTGAGCGCTATGTGACACGCTCGATGGCACAGCTGCCTGTGACCAAAGTGACGAGAGGATAATGGAGATTTTGAATCTCTGCGTACACTTTTGGACACTGGACACTTGTGGATTGTGTGCGGCCCACTGATATCTGAGCGCTATGTGACACGCTAGATGGCACAGCTGCCTGTGACCAAAGTGACAAGAGGATAATGGAGATTTTGAATCTCTGCGTACACTTTTGGACACTGGACACTTGTGGATTGTGTGCGGCCCACTGATATCTGAGTGCTATGTGACACGCTCGATGGCACAGCTGCCTGTGACCAAAGTGACGAGAGGATAATGGAGATTTTGAATCTCTGCATACACTTGTGGACAGTGGACACTTGTGGATTGTGTGCGGCCCACTGATATCTGAGCGCTATGTGACACGCTCGATGGCACAGCTGCCTGTGACCAAAGTGACGAGAGGATAATGGAGATTTTGAATCTCTGCGTACACTTTTGGACAGTGGACACTTGTGGATTGTGTGCGGCCCACTGATATCTGAGCGCTATGTGACACGCTCGATGGCACAGCTGCCTGTGACCAAAGTGACGAGAGGATAATGGAGATTTTGTATCTCTGCATACACTTGTGGACACTGGACACTTGTGGATTGTGTGCGGCCCACTGATATCTGAGCGCTATGTGACACGCTCGATGGCACAGCTGCCTGTGACCAAAGTGACGAGAGGATAATGGAGATTTTGAATCTCTGCGTACACTTGTGGACAGTGGACACTTGTGGATTGTGTGCGGCCCACTGATATCTGAGCGCTATGTGACACGCTCGATGGCACAGCTGCCTGTGACCAAAGTGACGAGAGGATAATGGAGATTTTGAATCTCTGCGTACACTTGTGGACACTGGACACTTGTGGATTGTGTGCGGCCCACTGATATCTGAGCGCTATGTGACACGCTCGATGGCACAGCTGCCTGTGACCAAAGTGACGAGAGGATAATGGAGATTTTGAATCTCTGCGTACACTTTTGGACACTGGACACTTGTGGATTGTGTGCGGCCCACTGATATCTGAGCGCTATGTGACACGCTCGATGGCACAGCTGCCTGTGACCAAAGTGATGAGAGGATAAGGGAGATTGGATTGCTTTTAAAAAAGCAGTTTGTGGAGCAGTGGGTAAACAGCAATGCCAGCGTGTCAGGAAGCCTTAAAAGGCAGCCCAACAACCAACACCACTGATACACCACAATATAGCCTCCCCTTGCACTGCACACACAGTGACTTGTGTGTTGTGCAGGCCAAATCGCTAGCAGCAGAAGCAGTTTTTTTGTCTTCTTCCCTGCCTAACACTCTCCCTACAGAATCAGCAGCAACCTCTCCCTATATTAAGATCGGCAGAAGTAAGATGGCGGTCGGCGTGCACGCCCTTTTATACCCCCTGTGACGCCCACCAAAGCAAGCCAATCACTTGCATGCCCTTCTGAAAGATGGTGGTGACCCGTGCCTATGTCATCACGTTGCCCACAGTCTCCGTGGATCCTGATTGGCAGAAAAAGAGCGCAAAACAAACTTTTGAAACGCGACTTTGGCGCGTAAGTCGCCGACCTCGTGGCCGACCTCATCCTAGGGTCAGGTTTCGTTTCATGAAACCCGACTTTGCCAAAAGTCGGCGACTTTTGAATTTTTTCGACCCGTTTCGCTCAACTCTTGTTAAAACATATTTAACTCAATTATTTATAGCAAGTCACATGTCCTCTTTAAGTGGCTCTCATCAAATTGCCTGATTTGCATTGCATAAATGATCAAGTGAATGGATAAAATACTCATAAAGCATAAATATTTAGATATCTGTTACAGAGAGTAAAATCCTGTATATATATAATATACAGAATATTATAGAAATGGTGCAATACAGTACAGTGGTACAGAAAGTATTCAGACCCCTTTAAATTTTTCACTCTTTGTTTCATTGCATCCATTTGGTAAATTTAAAAAAAGATCCTTTTTTTCCCATTAATGTACACTCTGTACCCCATCTTGACTGCAAAAAACAGAAATGTAGAAAATTTAGCAAATTTATTAAAATGAAAAACTGAAATATCACATGGTCATAAGTATTCATACCTTTTGCTCAGATACACATATTTAAGTCACATGTTGTCCATTTCCTTGTGATCCTCCTTGAGATGATTCTGCTCCTTCTTTGGAGTCAAGCTGTGTTTAGTTAAACTGATAGGACTTGATTTGTAAAGGCACAAACCTGTCTATATAAGACCTCACAGCTCACAGTACATGTCAGATGAAATGAGAATCATGAGGTCAAAGGAAATGGCCAAGTAGCTCAGAGACAGAATTGTGGCAAGGCACACATCTGGCAAAGGTTACAAAATAATTTCTACAGTACTCAAGGTTCTTAAGAGCACAGTGGTCTCCATAATCCTTAAATGGAAGAAGTTTGGGAATACCAGAAGTCTTCCTAGACCTAGCCATACAGCCTAACTGAGCAACCGTGTTAGAAGAGCCTTGGTGAGAGATGTAAAAAAGAACCCCAAGATCACTGAGACTGAGCTCCACAGATGCAGTAGGGAGATAGGAGAAAGTTCCACAAAGTCAACTATCAGTGCAGCTCTCCACCAGTCGGGCTTTTATGGCAGAGTGGCCAAACAGAAACCTCTCCTCAGTGCGTGACATATGAAAGCCCTCATAGAGTTTGCTAAAAAACACATGAAGGACTCCCAGACCATGATAAATGAGATTCTCTGGTCTGATAAGACGAAGATAGAACTTTTTGGTGATAATTCTAAGCGGTATGTATGGGGAAAAAATAGGCACTGCTCATCACCTGTCCAATACAATCCCAAAAATGAAACATGGTAGAACGAGCATCATGCTATGGGGATGTTTATCAGCTGCACAGACAGGACGACTGGTTGCAATTGAAGGAAACATGAATGGGGGGCCCTGCGGATGACTGGCGAGAGCCTGGAGCGCGCTGGCTGCTGGACCGCGGCCGCGCTAACATACACCGCGGCTCCATAGGCTTCCACGAGAGGCGGCTGAGACGAGTGCAGCGATTGGCCACGGGGGCTCTTTCTGCAGCGCAGGGGTGCTCTCTCTGCTTGCCGGGCCCTGATACGTTTTTCACTGAGCCTGCAGGTGCGACCATCGTGGAATTGCCCCATCTACCTACTGCTGAGGACGCTGCCATTTTATAACAGCACAGAGGACCAAGAGACAACAGCTAGATTTAACCATCAGCACCTATCAAGGTACATCACTTATCATAATATAGAAGATATCAGTTACAGCAGTTTTGTTGAAACAACCCTAGTGACTCATAGGTGAAACAGCAGTTGCTGGCTACCATATATTTACCACTCAAAGAGGCACCCCTCTTCCTCTCACGGGCGGAATAAAAAAGGAGGGGGCAACATCTTGTGGCCATGAGGAGAAATATATTTTGCCTGTCTAGCAGCTGAACAGCAGAAGGAATCTGCCGAACCCCCCCCCACCAGGCTCGTTACTGGGCAGCACAGAACAGGGTCGAGCCGCAGAACAACCATATATTAGTCTAAACTAACCAAAGAGCTATTAAACAATTCTATTGAACGAAAGGGGAGAGCCCTCATCTCCCCCTTATAGAAGAAACAATGGACATGCTCTTCTAACCTACAGATTGATGGCTGGGGGAAAATTAAATCATTGAAACATAAACAATCCCCCAGAGCCCAATAGCAACGATTATGGGGAAAACCACAGTTAAAACCTTGAAGTGCTCCACTAGAGCTACAAAATCATTAATGCAAGCAGACATAGACAAATTTCTGAAAAAACAGGCCTCTTTCCCGGACCCTATCAAACCTTCAAGGCAAACGGACTCGCAAATGGAAGATGACTCAGATACAGACCTAGAGAGTGATTCAGACAGAAGGGGAGGTATGAAGGATACCCTGGTGACCCGCTCATTTATCAAAAGAATACTTTCAAAAGCTTTGGAACCTATAGGGAGAGAACTGGCAGAAATAAAGCAAGACATCTCACAACAAGGTCATAGTCTCGAAGTGGTCGAAAACCACCAGACAACTCTGACGCAACCTACTAATACTCTCTATGATTGTCTTAGCGAGCATGAAAGCCAGATTCACATGATTCAAACCACACTCGAAGACCACGAAAATCGTGAGCGAAGAAACAATATTCGCATAAAAGGGCTTCCGGAAACTGTAGCCATGGAGGCACTACCCAAAGCTTGAACAGAGATCTTTTCTAATCTTCCTCTAGATGATGACCCCAGGGATATTGAACTTGTAAGAGTGCACAGATTTCTACGACCTAGACCCAAACAGGGAGATCCTCCAAGGGATGTACTGTGCCGATTCCTTGACTACCGCGTGAAGGACCTGATACTCCGCAGAGCAGGCGAGACACAAGAAATTTCATACGAAGGCTCGCAAGTGAGTCTTTTCCAGGACCTGTCATCTACAAAACTTAAAAACGCAAAATATTAAAACCATTCACAGAGGCCTTAATACAAAAAGGCTTCCGTTTTCGCTGGCTGTTCCCATTTGGAATCTTCATATCAGCGGGAGACAGGAAACTTCAAGCCAGAGCATCCTTGGACATTAAAGAAATATGCAAGACCCTTGACATTTCCTTGGAGTCATATCCGGATCTGGAGTCGTTTCATTCAGCCTCACATTACCAACGCCTTCTAGTTCCAACTCCGTGGCAAATGGTGGGGACTCCAAAATCACAGAAACAAAGGAAGAAGCCTGCAAAATCCCCTACTCCAAGAGGAGAAGAGGCGACATGACTTCCTGGACTCCTTGCTACCCCGATGTTGCACCGTGGTTTATCCTCACTGAGTAAAATACTGTCTGATAGATGTTTCTTGTGGCAGGGACCGCTGTCGTTGAATTGTGGCAGTGGTTGTCGTCACAACAATTCAGTATATTTGTTTTGAGTTAGGTTCGCCCTATTGGACTCTGGGACTTAAGAATAGCTATCCCTCAAAAAGCCTTCAAAAACAATGGTCAAGTTCATTAGAACATTTGGCTGTTATTTTTTGTTTGATGTGTCATACACGTCTATCACTAACCTATATCTTCTTACTTCCTCTTGTCCATTCTGTATCTACTATTTCCTCCCCCTCCATACCCTCTATCCAAGTTCTAGCATCAAGAGGCACCTGGAACAAAAATGGTCACTGATCCAGAGAGGATTCACCCACCACACCTATCAGGTACATGGCTATCCAGAATAAGGTATTTACTTTTGCTTCCCTGAACGCAAATGGCCTAAACTCACCGATCACTAGACGCCAAACACTAGATCTGCTTAAAAAGCAAAAGGTAGACATATTGATGGTCCAGGAAACACATTTCAAATCAGAAAAACTTCCCAACTTTAAAAGGTCACATTATAACTTATGGTACCGTGCCACAACAACACAGTCAGGCTCTAGGGGTACTTCAGTGGCAATAGCAAAAGGAATCCCATTTCACGCACATGAAATAAAAGTCGATCCAAATGGGCGTTATGTTCTAATTAAGGGACTTTTGGCAGGTAATATGTATACCATTTGTAGTCTTTATGCCCCCAATAAGAAGCACCTGAAGTGGCTGCTGGCAACCCTAAGAAAAATAGAGGAATTTAGGGAAGGGACATTGGTCATAGGGGGGATTTGAATGTGGCATTGGACGCTCAGATAGACACTACAAAAAAGAAAAGTGAAATATCTCAAAGGGATCTAATTAGACTTAAAACCAAAATGAGGTCAATGCAGATGCTGGATATTTGGAGGTACCTACAGCCGAGTGATAAGGACTTTACTTACTACTCCCATCCTCACAAGACTTACCATAGATTGGACTATATACTAGTCCCGAGAAGATCACTCCCCAATGCCCTGTCCTCAAAGATACTTCCTAGTGTCTGATCACTCTATGGTAACTCTCCAAATGACGCTACCCAAGCCTTACTCCCTCAATAGGACTTGGCAACTGAATGAGTCGATTCTAGCTGATACAGACATACGCACCCGTATATCCAAGACACTTGAACAATATTTTACCCAAAACGATACAGATGAAGTTTCTGCCTCTAATATATGGGAAGCACATAAATCAGTAATAAGGGGGGAATTGATCTCAATCACGTCATATCGTAATAAGAAACGACAAAATGAAAACAAAATGAAATGAACACTTTATATGAAGAGATATTTGAACTAGAGACCCAACATAAGAAACAAGTAGATTCAAAAAGATTGGCCGCACTAACAAAAAAGAGACAACAATTGAAGGACATCTTAAGCAAAAAATCAGCAAAATGGTATGCTTCTTAGCGGACCAGGATGTTCGTACATGGAGACAAAGCCTCCAAATTTATGCTCTCAAGTATCAGAAAGCGCCAAGATCGCACATATATACACTCAATCAAATCGTCACAAGGACTAAGCACCCAAAATTATGCACAGATAGAATCAGAATTCCTCGATTACTACAAACATTTATATAATATTCGCTCGATGGAATCAAAATTAGATCAACTAAAAAGGAAATACGTAATAAAGAGTTTTCTAGCCCGTCTGAATTTACCCCAATTGACTGAAACACAAAAAACCCAGCTGACTAGGCCATTCTGTATGGCTGAGCTCCAGTCCGCCCTGTCGAAGAGTCCAAAAGGGAAAGCTCCTGGACCTGATGGTCTACCAATAACTTACTATAAGATTTTCTCATCGTCCCTCAACCCACGCCTGTTAAGAATGTGCAACTTCATACTAGGCAAGGGTCAGTTCCCAACCAAAGCTTTGGAGGCAAAAATTTCATTAATTCATAAAGAAGGCAAAGACCAGGAACAATGCAGTAGCTACAGACCTATATCGCTATTGAATGTTGACCTGAAGCTATTTGCAAATTTGTTGGCGCGTAGAATAGCGAAGATTTTGCCGTTGGTAATTTCTCTGAATCAAACGGGCTTCGTGGGGGGGAGAGAGGGGAGAGACAATGCATATAAAATCTAACATCTCATGCAACACGCGAAGTTGAGCAAACTTCCACTGGTTTTACTGGGTACGGATGCTGAAAAGGCCTTCGATAGGGTGGACTGGACCAACCTAGAGGAGACATTGCTGAGGTTTGGTTTCCCGGTTCAGATAGTCTCAGCCATAATGAAGCTATACAAAAACCCGAGGGCTCCTATTAGTATCAATGACTCACTAACAGACACATTCACAATAAATAACGGTACTCGCCAAGGATGTCCGTTGTCGCCCCTACTTTTTGTGTTGACAATGGAGCCTCTCCTGAGTGCGATACAGCAATGTACAGAAATTGAAGGTGTCAAAATTGGAGAGCAACACTATAAGACTGCGACTTTCGCGGATGACTTGCTCATCACAATGACAAAACCTCTCAGGAGCTTTCCAGCCCTTAAGAAGGTATTAGATGAATGTGGTAGCATCTCAAACTTTAAAGTGAATGTGTCAAAATCTGAGGCTTTGGACTTAAATATTCCACCACACATCCTCAATAAACTTCAGAATAAATACCCGTTCACCTGGCCCAAAGATTACATTAAGTACTTGGGAGTCAAAATAAGCAGAACAGAGAGGGAGCTGATTAAGTTTAATTATGGTCCATTGCTGGAACATTATAGAAAAGGAGAAACAATGAGTAAATGTAGCCAAAAGTATAAAAGGACAATTGTATTTATCAAACAAATTAATCTTTAATAAATATTTACAATACAGGCATCATTTATAGAACAACATGCATAGGCATATATCAATGTCATGTGACTGACTCCAAAGGTCAATGTAATGACCGAGAAAGCCGGAACCAATAATGCGAATATATATATTGTTCAAAGAGAAAGAGTTTTTTTCCCATTTATTTATTATTCACATATTCTCTAATGCTAGGGTTTTTTCATAGTGTGAAGTTCCCCAAAAATCCACTATTAGCATGCTGTAAAATAAATACCTACATATAGACACAAATTAACTCCTTTGCCATAAAGTGCACAATCAAGAGAGGTCTATAAGAAGATAAGTGCAAAGTAATTACCCATAGCGGTATGTGTGTAGTCCCGTCTGAACCTCGGTCAGATACCCCGACGCGCGTTTCACGATGTCGCTTCCTCAGGGGGCGTGGCTTAATCCCGGTCACGGTCGAGCTTTTATGACAGGTGAATCTAGTCACGTGACTAACGTATAAAGTGAGTAAAGTGCGCAGGTGCAAAACATAAACGTGCTGTCCACTGCTTCCAAACCTCGGTCTCGGCACACATACAATGGTCACATGATGGGGCTGGTACCAAGCGCCCTACACGTCACACATTTGCGGCGTCATACCGAGGATGAATGTAGTGGAACATTGTGAATAAGGATATACAATTAGTACGCAAAATAAGAAATATATGAAAAAATAATGATAATAAAAACAAGTGCCGTGAAAAAAGTGATTATATTATATGAAAAAATATACAAATGTGCATGACTAAGTTATGCCTTAATGGAGCAAAGCATAAATAATATAGAGTGAAAAAATATAAAAAGACATATGTATAATATATGTTGTTCATCCCTTATACTCTCTCATAACCATTAAAGCATGCATATTACCAATCATACATTCACATATTAAAACGAGGGGAATTTCTATGCACATATATGCCTAAACAATCAAATATATAATCACTTGAGCAATAATAGAACTATATATATTGTTTATATGAAACTTCACTAGAGACATCATTCTTACAATAACGCAACTTACATATTATACAGTCTCAAAGATATAATGAAATATTAGTGAAGAGATTTTGTTATCTCCTTTAATATATCCCTTCAATTGTTAGTCTCCATAATCTTTATTCCATTTCTTTCTTCATTTTTCATATTTCTTATCTTCATCCTCATTACTCAGAAATAATATTGTCACAAAGATTGTTGAAGCAAATAATGTACAACTTCATCGTACACCCGCACTAAAAATAAAAAACGACCAAGACAAAAATTATTATATAAAAATACAATAATAAGTAGAGATATCATGCTAAAATAAAAAATGTATAATAAATATACATCTTTTATAGAAAGGAAGAGAACCCATGGGTTTCATTAAGACCCCTAGGAGTCATGGTGTCCAATACTGTGATCCACTTGCACTCTCTTTGTGCAAGGAGGCGTTGAATATCGCCTCCTCTGATTCCACATTGGACATGATCAATCCCCCGTACTGAAAGACACCTAGGATCACATTTGTGGAACTGCAAAAAGTGACGTGGTAATGTTTTTAGTTGTGCTATGTCAGTGGCATTTTCATCCGCCATTATATCACGTACATGTTCCCGCATTCGTGTACCTAGGCGTCTCGATGTCATTCCTATATATATTTTAGGGCAACTGCATCACGCATAATATATTACCTGGGTTGTTCCACATGTAATATGAAAATTGATAGAAAAAATCTTTTTGTCGTCTGATGATGCAAATTCTGTTGTACGACAAACATTGCTGCAAGCTATGCAGTTGCCACATGGGAAGCATCCCCTAGGTAGACCACGTGAACCAAAAATATTTTGTTTAGGTATGGGGACATAGTGACTTGATACAAGTAAATCCTTTAAATTTTTACCACGTCTGGAAGTCATAGAGGGATATTTAGTCAAATATTTCGACAAAATTGGATCCATGAGGAGAATGTCCCAATGTTTTTGTAAACAATTTCTCATTGAGATCCATTCTCCATTATATGTTGATATAAAGCGGACAACATCTTTTTCTTTGTCCGTCTTGATACGTGGGCATAACAGATCCTCTCTTGTTTGATATTTAGCCCTTTCATATCCTCTCCTAATGGATCTGTTGCTGTATCCCCTTGTTTTAAATCTAGATTTCAAATCCTGAGCTTGCAACTCAAATCTAGCAGCCGAAGAGCAAATACGCTTCACTCTCAGATGCTGACCAACCGGGATGGCATTTATTGTAGAATAGGGATGACCTGAATCCGCATGTAGCAGAGAAATAACAGCTGTAGGCTTCCTGTACACATCAGTCTGCAAGTAACGATTCTCATCTACCTCAATCTTAATGTCAAGGAAGTCAACTGCCTCCCTACTCATTTGATAGGTCAATTTGATATTGTACTCATTATCATTCAACTGCTGCATAAACTTATGCAACATATCCTCTGATCCTTGCCATATGATGAATAAATCATCAATATAGCACAACCAGCACTGCACATGGTCGACGACCCGCGCGTCTCCTCCACCAATTACATCCCTCTCCCAGTAACCCAGGAAGAGGTTGGCGAAGGAAGGCGCACAGGCCGCGCCCATGGCAGTGCCGCGTTGCTGCAAATAAAAAACATCCCTAAAAACAAAAAAGTTCTTAGTCAGAATAAATGTCAATAATTCAACGACAAGATCACAAATATCCACATCCCAGTTGCTCTCATCCAAGAAGAAGCGAACCACCCGCAAGCCATCATCATGCCGAATGCATGTGTAGAGAGACTCTATATCAGCAACAACCAGCCACATGTCTTCCTCCAATTGAATCCCATCGATCCTACGTAGGACATCCGATGTGTCTCGGGCATAGGAGGGAAGTGACTCCACAAGGGGTTTCAAATAAAAGTCAACAAACTTACAAATAGGATCGTTTAAACCCCCTATACCCGAGACAATCGGACGGCCAGGAGGATCAGTGGGATTTTTATGTATTTTGGGGATAAAGTATAAAGTCGGAACTTTAGGTTTTTTTGTTAGTAGTCCATCCACAATTTTTTTGGGTATTGTTCCTTTCTCAAAGGCATTCGTTAATACAACTTCCAATTCTTGTTTGAATCAATCAATGGGGTTGTGATCCAGTTTAAAGTAAGTTTGCTTATCCCTCAGATGTCTCAGTGCCTCTTTCTCATAAAGATCTTTGGGCCATAGGACTATGTTTCCCCCCTTGTCAGCTGGTTTCACGACAATATCGTCATATGTCCTTAATTTTTCAAGTGCTAATCTTTGTTTACACGTCAAATTATCCCGTCTGCGTCTACTAGATATATTTTGGAAGTCTTGTAATACCATTTTTGTAAAGACCTCCACCTCCGGACACAGAGACAAGGGGGGAAACTTAGTCGATCTAGGATAGCAATTCTGAGGGAAAACATTCTTTATACCTGAAAGTTGTTCATCCAGAAGATCCTCAAGTGCCATAAGTGCCTCACTCTCTATATTCTCTATTGCTGGCACATTAGCGTCTTTTTCATGTAATTTTTTCAAGATTAGTTTCCTTGAGAAGAGGTGTAAATCTTTTGTAGCTGTAAAAAGATCAAAATTATTAGTTGGAGAAAATGATAACCCTTTCTCCAATACCTCCAGCTGATCATTAGAGAGAATATGACTTGACAAGTTAATTACCTCCAAACCCTTCTTTTCTTTTTTGTTTTGCTGATTAACTTGAGGAGTTTTACGTTTGATAGCTTGTCTTTCACGATTAAAGCCAGAATTACGTAAATCGTAATATTTTGGATGTGATCTATTAGATCCTTCACTTGAAGTTACGGATATAGTTGAGGCAGATCTGGCACGAGAGGGTCCTCGGGTATGATATGGCTTTTTATTCCATTTATATACCGTATTGGATTGCTGATCACTCATATCCCGTTGGAATTTTTTTGATTTGTTTTCACAAATATTTTTCTCCCATTTAACAAATTCATTTTCAAGTTCAGTATTGAATTTAACTAAACCCTCATTAGATAGATCTTGTTTTAATTGGTTTTGCAATTCCACAATATCTTTATCCAAATTTTCCAAAGTAGTCTGATTGTTGGACATCAGCAGTTCCATAAATCCCCTAGAACATGTTGTGGCCAATTCTTCCCATTTTTGACGAAAGGTGAGGTCATCAATCTCAAATGAGGGAAACACTTGAACCCTAAGGCCTCTGGGTATTGATCCTTTCTCAAGGTATTTATTTAAAAAAGCCCGGTTCCACCAGGTCCTCATACGTTTATTCAAAACATCTTTTAATTTATTAAAAATATCCTGTTTATCTCTACCATTACCCATTGGTAAAACCCCAGGATCATCACAGAAAACATCATTCAACTGTGTCAGCCACGTCTGTTCACGGGCTTTGTAATCCATATTTGAACTGGCTTTAAATGCTGTGAACAACACAGAAATAATCAATTATAAATAGAAAAGTACCAGCAAAAAGTATCATATGCCCATGCTATAAGGCAACTCAATATCATATTATAGAAAAGGAGAAACAATGAGTAAATGTAGCCAAAAGTATAAAAGGACAATTGTATTTATCAAACAAATTAATCTTTAATAAATATTTACAATACAGGCATTATTTATTGAACAACATGCATAGGCATATATCAATGTCATGTGACTGACTCCAAAGGTCAATGTAATGACCGAGAAAGCCGGAACCAATAATGCGAATATATATATTGTTCAAAGAGAAAGAGTTTTTTTCCCATTTATTTATTATTCACATATTCTCTAATGCTGGGGTTTTTTCATAGTGTGAAGTTCCCCAAAAATCCACTATTAGTATGCCGCAAAATAAATACCTACATATAGACACAAATTAACTCCTTTGCCATAAAGTGCACAATCAAGAGAGGTCTATAAGAAGATAAGTGCAAAGTAATTACCCATAGCGGTATGTGTGTAGTCCCGTCTGAACCTCGGTCAGATACCCCGACGCGCGTTTCACGATGTCGCTTCCTCAGGGGGCGTGGCTTAATCCCGGTCACGGTCGAGCTTTTATTACAGGTGAATCTAGTCACGTGACTAACGTATAAAGTGAGTAAAGTGCGCAGGTGCAAAACATAAACGTGCTGTCCACTGCTTCCAAACCTCGGTCTCGGCACACATACAATGGTCACATTTGCGGCGTAATACCGAGGATGAATGTAGTGGAACATTGTGAATAAGGATATACAATTAGTACGCAAAATAAGAAATATATGAAAAAATAATGATAATAAAAACAAGTGCCGTGAAAAAAGTGATTATATTATATGAAAAAATATGCAAATGTGCATGACTAAGTTATGCCTTAATGGAGCAAAGCATAAATAATATAGAGTGAAAAAATATAAAAAGACATATGTATAATATATGTTGTTCATCCCTTATACTCTCTCATAACCATTAAAGCATGCATATTACCAATCATACATTCAAATATTAAAACGAGGGGAATTTCTATGCACATATATGCCTAAACAATCTAATATATAATCACTTGAGCAATAATAGAACTATATATATTGTTTATATGAAACTTCACTAGAGACATCATTCTTACAATAACGCAACTTACATATTATACAGTCTCAAAGATATAATGAAATATTAGTGAAGAGATTTTGTTATCTCCTTTAATATATCCCTTCAATTGTTAGTCTCCATAATCTTTATTCCATTTCTTTCTTCATTTTTGATATTTCTTATCTTCATCCTCATTACTCAGAAAGGAAATACGTAATAAAGAGTTTTCTGGCCCGTCTGAATTTACCCCAATTGACTGAAACACAACAAAGCCAGCTGACTAGGCCATTCTGTATGGCTGAGCTCCAGTCCGCCCTGTCGAAGAGTCCAAAAGGGAAAGCTCCTGGACCTGATGGTCTACCAATAACTTACTATAAGATTTTCTCATCGTCCCTCAAACCACGCCTGTTAAGAATGTGCAACTTCATACTAGGCAAGGGTCAGTTCCCAACCAAAGCTTTGGAGGCAAAAATTTCATTAATTCATAAAGAAGGCAAAGACCAGGAACAATGCAGTAGCTACAGACCTATATCGCTATTGAATGTTGACCTGAAGCTATTTGCAAATTTGTTGGCGCGTAGAATAGCGAAGATTTTGCCGTTGGTAATTTCTCTGAATCAAACGGGCTTCGTGGGGGGGAGAGAGGGGAGAGACAATGCATATAAAATCTAACATCTCATGCAACACGCGAAGTTGAGCAAACTTCCACTGGTTTTACTGGGTACGGATGCTGAAAAGGCCTTCGATAGGGTGGACTGGACCAACCTAGAGGAGACATTGCTGAGGTTTGGTTTCCCGGTTCAAATAGTCTCAGCCATAATGAAGCTATACAAAAACCCGAGGGCTCCTATTAGTATCAATGACTCACTAACAGACACATTCACAATAAATAACGGTACTCGCCAAGGATGTCCGTTGTCGCCCCTACTTTTTGTCTTGACAATGGAGCCTCTCCTGAGTGCGATACAGCAATGTACAGAAATTGAAGGTGTCAAAATTGGAGAGCAACACTATAAGACTGCGACTTTCGCGGATGACTTGCTCATCACAATGACAAAACCTCTCAGGAGCTTTCCAGCCCTTATGAAGGTATTAGATGAATGTGGTAGCATCTCAAACTTTAAAGTGAATGTGTCGAAATCTGAGGCTTTGGACTTAAATATTCCACCACACATCCTCAATAAACTTAAGAATAAATACCCGTTCACCTGGCCCAAAGATTACATTAAGTACTTGGGAGTCAAAATAAGCAGAACAGAGAGGGAGCTGATTAAGTTTAATTATGGTCCATTGCTGGAACATGCTGCTATCACGATAGGATCATGGAGAGATCAATTCCTTTCCTGGACTGGCAGAAAAAATCTTCTGAAAAGCCTGATCTTACCAAAATTCACTTATTTGTTCCAAATGTTGCCCATCCAAATACCAGATTCCTATTGTTCTAGAGTAAACTCCCTCTTTTCCAAATATATGTGGAACAAGACGAGGCCTCGTATAGCTTTCCGTACACTGACTTTGCCTAAGATGAGGAGGGGAATGGGTGCCCCCGACATAAGAAAGTACTATTACGCATCGGTGCTAACATGCTCAGTGCACCTGATACGAGGTTCTCAGAACAAGCAATGGGTAACAATAAAAAAAGAGCACTCATGCTTGCCCATCAGACAGTTTTTATTGACTTAATCAAGAGGGAGCTCTACTCCACCCCACCCAAATCTATTGACCCGTACGTTGCTAAAGGTATGGGCAAAAACGCATGGTATCCTGGTACCCCCCTCATCACCACTTTTAACATTATCAGACATTTTAGCTCACTCTCTAGATACCGTTACCGGAGGCGGCCTGCTAGGGCTGAAAATCACGATAGATCAATTGTTAATAGATGGAATGCTTCCATCCCTCCCAGAGCTCTGTAAATTCCCCGGGTTAACAAACATAAACTTTATACAATACTCCACAATTAAAGAAACATTGAAAAGAATACGCTTTAACACAGATCCCACATGTAAACTCACATCTTTCGAGACTCTATGCTCCAAATTAAACAAACCCAAAAAAATATTGTCCACAATATACCAAGAACTTCTTCTTGAAGATCATTGCTTTAAACGAGCCTTTATAGCAATATGGGAAAAAGACTTAGGCTACTCATTCTCACATGAACAATGACTTCATATTTATAAACATTCCCATGGCCCAACTAAGTGTGTCAAAACCCAGGAAAATTCCTATAAGATAGTGTCCAGATGGTACATTTTGCAAACGCAGTTTCAGGCTTGGCGGTTGAATCTTCATACAAATTGCTGGAGATGTGGTACTGATGAAGGTGACTATATTCATTTATGGTGGAAATGTCCAACTATAGAACGCTTCTGGGCGCTCACAGAAAAAATTATACAGGATGTAACTGGGAAGAAAACTATTCTAACACCCGAAAGTGCGTTACTGAATTTCCCGGTGTGGCCAGGGAATAAGAAATATTCTATATTGGTACATAATATAATAGCGGCAGCCAAGCTCTTGATACCCACACATTGGAAAACTACCAACTGCCCCACACGTCAACAATTACTATTTAAGATAGATCAACTATATTACATGGCTGAATTAGTGGCGCACGTGAATCTCTCACTAGCACTGTTCCAGGATACTTGGAGACCTTGGATTCTCTACAGATCGACCATCCACACAGACTTACTACAGATTGCAACCCAGTGATGCCTCTACTACCCCTTTGACCTCTCTCCCCTCTTCTTCTATCTTTTCTGTTCTGAGTTCCTCCCCCTTTTTCCCAACTACTCTCTCCAATTCTCTTGATTGCGGTTTCAGCTAATTACTCAGAAAAAAGTTGAGTATTGTAGGTGAACATGAGTTATTTGGCTTAGCAATTGACAGGTTGCACTAAATTCTTCAGGTGTCAAGTCAATATTCCTTATATGGTATTATAATTCATGATATGAGACAAAGATTGGAATAGTTGAGGTTCTGTCTAGATGCGACATGTCATTACCGGATTACCGGTTCCCTACTATGTAACAATGTAACACTGTAACAATATCTCATTGTACTTGTTAATGTTATACTTTAAAACTTAATAAAAAGAGCATTGAAAAGAAAAGAAGGAAACATGAATGCGGCCAAGTACAGAGATATCCTGGATGAAAACCTCTTCCAGAGTGCTCTGGACCTCAGACTTGGACGAAGGTTCACCTTCCAACAAGACGATGACCCTAAGCACACAGCTAAAATAACAATGAAGTGACCATTCTTGACTGGCCCAGCCAGAGCCCTGGCCTAAAACCAATTGAGCATCTCTGGAGAGACCTGAAAATGGCTGTCCACCAATATTCACCATCCAACATGACAGAACTGGAGAGTATCTGCAGGGAGGAATGACAGAGAATCCCCAAATCCAGGTGAGTAAAACTTGTTACATCTTTCCCAAGAAGACTCATGGCTGTACTAGTTCAAAAGGTTGCTTCTACTCAATAGCAAAGGGTCTGAATACTTATGACCATGTGATATTCCACTTTTTCTTTTTTAATAAGTTTGCAAAAATATCTACATTTCTGTTTTTTTCAGTCAAGATGGGGTGTAGAGTGTGCATTAATGAGAAAAAAGTGAACTTTTTTGAATTTACCAAATGGCTGCAATGAAACAAAGAGGGTTCTGAATACTTTCCGTACCCACTGTATGTTATAGAAATGTTCACCACATAGTATGGTGGTGTACAATATATTATAGAAATATTCACCGCATATTATGGTGCTATGCAGTATACTATAGAGATGTTCACCACATTGTGTGGTGGTATACAGTATATTATAGAATTGTTCATCACATAGTACTACTTTAAATAATATAAGATGGTTCAAAACTGTACTGTTTCTACTTCACATTGATCCTAGAACGCAAATAGTGTGAAAATGTGTGTTTTCAAGCAGTGTGCAAGTTTCTAAACTTGTTTGAACAGCTTGTTCCAACTTTAATAAGTGTTAAAGCACCTAATCTCTTTTCAATAGTATGGCCCAAGATGAGAAAAGCAGAGAGATTACTTTCTTTGATTTTAAATTAAATGGATTTCACTAGTAAATTGGATTTTATTATGCTCTGTAAGAACATATTTGATAAGGCAGACTAGCTTGCCTACAGTACCTTTATTAATTGATGCAGATCAGAAGAGAAGCTTCATTTCATGCAACCTTTGAAATAACTATTTAAAATGTAAAATGTACTTTTGCGTATCATATTTGCTTCACCGGCCCCGTCCATTGATACTGATTAAAGTAGACCTGTTCTTTACAAGTATGGAAATGTATGCCTTAAGCATTTCATTATCAATGATAGAATCTACGGTAGCTTTCAATAGAATAAACTCATTCATATATGACAATTAACCAATAACATTGGAATATGCTTAATCACACTGAGCGTTATAAGTAGCAACCACCATTGAAAATATGACCGTTTTGTTGTAACTTTTTACATCTTAGATTATTTTATATTAATTTATCTTATGTAGAACCATAGAATTAATAATTTTCTAGATGTAACTAGTATTTTATTTAAAGGAAGCCATAAAGACAGTGATGAAAAGTTGGACTTGGATGAACAAAACAGGAAAAGATTAATCAAAAGTGTTGAAGGGTGGGCAATTTTTTTAAATTTTTTTTTAAAAGTTATGCGCCATATTTTAAAAGGTGCACGTTGCAAAATAATTTGGAGCAATTAATTAGGTACACTAAATATTCTTCATGTTTCTATGCCACATAATGGCTTGCATTTGCTCACACTAATGTTTTGTACCTTGAAATTCTGCAAGTCTTAGGGTGTATGCACACATTGCGGATTTGGCTGCGGAGCCGCAGCAGTTTTCCATGCGGTGTACAGTACCATGTAAACCTATGGAAAACCAAATCCGCTGGGCACATGCTGCGGAAAATTCTGCGCAAATTTGCAGCGGTTCATTTTCCGCAGCATGTCAATTCTTTGTTCGGAATCCACAGCTTTTTACACCGCTTCCATTATAGGAATCCGCAGGTGTAAAAATGCAGGCAAAATCTGCACAAAATCTGCAGAAAATCCTCAGGTAAAACGCAGGTCATTTTACCTGCGGATTCAGTAAAATCTGCGCGGCCAAATCCTCAAAGTCTGCACATACCCTTAACCTTCCCTTTTGGTTTGCACAACTGGTGACACAAGTCTTTTTATCAACATTTTATTTCAATGTACATATTGTTACTATAGTGGAGACACTAAACATGTATGGTTTTAATAATATTTATATATTTAATAAAATCTCTATTTTATGTTTGTTTTATTAGAGATGATCAAACCTTTTAAAAACAAGTTTTCATGATACGGAAAATTTTTCAGAAAAATTTAATTTGCAGTGCATTAATTTGTTACTAATTGCAATTAAAGGTGGGCAAACTAGTAAAGTTCAGAGACCGTGCCAAACACCTATCGTTTGGGCACGGAGCCTGAACATGGAGTTCACCAGAAAGTCTGTGTTACAGTTTAGGTTCAGCTCCCGAATTCCAGGTGTTTCTCAGGCTGTCTTCTGCCAGTGCAAGAAACACCAGCAGCCCTGATCAGCGGTAAGATTATTACCACCGGTCAGATTGCTGTGGTTCTCAAGCTGTCAGTTGCTGTCCATACTGTTAACCCATTACTTGCCAAATTAGCAATTTTCATTTTTTTTTTTTAAATGACAGATTTTTAATGATTTGGGTCCTAATGAATGAGAAACATAATTTGCCAAATTTTTACAAGTACGGATTTTTCAGAAAAGGGCGTCCCAATTTTGGGACATTGGCAGAAAGAGATAGCAAAAACTCAGAAAAGATAAGACTTATTCAACTTTATTTTTTTGCATTTTTTGCTTACAAACTATTATGCAAACAATATGTTTATGCACTTTTTTTCAAAATATTATATTACAAAATTCTCCAAATAACTCAGTTAGGGGAATGGAATACAGCAAAACACTTAGCATGAAGGGGAACATCACACCGCTTGCAAATTCAGGTTGTTTTTTCTTACATAAAGCACACCTTCTTTGGGTAGCAATTGGCTCTATCAAATGATTACCAGGATCAAATCTGACGTCATCACTAACTCGGCCACCTAATAGTTTACTCCGTTGAGGTCCACATCGCTTTGGGGTTGATTGTGTGCTTTTGCTTAGATAGGCCAATGCAATCCTCCTCCTTACACTTAGCAGTGGCACACTTTCTTCTGGATTTGCCTTTTGATATGCCCTCCAGGTGTTGACAACGGCAATGTCTATCATTTGAGTGAAAAGTGGCCACCACCACTTTTTGGAACGGATTCTGACACGGTACAGGGAGATTTGTTTGTCCAATAAATCAACTCCCCCCATGTGGGAATTATATTCCTGAACCATCAGCGGCAATGAGATTTGGACATTTTTTTCTTTTTTTGAGAGTACCTACGAGTAGTGTTGAGCATTCCGATACCGCAAATATCGGGTATCGGCCGATATTCGCGGTATCGGAATTCCGATACTGAGTTCCGATACTTTTAGCATATCGAATACCGGAATCGGAAGTTCCCATAATGCTATGAGCCAGTTTGATTTGATTCAGCCAATGAGGAATCCTCAGAAGTGTGGGCACATCCTGTTAGGCATGTAGGCATGTTAACTAATGGCATGGCTGTGTTTGGCTGCTAAAATGATGTCATGATGCACTATAAAAGCCGCCGCCGTCGCCATTTAGGGTTCACTCTGCTGTGAATTCAGTTAGGGACAGGCTGCTGTTCAAGACTCTGAGGGACAGTTAGAGATAGCGATTTTCAAAATAATATTGTGCTTTACCCAGGCTACATTATCAATCACTGTAGCTTTCTTTTGCCTTGCAGCACTGTCCACAGCTGTCTGCAACGTCTGTGTGAATGCAGCTCATGCTGTAGTGTGTCCTGCAGCCACCTCTGGTTGTAGGCCGCTCAGCGTGCGTCACTGCCTCATACATATTTTTGTTTTATTGCTGCTCATTTTTCATTAATTATCCTATAAGTGTGCATCCATCCGTATCCATCGACATTGGTTGCAAACACTATAGGAGTAGACAGCGGAGCCTTTCTGCAGCCTTTCAGTGCTAGTGCCCAGTTCTCTGCACTGTTCACGGCTGTCTGTGAGGTCTCTGTGTGTGATTGCAGCTCATGTTGTAGTGTGTTCTGCAGTCACCTCTGGTTGTAGTCCGCTCAGAGTGCATCACTGCCTCATTCATAGTCCTTTTTTTGTTTTATTGCAGCTCATTTTTCCTGATTTTTTTCTCCTATTAGTGTGCTTCCATCCATATCCATCGACATTGGTTGGTTGCAAACACTATATAGGAGTACATAGAGGAGCCTTTTTGCTGGCTTGTGCCCTGCAGCCACAGCCAGATTAGTATTAGCCTATTTTTTGGAGCCTCATCTACTGCATTGTAATAGTTCCAAAAAGTTTGTGATTCTATCGCTTTCACATCTTTGGTCACATCCTTTTTGTTTTTTTGAAAAATAACACGTAAGTAAAGTTCACTAAACACTCCACTTGACAGTTGTGTAGGCCACATTAGCTCATATTAAAGTGTAGTCCACACACTTTATAAAATTAGTGTTTCTTATACCTGTTAGCAGCTGTTCAGGAATAAGCACAATAAAGCCCCCCTTTGTACTTTTCTGCCTATCTTTATCAGTCTACCAAGATGAAGAAGGCAGGGAGTCAGGCATGTGGTCGTGGGCATGGAGTTTCAGCAGGGAGAGGACGTGGGGATTCTGTGCCTGCTGCGGGCACCAGTGACTCAGCATCCCCCAGTTTTACCAGGCAACAGTCCTTTATGCGCAGCTTTGTAGAACCTCGCCGTACCCCACTGCTGCGGGACGAACAAATTGAAGCCGTTGTTAGATGGATGGCAGCTAACGCATCGACTTCAATGACTTCCACATCCTCTCAGTTCCTGAGCACTGATGAGCAACTATCTGTCTCTTCACCACCTGCCAAATTGCCCAGGCAGTCAGAGAGCCCTGGACAGGAGCCATCTCTACTTCTGTTCTCTGAATCTCTTGGCTTGGAAACAGGGGGCAAGCCAAGCAGCATTCTAGAATGTGAAGAAGAGGGAGTATGCAGTGATGCGCAACTGCTTTGTCCCATTGAATCTGAATAGGCAAGAGGGCCAGTGCCTATGGTCAGCACACCTCAGTATGCATCAGATGATGAGACTCAGGTGCCACTTTCTGGAGCGTACTGTGCTGGTGAGACTACCCAGGAGAAGCAGGTGTTTGAAGGGGGGAATGTAGATGATGAGGTCCTTGACCCATCATGGTGTGAGGAACAGGAAGGTGGTGGGAGCAGCTCTGAGGAAGAGATTCCCCGAACGGCCAAAACAGGAGGTAGAGGGAGGGGGCAGACTTGGCTGCCTGTAGCCTCCACTTCGGCACCCGTTAGGAGCATTCCTCTTCCAAAACCCAAAACGGGTGCTCCCAGGACTTGCAGTGCGTTGTCCTTTTTTGACACAGTTACAGATGACATTTGCTTTGTCAAATGCAAGCTGTGTAATCAGAAAGTCAAAAGAGGGAAAAGAGTCAGCAACATGAATACCACAAATATGTGGAAACATGTGTGGACCAAGCACGTGATGGAGTTACAAAGACACACTGAAGACGTAGGCCAACATACAGCACCACCTACCACCTCTTCAGCTCGTGTTGTAGCCTTTCCTCCAGCTTACACACAGCTGGTTTGGCTTCCTCACAGGATCGCCATGGAAGAACCTCTGGCACTGTTGTCCAGAGACCCGGTGACATTCCACCCACAGCACCATGTTTCCTGTCATCCTCACACTCCCAGGCCACTCTACAGCCTTCGGTAGCACAGGCATGGGAGAAAAGGTGGCCATACTCGGCAAACCATACCCGAGCAAAGGATCTGAATGCTGGCATTGCAAAACTACTGGCCCTTAAAATGCTCTCATTCAGGCTGGTGGAGACTGACACCTTCCGTAACTTCATGGCATTGGCAGTCTCACAATACACCATGCCCAGCCACTTTTATTTCAGCAGGCAAGCCGTCCCTGCCCTGCAAAAGCATGTGGAGGGAAAAATTAAACATGTGCTACTAAACGCCATCAGTAGCAAGGTCCACCTGACCACCGATGCGTGGACCAGTAACCATGGACAGGGACGATACCTTTCCCTCACTGCCCATTGGGTCAATGTTGTGGAGCCGGGTACAGATCTTGAGAGTGGCGCTGTACGTGTTCTGCCAACTCCAAGGATTGCAGGAATCCAGTCTGTACACAATGACTCCTCCTCATACTCCAGTTCCTCTGAATCAGCGCTGCAGGAGCCTGTTACGACAGATATGAGCACAGCCGTGGCCAAACGTCAGCAAACCGCACTGAAATTAATTTCTTTGGGGAATCGAAGCCACACAGCGCAGGAGCTCTGGAATGCCATCAAGCAGGAGAGCGATGTGTGGTTTGTGCCAGCGAATCTCCAGCCAGGCTTGGTAGTGTGTGACAATGGCCGAAATCTGGTGGCAGCTCTGGGCCTAGGCAATCTCACTCACATCCCATGTCTGGCACATGTGCTCAACTTGGTCGTGCAGTTTTCTGAGGGACTATCCGGATCTTGATGCACTGCTTCACAAGGTCCGCATAGCGTGTGCTCACTTGCGGCGTTCCAGCATGGCAAGATCGCGCATTGCAGCTCTGCAGCGCCGATTCCGCCTTTCGGAACATCGCATCATATGTGACCTACCCACCAGGTGGAATTAAACATTACATATGTTGGAGCGGTTGTGTGAGCAGCAGGCAGCAGTTATGGAGTACCAGCTGCATCAGGCACAAACAAGTTGCACTGTGCGCCGGTCACACTTCAGCACCACTGAGTAGGCCTCTATGAAGGACATCTGCCACGTTTTGCGCGCCTTCGATGATTCCACACGGATGGCGAGTGCAGATGATGCACTAGTCAGCATGACTGTCCCCCTTATCTGCCTGCTTCAAAAAACACTACAAGCACTAAGGGAGGAGGTTTTGGAAGAGGTGGAGGATTAGGAGTCACAAATGCCATCTGCTTCTGGACAGTCTGCGCAACGTTGTTCCTCACAAAGGCCTAGGCAGGGGAACTTTGTGAGGAGGATGAGGAGGAGTCAATGGAGGAGGAAGACATCTCTCCAGAGTAGGGAGGTAAACAATGCTCTAGTAGTCAGTATGTACAGCGAGGGTGGGGTGATGCAGAGCAGGCAGAGGTGACGCCTCAAGCAGGGGACAGCGTTTCTTGGGCAGTTGGGAGTCTGCAGCACATGATTGATTTCATGCTGTAATGCCTGAGAAACGACCGCCGCATCGCCCACATTCTCAACATTAATTATTGGGTGTACACCCTCCTAGATCCTCGCTACTGGGACAACTTACAAAGCCTCATAACACCGTTGAACCAGGAGCATAAAATGCGATAGTACCAAGACACAATGGTGCATTCCATCATGTTCTCTATTCCACCCGAGAGCAGTGCTGCTAGTGCTTTACAAAGCAGCTCTGTGCGTCGAGGCAGTGGCGGAAGCTCTGCCCAAAGAGGGAGCAGAGGCAACGCCTCAGCACAAGGCAAGACCAGTATGGCCCAAATGTGGCAAAGTTTTGTGTGCCCGCCACAAATGTCTACACCATCACAGACGGCTCCAGTCAGCAGGAGGCAACGTTTCCGTCAGATGGTGACAGACTACATGTCTTGCCCTGTCAGTGTACTCCCAGACAGCTCTTCCCCCTTCAAGTTTTGGGTCTCTAAGCTGGATACATGGCAAGAGCTTAGCCAGTATGCATTGGAGGTGCTGGCTTGCCCTGCTGCTAGTGTATTATCGGAACGTGTCTTTAGTGCCGCAGGTGGTGTACTAACAGACCGTCGCACGCGACTATCCTCCGATAACGTTGACCGGCTTACTTTTCTGAAAATGAACAAGGCCTGGATCTCGCCGGAATTTGCCAGTCCTCTTCCAGAATAAATAATTGGTTGGCAACATTATCCAGGTCTCCTGTTGTGTTCATGTTTCTACCACATGAACTTTAATCCCTAGGCTCCAACACCGCCAGTTGTTGCTCAGAAGTGCCGTCTGCACAGAGAAAAACACTAGCTCCTGTGTTAGTGGGGTTCAATAACGCCAGCTGCTCCCCTGCTGTGTGTCCAGCAATATCTCCTGCTCCCTCCACATTCAAACTACATCAGATTTTACACTTGCTCCAAGTAGGCCTCAGCCTACTCCATGAATGACCCTGGGCTCCAACACCACCAGTTGTTGCTCAGAAGTGCCGTCTGCACAGAGAAAAACACTAACTCCTGTGTTAGTGGGGTTCAGTAACGCCAGCCGCTCCCCTGCTGTGTGTCCGGCAAAGTCTCCTGCTGCCTCCACATTCAAACTACATCAGATTTTACACTGGCTCCAAGTAGGCCTCAGCCTACTCCATGATTGACCCTGGGCTCCAACACTGCCAGTTGCTGCTCAGAAGTGCCATCTGCACAGAGAAAAACACTAGCTCCTGTGTTAGTGGGGTTCAGTAACGCCAGCTGCTCCCCTGCTGTGTGTCCGGCAATATCTCCTGCTCCCTCCACATTCAAACTACATCAGATTTTACACTTGCTCCAAGTAGGCCTCAGCCTAAACCCTGATTTAACCTGGGCTCCAACACTGCCAGTTGCTGCTCAGAAGTGCCATCTGCACAGAGAAAAACACTAGCTCCTGTGTTAGTGGGGTTCAGTAACGCCAGCTGCTCCCCTGTTGTGTGTCGGGCAATATCTCCTGCTCCCTCCACATTCAAACTACATCAGATTTTACACTTGCTCCAAGTAGGCCTCAGCCTACTCCATGAATGACCCTGGGCTCCAACACCGCCAATTGTTGCTCAGAAGTGCCGTCTGCACAGAGAAAAACACTAGCTCCTGTGTTAGTGGGGTTCAGTAACGCCAGCTGCTCCCCTGCTGTGTGTCCGTCAATGTCTACTGCTCCCTCCACATTCACACTACTACTGATTTCAAACGTGCTCCAATTAGGCCTCTGGCTCCACTCTGTCTCTAGTATTTACCCTGGCCTCCAACACCGCCAGTTGCTTCTCAGAAGTGCCATCTGCACAATCAACACTTGTTCCTGTGTTACTGGGGTTCAGTAACGTCAGCTGATCTTCTGATGTGTATCCGGCAATGTCTCTTGCTCTGTCCACATTCCCACTACTAGTAAATACTAGAGACAGAGTGGAGCCATAGGCCTAATTGGAGCACATTTGAAATCAGTAGTAGTCGACAACAGATATTAAACTTGATGAAATTAGGCCTCAGCCTACACCCTGATTGACCCAGGGCTCCAACATCGCCAGTTGCTGCTCAGAAGTGCCGTCTGCACAGTCAATATATGCTCCAGTGTTATTGGGTTTCAGAAATGTCATCTGATCCCCAGCTGTGTGTCCGGCAATTTCTCCTGCTCCGTCCACACTCACACAGCTACAGATTTTAAACTTGCTCCAATTAGGCCTCTGTCTCCACTCTGTTTGTAGTATTTTCCCTGGGTTCCAGCACCGTCAGCTGTTTCCCGGCATTGTCTTTGGCACAGGTACTCCCTCCTGCCCAGCCTGGTTCCAGCACGCCTGCTGTTTCTGGATAGTGTCAATGTCACTTTGCCACCAATACGTTGTCCTGTCGTGTTGCGGTCGGGTTAGCCGAGTCTATGGTGCCTGCAGTTTATGGGCTTCCTATGTGGGCTGCGGGATCTGGCAACAAAGGCTGGTTCCATAGTGCCAATAGGACAAGCACCCCCTGTAGGACTGTGGGTTTCGGTAACTGCGGCCGGCTCGCGGCCTTGCAACGTTGTTTTTCAGGAGTACTTTCTGCTACCCCTCCGGGTTCCAGTACCGTCAGCTGGTTCTCGGCAATGCCTTTGGCTTAGGTGCCTCCTTCTCAGTATCCGAGGTCCAGCAACGTCTGCTGGTCCATTGTAGTGCTTTGTAGCACAGGTACCTCCTGCTTAGTAACCAGGTTCCAGCACCGTCAGCTGGTCCTCGGTAGTTCCATTGACTCTTGTAGCTTCTGCTACCCATCCGGGTTCCAGCACCGTCAGCTGGTTCTCGGCAGTGTCTTTGGCACGGGTACTCCCTCCTGCCCAGCCTGGTACCAGCACGCCTGCTGTTTCCGGGTAGTGTCAACGTCACTTTGCCACCAATACATTGTCCTGTCGTGCTGCGGTCGGGTTAGCCGAGTCTATGGTGCCTGCAGTTTATGGACTTCCTATGTGGGCTGCGGGATCTGGCAACAAAGGCTGGATCCAGAGTGCCAATAGGACAAGCACCCCCTGTAGGACTGTGGGTTTCGGTAACTGCGGCTGGCTCGCGGCCTTGCAACATTGTTTTTCAGGGTTACTTTCTGCTACCCCTCCGGGTTCCAGTACCGTCAGCTGGTTCTCGGCAGTGCCTTTGGTTTAGGTGCCTCCTTCTCGGTATCCGAGTTCCAGCAACGTCTGCTGGTCCTTGGTTGTGCTTTTTAGCACAGATAACTCCTGCTTAGTAACCAGGTTCCAGCACCGTCAGCTGGTTCTCGGTGGTGCCATTGGCTCTTGTTCCTTCTGCTGCCCCTCCGGGTTCCAGCACCGTGAGCTGATCCTCGGTAGTTCCATTGGTTCTTGCAGCTTCTGCTACCCATCCGGGTTCCAGCACAGTCAGCTGGTTCTTGGCAGTGCCTTTGGCTTAGGTGCCTCCTTCTCGGTATCCAAGTTCCAGCAATGTCTGTTGGTCCTTGGTAGTGCTTTCTAGCACAGGTACTTCCTGCTTAGTAACCAGGTTCCAGCACCTTCAGCTGGTCCTCGGTAGTGCCATTGACTCTTGTTCCTTCTGCTACCCATCCGGGTTCCAGTACCGTCAGCTGGTCCTCGCTAGTTCAATTGGCTTTTGCAGCTTCTGCTACCCATCTGGGTTCCAGCACCGTCAACTGGTTCTCGGCAGTGCCTTTGGCTTAGGTGACTTCCTTCTCGGTATCCGAGTTCCAGCAACGTCTGCTGGTCCTTGGTAGTGCTTTCTAGCACAGGTACCTCCTGCTTAGTAACCAGGTTCCAGCACCGTCAGCTGGTCCTCGGTAGTGCCATTGGCTCTTGTTCCTTCTGCTGCCCCTCTGGGTTCCAGCACTGTCAGCTGGTCCTCTGTAGTGCCATTGGCTCTTGTTCCTTCTGCTACCCATCCGGGTTCCAGTATCGTCAGCTGGTTCTCGGCAGTTCCTCAGCCTTCTTGTACCTTCTGCTACATTTCCAAGTTCAAGCTTTTTGAAATGGTTTTTGGTAATTACTCTGGATCTCCCTGACGACGACCCTAAAGACGACAACCCTGAAGACCACCCCGAAGAAGACGACGACCCCGAAAACGGCGACACTGGAGACGACGACCCTGAAGACCACCCCGAAGAAGACCAAGAATATGACCCTGAAGAAGATGACCAAGAGGACAAAGAACAAGACAACCACCAAGATACAGAAGTAGAAGAGATAGAAGACCAAGAAGCAGAAGAACAAGAAGCTACAGAACAAAAAGCAGAAGAACATTAAGCATAAGACTAAAAATCAGGACAAAAGATATTATCTAAATTATAAGCAGAAGAAGACTAAGCAGTGTATGGGGGTGAGTCCATTCCTCCTCGTGGTGCCCCTGGAAAATGCCTGCTGCTGCAGGCCAAACTGAACACGGACAAATCCTGTTGTAAATCTTTTGTGACAGGCAGAACGGAAGGTGTAATCTTCAAACTTTTATAGATAACAACTACAGGAATGCCTGTCACAAATAAGAATATGATGAAAAAGAAAAGTAGGAAGAAGATGAAGTAGAATATGAAGAAGAATAATAGTTGAATAAGAAGAATATGAAGAATGTAAAAAAAAGAATAATAGGAAGAAGGTGAAGAAGAAGAAGATGAATAAGGTGAAGAAGAAGTTGATGAAAAAGATGCTGCTGCTGCTGCTGCTGAGGATCATGAAGGAGAAAGTGTGGGAGAAGTAAAAAAAGAAGGTGAAGAGCATGGAAGTAGTGAAACATACATATCTGACAAAATATAAAAAAGGTTAACCTAGTCAATATATTTGTAACTCCGAACGTCTTTAAAAAAAAAAATTAATTCCTGCTATTCCATTTGATTGGGCTAAACCTCTATGCCTTTAATGTCTCCTCCACCTCCCCCAATACATTCTACATTATTATTAGTTGTTTTTCTTCATGTAGAATTAACCTACAAGGAAAGAAAGGGTTTTTTTAATTCCGATATTTCTGTCCCATTGACTTGCATTGGTTTCCGGTATCGGAATCGGCGATACCCGATACTTTGTGGGTATCGGTCCGATCCAATCCGATCCGATATTTCACGATAACGGATGGTATCGCTCAACACTACCTACGAGCTGTTGACAAAGGCTCTATTGTGCTGAAGTTCGTGCCAAACGTGACAACCTTATTATCCTTCCATTTCACCACAAGAATGTTATTTGCTTTATCAAACCGGTAGTCACAAAATCCTCTTTCCTTTTGTTTTTCAATCTCCCTGCTTGGCCTTAAAGGCATTGTTTTGTGCTATTTTCTCTCATAGTGTCAGTAGCTTGGATGTTTTTGTTTTTCAGCATCACCAGAGCATCAATACTTGTAAAGAAATTGTCAAAAAATAACTTGTATCTGAATGACTGACTGGGAATTAGGAATTACATTTATAAGTTGTGAAATTACTCTCAAGCCTAACGGTCCTTCCTCTTTTTCAGACTTACCACAGTATGGCACAAATTTGTATAGGTAGCCGTTGGAGCTGCACAAACACCAAATTTTGTAGCCGAATTTTATTGGCTTACCTCGCAAGTACATTTTTGTAGGGTGTTTGCCATAGTAGCGGACCATCATTTCATCTAAGAAAAGTTCCTGGTGGAATACACCAAATTTCAGGAATACTTTCCACAGTACTTCAAAGAATAAACTAACTTTGTACATCTTGTCAGACTTGTCAATTTTAGAATTGTCATTTAGGTGTATATATTTTTTAATTTCCATAAAATGGTTCTTTGACATTGCTTTGTACACCAATGGAACTCCCACATCTTGAGCTTGTTCCCAGTACATGTCCTCTTGGGGGAGAGAATGATATCCAGACAGTAATAATATGCCTAAGAAAACTTGTAATTCTTCCTCGCTGATGGAAAAGGAGGGTTTGGTTTGCATATAGCATGCTTTGGGTCAAAATAATATCCATAACATCATGGGAAAAAAAACTCTTCAAATACTTCAACTTCATTTTTATTTTCTAAAAGGTCACAAATGTTGCTTAATTCGGACGTATCCTGGTCCGCACTGCTTTCTTTTGTTGGTTGACATTTTTTCCATTTTGGAGTTTCTGCACATTGTAATATTTCTGTTGCATTTTTTTTTCTTGTTCACAACTGGTTTTGAAGTTTGATTCCTTGGTCGTTTTCTGCTACTGGTACTTGAAGTTCCTGCTGAGATGGATGGTAAATTCTCAGTTGATGCCACCTCAGGAGCCTCTTCAATTTCTGTTGAAGTGTGCAATACCTCCAAAGTTCCTGCTACATCATTCAGTTCATGAGCAAGAAGCTCATTTTCCTGAAAATCTTCCTCATCAGTTGCCTCATCAGGGTCAGGGGGCACAATCACTACTTCAACATTAGAAACTTCCTCTTCTTGGTCATCTAATTCCTCAAGATAACCTAGTATTTCATCAACAGTAAGCACTTTTTATATCGATAGGCCATGTTCTTACTGCTGATACAACAAAAACAAATATTAGTATAGTAACATTTAGAAAACTATAGATAAAAATTTATATTCTTATTTTAAATAAATATATATATATATATATATATATATATACACACACACACACATTTATTTCACATTTCACTATCCATTCATAAAGCAAACTAAATAAACAATTGTGATGAATAAAAACGTAAAATACCAACCTTATATACTGTGATGTGATCGCAAACAATGTCTGACAAGCCAGCAAGTTACAGGGTCTGTGCTCCTGAGTGTCCCTTGCTGTGGTTAGTTACCGATTATCTACCAATGTCCTTTCATGAAACGAAATCCGACCATAACGTGAGGTCGGCCGCGAGGTCGGCGACCATGGCGACAAAGTTCAAAAGATGCTTCCAGCGCCCTTTATCAGCCAATGATGGAGGACGTACACTGTGGGCAACGCGATGACATAGGCAGCGGTCACCACCATCTTTGAGAAGGGCATGCAAGTGATTGGCTTGCTTTGTGTGGCGTCACAGGGGCAATAAAAGGGCGTGCACGCTGACCGCCATCTTACTTCTGCTGATCTCAGAATAGGAAGAGCTGCTGCTGATGATGATTCTGTAGGGAGAGCGTTAGGCAGGGAAGCTAAAAAAAACTGCTTCTGCTGCTAGCGATTTTGCCTGTACAACACACCAGTTAGTGTGCAGTGCAAAGGGAGGCTATACTTTGGTGCATTCAGCTCTGTTGGTTATTAGCCTGCCTTATAAGGCTCCCTGATAGCTGCATTGCTGCATTGCTGTTTTCACACTTCTGGGTAAACTGCTTTTTTAAAAGCAAAAATACTTTTCATCCTCTTTTTTGCCCAGTTACCAAGCGTTCATTTTTCCACACTTTTGTGTGCAGCAGTCCTGCTTATTAGGCTGCCTGCTGCCATACTTGGGACTGAGAGCATCATTGTCAGCTTGCTAAAATCTCTAGGGAGATTCAAATGCTCATAATAAATAAACCTGATAGAAACTTGCGCTAATTAAATGTGTCTTGGCTAAATAAAGATATCTTATGAAGAAATCTATTACCTTTACTGAAGCTAAAAACTGGCGAGGCAGGGAAAAAGGTCTTCAGAATGCAGGGTGGATTTCCAGGTCCTTTCCCAATAATACTCCCCGACACAGGTATATAAAAACTTACTGGAGCTAAAGGGTGCTACCTCCTAGCATGCCGCCGTCCCGGCCAGTGACTGGCGCGCAGCTGGAGGTGTATATCGGCAGGCTGTAAGAGTACCAGCCGCCGCTTGCAAAAGCAGGCCTGCAAGGTCCAAAAAAGCTGAAGGACCTTGCGTGACGTCACAGTCACGTGATAGATCACGTGACAGGCAAGAAAGCCCTATGGGGCGCTGATGGGGCCAGAAAGCAATGGCAAAACTACGCGTTGCGGAATTCACTGATTCCCTGAAGAAAGAATCAGTGAATTCCGCAACGCGTAGGTTTGCCATTGCTTTCTGGCCCCATCAGCGCCCCATAGGGCTTTCTTGCCTGTCACGTGATCTATCACGTGACTGTGACGTCACGCAAGGTCCTTCAACTTTTTTGGACCTTGCAGGCCTGCTTTTGCAAGCGGCGGCTGGTACTCTTACAGCCTGCCGATATACACCTCCAGCTGCGCGCCAGTCACTGGCCGGGACGGCGGCATGCTAGGAGGTAGCACCCTTTAGCTCCAGTAAGTTTTTATATACCTGTGTCGGGGAGTATTATTGGGAAAGGACCTGGAAATCCACCCTGCATTCTGAAGACCTTTTTCCCTGCCTCGCCAGTTTTTAGCTTCAGTAAAGGTAATAGATTTCTTCATAAGATATCTTTATTTAACCAAGACACATTTAATTAGCGCAAGTTTCTGTCAGGTTTATTTATTATTATTATTTTATGGAGACAACTTGAGTGGTGTGTTGTCTTATTACTTGCTGCTTTGTGTTCTGTGGGTGTACGCTTGAGCGCCATTGGTATACACATATGTTTATTGTAGATTCAAATTCTCCCCAGTCCTATATAGACATTTTATACACCATCCAATTTCAGCCTGTTATATTGAGGTGTAATCTACACTGGGCCTGAGATAATAGTTCAGTGTCCTCAAGTCTGTAGGGAGATTCAAATTCTCCCCAGTCCTATATAGACATTTTATACACCATCCAATTTCAGCCTGTTATATTGAGGTGTAATCTACACTGGGCCTGGGATAATAGTTCAGTGTCCTCAAGTCTGTAGGGAGATTCAAATTCTCCCCAGTCCTATAGACATTTTATACACCATCCAATTTCAGCCTGTTATATTGAGGTGTAATCTACACTGGGCCTGAGATAATAGTTCAGTGTCCTCAAGTCTGTAGGGAGATTCAAATTCTCCCCAATACTATATACAACTTGTACCTTGTTTTACAGTACCATATTGCTGGTGGTATTTTGGGTAAATTTTCCCAAAAATGAGGAAGTGTGTTGGAAGAGGCTGTGGAAGTGGGCGGCGGTTGCCAGCTGGTAATGATGGTGTTGGTGGTGGATCTGCTGGTAGTGGCAAAAGCACAATAGCACCTAACGGAGGAGGTGTTAAGCCTGCGTCATCATCTGGCTCCACAAGGCCTCGAAGGCTCCCTTTTCTGGGAGTAGGTAAACCGCTTTTAAAGCCGGAGCTTCAGGAACAAGTTTTGGCTTACATTTCTGACACAGCTTCCAGCTCTATCGTCTCCTCTTCTGAACTTTCAAAAAATAAAAGCAGAGTCGTCATTGGAGGCTCATGGTCAGGAACCACACCTTTCCTTGTGTCCTTCACCCCTACCAAAAGTAAAGGATGTGGTAGGCCACACTACAGATTACTCCATGGAGCTCTTTTCACATACCATGCCTGGGGTATCAAGTCAAATCGTGAATTACCCAGTCCAAGAAGAATCTGATAAGGAGTGCACTGATGCACAGCCACTGCTAGATTTATCTGCTGGTACATTTACTCAGAGCACTACATTGTCCTCGCAGTGTACTGAGCCAGAATCTGACCCTGATGAAACTCAGGTGCCCCTTCCCGCATACTATACCAACTTACATGGTGACACAGAGGAAGGTGCACATGACATTGAAGAGGAGATGTTGGATGACCCAGTTGTTGACCCAGATTGGCATCCATTGGGGGAAGAGGGTGCCGCTGCCAATAGCTCAGAAGAGGAGGAGGAGCATCCGCAGCAGGCATCGACATCGCAACAGCTGTTATCTGGCAGGCCCAGAGCAGTCCAAAAACGGGTTACAAAAACCAAGAGAGTTGCAAGACAGCTAGGCCAGATGGTCAAACTAGCACAGCGTGCAAGGCCTCAAAATGTCTTCCATAGTAGGAAGAGTGCAGTGTGGCACTTTTTTGAACAAAATCCTAATGATCAGGCGAAGGTTATCTGTAAGAAGTGTGCAAAGAACATTAGCCGAGGTAAAAATCTGAGAAATTTGAATACCAGTTGCATGCTTAGACATTTAACCACCATGCACTTGCAAGCGTGGACGGACTACCAAACCTCACGTACCACATGTGCAACTGCTCCCAATGAAGGTAGTCAGCAATGCTACATCGCTTCCCCCACTGTAAGCACACTGATTAGCACACCACCAGCAGCAAATGTTGAGGTGTCGTCGCAAGGCCAAAGCAGTCAGGGAATCACAATGTTATTGATACGAAAGACTGAATCAAGGCCATCAGAAAGAACACCAACTCCATCACCATCATCAACCCTCTCTCAGTCCACCATGTCCACCGCTAGTTCCACCATATGCAGCTCTCAAGTCCAGCTCACCCTACCAGAGACTATGAGTAGGACAAGAAAGTACTCATCCTCTCATCCGCGTACACTGGGTTTGAATGCCCACATTGCCAAACTAATCTTGTTAAAGATGATGCCCTACCGGTTGGTTGAAAGCAATGCTTTCCGCAAACTCATGGCCTACGCAGTACCACGCTATGACCTACCCAGTTGGCACTTCTTTTCTCACAAAGCCATCCCAGCCCTCCACCTTCATGTGAAAGACCGCATTGTCCATGCACTCAAGCAATCAGTGAGTGGAAAGGTGCACCTCATAACATATGCATGGTCCAGTAGGCATGACCAAGGCCGTTACGTGTCCATCACTACGCACTGGGTTAATGTGGTGGATGCAGGGTCCACAGGGGACAGCGGCGGTGGGACAGTGCTGCCTAGCCCATGGTATAGGAAACAGTTGGCTGTAGGCATTTGACCCTCCTCCTCCTCCAGAAGCGAAAGCTCGTCCACAGAACGCAGTCGCACGAGCAGTCCATCCACAGCTGTCAGTGTTGCACACTCGGTGTCCCACTATCGTACAGCTAGTGGTAAGAGTCAGCAGGCTGTGTTGAAGATGATGAGTTTGGGCAATAACAGACACACCACGGAGGTACTGGCCGGCTACTTGCAGTGAAAAACTGAGTCATGGCTGGGCAGTCTACATCTTGAGGCAGGCAAGGTAGTTAGTGATAATGGCCGGAATTTTGTGGCAGCCATAGCCCTTTCAAAACTCCGACACATACCTTGCCTGGCTCACACCTTGAACCTGGTGGTGCAGTGCTTCCTCAATAATTATCCGGAGTTAACAGGCCTGCTCCAGAAGGTCCGAAGACTGTGCTCACACATCCGCCGGTCGCCCGTACACTCCAGTCGTATGCAGAAGCTGCAGTGATTGCTCCAACTTCCCAAGCACCACCTAATTATCAACGTTGCAACAAGTTGGAACTCCACCCTGCACATGGTTGAGAGGCTGTGCGAACAGAGGCAGGCTATAATGCATTTGTGGGAGGATACACGGCCAGGCACTTTGAGGGCAGACATGGAGTTGTCGGGTGTGCAGTGGTCAAAGCTGAAAGACCTCTGTAAAGTCCTTCAGTGTTTTGAGGAATGCACACGACTGGTAAGCGCAGATGACACCATCATAAGCATGAGCATCCCACTTATGTGTCTGCTCATGCAAACTTTGACGCACATTAAGGAGCAGGCGTCTGCAGCCGAGGAGGATGAGGAAGAGGAGGAGGGAAGCCTTGATGACAGTCAGCCATTGTCTGCTCCGGGACCTCTCCTGGATGAGGCGGAGGAGAGGAAGAAGAGGAAGAGGAGGATGATGATGGGGATGATTATTTAGGGGAGGAGGATGTTTCTCATGGGGCAAGAGAAAATGTTGGCGTGGCAAGGTCAGGTACAGGGTTTGTGCGTGACTGGAGGGATGTGGATTTGCCAGAAAGTGCTCCTCCACCCAGCACTCGCATTGCGTCATTGACACCTGGAACATTGGCCCACATGTCAGATTGTGCCTTGCAGATCCTAAAAAGGGACCCCCGCATTGCCAAAATGATGAACGATGACGACTACTGGTTGGCCAGCATCCTGGATCCACGCTATAAAGGCAAGTTCCAACACTTCATGCCACAGGAGAACCTTGACCTAATATTGTCTAACAAACAAGCAACTCTGTAAACCGTTTGTTTGAGGCATTCCCAGCACACAGCAGCAGTGATGGTTCTCCAACGAGCTGTAGGGGGCAACATGGAAGAGGTGTTCGTGGTGCACACCTCAGAAGTGGCGTTGGAGACAGGGGTTTCATGACCATGTTGTGAACTGATTTTTCAAGTCCCGCTCACACGACTGGTAATACTGCATCGATTGAAAGTGACAGGAGACAGCAGTTGTTAACTATGGTTACAAACTACTTTTCGTCCCATATCGATATTCTCCCTCACAGGTCATTCCCCTTTGACTAGTGGGCCTCTAAACTGGACGCCTGGCCTGAATTGGCACAATATGCCTTACAGGAGCTCGCTTGCCCTGCTGCTAGTGTGCTTTCGGAAAGAGTCTTCAGTGCTGCTGGATCAATCCTGACAGAAAAAAGGACCCGTCTGTCGACCCAAAATGTTGATGATCTAACCTTCATTAAAATGAACCATGCATGGGTTTCAAAAGATTTTGGCCCACCTTCCCCTGATGACACATAGGTTGCCAGAAAAATGGCTCGCTTTTGTCCTCCTCTTCCTCGGACTTCTCCAATTCCTCCATTTGCAGCTGCTGAATGTCCAACATCAACATATGCCATTTTTTAAACCTCCCTAACTGGGCTGCCCCCCCCCATGGCCGGGGTCACCACCTAGCACACGCAACTGTGCGAGTGCCATTGCCCTGGACAGGTGACTGGGCCGACTCTTGGGCGCCGGCACTGGCACAGGGTCCCTCATAGTGCAATCAAGTGTCTCTGATGGTGGGAGTGCACACCCGCTGTCAGACACACCGGCGTACTATGAGGGGCCCAGTGCCAGTAATGACGCCCACGAGTGGGCCCCCTTGCTTGGGCAGGGCCTCAGCATTTGCTATATTTACCTCTCACTGCTCCTCCGCTGTGTCGTCTGGGCTGTTCAAATCCTTCCCTGGGACTGCCACTACAAATTTTGTGAACTGAAAGATGATGGTTAAGACATAGCTATGCCCTGTCCTGCTGGCCGGGCTCTAGCTTCAGATGATCAATGGCTTCCATTTCTTATGGATGTCGACTCACAATGAGATGCAGTGGTGGTTTATCATCAGCTTTCACAGTTTTCCTACTCACAGACGTGTGACATTCCTGCCCACATTTTTAAATGTGCCCTCTCATGCCAATCCAATAGAATCACCTACAGCCTGTGGCTTCTGTCTTTCGCCCTCCAAAGTTACCTGACAGATCATGATAGGCAGTGAGGACCATGTCTGCATCTCTCCCTGTGATCAAAATTTGATGGAGATGAGTAACGGTGATGGGATCAACGGTACTGCGATACAGCAACCCTTCCTTCACAAAGAACTGTTTTCGCTGTCTCCACACACAAAGTAATTGAGGGTGAGCATTGCCTCTGAGAATTCTCCCGGGAGTTGACTTGTCACTTTATGTCTGTACTTTTATCCATCTCGTTTCCTCTTGCGGAGAGCCTGGACTGTCTTACTGAGACAGAAATATATATGAAGATTTAAAAATACCCCAACAGTGTATACTGGTGTACGCTTCAAAAACATTTCCTTTTTTCTACTTTTTAGATTGTTGTCTAATCCATACTGAGGCTGTGAGTGTCTTTGTCGGACTCCGGAAATAAACACGGAGATTTTAAATGTTTAAACTATGCTATATGTACCTGTTATCCGGTGATGCTGTACCCTTTCTCAACTTTCTGCAATCTTGTCAAAGCCATACTGTGCCTGAGACCATCTGAGTCTGCCTCCTGATTACAGATTATTGGTGTTTGAGTGGAACTGTTGGCCAAGTTCAAATTCTAGCTGTTTTGGGCGGTGTTAGATTCGTTCGTCGAACTACAACACTTTGATTAAAATTCGGCTGTTTGAGTTTCCATTCGGAAACATTTCGTTAAACAAAAGCGTATTTTTTTTCACATTAATAATGGTTTTCAATGATAATAGACAGTTTTAGGGCATAGTAGCGGTGTCTGGTAGCCAGCGGTGTAGTGCACCTGTGAAGGAGCTACACCGTGTGCATTTCTAATAATTTTTTACCGCATATTGTCCTGAAAATCCTTTTGGGCCTAGTAACTGTGTCTGCTACTCAGAAGAGGAGCCCACCCATGAACCGAGCTATGCCGCCTGTTTATGAAAGAACCAGTTTTTGACTGCATTTACACCACTTAATACTTTGGGCCTAGTAACTGTGTATGCTACTCAGCAGAGTTGGCCACCCATGAACCAAGCTATGCCGCCTGTTTATGTAAGAACTGTGTGCTACTCAGCAGAGGAGCCCAGCTGTTAAGCAAGCTACAGCACCTGTGGTTTGGACACTTAATTTTTTCACATTCTTTCTGGAATGCCATTTAGGCCTAATTCCGGAATTACGGTTGACCTGCTCTTACTGGGAAATGCTTGTTTGCGGGGAAGAATTGTAATCCCAGATCCCCATCACTAACGGGGTTCAGCGTGTTATCCGCACCTGTAAGCGATACACGCTGGTCCTTTCATTGTAGCACGCGTGCAGCCCCGGACATGTAAGGGCACGACAGACCTGTTATTGGCCGATCTCTCGTGCCAGAGCCTCGCGTGTCCCTCTAGTAAGCTGGACGCGGACCACGGGGGCATACCTGAGTCTCGTTCGTTAACGGAATTAAGCTTGCAATCTGTGCAGCTTTTTTGTGGATGGCATGGCTGAGGTTGCCCGTGTGGAGTCCACTCCTGGTGGTGCCCTTCTGGACATTTCTTTAAGGTTCAGCTTTGCAACCATACTGCCCCCAGAAACCAAACACTTTTCCTGACAGTGACATTCTGGTCAAAGAGCGCGAAGACATCACATCTGTACGCCCTCTGCCTAAACAGTCCAAGTGCAGAGAGATGGAAGATGGGGACGACGAGGAGTCCAGACTAGTACAGGGATTCCTTAGCGAGGAGACTTATTTAATTCTTTTAAAGGTTGGGAGCAATTTTTGGGGAGCACAATACTCTAGAGAATGATATCTGGGGCCCACCATACACTTGAGCATTCCAAAGGTGGACATCAGTCACTGCAGCAGCATTTACAGGGCCCATTATACACTGGAGCATTAGAAATGGGGCCCATTATATATGGAGCATTATTTGGGCCCATAAGACACTGGAGCTTCATCCATGGTGAACATCATATACTGTAGTATTATGTGGAACTCATCATATACTGTATCGAACATTATATGGGACCAATGATTCCGTATGGAGAAATATATGGGCCTCATTACTCTGTATGGCGCACTATGCGGTGGCCATAATACTGTATGGAGGAATATACTGTCTGTTTTTGGAGCTATTGGAGAATTTAAAATGGATATCTGTCATGTGATGTAAGAATTGAACTATTTTTCATTGTACTGTACCGCTATTTCTCTGCCATATCAAAGGATCATGAAATGTGTCATGTGTAAAAGGAGCCCAGTGACACTCTTTGGCCCTGGGCCCACGAAAATCTGGAGCCAGCCCTACCCCCCCCCCCACAACTTTAGCCAAATAACCCCCAGTTTTCAGTGCCTAACTATTATTGTAAAGTAAATTAATGTTGACAAGCTTAAGGAATAAGAATTGATGTTTTTGGCATTAAAATGGGCACTCTAGGTGTGTTTCCTGTCCTCCACTCACTGCCGACTTTTCTTCCCCATTGACTTACATTGGGTTTTGTGTTTCAGTCGGATTTCGACTTTTCACAATAATCGGCCGATTTCGTTTGACCCGACTTTTGCGAAAGTCAGGTTTCGTGAAACCGACTCGACCCGAAAAAAGGCAAAGTCGCTCATCTCTAGTCATAAGTATTCAGACCCTCTACTCAGTATTGAGTAGAAGCACCCTTTTGAACTAGTATAGCCATGAGTCTTCTTGGGAATGATGCAACAAGTTTTTCACACCTGGCTTTGGGGATTCTCTGCCATTCTTCCTTGCAGACCCTCTCCAGTTCCATCAGATTGGCTGTCCTCCAATGTTAACCATCCATTTTCAGGTCTATAAAGAGATGCTCAATTGGGTTTAGGTCAGAGCTCTGGCTTGTCCAGTCGAGAATGGTCACAGAGTTTTCTGAAGCCACTCCTTTGTTATTTTAGCTGTGTGCTTAGGGTCATTGTCTTGTTGGAAGGTGAACCTTCAGCCAAGTCAGAGTTCCAGAGCGCTCTGGAAGAGGTTTTCATTCAGGATATCTCTGACTTGGCCGCATTTATGTTTTCTTCAATTGCAACCAGTTGTCCTGTCCCTGCAACTGAATGATGGTACCCTGAACTTAATATTTTGTTGCAGAAGCTTTTGAGGCAATCACTGCAATCAAACAATTCCTGCAAATGTCAATGAGATATCTGCACCTTTCAACAGGTATTTTGGCCCACTCCTCAAGAGCAAACCACTCCAGTTATGTCGTATTCGAAGGTTTCCTTTTCCAGACGGCATGTTTCAGCTCTTTCCAAAGATGCTCAATAGTATTTAGGTCAGGGCTTAAAGAAGGCCACTTCAGAATACTCCAATGTTTTCCTCGTAGCCATTCTTGGGTGTTTTTAGCTGTGCATTTTTGGTTATTATCCTGTTGCAAGAACTATGACCTGCGACTGAGACCAAGCTTTCTGACACTGGGCAGCAAGTTTCTCTCTAGAATCCCTTGATAGTCTTGAGATTTCATTGTACCCTGATCAGATTCTAGACACCCTGTGCCAGAAGCAGCAAAGCCGCCACAGAACATAACAAAGCCTCCTCCATGTTTCACAGTAGGGACAGAGTTCTTTTCTTAATATGCTTCATTTTTACGTCTGTGAACATAGAGCTGATGTGCCCTGACAAAAAATTCCATCTTTGTCATATCTGTCCATAGGACATTCTCCCAGAAGCTTTGTGGCTTGTCAAAATGTAGTTTGGCAAATTCCAGTCTTGGCTTTTTTATGATTTTTTTTTTCAACAATGGTGTCATCTTTGGTCGTCTCCCATGAAGTCCACTTTGGCTCATACAATGACGGATGGTGAGATCTGACACTGATGTTCCTTGAGCTTGAAGTTCACCTTTAATCTGTTTAGAAGCTTTTCTGGGTTCTTTTGTTACCATTCATATTATCCGCCTCTTTGATTTGTCATCAATTTTTCCTTCTGCGTCCACGTTCAAGGAGGATGGCTACAGTCGCATGGTGCTTAAATTTCTGAATAATATGTGTAAGGGTCCCATTTCACTCAGTGACGCACCAGCGATCCCGACAACGATACAACCTGGTAAAGATCGCTGGTGTGTCGTTAAATGGTTCTAGTAAGCTGCCAAACAGGCGGATCTCTTCAGCGATGCAGCAACCATCTAGCGATCCTCAGCAGTCGTTTGTACCTTGTCACACAGCATCTTTTCTGAATGATTCCAGCCTGCGTCCCTGAGTTCTGCGTTGCCAACGAGGTCGCTCGTCGGGTCAAACACAGCGATGCACGCTGGCCAGCAGGACACCGACAATGAAAAAATGGCCCAGGACATTCGAGCACGATCAGCGATATCCAGCGGGGATTCCCCCGCAGCCTGATGTTTCGAGCAGAGAGCCACACTAAGTCGCCAGGGGTGAAGGTCAGAGCAGGGCGCTGGCGAGTATCAGCGGAGGACCTCATTCTCTCCTTGGAGGCCCGGATAGCATCCTGCGTGTGATCCCAAATGTCACGTGCCTCCACCGCCCAGTCTGCCACCCTAGAGTCGGTGGACGACACGGGCATGGGTACAGTGACGGGCGGATGCTGACCATAATTTAGGAGGAATGGGGTCTGACCGGTGGAGTCGGCCACAGCATTGTTCAAGGCGAACTCCGCCCACGGCAGCAAAGATGCCCAATCATCCAGCCTGGCCGAGACAAAATGTCGCAGGTATGTCACCAGGGTCTGGTTGGCTCTCTCAACCAACCCATTCGTCTCGGGATGATAGGCCGAGGAGATATTTAGCTCAATGCTTAGCAGAGAACAGAGCTGTCTCCAGAACCGAGACGCAAACTGAGGACCCCGGTCGCTGACAATCTTATCCGTCATGCTGTGTAGGCGCAAAACATGTTTAATAAACAACGCTGCCCGGCCCCGTGCCGAAGGTAGCCGAGAGAGTGGTACCAGATGTACCATCTTGGAGAAAAGATCGGTGGCCACCCAAATGATGGTGCTGCCACTGGACTTGGGCAGACCCACCACAAAGTCCATACCAACCGTCTCCCAGGGCCTCTCCGCAACCGGCAGGGGATTGAGTAATCCAGCGGGCCTTATCAGGCCACTCAAGCTCTGAGGCCAGAGTTCTGAAGAGGATGGCATACTGACTGACCAGAGACGAACCCTGGGTTAGAGCCAGCAACTGCAGTGTGGTGTCATGCGTGACCCGAGGACCCAGAAACACCTGCTTCAAAGTGACCAGAAAATGGGTGGCACTCTGTACCAGGGGATCCCCATGCTCCCACCAAGGCACTGCCTTACAGAAGGGAGATGATAAATCCCACCTTGGCCCGCTCAGAGGGAAATCGTGTGGCCAGCAACTCCAGGTGAATGGAGCACTGACTCACGAAACCCCTGCATGAAGCACTATCACCCGCAAACTTTTCGGGCAGCAGGAGGCGAGACAAGGTCGGGGCAGGACTAGCCGTGGAGACACGGGCGACAGCCTCTGTAGCTGCTTGAACAGCGACCGAAGTAACATCCGCAGCTGAGGTGGAACACTCTAGCACTGCCAACCTACCCTCCAGCTGCTGGATGTATCTATGCAGTCGTTGTTCGTCCGCCATTATTAGCCAGACCCTGGCGCTAGGATAATGTTAGGGCTGGCGGAATGCACCAAATTATAAAATAATAGTAGTTGCGTTCGCAGCCCGGGGTCCACCGTGCAGAGGCGGTACACTGCTGCTAAGTAATGGCGGAAGAATTAAGCATTGTGAAACCAGTCACACGTGGGTTACGTCACCCAATGTGAACAGGGACAAACTCTGTTATTGCCCAGAGCCGCACAACCGCTGAACGTAGATGTCGGAGCCTGTTAAGCTCACAGAGCCCGGCCAAAAGAGCGCACAGTGTACGGCCACAGAACTCTACCCCAAGGACATGGGGTTAGAGTTCTTCTAGGCCCACTGAACTCGCGGCGTCGCTGCCGTGAACGCCGCTATAGACGCTGGCTATGGAGCACGTGCACTGAGGCGTGCCGAGTCCCTGGTGAGGATTGATGCCTGACTCAACCTCTGTCCTACCTACGCCTAAGCCTGGGCACTAGCAGCAAGCTAGACTGCACAACACATGCGTACCAAAGGTAGGGGCTTCTAAATGAGTCATTCACCAGAGACATTCATGCGTGCATACATCACTCACTCCACATAGTCTGTAAATACAGTCGTATCCTAGCTCATGGCCGAGCGGACATGCAAACCTTTTATAGCTGCGAGCGTCTGGGACCTTCCTGGCTTCTCGAATGGGCCAATCCAAACAGTAGCAGGACCTGAGCACGTGACCTTCGATCTCCAATGGGAGATCACTCCACGGGCATGCTCAGTTTCCCGACATGGGGCCTTAGTCCCTGGAGAATCTCGCTGCTGAGCAGCATGTATTAACATAGCTGTGCCAATGGTGGCAGCAACAGCAAAAAAAACCACGTAGCTGGTCTGGGCAGAGCACCTGGACTGACGAGTTTGCTGAGCAACCTCCTCTGCGGCTGGAGAGGAATGGGCGACTGCTGGAAGTAAGGCTCGGGATTCTCGCTGCGCAGCGACAGAAATCTGACGCCTAACACCACAATGGTGACAGAAATAACTTGACTCTCACAAAAGTAATAATAAAAAAAAATTCTATGAAAATGAACAACTATAAGTCAGACATTGCTTTTCAACCATGCTTCCACAGAATTAAAAAAATAAATAAAACTCGTGAAATAGGCCTGGACAAAAATGATGGTACCCTTAACTTAATATTTTGTTGCACAACCTTTTTAGGCCATCACTGCAATCAAATGATTCCAGCAATTGTCAATGAGACTTCTGCACCTCTTGACAGGTATTTTGGCCCAATCCTCAAGAGCAAACTGCTCCAGTTGTCTCGTGTTTGAAGGTTGCCTTTTCTAGATGGCATGTTTCAGCTCTTTCCAGAGATGCTCGATAGGATTTAGGTCAGGGCTCAAAGAAGGCCACTTCAGAATAGTCCAATGTTTTCCTCTTAGCCATTCTTCGGTGTTTTTAGCTGTGTGCTTTTGGTCATTATACTGTTGCAAGACCCATGATCTGCGACTGAGACCAAGCTTTCTGACACTGGGCAGCACATTTCTCTCTGGAATCCCTTGATAGCCTTGAGATTTCATTGTATCCTGCACAGATTCTAGACACCCTGTGTCAGATGTAGACCCAGAACATAACGCCTCCTTCATATTTCATAGTAGGGACAGTGTTCTTTTCTTGATATGCTTCACTTTTCTGTCAGTGAACATAGAGCTAATGTGCCTTGCCAAAAAGTTTCATTTTTGTCTCATCCTTCCATATGACATTCTCCAAAAAGCTTTGTATCTTGTCAACATGTAGTTTGGCAAATTCCAGTATGGCTTTTTTATGATTTTTTTTCAACAACGGTGTCCTCCTTGGTAGTCTCCCATGAAGTGCACTTTGGCTCATACAACGACAGATGGTGCCATCTGACACTGATGTTCCTTGTGTCATGATCTCAGTGCTGGTTTGACTCGCACACGTGGGGTTAATGTCTGGAACCAGTGCTGATGACTGTCATTGCTGGGGTTAAAGGTTGTGATCCCGGTGCAGGCTTACCTGCACACCTGGGGCTGTGATTTTGGCCTCTCCCTGGTTCTGGGAGAGGCTTCTTATAGCCTCAGGATGCTCCCATCCCTGTCAGTTATACTCTTGCCCTTGGCATAGTGTGGTGACCCCTGAGTGTGTTTTTGCTGTGTTCTGGTTGCTTGATAATCTGTGTATGACTCGGTCTGTTCTCTGGATATTGCTTTGGATTCTGCTTGGTACCTTCTATGTCTGTTTGGTTTTGACTGCTGCTTGGCCCTGACTATCCGCACTGTCTCATCCTAGGTATGTTATGGCTATCTCTGTGTATGATCCCCGTTTTGCCTGACTCTGAGTAATTCTGTATAGTGTCTTTCCATCTAACTAAGCAGGACGCTAAGCCCCGCCCCTTAGCAGTCACATGACCGTAGGTCCCGTGTCTGCTTGCTAAACTTCAGCATCCACAGGTCCTGTGCATCGGTACTTTCTGGCTGTACCTGACCCCGGTACCCCTACAGTGCGGGTGAGTCCCTGCTCAGCGGAGGCTGCACGCCGGCGCTGACAGGATCCTGACACTCAGGACACACGCACTGGCTCAGTGAACAAGTACAGTGCGGTGTTCCTGACATTATAACTGACCATTAAGTTTTTGGGGTTTTTTTTTTTCTCTGCTGAGAAATATGGATCCCATACAATCTCTTGCTGAGCAAATTAAAAATCTGAGTCAGATGTATTAGGGTTTATCTCTGGAGCAGCAAGCTCTGGCTTGTTCTCAGCAGCAGGTTTCTGAGAAAGTGCGGGGGGCTTTAGCTGCTGGGTCTCTGGAGGCTGGGGCGAGTGATGTTGTTTTGGTGTCCCCAGAACCACCTGTTACACTGCCTGATTTTTTTTCTGGGAACAAAAAGGAGTTCAGGGTCTTCATGGAGGGGTGCAAACTCTTCTTTAGTTTGAGGTCACGTTCCTCTGGGGACGAAAGTCAGAAGGTAGGGGTCATTATGTCTCTGTTAAGAGGGTCCCCACAAGCTTGGGCTTTCTCCCTTCCTCCCACTGCCTCTGAGAGTGTCTGTGATTGCGTTTTTTGAGGTCCTCGGGCACATATATGATGAGCCGGACCGATTGCGATTGGCAGAGGACATGGTGATGAGTGTCTGTCAGGGGAAACACTCGGCTGAGTGGTTTTGCACAGAATTCCGCCGCTGGGCCGCAGAGGTCTCTGGGGACGACGCCGCACTCCGAGGACTCTTTCGCAGAGGCTTGTCGGAGCGGTTACAGGATTCCTTGGCATTACATCCCCCACCTAACTCTCTCGAGGACGCCATGACCCAGGCCATCCGGATGGACCGCAGGCTGCGGGCCAGGGGGGTGATGCAGGCAGAGACTCCATTGTTCCCTAGTGGAAAAGAGACTGTTTCTGTACCCATGGACGTAGGGGCTCTCTCCCTGAAGGAAAAGGAGAGACAGCGCCGGAGAGAAAAGCAGTTATGCTTCTACTGTGGTAAAACGGGACATTGGAAAAGGGAGGGTCCTGATTGTCCATCCTCAACCCGGTCGACGGGAAACGACTAGGTCTGGGTAGTCAGCGGGGAGACTACTCAGACCCTCAGGTACCTTTTTCCTCGTTTTCCAAGGTGTTGCTTCATGTGGAACTGTTAGTGGACGATTTTTGTTTTCCCTCTACAGCTTTCGTGGACTGCGGATCATCCATCAACCTCATTGACTCCCAATTGGTCACACGCTGTAAGATAGGGACAGTTAGACTTAAGGTTCCGATCAAAGTGGTGGCCATTGACTCCTCCCCCCTCACTAAAGAGGGAATTCTCTTTATGTCTGATTTGTTTTCACTCAAAGTGGGCGCTACCCATGTGGAAAAATTAAGTTGTTTGGTTCTGGACAATCTACCAGCAGGATTGGTGTTGGGCATGCCCTGGTTACAACGTCATAACCCAGTCATTAACTGGAAAACGGGTGAGATTGTTCAGTGGGGGTTTAATGATCCGATGTTATGTGATGATAAGTCTGCACTATTGGTTGAACCTGTTAAATCTGTATCTGTGTCATCTGTCGAGCTGGAAGGTATTCTGGAGTACCTGAAAGAATTCGAAGATGTGTTCTCTGAAAGCGAGGCCGAGATGTTGCCGCCACATAGACCCTTTGACTGCACTATCGAGTTAGTCCCGGGGGCTAAATTTCCTAAAGTCCGTTTGTTTAATTTATCTGGCCCTGAGCACTTGGCCATGAAAGATTACATTGCTGAGAGTCTTCGCAAAGGACACATACGTCCCTCAGTCTCACCTGTGGCGGCAGGGGTTTTTTTTGTTAAGAAAAAAGATGGTGGTTTACGTCCCTGCCTCGATTTTTGTGAGCTGAACAAGATTACTGTACGAAATACGTACCCCCTTCCGTTGATTCCCGACTTGTGTAACCAACTTTCAGGGGCAAAATGGTTCTCCAAACTGGATCTTCGGGGGGCATATAATTTGATAAGGGTCCGGGAGGGGGATGAATGGAAAACCACCTTCCTCACGACCGAGGGACTCTTTGAAAATTTAGTCATGCCGTTTGGTCTTACCAATGCCCCAGCCATATTTCAGAATTTCATCATTCGTGGTTTTTTCGGATCTCATTGGTCATTTTGTTGTCATTTACTTAGACGATATTCTGATATACTCACATGACAGTCAATCTCATCTGAATCATGTACAGACCGTTCTCCAAAGGCTGAGGGAAAATCATCTGTATGCCAAATTGGAGAAATGTGTGTTTTTTGTTCAAGAATTGTCTTTTTTGGGATTAATTGTGTCCTGTGAGGGTTTTCGCATGGACCCCAAGAAGGTGCAGGCCATTGCGGATTGGGAGCAAACCCCGAGACCTTAAGGGTCTTAGCGCTTCTTGGGGTTCGCCAATTATTACCGCAAATTTATTTGGGGGTTTTCACAGGTGGTCAAACCACTCACAGATCTTACATGTAAAGGTGCGGATGTGAGAAACTGGTCCTCGCTCGCAAAAGAGGCCTTTGCGACCCTGAAAAGAAGCTTTATGTCTGCTCCTGTGTTAGTACAGCCAGATCCATCCAAACCATTCGTCGTGGAAGTGGATGCCTCTGAGGTGGGGTGGGGGCGGTGTTGTCCCAAGAGCCTGCCACTCTAACCAACTTCAGGCCATGTGCTTTCTTTTCCAAGAAGTTCTCTGCTGCAGAAAGAAATTACGACGTAGGCAATAGAGAGCTTCTTGTGGTCAAATTGGCGTTTGAAGAATGGAGGCACTTTTTGGAGGGGGCCAGTCACCCGGTTACGGTGATCACGGATCACAAAAATTTGTCATACATTGAGTCTGCTAAAAGACTAGCGCCCAGACAGGCCCGTTGGTCACTTTTTTTCTCGTTTTCAGTTTACGATTACATTTCGTCCAGGGTCTAAGAATATCAAGGCTGACGCCTAATCGCGCAGTTTTCAGCTGGTGTCGCCCCCTGAGCCACCGTCCTCCATTCTTCACCCTGGGGTTGTGATAGCAGAGGTCTCATCTGAATTGGAATGGGAGATTCAGGGGGCCCAGTCGCGGGCCCTGGCGGCCAAGCCGGAGGGGAAGTTGTTTGTCCCAGAGCAACTTCGCCTGAAACGTGCAGGAGTTCCATGAATCCAAGCTGAGTGCTCACCCTGGTATTTCAGTCACACGTCTGGCGGTGGCTAGGATCTTTTGGTGGCCTACCCTTGGTTCGGACATAAAAAAATTCATTGCTGGTTGTCGGGTCTGCGCTCGTTCTAAAAGCTCTCATAGCCGGCCGGCAGGGGAGCTGATGCCCTTGGCAGTGCCCGAAAGACCATGGACTCACTTATCCATGGATTTTGTTACCAATCTCCCTCCATCTAAGGGTAATACAGTGGTATGGATAATGGTGGACAGGTTTTCTAAGCAGGCTCATTTTGTACCCCTGTCCGCACTACCGTCAGCTGAGACGTTGTCCAGGTTATTTGTGCAGCATGTGATCCAGTTGCATGGGGTACCCCTGAATGTGGTGTCTGATCGTGGTGTGCAGTTTGTGGCTAAGTTTTGGCGTGCTTTCTGCAAAAAATTAGGGATGTCTCTGTCCTTTTCATCTGCATACCATCCTGAGAGCAATGGTCAGATGGAGCGCACTAACCAGTCCCTGGAACAGATCCTCAGGTGTCTAACCTCTGCTGGACAGAATGACTGGTGCGATGCACTGCCTTTGGCTGAATTTGCCTTCAATAGTTGGGTGAGTCAATCCACGGGTATGACTCCTTTTTTGATCAATTATGGGTTCAGTCCTCATTTTGATGAGTTTTCTCATCTGGACTCGGGGTGTCCCGGGGCTGAGGGCTCTGTTCAGCGATTACAGAATACGTGGGCAGAAGTTCAGCGTAGTATATCTAGGTCTCAGGGCAGGTATAAGTTTTTCGCGGACAGGAAACGAACACTAGGGCCCACGTTTCAGGTTGGAGACAAGGTTTGGCTCTCCACTCGAAACATTAAGTTGAAGGTTCCTTCAGCCAAGTTGGGGCCCAAATTCATTGGCCCATACAAGATTGTGGAAAAAATCAATCCAGTGGCGTATAGGCTATGCCTTCCACCCTCTTTCAAGATCCCTAACGTCTTCCACAAATCTCTACTGAAACCTTTTGAAGCAGTCCAGGGAGACTCCGAGTTTGCTTCTTCTCCTGTTTTGGTCGAGGGGCAGGTGGAGTATGAGGTTGGTCATATCGTAGATTCCAGGTTGGTACGGCGGTCGGTACAGTACCTGGTTCATTGGAAGGGGTATGGACCGGTAGACAGGTCCTGGGTACTGGCCCAGTTGATGCATGCTGATCGCCTGGTGCGGGCTTTCCATGCTAAGTACCCGGGCAAGCCTGGGGGTCCAGAGGCCCCTCGTTGAGAGGGGGGTACTGCCATGATCTCAGTGCTGGTTTGACTCACACACGTGGGGATAATGTCTGGAACCAGTGCTGATGACTGGCATTTCTGGGGTTAAAGGTTGTGATCCTGGTGCAGGCTTACATGCACACCTGGGGCTGTGATTGTGGCCTCTCCCTGGTTCTGGGAGAAGCTTCTTATAGCCTCAGGACGCTCCCATCCCTGTCAGTTATACTCTTGCCCTTGGCATAGTGTGGTGACCCCTGAGTGTTTTTGCTGTGTTCTGGTTGCTTGATAATCTGTGCATGACTTGGTCTGTTCTCTGGATATTGCTTTGGATTCTGCTTGGTACCTTCTATGTCTGTTTGGTTTTGACTGCTGCTTGGCCCTGACTATCCGCTCTGTCTCATCCTTGGTACGTTACGGCTATCTCTGTGTATGATCCCCGTTTTCCCTGACTCTGAGTAATTCTGTATAGTGTCTTTCCATCTAACTAAGCAGGACGCTAAGCCCTGCCCCCTTGCAGTCACATGACCGTAGGTCCCGTGTCTGCTTGCTAAACTTCAGCATCCACAGGTCCTGTGCATCGGTACTTTCTGGCTGTACCTGACCCCGGTACCCCTACAGTGCGGGTGAGTCCCTGCTCAGCGGAGGCTGCAAGCCGGCGCTGACAGGATCCTGACACTCAGGACACGCGCACTGGCTCAGTGAGCAAGTACAGTGCGGTGTTCCTGACACCTTGAGCTTGAAGTTCACCTTTAATCTGTTTAGAAGTTTTTCTGGGTTCTTTTGTTACCATTCATATTATCCGCCTCTTTGATTTGTCATCGAATTTTCCTTCTGCGTCCACGTTCAAGGAGGTTGGCTACAGTCGCATGGAGCTTAAATTTCTGAATAATATGTGTAAGGGTCCCGTTTCACTCAGCGACGCACCAGCAATCCCCACAATGATATGACCTGGTAAGGATCACTGTTGCATCGCTAAATAGTCGCTAGTAAGCTGCCAAACAGTCAGATCTCTTCAGCGATGCAGCCCAGCGATCCTCAGTGGTCGTTAGTACCTTGTCACACAGCAGCTTTTCTGAATTATTCCAGCCTGCGTCCCTGAGTTCTGCGTCGCCAACGAGGTCGCTCGTCAGGTCAAACACAGCGATGCACTCTGGCCAGCGGAACACCGACAATGAAAAATGGCCCAGGACATTCGAGCACGATCAGCGATATCCAGCAGGGATGCTTGTCGCCGCTGCGTGTCACATGTAGCGAGATCGCTGGCGAGGTCGCTGTTGCGTCACAAAATCGGTGACGCTTCAGCGATCTAGCTAGCAATCTCGCTAGCGATCTCGCTATGTGAGACGGGGCTTTAACTGTAGTCACAGGAACATCAAGTTGCTTGGAGATGGTCTTATAACTTTTACCTTTAACATGTTTGTCTATAATTTTCTTTCTAGCCTCCTGAGACAACTCTTTCCTTCGCTTCCTCTGGTCCATGTTGAGTGTGATACACACCATGTCGCCAAACAGCACAGTCAGTATCTGTAGCCGTCTATACAGGCCCACTCACTGATTCCAAGATTGTAGACACCTGTGATGCTAATTAGTAAACACATCTTGATTTAACATGTCCCTTTTGTCACATTATTTTCAGAGGTACCATCATTTCTGTCCAGGCCTATTTCATGATTTTTTTTTTTTAATTCTGTGGAAGCATGGTTGAAAAGCAATGTTTGACTTTCATTTGTTAATTTTCATAGATTTTTGTCTTATTTCTTTTGGCAGATACAAGGTATTTCTGTGACCATTGTGGTTTTTCAGTCATTACACGAGGGGTACCAACAACTTTGACCACATGTGTATGGCGATACAAAATAAGTGTTTTTTTTAAATTGCTTTATTTTGAATTGGACAAAAGGGAGTGAGTTAAACTTTTATATTTTTTTTAATTATTTTTTACTTTACACTTGTTTCAATAGTCTCCTTTGGAGACTAGAAGCTGCTCTGTGAAGCAGAAATGCCCACTTGCTGTGAGCTCCGACTGCTGTGTGGTGCTCATAGCAATCCAGCTATGACAACCACAAGGGTCTCATGCAGAATCCAGGACGTCATATCAACCTAATGACGACCTACAGTCATGTGACTTGGACACCAATGGGTGAGATTAATGATGCGCTTCTGGCATTATCGTGTTAAATGCCGCTGTCAGAGATTGACAGCATCATTTAACAGGTTAACAGCCGCGGGTGGTACGCGTTTCCTCCAGCGGCTGTTAGGAGCACATTTCAGATATTGAAATCACATGACGTGCTGGAAAAGATGTGAGCTCAGCACCGGAGTCCACATCAAAGGGGTAGACCCGACAAGCACAGTACATGCTGCTGCTACAAATAAAACAGATTACATATGGACTGTTCAGGGATGACAAAAAGGAAAACAAATAATCACACTTTCCTGTATGAAACTTTGGAAAAAAATTTTAGACCCTCATGTGAACCTACAAAAATATATCTATTCCCTGCCTAGTTTTCTACAAGCTGTTATGTTATAGCCCCTGTTGATTTATTGACACGAACATTTGATATCATAACTTTAAGGCATTGTGTGAAAGCCCACACCATCCCACATGTTGTCATGTCAGCATTGTATTATTGATTTAATCTTCTGTAATGCATAAAAAGGTGCAGTGCATTTTTGTGTGGGTGATTCGCGTTTATTCAAATTTCCTGGGACGTCCATATTACATAGACTTCGACTTGAATTTAATTTGATTTGATCATCTCCAGTTATTATTTCATTTTTTTACAGTATTAAGGAAATTTATTTATTTTTATTTCCACCAAAAAATCTGCTTGATCCTTTAATTTGAACCTGACTTTTGATACAAATCTGTTGGCAGTATGTTCAAGGCACTGGCTGCATGATCACATCCATGTATGTATGACTCTGAAACACTGCACTGTTTTAGAGAAAAACATACTTTTATTCGCTGCCGGAACCCAAGCAATCATACAGGCGGATCCCGGGTGGCTTCTCCTTCCTCGATGACAGTGACTGGCAAGCTGCTGGCTGATCTCTATGTAAGCAGAAGCTTGCCATCATTTTCAGAGGGCGGATAAAAGCCGCCGTGTGCAGTGCTGCTCGGTCCCAGGCAACTATTAAAAGTATGCTTTCCTCTGAGTCAAACAGTGGCTGATACATGTCAGCTCCCTTTTAAAGTATGACACAGTTATAAAGGCACTAATACCTGCAGGATACATTTATCTCATTTGCTGCTCAAGTGGGTTAAAGCAAAATCTACAGTTTGGGTCTGTACATCCTATTGGAATATTATTTAAATTAAAGTTTATTAAATTAAAATCTAACTGTGTATTGCCTTCTGCTAATTATCTATATGCATTTTAAATCTGGATATTTCTATTCTGGCAATATTCTTTATATCCTATTTCTAAAGAAACTTGCTTACTAAATCTATTGGTTACATAACAATTTCAACAATTAAATTAAAGGAAACTGGAGAAAATAAAAAAAAGATATTCCCGGAAATGTGTATAAATAAGAAGAATAGCATTTAGGCTGAAAGCTTTTTAATCAAGTATAAATGTATTGATTTGGAAATATACCTATCCAACTAAATTTACAGCATTTCATCAGAAGAATGCTCATTTTCTTTAAATAAACATTAAGAGAATGACATACTCTATACTATGTGGATAGTTTCAAATGCATCATTTTAAAAAGAATATAAACACTGTCACTAATATGAAGATGCTGATTGATTCGTGACATTGACAACGATAATTGCTAATACAATATTAGTAATTCAAGGATAATTTTATGGAAATGCACGGAAACGTTGAATTATTGTATCAACATGTAAGAAAAATAGTCTTATTACTTTAGTTCTTATAAAGACTTTGTAATAAAAGTACATTTTGCACTAGCTTCTCATATGTTTATACTCTAGGTATGCCAGCCATAGTCTCCATTATAACATCATGGCTTACAGACACTGAAATACCGTAATGATTCCGTAGTCTGAGCAATATTCTCGGAGGCGCTCTCACACTGTGTTCCATTAGGTACACTGCATGAGCACATTGCATTACAACCAGAGGCAACACTCTTCTATGTGAACCTCCAGAATACTATCGAATACATGTTAAAGGTTATTTTATGAAGCATAATGAACAAGCTTTCAATACATGGTAGCGAATACAAGTTCACACAACACTGCCATATAACATAAATGTTTCCGGCTAGTTCATCCATAAACCTGATTTGTATTCCCTGAATGTTTTATCGGCACTGAAAGATTGAAAGATCACTTTTCATCTCCATAGCTTGACATTGAGGCCTTGTTTTCTTTGCCATTGATGGAGAATTTCATTGCTAATAATGGTATCTAATGCAAAAAGCTAAGCCGGATGTACAGACTATGTATAGTGGAAGACTCATTCCCAATGATACTGTAAAATGGAGTCACAGGCACTACTTGGGTCGTGATAGGGTGCCTTTTATCACTACTGAGTCCTGTCTTAAAAACAATACGTCTAGGGAACATTAACTTCGTAATAAAGTAAGGGAGAAAGTTGGAAGGATATGGAGGCACATAGAATAAAAAAATAGAAGTAAGCGCTAAGCGTCAAACACTAACTTCAGTGGGACAAAACAATCTGCCAAAGCTAGGAGGAAAAAGCAGCGGTGCGGTAAGTAGATAATAATAGACAAGGTGTAATAATAATAAAGAAGAACTTATAGCACTCACCAAGCTACATAAACAAGTTTCTGTATTTCCAAAATAAATGCATATTACAGGAGAGAGTTATATAGTGTGTGGGACTGGGTAACAGTCGTTTCACATTCACTTACGCTTCATCTGACCCAGAATGCTATATGTTCCAATATAACTTGGAGCATGCGCTGATTGACTTATTTGTTGGACTACTACAGCAAAATCCTACCAAATCCTGCTATTAATTGTATTTATTTCTTTGCCGTAAGAAATGTATTAATTAGCTCCAATGGTATTCCCATAGCTTCTTTGATCACATGCAACCTTATGATATTCAGCTGACCTTTAGCTAAATTATAAAAACTAGAAACATTGGTAGTTTCTCAAGACAAAAAAACTATATCCTTTTCTAAAGAATCTACAAATGTAAAGGAAGAGCTACTAAGCTTCTGTGTCTTTTCACTCCATTGTTCACCAATAAAGAGAAATATTTAATTACATAGATGATTGATCTGACACATGAAGGTCAGGTTAGAGGTATAAAAAGCACACTCAAAAGAAGCACTTAAAACTAAAGGGGGTTTTACACATAGCGATATCGCTATAACGTCACCGATTTTGTGATACTTACCTCCGACCGGCTCCCCCGCTGTCCATCGCTGATCGCGCGAGAGTGTCCGGCTCCATTTCTCGTCGTCTGCTTCCTGCTGGGCTTCCTGCTGGCGCCGACGAGCGACGCGTGGAGGCGGGCGGGAGGACGTCAGGATCGCTGTGTGTGAAAGGTGAGTATCGTGCGCTGCGTCGCTGCTGCATCGCTGTGAGGTCTGCCTGCGTGACAGCTCACTAACGATCATTTAGCGATGCACCAGCGATCCTGACCGGGTCGTATCGTGGTCGGATCGCTGGTGCATCGCTAAATGTAAAGGGGCCTTAAGAGTTAAATAAAAAACAACAACATCAGCTTTACATTTGCAATGTTTTCACAGATTGAAAGTAAACTGTGTGTCTTTTGCAGGTATTTAAATGAGGCAGATGCACAACACATTTTGGATTCACAGAGCAAGCAGTCATTCTATTTATCCTCATCTGATGGATGAATACAAAACAGACAATTTACAATCAAATAGTTTTGTTTTTGTATTCCACAGAAAAATAAAGGGAATTCAAAAGGGTTTTTTGAGGTAAATTGCCTTGTAGACAGAATCTAATAGCATTTCTTTGTAAAGTGCAGATGCAATCAACTAAAATAGTCTATGCTACCTATTAACAATATTCCTGTACCCCCAAACTTCGGACATTAATTTTAGATTTAAAGAAGCACCGTCACCAAAGTTTTTATCTTTTTAATATATTGCAATCATCATATTATTCAGCATTCTTAGGCTATGTGCACACGTTACGGAATTGCCGTGGGAATTCTGGAATTCCATTCTGCAGGAAACATGTGAGAAAAACGCATTTTAAATGCCGCCTATTTCCCGCAGAAAAACTAGCGATTTGCAAGCGTAATTAGCTTGCAGGATGCTAGCGTTTTCCAAATGATCTGTAGCATCACTTGGAAAACTGATTGACAGGTTGCTCACACCAGTCAAACATAGTGTTTGACTAGCGTGACCAACTTTTTACTATTGAGGCTGCCTATGCAGCATCCATAGTAAAAAGATCTAATGTTAAAAATAATGAAAAAAATAAAAAATGGTGTTTCTCTCATCTTCTGACATCATGCGCAGCGTTCCCGATCATCGTAATGCTCCCGGCATGTCCCATTCCCAGTGATGCATTGAGGCAATGACCTTTGCCGTCGCAGTCTCGCGAGACCGCTACGGTATTGTCGTAGCTGCTTTTGTTCTGACCAAGCGTCAGCTGTCCAGATCACCAGTGAGTCCGAATTGTGAGGTTTTTCGCCCTTTCTGTTGCAAGCGCTTGGAGACAAAGAGACTTCAACACACAAGCCGTGGTCAAATCACTTTATCTGACGTAATGAAATATAAGACATGTTTTTATACCATTTACAACAATATGTGACTCTATGGAGCTCATTTGGCCCCCACCATCACCTCAGGGTCGTACGTACCTTGTTTACAATATACCCAGAACACGTTGTTGAGAACAAATATGATAACAAGTATAGTTTCCATGAACACAGAGACTACTAGTCTACATAAGAATAATTCTAGCAATAATAAGGCAAAAGGCAATTGAAGTCTTAAAGGCATTTAAAGGGATATAAAAGCAAACTATTAACTCTTCTATATCAATTTCCCCCTTTTGTAAATGGTATAACCTTTGCCACAGGGTCAGCTGATGTCCACAAAGGAGCTACTGTCTCATGGGTCTAGTACCCATAAGGGGGCTTCCTACCTGCTTCGCCCATCCACCGTCAGTGTGGACACTCACTTTCCCCATCAGCAATGGCCACCTGGGGTCTATGATACACTACAGAAGGTTCAGCCTTAGATTCTTTTTTTATGCATACATTATTCAGTAGCTTAAGTAATACATATATTAGTGCTTTTACGGCTGCATAAAATAATAAGCAAAACAACAAAATTTGCATACAAGTCTGTACAATGCCAAAAAAAATCCATCCTGCAAGGCCATTAACCCAATTTGCTGGATTTAGGAAAGAGAATGTGTTACTCCACCAGGAGTTTCTGTTTGCACTGTGTTGTTTTAACCATTGGTCTCTAAGTTCACCTATTTTGTCTATACTGGCCCTGATCTGGAGATTGCCAGCAGGGTCGATATAATTACAACAGGTGGGACCAATTATGTGACACATTCCTCTTTCTTTTGCGGTCAGGTAATCTAGTACTATAGTATGCTGGTTAGTAACTACGATTAATTGTCTCTGTATTGTATTAGTTTCATTAAGAACTTCAAGAATCTGTAAAATCTCATTGTCCAGGTAGTCGGTAGCTTCCACTAATTTATCCCACATTTGTGTTATGAAGGGGAATATTAGCATACTACTGAATATTTTATTTGTTATCCCCATTTCTACTAGATGCGGACTACAATTTGGCTTATTGTCTGCAGCCCTTCTATACGAGGTGTGAATTGGAACTGCTGCAGTGTCTATTTAACTATGAGGAACTATGAAAATGGCTGGTGTCAGTTTAGCAAGAGTGCAGACCCCTCTTATGTCCGGGCTCACTTACCTGTAGGCACGATGTCCGCAAACCAAGAATACTCCTTTGGGGAGAACACAAATGTGACCAGGGGTCTGTATACATTGGTATAAACTCAAAAGTCCTGACCTACTGTAGGCTTATGGGCACACCAAGTATTATTCATTTGTTTTCCACTTACACCAGATGTACATTTACCCCTTTCTTTCCTTATTATTTTACCCGTTGATGATTTACAGCCTTCAACACCATCTTGGTACACCGTATCATTAACCTGTGTTTGATCGCGAGTGTATATGCGGAGGCATTTATTGTCCTCACCACAGGTGTCTGCTCCAGTGTGTTGAAGACTGAACTACAGTCCATCATTGGGAATAGGGTCTGAGTGAGGGATTTCAGTCCTCCTCCTGGCGACCATATTACCGACATCTGAGTCATATTCCCGCCACCACATTTGTACCTTTAGGCCACGTTATATTAAACTGAAACCAGGGATTAGCGGCCCATTCGACTATAGCCAATGAGGCAGATATATCACGGGGCACACCTAGATTGAGTCCAAGTCTCATTGTGTATGCAGTGTGGGGTTAATACCTCCCATGGCTCCAGAGGTAAGGCTAAGTACGGCATAGTCCTCGCAGATACAGGGCTGTGTGTACAGATCCAACAGTCCTTCGGTTTCTTTCCTTCCATGTCCTTTATAAGAAGAGCATGATGCCGAATAAGTTTGTTGTCCCAATCAGCATTTAAGAGTTTGAAATGTGTCTCTGTAGATTGCAGTAATCCTGTCACTGCCAGCAAGGTGATGAGGAGTACAGTCATTCTGCTGTTGACAGGACCTTCTTGCAGTGACTGGCGTGGATCCAGGTGTGCTTTCCCTCAAGTTTTATTGAAGTGGATGTGGTCAGCTGGACTTGGAAGGGGCCGTCAAATCGTGGGTCCAGGCTCCTTATCACGTGTCTGCGTATAACCACCCAATCACCTGGATTCAGCTGATGCACATCTGCACTGGCATTAGGATCTGGAATGTATGAGAACACATGTTTATGCACCACATTAAGTCTTTCCTGCAAGGCCTGGACATACAATTGTGGCCAAAAGTATTGACACCCCTGCAATTCTGTCAGATAATACTCAGTTTCTTCCTGAAAATGATTGCAAACACAAATTCTTTGGTATTATTATCTTCATTTAATTTGTCTTAAATGAAAAAACACAAAAGAGAATGAAGCAAAAAGCAAAATATTGATCATTTCACACAAAACTCCAAAAATGGGCCAGACAAAAGTATTGGCACCCTCAGCCTAATACTTCGTTGCACAACGTTTAGCCAAAATAACAGTGACCGACCGCTTCCAGTAACCATCAATGAGATTCTTACATTGCTCTGTGGGAATTTTAGACCATTCTTCTTTGGCAAACTGCTCCAGGTCCCTGATATTTGAAGGGTGCCTTCTCCAAACTGCCATTTTTAGATCTCTCCACAGGTGTTCTATGGGATTCAGGTCTGGACTCATTGCTGGCCACCTTAGAAGTCTCCAGTGCTTTCTCTCAAACCATTTTCTAGTGCTTTTTGAAGTGTGTTTTGGGTCATTGTCCTGCTGGAAGACCCATGACCTCTGAGGGAGACCCAGCTTTCTCACACTGGGCCCTACATTATGCTGCAAAATTTGTTGGTAGTCTTCAGACTTCATAATGCCATGCACACGGTCAAACAGTCCAGTGCCAGAGGCAGCAAAGCAACCCCAAAACATCAGGGAACCTCCGCTATGTTTGACTGTAGGGACCGTGTTCTTTTCTTTGAATGCCTCTTTTTTTCTCCTGTAAACTCTATGTTGATGCCTTTGGCCAAAAAGCTCTACTTTTGTCTCATCTGACCATAGAACATTCTTCCAAAACGTTTTAGGCTTTTTCAGGTAAGTTTTGGCAAACTCCAGCCTGGTTTTTTTTATGTCTCGGGGTAAGAAGTGGGGTCTTCCTGGGTCTCCTAACATACAGTCCCTTTTCATTCAGAGGCCGACGGATAGTACGGGTTGACACTGTTGTACCCTCGGACGGCAGGGCAGCTTGAACTTGTTTGGATGTTAGTCGAGGTTCTTTATCCAACATCCGCACAATCTTGCGTTGAAATCTCTTGTCAATTTTTCTTTTCCGTCCACATCTAGGGAGGTTATCCACAGTGCCATGGGCTTTAAACTTCTTGATGACACTGCGCACGGTAGACACAGGAACATTCAGGTCTTTGGAGAAGGACTTGTAGCCTTGAGAGTGCTCATGTTTCCTCACAATTTGGTTTCTCAAGTCCTCAGACAGTTCTTTGGTCTTTTCTTTTCTCCATGCTCAATGTGGTACACACAAGGACACAGGACAGAGGTTGAGTCAACTTTAATCCATGTCAACTGGCTGCAAGTGTGATTTAGTTATAGCCAACACCTGTTAGGTGCCACAGGTAAGTTACAGGTGCTGTTAATTACACAAATTAGAGAAGCATCACATGATTTTTCGAACAGTGCCAATACTTTTGTCCACCCTCTTTTTTATGTTTGGCGTGGAATTATATCCAATTTGGCTTTAGGACAATTCTTTTTGTGTTTTTTCATTTAAGACAAATTCAATGAAGATAATAATACCAAAGAATTTGTGTTTGCAATCATTTTCAGGAAGAAATTGAGTATTATCTGACAGAATTGCAGGGGTGTCAATACTTTTGGCCACAACTGTAGACTGTCATAGCACCGTGTTGCATTTGTAGCACCTGTGGGAAGTACAGACCAGTCTTTGGTGCACTACCAAACAGGACTTCAAAGGGAGACAAGCCTGTCTTTCTATTTGGAGTGTGTCTGACTGAAAAGAGTGCAAGAGGCAAGCACTCTACCCAGCTCTTTCCTGTGTCTGCCATGGCCTTTTGAATATTCAGTTTAAGTGTCCCATTTAGTCTTTCCACTTTCCCACTACATTTTGGCCTATATGGTGTATGAAATGTTTGCTGTACACCCGGGGCCTGCATGACTTCCCTCATTATATCTCCCGTGAAGTGTGTACCCCTATCTGTTTCTGTGGCTTCTGGGACACCATACCCGCAGATCAGTTCTTTCTTGTCTGTAGTCATTTTAGCATTTGCACATTTTACCGGATAGGCTTCCGGCCAACCAGAGAAGAGATCTACACATACTAGGATATTTGCATACACTCCTACCTTGGTAGCTGTATGTCGTCAATCTGCAGTCTCTGAAACGGGTAGAGAGGCCCAGATGTTGCTTTCTTAGGGACTTTTACTGTTTTACCTGGGTTGTGCTGTGCACAGATGAGGCATGCGTAACTGAAACCAGGAGCGATCCAGAAGGCATCTACCATGGCACACATGTGACTTTTTGAGGTGTGAGTGGGGCCATGTGCTGCTTGCGCCATGATTGGGAACAGGGACTTTGGTGGGCACAATTTATCCTTATTCTCCCATACTCCATTTGAGTTCAGCTCAGCTCCCAGTCTCCCTCGGTGTACCTTCTCTGTTTGGGCAGCCTTTTGCCGGAGGGATTTCAGGACATCTAGACCCAATGTGGCTGGAATACGCTGACTCCCCGCCACCGTCCACTGCTCTCTCTAGGCCGCCTTGTGCTATTTTAGCAGCCTCGTTCGCCCTTCTATTGCCCTCTACCTCCACGGAGTCACCTCTTGTGTGTGCTTTTACCTTGACAATGCCAACCTGGACTGGTAACATCAATACCTCCATTAATTGTTTCACCAGCTCTGCATTTTTAATGGGTTTCGAATCTGTGAAAATATTAGCGACTTTACCTGCAGCGGCTCTACACGCCTCAGTGAGTGCCTTCAACTCTGCCTCCTGTGCCGACATGTGAGGAGAGAGTGGTTCCGCTCGGATTACCTCATGTGAGGATACTACTGCATATCCAGTGTAGAATTGTCCATCCTGGTGGTATCTGGGGCCATCTACAAAAAAGAAACTCAAAGTCTGCATTAAGAACAGGTTTTTCATGAACGTGTGCAAACCCAACTGTCTCCTGACTCATCAGTTCTGTGCAGACATGTTCATGTGTCATGTCAAAGTATCCTTCCTCACTCACTAATACGGTCACCAATTCCCCCTTTTCTGAATCCACAGGCAGAAGGGCGGCTGGATTCAGAACGTTACACCTTTTGAGGGTGACATACTCAGGAATTAGTAGAGCACACTCAAGTCGGAGCTGTCTGGCCATAGACATGTTTTGGTTGAACTTGTACGAGTATGGCATGGATGTCATGTGGGGAATAGATTGTCAAAAGAAACGTCAGTGTGATCTCACATGCCTTTCCTAGTAGTAGTGCAGCTGCTCCTACCGCACAGACACAATCAATTTTGTGTGAGGTCCCGGGTCTGATGACAAGCAGCCATAAAGTGGTTGGAATATTTGTGAAGCGGACCTTATCCAAGGCCTACTGTAGGTCACTAAACCTAGGAAAGTGCATAGATGCTGATGTGACCTGGGTAGAGTGAGATCTTGAATTGCCTGTTTCCTGTCAGGTGTCTGGTACCTTCGGCAATATAATGTCCCAACAAATGTCACCTTTTGTTTGTAATGCTGTAATTTGTCACGTGAGACCTTGCAACCCTTAGGGTCATCCACGTACTGTAATAGTACAATCAGCGGATGAGGTGATTGCCACTACTCAAGGATCCCTGCCATTGCTGCTGAATAGATGGCAGGGGATTTCTTTCCCCCTTTGTGGGAGGACTGTCCAACAATATTGTTCATCTCTATGAGTAAAGGAGAAAGATACTGACAGTCTGGGTGCAGGGGTACAGAGAAGAATGCACCTGCTAAATCAATGACTGTGAAACATTTTGACATTACTGGGATCTGCGACAGTATTCTGTGTGGGTTAGGAACGATTGAGGTCACACTCTCTGTAATATCATTAATAGCCCTTAAGTCATGAACCTTTCTGTAAGTGTCAGCAAACCCTTGAGTCCTTTTTTTTCCTAATGGGATACAAAGTGGTGTCGCAGGGGGAAAATCTTTGCAGTCCAGGGGGGGTTTCTTTGCACCAGAACCCCTGCCTTAACATACTCTCTAATATCTCTGCTCGGGGCAATTGATTTGGCTAGGCTCAGAGGGTATTGCTTTAAACAAGGAGGAGTGGTTCCTTTTTTATTTTTTTCCCATTTAATTATGACAGGGGGAATGGGCAGCCGACCAACATCAGTTTTTCCCCTTGCCCAAACAGTGTCTGGCACCTGTCCCATTTCCTCATCCTCAGGCATTTTGGTGTCAGGTGTTAGTTTCACCGCTTTTGTCATATACACCATTGCCGCAATCTTACACAAATGTTTATCTGAGAGGGGACTTGTGACTGTAATACCCTCAGGAGAGTACTGTATGATGTCCGGGATCGCACTCAGCACATCTGCTCCCAGTAAATTCATAGGGGTATTGTCACTAACAATAAGTTTTGTAAGTACCACAATTCCAGCACCTCACTGTTTCTAGGTCCTTAGGTCCTTTATTACGTCTCCACTTTTTTCCTTATGCTCCAGCATACATGACAGGTCTTCTTATTGTCCTTGTCTGCTCAATTTCTTTAGCTACCTTAAGGAGGTCTTTCAGATCTACATGTCTCCATTCAGGTCTGGCTGTCTGTACTGCGTCTCGTAAGTCTTTGTTCATACCGTCAATGAATGCATTCACCAGTATTCTAACATCAAGTGGGTTTATGCAAATGTATTGTGACGGACTCAGCTCCTGCTGAGCCCATTTTTTGAGTGGACCCTCTGGGTCGTGGCACCCACCCACCGAGGGCGAGCTGACCTTGTGAAAATCCACCCCCTATACAGGGAGTGTCAGGGGCAAGACCAAGGGGGTGAGCCACCACGACTGCTGGGACCAGACGGCCGGCTCAGGGGACACTAGACGAGTGTCTGACGACAAGGACGAGCAGGAAGCAAGACGAGACTAGACGTAGGAGCAAGGTATCTTCATTAGAATAACACAAGATCACATACAGAGAAAACAAGCAAAACGTGCAAGGTGCGCGCGTGGGCACGCCAAGGTCCATAACATGGTACGTGCCAGATGGCACGCCTAGGCACAGGTAATGGCATGATGGCATCGGACTCCGGACTGCTGGCAAACCGACAGGGTCCAGGGATCAGGCTGCGGACGTCAGCTCCGGACATCAGGCCGCAGTCATCTGGTTCCGGACCTCTGGCAACGGTCGGCAGGTTCCGGGCATCCGGCAGGCAAACCAGGGTTCAGGCAAGGAGGCACGACAGATATCCAAGCAGGGTGCGTGTTTAGGGAACACGCCAAGGTCCAAGGCTAGGTGCGTGTGTAGGGGACACGCCAGGGTCCAAGGCTAGGTGCGTGTGTAGGGGACACACCAGGGTTCAAGGCTAGGTGCATGTGTAGGGGACACGCCAGGGTTCAAGACTAGGTGCAAGGCAAGGTGCGTGTGTAGGGGACACGCCAGAGTTCACAAACGAGACAGGGTGCGTGTGTAGCCACGCCAAAGCATAGAATAAGACAGTGCGTGTAGAGACACGCCAAGGCACAAGGTACAAGACAGTGCGTGTAGAGACACGCCAAGGTTCAAGGTACAAGACAGAGTGCGTGTTGAGACACGCAAAGGCACAAGACAGGGTGCGTGTAGAGACACGCCAAGGTTCAAGGCAGGGTGCGTGCTAGAAGCGACTCCAGGGTTCAAGGCAGGGTGCGTGCTAGGAGCCACGCAGGGACGCACACCTCACTGGCCAATGCACACGGCTGTAATGCCAGCATGAGGCATGACTAAGGCACAGGAGGGGGCAAAGGAACCTTCGTGCTAGGAGCCACGCCAGGTTCAGGGCAGGGTGCATGCTAGGAGCCACGCCAGGGTTCAAGGCAGGGTGCGTGCTAGGAGCCACGCCAGGGTTCAAGGCAGGGTGCGTGCTAGGAGCCACGCAGGGGGCACGCCACACTGGCCAGTGCACACGGCTGTACACAAACACGTGGCACTTACCACGGCACAGGAGACGGCCAAGGGGAACCCACGCCGGGGTTCAATGCAAGTACAAGGCAGGGAACAAGGCAAGGAACACAAGCAGAAACAGAGCCAGGTCAGAGCGAGGACAGAGTCTAGCAGTGGAGCGTAGGCAGAAGCCCAGAGCCGGGCCAAGGGAAGACCTTGGGACTAGACAAAGAAACGAGCACTAAGGAGAGGAGAAATGGGCGTGTGCCAGGGAGCACTACAGAGCACCATAGGAGAGAGCGAGGCAGAGCAAGCAAAGACTGAGACCATAGGGAGGAACACAAAGCAAGGAATAGCAAGGCAGAGAACACAGGGAGTACTACAAGTCAAAGCATAGCAAAAGCAAGACATGGCAAAACAGGCGAGGCAGAGAACACAGGAAGGACTACAAGTCAAGGCATAGCTAAGGCGAGACATAGCAAAACAGACTAAGACAAAGAACAGCAGAAGGACTACAAGGCAAAGCAAGGCAAAGACAAACATGGCACGAGAGACAACACAAGACATGGCACAAGACAAGAGGCGGAATACGAGCACGGAGCGTGTGCAGAGACGCACTACAGAGCAAAGTGCAAGGGCACAGAATAGAGGGAGCAACCCCACAGACCCAGAGCCTTGCAGGGAAGCAACACAATAATCAGGCCCTGAGCATAGGAAGAGGTGGCCTGATATAGGGCATAGCACCTCCTCCTCCAGGTCAGGACCAGGGGAGAACTTCCGGGATTCTAGACATGACGAGATGATAGCAGAACCAGACAGTGCAGGATCTTAGGAAACGTCACATGATCAGGGTTTCAGACATGACGAGATGATCACCGAACCAACCAGTGCAGGATCCTAGGAAGAACACATGATCCGGGATTCTAGACATGACGAGATGATTGCAGAACCAGACAGTGCAGGATCTTAAGAAACATCACATGATCAAGGACTCCAGACATGACGAGAAGATCACAGAAGGCAGAGCAGAAACGCAGGGATCCTGCCGCTCAGACATGAGGTGAGTCTGCACACAGCTCTAGCGAACATGCAGGACAGCAGACAAAACATGCGCATGCACATCGCTCCAGGAGTTCTTGAGACAAACAGACATGGCAGACATGGCGGAAGTGACAGTACCCCCCTCTTTAAGCCCCCTCTCACCGGGGCTGGAAAGAAGAAAAAAAAAAAAATTTTCTTCGGCAGAAACCAGAGTTTAGTACAAACCACTCCAACAATGTTGATCCGACATCTGAAACGGACACCTGCACCGGTCAAGACACAGGAGCCGCTAACGAGACATGAAGATCCAGTGGGGAGGACTGCGGTTAGACAAGCAAGTCTTCTTACTCTGGCTGCCATCATTTCCAAATGAGTCCAGAGGTCAAGGGCCAGGTCTGATTTACATCAGAAGAGTGGCCAGGGTACCGCCATATTCAGGAGAGTCCAGGAGACAGAGCAGATCAGATTCTATAACGGACGGGTCATCAGACGGGTAGCCGAGGTACCAGCGGAGTCCATGGCCTGATTAACTGTGACGGACTCAGCTCCTGCTGAGCCCATTTTTTGAGTGGACCCTCTGGGTCGTGGCACCCACCCACCGAGGGCGAGCTGACCTTGTGAAAATCCACCCCCTATACAGGGAGTGTCAGGGGCAAGACCAAGGGGGTGAGCCACCACGACTGCTGGGACCAGACGGCCGGCTCAGGGGACACTAGACGAGTGTCTGATGACAAGGATGAGCAGGAAGCAAGACGAGACTAGACGTAGGTGCAAGGTATCTTCATTAGAATAACACAAGATCACATACAGAGAAAACAAGCAAAACGTGCAAGGTGCGCACGTGGGCACGCCAAGGTCCATAACATGGTACGTGCCAGATGGCACGCCTAGGCACAGGTAATGGCATGATGGCATCGGACTCCGGACTGCTGGCAAACCGACAGGGTCCAGGGATCAGGCTGCGGACGTCAGCTCCGGACATCAGGCCGCAGTCATCTGGTTCCGGACCTCTGGCAACGGTCGGCAGGTTCCGGGCATCCGGCAGGCAAACCAGGGTTCAGGCAAGGAGGCACGACAGATATCCAAGCAGGGTGCGTGTTTAGGGAACACGCCAAGGTCCAAGGCTAGGTGCGTGTGTAGGGGACACGCCAGGGTCCAAGGCTAGGTGCGTGTGTAGGGGACACACCAGGGTTCAAGGCTAGGTGCGTGTGTAGGGGACACGCCAGGGTTCAAGACTAGGTGCAAGGCAAGGTGCATGTGTAGGGGACACGCCAGAGTTCACAAACGAGACAGGGTGCGTGTGTAGCCACGCCAAAGCATAGAATAAGACAGTGCGTGTAGAGACACGCCAAGGCACAAGGTACAAGACAGTGCGTGTAGAGACACGCCAAGGTTCAAGGTACAAGACAGAGTGCGTGTTGAGACACGCAAAGGCACAAGACAGGGTGCGTGTAGAGACACGCCAAGGTTCAAGGCAGGGTGCGTGCTAGAAGCGACGCCAGGGTTCAAGGCAGGGTGCGTGCTAGGAGCCACGCAGGGACGCACACCTCACTGGCCAATGCACACGGCTGTAACGCCAGCACGAGGCACGACTAAGGCACAGGAGGGGGCAAAGGAACCTTCATGCTAGGAGCCACGCCAGATTCAGGGCAGGGTGCGTGCTAGGAGCCACGCCAGGGTTCAAGGCAGGGTGCGTGCTAGGAGCCACGCCAGGGTTCAAGGCAGGGTGCGTGCTAGGAGCCATGCAGGGGGCACGCCACACTGGCCAGTGCACACGGCTGTACACAAACACGTGGCACTTACCACGGCACAGGAGACGGCCAAGGGGAACCCACGCCGGGGTTCAATGCAAGTACAAGGCAGGGAACAAGGCAAGGAACACAAGCAGAAACAGAGCCAGGTCAGAGCGAGGACAGAGTCTAGCAGCGGAGCGTAGGCAGAAGCCCAGAGCCGGGCCAAGGGAAGACCTTGGGACTAGACAAAGAAACGAGCACTAAGGAGAGGAGAAATGGGCGTGTGCCAGGGAGCACTACAGAGCACCATAGGAGAGAGCGAGGCAGAGCAAGCAAAGACTGAGACCATAGGGAGGAACACAAAGCAAGGAATAGCAAGGCAGAGAACACAGGGAGGACTACAAGTCAAAGCATAGCAAAAGCATGACATGGCAAAACAGGCGAGGCAGAGAACACAGGAAGGACTACAAGTCAAGGCATAGCTAAGGCGAGACATAGCAAAACAGACTAAGACAAAGAACAGCAGAAGGACTACAAGGCAAAGCAAGGCAAAGACAAACATGGCACGAGAGACAACACAAGACATGGCACAAGACAAGAGGCGGAATACGAGCACGGAGCGTGTGCAGAGACGCACTACAGAGCAAAGTGCAAGGGCACAGAATAGAGGGAGCAACCCCACAGACCCAGAGCCTTGCAGGGAAGCAACACAATAATCAGGCCCTGAGCATAGGAAGAGGCGGCCTGATATAGGGCATAGCACCTCCTCCTCCAGGTCAGGACCAGGGGAGAACTTCCGGGATTCTAGACATGACGAGATGATAGCAGAACCAGACAGTGCAGGATCTTAGGAAACGTCACATGATCAGGGTTTCAGACATGACGAGATGATCACCGAACCAACCAGTGCAGGATCCTAGGAAGAACACATGATCTGGGATTCTAGACATGACGAGATGATTGCAGAACCAGACAGTGCAGGATCTTAAGAAACATCACATGATCAAGGACTCCAGACATGACGAGAAGATCACAGAAGGCAGAGCAGAAACGCAGGGATCCTGCCGCTCAGACATGAGGTGAGTCTGCACACAGCTCTAGCGAACATGCAGGACAGCAGACAAAACATGCGCATGCACATCGCTCCAGGAGTTCTTGAGACAAACAGACATGGCAGACATGGCGGACGTGACATGTACCCCATGTCTGCCCATTTCAGCTGTAACCGTCCAAAGTACATCTCTACCCTCTCTCCTTTTTGCTGTGTCACATTAGTCAGGAGTACGGACTGCTCTGATTGTTTCACTATAGCCCATTGTTTTAGTGACTCACAGTACGTCTCCCCAGATCATGCAGATTTATCATCCATGCCCCAAGCCTGATTCTTTGTCACATCTGTGTGTGTCTTAATTATATGTCCTAGTGCGTCACCTGCCTTTAAACTCACCAACCTCTCTAGGTCTGCCCATGTATACTTATATGTCTGCTGTACTTCCTTTATGTGTCTGTAAAACGGGAATGATTGGTCTTCAGGGTCAGGCAGCTGCTTCAGCAAAGCTAGCTGGTGAGAGGGGCTCCAGGGATAATACACCTGCATCTTTCTTATTCTAGTCGCACTTCTAGGTCCTGATGGGGTTGGTCATCTGATGTCTACTGTCAGCTTACTCCTCGAAGGTCAATGTCCCCACTACCCTCTATCCACACTATTATGTCAGCTTCTAATGATCTTGTCTGGATAGGATTTAGTGCAATTCGCTTAGGTCAGTAGCACAGGTCACACAAGTAGCTATTCAGTCTGGGTTTGTCTGAGTCTGATCACAGTGTTTACAAGTCCATCCGTTTTGTCTGGGTCTCTGGTTAAATTTTGCCAATCAAAACATTCATAATACACCTTCCATACTGCTGCACATTCATTCTCAAGCATCATTTATTCACTTGCTATTTTCTTCCCTTGTCTGTGCCTTTTTGTACATCCAAACATTCACACTCTGGTATTTTTGCCTTTTTAAATATTGGTCCAACCTGTTTCCTGTTTCACTGCTTCCTTTCTTCTGTCTTTTACAATTTGCATAGCTGTCTTGGATCCCATTGGGGGCACCGACTGTACACAGAAAAAGTTGCCATGGCTTCAACCTTTTTCTGCCGACAGCTCACCTTTCTTCTGAAATGCCCTCCCAGTGTGCCTGGACCTCTGTCTTACAGGCCACACTTAGCAAGTCAGAGAGAGCCTGCCAAGGTGTAGCGGGAAGGCTCCTTGCCTATCACCCGGTAGACCTACAGGATGTAACGGGAAGGCTCTCTGCCTCTCACCCGCTAGATCAGCTGACTAGATAGGAATAGGCCTTTTTCCTTCTAGCCCAGCTCCATGGATTGTGGGAAGGCTACTTCAACTTAGACAGCTCACCTTTCTTCTGAAATGCCCTTCTGTGTGTCTGGACCTCTGTCTTACAGCCCACACATAGCAAGTCAGAGTGAGCCTGCCAAGGTATATCCAGAGGGCTCCTCGCCCTCGCCTCTCACCCACAACAAAAAACCCGCTGACTAAAGTAAGAAGGCCCAGGTGTGATAGGCCTCTGACCTACTTTATCAGCCGTACAGTCGGCTACCTCCTCTGTTGATACACAATTTGCTATACAAATCAATCACACAACTAGAAGCAGGTTCAAACACATTAATGACCAAACAATCACTTACAATTACCAAACAATCACAATGACCAAACAATCACTTATAATTTCCTTCTAAATTAGGCACCATATTTTACTTTTAACTTCCAACTTCAATTAAGTACTGTTGCTTTAAAATGCACAAATCAAATAGCGAGCATTTCATCAAGGACAACCACAGAGAATCTGAGCACAGCTCTGTGAATCCTCTCATTAGACACTAAGCAGAGATAAGACAAGGGGAGCGAGAGAAGGGGAGAAAAGAAACTACGCAGCGCCATGCTTCCCCCTCCCATCAGAATGTAGTGTTGTACTTCAACTAATTCCATAGTTCTTTAGACTTATCAAAATCAACTTCTACAAAGAAACTCAAAATCACGGGATTTCACTGTAAGAGCAGATAACTGTATAATGAGATTAACCATGCCTTGCCCTTTTTCTGGCCAAATGCATTCAGGAAACTTTACAATGTAATGCCACATATAACACGAGCTATATCATTACTCAATTCATTCAGTCTCAGATGTAGATTTGAAATATCTATAACGCATCTGTCCGGGATTCCACCACAACTAGAAAGGTAACAAATCTCTTGACACAAAAATTATGTGTGATATTTCATTTATACGTGCTCATTCACGGATTTTTTTATACTCAATTACTCATCTCTCATCTTATTCAGAGGTTCTCATAGACATACATACAAGGATTCACACAGCCTGACTATCTTGCACTTTGGATTTGATTGACACTTTAACCTACAGCAGTGTCCACTGACACTCCGAGAACACCAAAGCCAACTTCTTACACAAGAAACATTGAAAACCAGAGCAACCAAAAACCACAGCCTTATACAAATTTACTGGCAATCCAAAATAACCACTGCACAGAGTCTATCCCAGACTTTGTGCTACACAGTACACCAGTACACAACCAGTTAGTATATTAGTATATTGCCAGAACAGTTTAACAGATAATACAGATGACAATTATTATCTTATTACTAGTGTTGAGCGATACCGTTCGATACCCAAAAATATTGTATCGGATGGTATCGCCCGATATGAAAAAAATATCGGGTATCGCCGATTCCGATACCGGAAGTCTCATTCAAGTCAATGGGACTTCCGGTATCGGAATTTAAAAAAGCCCTTTATTTCCTTGTTGGCTAATTCTACATAATTGAAAACAAATAAGAATCATGTAGAATGTATTGTGGGAGGTGGATGAGGCATTAAAGGCATAGTGGTTTATTCAAATCACATGGCATAGCATTAATTCCAATTTTTTTTTTCAAGACATTCGGAGTTAAAAAGATATTGACTATGTTAACCTTTTTTATATTTTGTCAGATATGTATGTTTCACAACTTCCATGCTCTTCACCTTCTTTCATACTTCTCCCACACTTTCTCCTTCATGATCCGCAGCAGTAGCATTTTTTTCATCAACTTTTTCTTCACTTTATTCATCTTCTTCTTCTTCATCTTCTTCCCATTAATTTTTTTTTTCCATTCTTCATATTCTTCTTTTTCAGCTATTATTAATTTTAATATGCTATTTCTTCATCTTCTTCCTATTCTTCTTTATCTTCATTTTCTTATGGTGACAGGCATTCCTGTAGTACTTATCTATAAAAGTTATAAGATTTACAACAGGATTTGTCGGCGTTCAGTTTGGCCTTCAGCAGCAGGCATTTTCCAGGGGCACCACGAGGAGAAATGGACTCACCCCCATTTACTGCTTAGTCTTCTTCTGCTTATAATTTTGATTTCTTCTATGCTGATTTTTAGTCTTATGCTTAATGTTCTTCTGCTTTCTGTTCTTCTGCTTTTGCTTCTTCTGCTTCTTGTTCTTCTGTCTTTTGTTCTGTATCTTGGTGGTTGTCTTCATGTTCTTTGTCCTCTTGGTCTTATTATTTAGGGTCATATTTCTGGTCTTCTTTGGTGTGGTCTTCAGGGTCGTCGTCATCAGGGTCGTCGTCATGGAGATCAATAAGGATTACCAAAGACAATTTCAAAAAGCTTGATCTTGGAAATGTAGCAGAAGGTACAAGAAGGCTGAGAAACTGGCGAGAACCAGCAGACAGTGCTGGCACCCAGATGGGTAGCAGAAGGAACAAGAGCCAATGGCACTACCGAGGACCAACTGACGGTGCTGGACCACGGTTACTAAGCAGAAGGTACCTGTGCTAAAAAGCACTACCAAGGACCAGCTGACGGTGCTGGACCTCGGATTCCGAGATGGAGGCACCTAGGCCAAAGGCTCTGGCGAGAACCAGCAGACAGTGCTGGCACCCGGATGGGTAGCAGAAGGAACAAGAGCCAATGGGACTACCGAGGACCAACTGACGGTGCTGGACCACGGTTACTAAGCAGAAGGTACCTGTGCTAAAAAGCACTACCAAGGACCAGCTGACGGTGCTGGACCTCGGATACCGAAATGGAGGCACCTAGGCCAAAGGCTGTGGCGAGAACCAGCAGACAGTGCTGGCACCCGGATGGGTAGCAGAAGGAACAAGAGCCAATGGCACTACCGAGGACCAACTGACGGTGCTGGACCACGGTTACTAAGCAGAAGGTACCTGTGCTAAAAAGCACTACCAAGGACCAGCTGACGGTGCTGGACCTCGGATACCGAGATGGTGGCACCTAGGCCAAAGGCTGTGGCGAGAACCAGCAGACAGTGCTGGCACCCGGATGGGTAGCAAAAGGAACAAGAGCCAATGGCACTACCGAGGACCAACTGATGGTGCTGGACCACGGTTACTAAGCAGAAGGTACCTGTGCTAAAAAGCACTACCAAGGACCAGCTGACGGTGCTGGACCTCAGATACCGAGATGGAGGCACCTAGGCCAAAGGCTGTGGCAAGAACCAGCAGACAGTGCTGGCACCTGGATGGGTAGCAGAAAGAACAAGAGCCAATGGCACTACCGTGGAACAACTGACGGTGCTGGACCACGGTTACTAAGCAGAAGGTACCTGTGCTAAAAAGCACTACCAAGGACCAGCTGACGGTGCTGGACCTCGGATACTGAGATGGAGGCACCTAGGCCAAAGGCTGTTGCGAGAACCAGCAGACAGTGCTGGCACCCAGATGGGTAGCAGAAGGAACAAGAGCCAATGGCACTACCGAGGACCAACTGACGGTGCTGGACCACGGTTACTAAGCAGAAGGTACCTGTGCTAAAAAGCACTACCAAGGACCAGCTAACGGTGCTGGACCTCGGATACCGAGATGGAGGCACCTAGGCCAAAGGCTCTGGCGAGAACCAGCAGACAGTGCTGGAACCCGGGTGGGTAGCAGAAGGTACCCATTCAAAGAAAAGTAGCCAGGCCGCAAGCCGGCCGCAGTTACCAAAATCCACAGTCCTACAGGGGGTCCATGTCCCATTGGCACTACGGATCCAGCCTTCAGTGCCAGTTCCCGCAGCCCACATAGGAGTCACCTAAACTGCAGGCACCGTAGAGTCGGCTAACCCGGCCGCAAGACGACAGGACAACGGATTAGTGGCATAGTGACCTTGACACTACCCGGAAACAGAAGGCGTGCTGAAAACAGGCTGGGCAACAGGGAGTATACGTGCCAAAGACACTGCCGAGAACCAGCTGACGGTGCTGGAACCCAGATGGGTAGCATAAGCTACAGGAGCCAATGGCACTATCGAGGAACAGCTGACGGTGCTGGACCACGGTTTCTAGGCAGGAGGTACCTGTGCTAGAAAGTACTACCAAGGACCAGCTGATGGTGCTGGACTTCGGATACCGAGATGGAGGCACCTAGGCCAAAGGCTCTGGCGAGAACCAGCAGACAATGCTGGAACCCGGGTGGGTAGCAGAAGGTACCCATTCAAAGCAAAGTAGCCAGGCCACAAGCCGGCCACAGTTACTGAAACCCACAGTCCTACAGGGGGTCCATGTCCCATTGGCACTACGGATCCAGCCTTCAGTGCCAGTTCCCGCAGCCCACATAGGAGTCACCTAAACTGCAGGCACCGTAGAGTCGGCTAACCCGGCCGCAAGACGACAGGACAACGGATTGGTGGTATAGTGACCTTGACACTACCCGGAAACAGCTGGCGTGCTGGAACCAGGCTGGGCAACAGGGAGTACCCGTGCCAAAGACACTGCCGAGTACCAACTGGCGTTGTTGGAGCCCAGGGACAATCATGGTGCAGGCCGAGGCCTACTTGGCGGCAGTTTTTGATTGTTTGTAGGCTACAACAGACTGTCAACGTGCTCCAATTAGGCATCTGTCTCCACTCTGTTTCCAGGATTTCACGTGACCACCAACACCGCCAGTTTATGCGTACAGCAGCCGTCTGCCCAATCCACACGTGTTCCTGGGTTACTGGGGTTATGTAATGTCGGCAGAGCCCCTGATGTGTGTCTGCCACTGTCTCCTGCTCTGTCCACATTCCCACCGCTTGCAGTGGGAAGGTGGACAGCGCAGGAGACAGTGCCGGACACACATTGGGGGATCAGCTCACGTAACAGAACACCAGGAACACAGGAACAAGTGTGGAATGCGTGGACGGCAACTGTGAGCAGGAACTGGCGGTGTTGGAGGTCAGGGGAAATACTAGAGACAGAGGCCAAATTAGAGAATGTTGAAATCAGAAGTAGTTACAATTTGGAGGCAGCAGCAGTTTGCCCTCCACACAGCAGGGGATCAGCTGACATTACTGACCCCCACTTTCACATGAACGAGTGTTTTTTTCTGTGTGGACAGCACTTCCGAGCACCAACTGGCGTTGTTGGAGCCCAGGAACAATAATGGTGTAGGCTGAGGCCAACTAGGAGCCAGGTGTAAATCGGAGGTATTTTGACTTTGGAGGGAGCAGGACGCTTTGCCATACACACAGTAGGGGATCAACTGACGTTACCGAACCCCACTTTCACATGAACAAGTGTTTTTTTCTGTGTGCACAGCACTTCCGAGCACCAACTAGCGTTGCTGGAGCCCAGGGACAGTCAGGGTGCAGTCCGAGGCCTACTAGGAGCCAGGTGTAAAGCTGAGGTATTTTGACTTTGGAGAGAGCAGGACACTTTGCCCTCCACACAACAAGGGATCAGCTGTCGTTACTGACCCCCACTTTCACATGAACAAGTGTTTTTTTCTGTGTGGACAGCACTTCTGACCACCAACTAGCGTTGTGGAGCCCAGGGACAATCAGGGTGCAGGCCGAGGCCTACTAGGAGCCAGGTGTAAAGCTGAGGTATTTTGACTTTGGAGAGAGCAGGACTCTTTGCCCTCCACACAGTAGGGGATCAGCTGTCATTACTGACCCCCACTTTACATGAACAAGTGTTTTTTTCTGTGTGGACAGCACTTCCGAGCACCAACTAGCGTTGTTGGAGCCCAGGGACAATCAGGGTGCAGGCCGAGGCCTACTAGGAGCCCGGTGTAAAGCTGAGGTATTTTGACTTTGGAGAGAGCAGGACACTTTGCCCTCCACACAGCAGGGGATCAGCTGTCGTTACTGACCCCCACTTTCACATTAACAAGTGTTTTTTTCTGTGTGGACAGCACTTCCGAGCACCAACTAGCGTAGTTGAAGCCCAGGGACAATCAGGGTGCAGGCCGAGGCCTACTTGGTGGCAGTTTTAGATTGTTTGTAGGCTACAACAGACTGTCAACGTGCTCCAATTAGGCATCTGTCTCCACTCTGTTTCCAGGATTTCACGTGACCACCAACACCGCCAGTTTATGCGTACAGCAGCCGTCTGCCCAATCTACACGTGTTCCTGGGTTACTGGGGTTCTGTAATGTCGGCAGAGCCCCTGATGTGTGTCTGCCACTGTCTCCTGCTCTGTCCACATTCCCACCGCTTGCAGTGGGAAGGTGGACAGCGCAGGAGACAGTGCCGGACACACATTGGGGGATCTGCTCACGTAACAGAACACCAGGAACACAGGAACAAGTGTGGAATGCGTGGACGGCAACTGTGAGCAGGAACTGGCGGTGTTGGAGGTCAGGGGAATTACTAGAGACAGAGTGGAGACAGAGGCCAAATCAGAGAATGTTTATATCTGAAGTAGATACAATTTGGAGGCAGCAGCACTTTGCCCTCCACTCAGCAGGGGATCAGCTGTCGTTACTGACCCCCACTTTCACATGAACAAGTGTTTTTTTCTGTGTGGACAGCACTTCCGAGCACCAACTAGCGTTGTTGGAGCCCAGGGACAATCAGGGTGCAGGCCGAGGCCTACTTGGAGCCAGGTGTAAATCTGAGGTTGTTTGACTGTGGAGGGAGCAGGACACTTTGCCATACACACAGCAGGGGATCAGCTGACATTACCGAACCCCACTTACACATGAGCGAGTGTTTTGTCTGTGTGGACAGCACTTCTGAGCAACAATGGGCGTTGCTGTAGCCCAGGAAATAAAGTTCAGGTCATAGAAACATGAACACAACAGGAGACCTGGATCCTGTTACCAGCCAATTATTTATTCTGGAAGAGGACTGGCAAATTCAGGTGAGATCCAGGCCTTGTTCATTTTCAGAAAAGTAAGCCCGTCAACATTATCGGCCGATAGTCGAGTGCGACGGTCTGTTACCACACCACCTGCAGCACTAAACACACGTTCCGATAATACACTGGCAGCAGGGCAAGCCAGCACCTCCAATGCATACTGGCTAAGCTCTGGCCATGTATCCAGCTTAGAGACCCAATACTTGAACGGGGAAGAGCCGTCTGGGAGTACCCTAACAGGGCAAGACAAGTAGTCTGTCACCATCTGACGGAAACGTTGCCTCCTGCTGACTAGAGCCATCTGTGATGGTGTAGCCGTTTGTGGCGGTCCCACAAAACTTTTCCACATTTGGGCCATACTGGCACTGCCTCTGCTACCTCTTTGTGCAGAGCTTCCTCCACTGCCTCTACCCACATGGCTGCTTTGAAAAGCACTACCAGCAACACTTGCGGGGGGAATGGAGAACATGATGTGTTCTGATTGAGTCACCGTAGGAGGCAAAAACAGAAATGCTAGCTAAGTCCAGAAAACCAGAGAAGTTGGCAGCTATCGGATTGCAGACCCCTGAACATATCAACACAACTAGCAGTTGCCGTGGGGGGTTCCTACGATGCCCTAGACCCCTCGATCACAGCCGGAGAATTAAATAGGCCTAAAGAAAGAAAGGGGAAATCTAAACTGCCCCAGAGCAGACCCCAAAGCAATAGGCAGCCCACAACATATAATGACGGTGAAGCAAGATGAAAACACTAACACAGACAGAAAGATAGACTGAGCAAAGACGGGGCCCAAGCTAACTACATAGGAAAGAACAGGAAGGCTGCTGTCTGCAATCCGTGAAAAACCCTATGAAAATAAGAGCCAACAGACTGACAGTGAAAAAGGCCCTGAAGACGCTAGGCTTCAAAAAGCTATGTCAGTACTCAGGAATATTCTGAAGACAGAGCAACAGGCAAAAGGAGATTCAGCTCACCCCAGCAGGGAATGGCAGAATCCAGAAAAGCAAGGAAAACAAAAACAAAACACTAATGCAACAGGCAAAGCAGAAAACTTAGCTTTAGGGGAGCAGGAATCAGACTGGTGTCCTAGAAATCCACAGAGAAATCACCCGCAGGGCAGAAGGGCGTCGGCAGCCTTATATCCAGTCCGTGACTCCACTCATCCAGTCATCCTCATTAGACTCAGGTGCCTGATAATCAGGCTCACTAGCTTCCTTTACCAGAATAGGGAGTTCACAAGACCTCAGTGACGAAGGGGAAAGTTAACTCACAACAGGACCTCCCCCTTGAGGAGGGGTCACCGAACCCTCAACCACGCCACCAGGGCGATCAGGGTGAGCCTGATGAAAGGCACGCACCAATCTTTTGGCATGAATATCAGAGGCAGAGACCCAGGAATTATCCTCCTGACTAGAGTTGAGCGAAACGGGTCGAACAATTTCAAAAGTAGCCGACTTTTGGCAAAGTTGGGTTTCATGAAACGAAACCCGACCCTAGGATTAGGTCGGCCACGAGGTCAGCGACTTACGCGCCAAAGTCGCGTTTCAAAAGTTTGTTTAGCGCTCTTTTTCAGCCAATCAGGATCCACGGACACTGTGGGCAACGTGATGACATAGGCAGGGGTCGCCACCATCTTTCAGAAGGGCATGCAAGTGATTGGCTTGCTTTGGTGGGCGTCACAGGGGTTATAAAAGGGCGTGCATGCCGACCGCCATCTTACTTCTGCCGATCTTAGCATAGGGAGAGGTTGCTGATTCTGTAGGGAGAGTGTTAGGCAGGGAAGAAGAAAAAAAAACTGCTTCTGCTGCTAGCGATTTTGCCTGTGCAACACACCAGTCACTGTGTGTGCAGTGCAAGGGGAGTCTATATTGTGGTGGATCAGCGGTGTTGGTTGTTAGGATGCCTTCTAAGGCTTCCTGACAGCTGCATTGCTGTTTCCCCACTGCTCTGCAAACTGCTTTTTTAATAGCAATCCCAATTTTTTTTTTGTCCTGCTAAGGTACTGAGCGTGCATTTATTCACACCATACAGCGGTGTACGCTCCTCACACAGTACCGTGTAATGGCTGTTATCACAGCCACAGTGAAGCTATCTGTGTGTCACTGTGGAGGACTTGTTCCGTTCTTACAGACCTACACTCTAGGGAGATTCCTATTCTGCCCAATTCTACAATTCACTTTTTTCACACCTGTGCCATCGAGCCTGTGACATAGCGCTCTGATATTCAGTGGGCCTCACACAATCCAAAAGTGTCCAGTGTCCACAAGTGTCTGCAGAAATTCAAAATCTCCCTTATCCTGTAGTCACTTTTTTCACACCTGCTGCATCGAGCCTTTGACATAGCGCTCTGATATTCATTGGGCCTCACACAATCCAAAAGTGTCCAGTGTCTGCAGAAATTCAAAATCTCCCTTATCCTGTAGTCACTTTTTTCACACCTGCTGCATCGAGCCTGTGACATAGCGCTCTGATATTCATTGGGCCTCACACAATCCAAAAGTGTCCAGTGTCCACAAGTGTCTGCAGAAATTCAAAATCTCCCTTATCCTGTAGTCACTTTTTTCACACCTGTGCCATCGAGCCTGTGACATAGCGCTGTGATATTCAGTGGGCCTCACACAATCCAAATGTCCAGTGTCCACAAGTGTTTGCAGAAATTCAAAATCTCCCTTATCCTGTAGTCATTTTTTTCACACCTGTGCCATCGAGCCTGTGACATAGCGCTGTGATATTCAGTGGGTCTCACACAATCCAAGTGTCCAGTGTCCACAAGTGTCTGCAGAAATTCAAAATCTCCCTTATCCTGTAGTCACTTTTTTCACACCTGTGCCATCGAGCCTGTGACATAGCACTGTGATATTCAGTGGGCCTCACACAATCCAAGTGTCTAGTGTCCACAAGTGTCTGCAGAAATTCAAAATCTCACAGAAATTAAAAATCTCCCTTAATCTGTAGTCACTTTTTTCACACCTGTGCCATCGAGCCTGTGACATAGCGCTGTGATATTCAGTGGGCCTCACACAATCCAAGTGTCCAGTGTCCACAAGTGTCTGCAGAAATTCAAAATCTCCCTTTTCCTGTAGTCACTTTTTTCACACCTGTGCCATCGAGCCTGTGACATAGCGCTGTGATATTCAGTGGGTCTCACACAATCCAAGTGTCCAGTGTCCACAAGTGTCTGCAGAAATTCAAAATCGCACAGAAATTCAAAATCTCCCATATCTTGTAGTCACTTTTTTCACACCTGTGCCATCGAGCCTGTGACATAGCGCTCTGATATTCAGTGGGCCTCACACAATCCAAAAGTGTCCAGTGTCCACTAGTGTGTGCAGAAAATCTAAATCTCCCCTGTCCTATAGACACCTTGTACCTTGTTTTACATTACTATATAGTTTGTTGGATTTTGTCTACATTTCTACCAAAAATGAGGAAGGCTGGTGGAAGAGGCCGTGGAATTGGGCGGGGGTTGGCAGCTGGTAATGATGGTGTTGGTGGTGGATCTGATGGTAGTGGCAAAAGCAAAATAGGACCGAATGCAGGAGGTGTTGAGCCTGCGTCATCGTCTGGCTCCATAAGGCTTCGAAGGCTTAGTTTTCTAGGAGTTGGCAAACCGCTTTTAACGCCAGAGCATCAGGAAAAAGCTTTGTCTTACATTGCTGACTCAGCCTCCAGCTCTATCGCCTCCTCTTCTGAAGTTGTAAAAAGTAAAAGCACTGAGTCGTCATTGGAGGCTCATGTTCATGAACCACACCTTTCCTTGTTTCCTTCACCACAACCAAGATTGAAGGATGACGCAGGCCATACTACTGATTACTCCATGGAGCTGTTTTCACATACCATGCCTGGATTATCAAGTGAAATGGTGAATTACCCAGGCCAAGATGAATCTGACATGGAGTGCACTGATGCACAGCCGCTGATAGATGATTCTGCTGGTACATTCACTCAGAGCACTACATTGTCCTCGCAGTGTACAGAGCCAGATTCTGACCCTGATGAGACTCAGGTGCCCCTTCCCGCACACTATACCACCATACACGGTGACACAGAGGAAGGGGCACATGACATTGAAGAGGAGGTGATGGATGACCCAGTTGTTGACCCAGATTGGCATCCAATTGGGGGAAGAGGGTGCTGCTTCCAATAGCTCAGATGAGGAGCATCCACAGCAGACATCAACATCGCAACAGCTGTTATCTGGCAGGCCCGGAGCACTCCAAAGACAGGTTCCAAAAATCAAAAGAGTTGCTGGACAGCTTGTCCAGAGGGTCAAAACATCACAGCGTGCTAGGCCGCAAAATGTCTGCCAAAGTAGGAAGAGTGCAGTGTGGCACTTTTTTGAACAAAATCCTCATGATCAGGACAAGGTTATCTGTAAGAAGTGCGCAAAGACCTTTAGCCGAGGGAAAAATCTGAAAAATTTGAATACCAGTTGCATGCTTAGACATTTAACCAGCATGCACTTGCAAGCGTGGACACAACACCAAACCTCAAGTGCCACATGTGCAACTGATCACAAAGAAGGTAGTCAGCAATGCTACATTGTTTCCCCCACTGTAAGCCCACCGGTTAGCACAGCAGCAAATGTTGAGGTGTCGTTGCAAGGCCACAGCAGTCAGGGAATCCCACTGTTATATCGACGAAATACTGAATCTAGGCCATCAGAAAGAACACCAACTCCATCACCATCATCAACCCTTTCTCAGTCCGCCCTGTCCACCGCTACTTCTACCATATGCAGCTCTCAAGTCCAGTTCACCCTCCCAGACACTATGAGTAGGTCAAGAAAGTACTCAGTCTCTCATCCGCGTACACTGGGTTTGAACGCCCACATTGCCAAGCTAATCTCGTTTGAGATGATGCCCTATCAGTTGTTGGAAAGCGCAGCTTTCCGCGAACTCATGGCCTATGCAGTACCACGCTATGACCTACCCAGTCGCCACTTCTTCTCTCGCAAAGCCATCCCAGCCCTCCACCATCATGTGAAAGACCGCATTGTCCATGCACTCAAGCAGTCAGTGAGTGGAAAGGTGCACCTCACAACTGATGCATGGTCCAGTCGGCATGGCCAGGGCCGTTACGTGTCCATTACTGCGCACTGGGTTAATGTGGTGGATGCAGGGTCCACAGGGGACAGCGGTGGTGGGACAGTGCTGCCTAGCCCACGGTATAGGAAACAGTTGGCTGTAGGCGTTCCACCCTCCTCCTCCTCCTCCAGAAACGAAAGCTCGTCCACAGAGCGCAATCGTACGAGCACTCCATCTGCAGCTGCCACTGTTGCACACGAGGTGTCCCCCTATCGAGCAGCTAGTGGAAAGCATCAGCAGGCTGTGTTGCAGATGATGTGTTTGGGCGACAGACACACCACCGAGGTGCTGGCCGAGTACTTGAAGTGACAAACTGAGTCATGGCTGGGCAGTGTACATCTTGAGGCAGGCAAGGTAGTTAGTGATAACGGCCGTAATTTTGTGGCAGCCATAGCCCTTTCAAAACTCAGCCACATACCTTGCTTGGCTCACACCTTGAACCTGGTGGTGCAGTGCTTCCTCAAAAATTATCCGGAGTTAACAGCCCTGCTCCATAAGGTGCGAAGACTGTGCGCGCACATCCGCCGGTCGCCTGTACACTCCGTTCATTTGCAGAAGCTGCAGCGATTGCTCCACCTTCCCAACCACCACCTCATTATCGACATTGCAACAAGGTGGAACTCCACCCTGCACATGGTGGAGCGGCTGTGCGAGCAGAGGCAGGCCATAATGCATTTGTGGGAGGATACACGGCCAGGCACTTTGAGAGCAGACATGGAGTTGACAGGTGTGCAGTGGTCGAAGCTGAAAGACCTCTGTAAAGTCCTTCAGTGTTTTGAGGAATGCACACAGCTGGTAAGCGCAGACGACGCCATCCCAAGCATGAGCATCCCACTTATGCGTCTGCTCATGCAAACTTTGACACACCTTAAGGAGCAGGCGTCTGCAGCCAATGTTGACGAGGAGGAAGAGGTGGAGGGAATCCTTGTCTGCCATTGTCTGCTCAGGGACCTCTCCTGGACGAGTTGGAGGAAGAAGAGGAGGAGGAGGATGATGATGGGGATGATTACTTAGGGGAGGAGGATGCATCTCGTGGGGCAAGTGAAAATGTTGGCGTGGCAAGGAGGGATGTGGATTTGCCAGAAAGTGCTCCTCCAACCAGCACTCGCAGTGCATCATTGACACCGGGAACATTGGCCCACATGTCAGATTATGCCTTGCAGATCCAAAAAAGGGACCCCCGCATTGCCAAAATGATGAATGATGACGACTACTGGTTGGCCAGCATCCTGGATCCACGCTATAAAGGCAAATTACAAAACATCATGCCACAGGAGAACCTTGACCTAATATTGGCTAATAAACAAGGGTTTATTATGACAGGGTTTGTGCGTGACTGGAGGGATGTGGATTTGCCAGAAAGTGCTCCTCCAACCAGCACTCGCAGTGCATCATTGACACCGGGAACATTGGCCCACATGTCAGATTATGCCTTGCAGATCCTAAAAAGGGACCCCCGCATTGCCAAAATGATGAACGATGACGACTACTGGTTGGCCAGCATCCTGGATCCACGCTATAAAGGCAAATTACAAAACATCATGCCACAGGAGAACCTTGACCTAATATTGGCTAATAAACAAGCAACTCTGGTAAATCGGTTGCTTGAGGCATTCCCAGCACACAGCAGCGGTGATGGTTCTCACACGAGCCGTACAGGCCGGGGACAGCTTGGCAGAGGTGTTCATGGTGCACACAGCAGAACTGGCGTTGGAGACAGGGGTTTCATGACAATGTTGTGGACTGATTTTTCAAGTACCGCTCACACAACTGGTAATACAGCATCGATGGAAAGTGACAGGAGACAGCAGTTGTCAACTATGGTTACAAACTACTTTCCCTCCCATATCGATGTTCTCCCACACAGGTCATTCCCCTTTGACTATTGGGCTGCTAAACTGGACACCTGGCCTGAATTGGCACAATATGCCTTACAGGAGCTCGCTTGCCCAGCTGCAAGTGTGCTATCGGAAAGAGTCTTCAGTGCAGCTGGATCAATCCTGACAGAAAAAAGGACCCGTCTGTCAAACCAAAATGTGGATGATCTAACCTTCATTAAAATGAACCATGCATGGGTTTCCAAGGATTTTGTCCCACCTTCCCCTGATGACACATAGGGTGACAGAAAAATGTCTTGCTTTGGTCCACCTCTTACTGGGACTTGACCTATTTCGCCTTTTGTAACAGCTGAATGTCCAACATCAGCATATGCCAATTTCTAAAACTCCCTATTTGTGCTGCCTCCCCCCCCATGGCCGGGGTCACCACCTAGCGCACGACACCGTGCGAGTGCCGTTGCCCTGGACAGGTGGGTAGGCCGACTCTTGGGCGCGGGCACTGGCACAGGGTCCCTCATAGTGCAATCAAGTGTCTCTGACGGTGGTGGTGCAAACCCGCCGTCAGACACACCGCCGTACTATGAGGGGTCCAGTGCCCGTACCGACGCCCATGAGTGGGCCCCCCTTGCTTGGGCAGGGCCCCAACATTTGCAATCTTTACCTCTCCCTGCTCCTCCGCTGTGTAGTCTGGGCCGTCAAATCCATACTGTGCCTGACACCGTCTGAGCCTGCCTCCTGGTGTATTGACATATATTTTAAATGTGTACGTTATCCATACATGTTATCCGGGGATACGGTACCCTTTCTCACCTTTGTGCAATCACGTGCAATCCATACTGGGCCTAACACCGTCTGAGCCTGCCTCCTGATGTATAGACATATATTTTGAATGTGTACGCTATCCATACATGTTATCCGGGGATACGGTACCCTTTCTCACCTTTGTGCAATCACGTGCAATCCATACTGGGCCTAACACCGTCTGAGCCTGCCTCCTGATGTATAGACATATATTTTGAATGTGTACGCTATCCATACATGTTATCCGGGGATACGGTACCCTTTCTCACCTTTGTGCAATCACGTGCAAGCCATACTGGGCCTAACACCATCTGAGCCTGCCTCCTGATCTATAGACATATATTTTGAATGTGTACGCTATCCATACATGTTATCCGGGGATACGGTACCCTTTCTCACCTTTGTGCAATCACTTGCAAGCCATACTGGGCCTTACACCATCTGAGCCTGCCTCCTGATGTATAGACATATCTTTTGAATGTGTACGCTATCCATACATGTTATCCGGGGATACGATACCCTTTCTCACCTTTGTGCAATCACTTGCAAGCCATACTGGGCCTTACACCGTCTGAGCCTGCCTCCTGATGTATAGACATATCTTTTGAATGTGTACGCTATCCACACATGTTATCCGGGGATACGGTACCCTTTCTCACCTTTGTGCAATCACGTGCAATCCATACTGGGCCTAACACCGTCTGAGCCTGCCTCCTGATGTATAGACATATATTTTGAATGTGTACGCTATCCATACATGTTATCCGGGGATACGGTACCCTTTCTCACCTTTGTGCAATCACGTGCAATCCATACTGGGCCTAACACCGTCTGAGCCTGCCTCCTGATGTATAGACATATATTTTGAATGTGTACACTATCCATACATGTTATCCGGGGATACGGTACCCTTTCTCACCTTTGTGCAATCACGTGCAATCCATACTGGGTGTACACCATCTGAGCCTGCCTCCTGATGTATAGACATATATTTTGAATGTGTATGCTATTCATACATGTTATCCGGGGATACGATACCCTTTCTCACCTTTGTGCAATCGCGTGCAATCCATACTGGGCCTAACACCGTCTGAGCCTGCCTCCTGATGTATAGACATATATTTTGAATGCGTACGCTATCCATACATGTTATCCGGGGATACGGTACCCTTTCTCACCTTTGTGCAATCACGTGCAATCCATACTGGGCCTAACACCGTCTGAGCCTGCCTCCTGATGTATAGACATATATTTTGAATGTGTACGCTATCCATACATGTTATCCGGGGATACGGTACCCTTTCTCACCTTTGTGCAATCACGTGCAATCCATACTGGGCCTAACACCGTCTGAGCCTGCCTCCTGATGTATAGACATATATTTTGAATGCGTACGCTATCCATACATGTTATCCGGGGATACGGTACCCTTTCTCACCTTTGTGCAATCACTTGCAATCCATACTGGGTGTACACCGTCTGAGCCTGCCTCCTGATGTATAGACATATATTTTGAATGTGTACGCTATCCATACATGTTATCCGGGGATACGATACCCTTTCTCACCTTTGTGTTGTGCAATCACGTGCAATCCATACTGGGCCTAACACCGTCTGAGCCTGCCTCCTGATGTACAGACATATATTTTGAATGTGTACGCTATCCATACATGTTATCCGGGGATACGGTATCCTTTCTCACCTTTGTGCAATCACGTGCAATCCATACTGGGCCTAACACCGTCTGAGCCTTCCTCCTGATGTATAGACATATATTTTGAATGTGTACGCTATCCATACATGTTATCCGGGGATACGGTACCCTTTCTCACCTTTGTGCAATCACGTGCAAGCCATACTGGGCCTAACACCGTCTGAGCCTGCCTCCTGATGTATAGACATATATTTTGAATGTGTACGCTATCCATACATGTTATCCGGGGATACGGTACCCTTTCTCACCTTTGTGCAATCACCTGCAATCCATACTGGGCCTAACACCATCTGAGCCTGCCTCCTGATGTATAGACATATATTTTGAATGTGTACGCTATCCATACATGTTATCCGGGGATACGGTACCCTTTCTCACCTTTGTGCAATCACCTGCAAGCCATACTGGGCCTAACACCGTCTGAGCCTGCCTCCTGATGTATAGACATATATTTTGAATGTGTACGCTATCCATACATGTTTTCCGGGGATACGGTACCCTTTCTCACCTTTGTGCAATCACGTGCAATCCATACTGGGCCTAACACCGTCTGAGCCTGCCTCCTGATGTATAGACATATAATTTGAATGTGTACGCTATCCATACATGTTATCCGGGGATACGGTATCCTTTCTCACCTTTGTGCAATCACGTGCAATCCATACTGGGCCTAACACCGTCTGAGCCTGCCTCCTGATGTATAGACATATATTTTGAATGTGTACGCTATCCATACATGTTATCCGGGGATACGGTACCCTTTCTCACCTTTGTGCAATCACGTGCAAGCCATACTGGGCCTAACACCGTCTGAGCCTGCCTCCTGATGTGTAGACATATATTTTGAATGTGTACGCTATCCATACATGTTATCCGGGGATACGGTACCCTTTCTCACCTTTGTGCAATCACTTGCAAGCCATACTGGGCCTTACACCTTCTGAGCCTGCCTCCTGATGTATAGACATAACTTTTGAATGTGTACGCTATCCATACATGTTATCCGGGGATACGGTACCCTTTCTCACCTTTGTGCAATCACGTGCAATCCATACTGGGCCTAACACCGTCTGAGCCTGCCTCCTGATGTATAGATATATATTTTGAATGTGTACGCTATCCATACATGTTATCCGGGGATACGGTACCCTTTCTCACCTTTGTGCAATCACGTGCAAGCCATACTGGGCCTAACACCGTCTGAGCCTTCCTCCTGATGTATAGACATATATTTTGAATGTGTACGCTATCCATACATGTTATCCGGGGATACGGTACCCTTTCTCACCTTTGTGCAATCACGTGCAAGCCATACTGGGCCTAACACCGTCTGAGCCTGCCTCCTGATGTATAGACATATATTTTGAATGTGTACGCTATCCATACATGTTATCCGGGGATACGGTACCCTTTCTCACCTTTGTGCAATCACGTGCAATCCATACTGGGCCTAACACCGTCTGAGCCTGCCTCCTGATGTATAGACATATATTTTGAATGTGTACGCTATCCATACATGTTATCCGGGGATACGGTACCCTTTCTCACCTTTGTGCAATCACTTGCAAGCCGTACTGGGCCTTACACCGTCTGAGCCTGCCTCCTGATGTGTAGACATATCTTTGGAATGTGTACGCTATCCATACATGTTATCCGGGGATACGGTACCCTTTCTCACCTTTGTGCAATCACGTGCAATCCATACTGGGCCTAACACCGTCTGAGCCTGCCTCCTGATGTATAGACATATATTTTGAATGTGTACGCTATCCATACATGTTATCCGGGGATACGGTACCCTTTCTCACCTTTGTGCAATCACGTGCAATCCATACTGGGCCTAACACCGTCTGAGCCTGCCTCCTGATGTATAGACATATATTTTGAATGTGTACGCTATCCATACATGTTATCCGGGGATACGGTACCCTTTCTCACCTTTGTGCAATCACCTGCAATCCATACTGGGCCTAACACCATCTGAGCCTGCCTCCTGATGTATAGACATATATTTTGAATGTGTACGCTATCCATACATGTTATCCGGGGATACGGTACCCTTTCTCACCTTTGTGCAATCACCTGCAAGCCATACTGGGCCTAACACCGTCTGAGCCTGCCTCCTGATGTATAGACATATATTTTGAATGTGTACGCTATCCATACATGTTATCCGGGGATACGGTACCCTTTCTCACCTTTGTGCAATCACGTGCAATCCATACTGGGCCTAACACCGTCTGAGCCTGCCTCCTGATGTATAGACATATAATTTGAATGTGTACGCTATCCATACATGTTATCCGGGGATACGGTATCCTTTCTCACCTTTGTGCAATCACGTGCAATCCATACTGGGCCTAACACCGTCTGAGCCTGCCTCCTGATGTATAGACATATATTTTGAATGTGTACGCTATCCATACATGTTATCCGGGGATACGGTACCCTTTCTCACCTTTGTGCAATCACGTGCAAGCCATACTGGGCCTAACACCGTCTGAGCCTTCCTCCTGATGTATAGACATATATTTTGAATGTGTACGCTATCCATACATGTTATCCGGGGATACGGTACCCTTTCTCACCTTTGTGCAATCACGTGCAAGCCATACTGGGCCTAACACCGTCTGAGCCTGCCTCCTGATGTATAGACATATATTTTGAATGTGTACGCTATCCATACATGTTATCCGGGGATACGGTACCCTTTCTCACCTTTGTGCAATCACGTGCAATCCATACTGGGCCTAACACCGTCTGAGCCTGCCTCCTGATGTATAGACATATATTTTGAATGTGTACGCTATCCATACATGTTATCCGGGGATACGGTACCCTTTCTCACCTTTGTACAATCACGTGCAAGCCATACTGGGCCTAACACCGTCTGAGCCTGCCTCCTGATGTATAGACATATATTTTGAATGTGTACGCTATCCATACATGTTATCCGGGGATACGGTACCCTTTCTCACCTTTGTGCAATCACTTGCAAGCCATACTGGGCCTAACACCGTCTGAGCCTGCCTCCTGATGTATAGACATATATTTTGAATGCGTACGCTATCCATACATGTTATCCGGGGATACGGTACCCTTTCTCACCTTTGTGCAATCACGTGCAATCCATACTGGGCCTAACACCGTCTGAGCCTGCCTCCTGATGTATAGACATATATTTTGAATGTGTACGCTATCCATACATGTTATCCGGGGATACGGTCCCCTTTCTCACCTTTGTGCAATCACGTGCAATCCATACTGGGCCTAACACCGTCTGAGCCTGCCTCCTGATGTATAGACATATATTTTGAATGTGTACACTATCCATACATGTTATCCGTGGATATGGTACCCTTTCTCACCTTTGTGCAATCACTTGCAAGGCATACTGGGCCTAACACCGTCTGAGCCTGCCTCCTGATGTATAGACATATATTTTGAATGTGTACGCTATCCATACATGTTATCCGGGGATACGATACCCTTTCTCACCTTTGTGCAATCGCGTGCAATCCATACTGGGCCTAACACCGTCTGAGCCTGCCTCCTGATGTATAGACATATATTTTGAATGCGTACGCTATCCATACATGTTATCCGGGGATACGGTACCCTTTCTCACCTTTGTGCAATCACGGGCAATCCATACTGGGCCTAACACCGTCTGAGCCTGCCTCCTGATGTATAGACATATATTTTGAATGTGTACGCTATCCATACATGTTATCCGGGGATACGGTACCCTTTCTCACCTTTGTGCAATCACGTGCAATCCATACTGGGCCTAACACCGTCTGAGCCTGCCTCCTGATGTATAGACATATATTTTGAATGTGTACGCTATCCATACATGTTATCCGGGGATACGGTACCCTTTCTCACCTTTGTGCAATCACGTGCAATCCATACTGGGCCTAACACCGTCTGAGCCTGCCTCCTGATGTATAGACATATATTTTGAATGTGTACGCTATCCATACATGTTATCTGGGGATACGGTACCCTTTCTCACCTTTGTGCAATCACGTACAATCCATACTGGGCCTAACACCGTCTGAGCCTGCCTCCTGATGTATAGACATATATTATGAATGTGTACGCTATCCATACATGTTATCCGGGGATACGGTACCCTTTCTCACCTTTGTGCAATCACTTGCAAGCCATACTGTGCCTGACACCGTCTGAGCCTGCCTCCTGATGTATAGACATATCGTTTGAATGTGTACGCTATCCATACATGTTATCCGGGGCTACGGTACCCTTTCTCACCTTTGTGCAATCACTTGCAAGCCATACTGTGCCTGACACCATCTGAGCCTGCCTCCTGATGTATAGACATATCTTTTGAATGTGTACGCTATACATACATGTTATCCGGAGATACGGTACCCTTTCTCACCTTTGTGCAATCACGTGTAACCCATACTGGGCGTGAGAACGGCTGGCGAGCTGTTAAGCAAGCTATAGCACCTGTGGTTTGCACACGTAAGTTTTTCATTTTTTTCAGGAATGATGGTTAGGCCTAATTCCAGAACTGTGGTTGACCTGCACTTACTGGGAAATCATCGTTCGCGAGTAATAATTGTAATCAGTGATCCCCATCACTAACGTTGTTCAGCGGGTTATCTGCACCTGTAAGCGACAAACGCTGGCCTTTTCAGTGTAGCGCACATGCAGCCACGGACATGTAAGGGCATGACACACCAGTTATTGGCCAATCTCATGTGCCAGAGCCTCACGTGTCCCTCTGGTAAGCCGGACTCGGACCGCGGGGCATGACGGAGTCTCGTTCGTTAACGGAATTAAGCTTGCAATGTGTGCATCTGTTCTGTAGCTGGCATGGTTGAGGTTGCCCGTGTTGAGTCAAATTACGCCGTAGGCTCCACTCCTGGTGGTGTCCTTCTGGACATTCCTTTAAGGTTCTGCTTTGCAACCATACTGCCCACGTAAAACAAACACTTTGCCTTCATGAACGCTGTTTGGAGGGTCATGACTCGTGGGAATAACGCCGCCCAATCAGTTAACCTGCTAGAGAGATCCTTCGTTGCTCCCAAGCATGACATCACACTCCCTAGGAGGAAGGTAATGCCACTGTGGCGACTGTACTCCTGGGGACGACACAAGTGCACTGATGCCCAGTCACTGCTCGATGAATCTGCTGGTACATTGACCCAGACCACTACATTCCCCTCGCACTCTACCCGGCCTGAATCTGACCCTGATGAAACTCAGGTTACCCTTCCCATATACAGTTCCATCTTACACGGTGACAAAGAGGAAGCTGCAGATGAAAGTGCAGGTTCGGCCCACCCGCCATCAGACACACCACCGTACTATCAGGGGCCCTGTGCCAGTGCCGTCGCCAACAAGTGGGCCCCCCCTGCTTGCTCAGGATCACAGCACTTGCAAGGTTGAAATACTGTGCAGTGAGATGGAAGATGGGGACGACGAGGATTCCACACTAGTACAGGGATTCCCTAGCGAGGAGACTTATTTCATTGTTTTCAATGTTGGGACAGCAATTTTTGGGGAGCACTATACTCTGGAGAATGATAGATGGGGCCCATCATACACTGGAACATTCCAAAGGTGGACATCAGACACTGGAGCAGCATTTACAGGGCCCATTATACACTAGAGCATTAGAAATGGGGCCCATTATGTTTGGAGCATTATTTGGGCCCATAAGACAGTGGAGCTTCATCCATGGGGACCAACATATACTGTAGCATTATGTGGAGCTCATCATATACTGTTTCAAACATTATATGGGACCAATGATTCTGTATGGAGAAATAGATGGGCCTCGTCATGAGTAGAGTTGAGCGATACCGTCCGATACTTCAAAGTATCGTATCGGATGGTATCGGCCGATCTTTAAAAAAAGTATCGGTATCGCCGATTCCGATACCGGAAGTCCCATTCAAGTCTATGGGACTTCCGGTATCGGAATAAGAAAAACCCTTTCCTGCCCTTGTACAGCCTCTCTGGGGTCTGTACGGGCCTTTCGGGGGGCTGTGCCGGCCTGCCAGGGGGTCTGTGCAGGCTCCGGTGGTCTGTGCCGGCCTGCCGGTGGTCTGTGCAGGCTCCGGGGGGCTGTGCCGGCCTGCCGGGGGGCTGTGCCGGCCTGCCGGGGGGCTGTGCAGGCTCCGGGGGGCTGTGCCGGCCTGCCGGGGGGCTGTGCCGGCCTGCCGGGGGGCTGTGCCGGCCTGCCGGGGGGCTGTGCCGGCCTGCCGGTGGTCTGTGCAGGCTCCGGGGGTCTGTGCAGGCATCGTCCGATGGGACTACAAGTCCCATCGGGCGATGCCTGCTACCATGACAGTGATTGACACATTAGCCAATGATGGGACAGTAGTAGTCCCATCATCCGGCTAATGTGTTAAATGTAAAAAAAAAAAAAAAAAAAAAAAAAAAATTACATGCTACATACATACAACATGCATACTACATACATGCTACATTCATACTACATACTACATACATGCTACATTCATACTACATAAATACTACATGCAACATACATACTACATATATACTACATGCATGCTACATACATACTGCATGCTACATACATACCACATATATACTACATACATACTACATGCATGCTACATGCATGCTACATGCTACATACATAACACATATACACTACATGCATGCTACATACATACTACATGCTACATACTACATATATACTACATGCATGCTACATACTACATGCTACATACATACTACATGCATGCTACATACATACTACATATATACTACATGCATGCTACATACATACTACATGCTACATACTACATGCATGCTACATACATACTACATGCATGCTACATACATACTACATGCATGCTACATACATACCACATACATACTACATGCTACATACATACCACATATATACTACATACATACAATACATTCATACAATACATACATAGACATACAGTACATATAACATAGAGTAACATACTTACCAATACTTGTCACATTGTTCCCCGAAGCCATTGTCTATACCGGGATAAATATTAACATAACAAACCACAAAAATACTCACCCACGATCCGAAGCAGTCCACGAGTGTGTCCCACGACGATCTTGGGTAGAGAACTGCAGCATCAGATGATGCTGCCGTTCTCTACGGGCTGCAGGAATCCAATGACGGAAGGTAGGTATCCTTCCGCACTGTATTCCTCCGCCACTTAAAAAAAAAAAAGTCCCTAGTCTCACTTTATGCCATTGCTGTGTGGGAAATTCCCACACAGCAATGGCATAAAGTGAGACTAGGGACTTTTTTTTTTAAGTGGCGGAGGAATACAGTGCGGAAGGATACCTACCTTCCGTCATTGGATTCCTACAGCCCGTAGAGAACGGCAGCATCATCTGATGCTGCAGTTCTCTACCCAAGATCGTCGTGGGACACACTCGTGGACTGCTTCGGATCGTGGGTGAGTATTTTTGTGGTTTGTTATGTTAATATTTATCCCGGAATAGACAATGGCTTCGGGGAACAATGTGACAAGTATTGGTAAGTATGTTACTCTATGTTATATGTACTGTATGTCTATGTATGTATTGTATGAATGTATTGTATGTATGTAGTATATATGTGGTATGTATGTAGCATGTGGTATGTATGTAGCATGCATGTAGCATGCATGTAGCATGCATGTAGCATGCATGTAGTATGTATGTAGTATGTATGTAGCATGTATGTAGCATGCAGTATGTATGTAGTATATATGTAGTATGTATGTAGTATATATGTAGTATGCATGTAGTATGTATGTAGTATGTATGTAGCATGTATGTAGTATGTATGTAGTATATATGTAGTATGCATGTAGTATGTATGTAGTATGTATGTAGCATGCAGTATGTATGTAGCATGCATGTAGTATGTATGTAGTATATATGTAGTATGCATGTAGTATGTATGTAGTATGTATGTAGCATGCAGTATGTATGTAGCATGTATGTAGTATGTATGTAGTATATATGTAGTATGTATGTAGCATGCATGTAGTATGTATGTAGTATGTATGTAGCATGCAGTATGTATGTAGTATATATGTAGTATATATGTAGTATGTATGTAGTATGTATGTAGTATGTATGTATGTAGTATGTATGTAGCATGCAGTATGTATGTAGCATGTATGTAGTATATATGTAGTATGTATGTAGTATGTATGTAGTATGTATGTAGTATGTATGTATGTAGCATGCAGTATGTATGTAGCATGTATGTAGTATGTATGTAGTATATATGTAGCATGCATGTAGTATTTTTTTTTTTTTTTTTTTTTTTTTAACATTTAACACATTAGCCGGATGATGGGACTACTACTGTCCCATCATTGGCTAATGTGTCAATCACTGTCATGGTAGCAGGCATCGCCCGATGGGACTTGTAGTCCCATCGGACGATGCTTGCACAGACCCCCGGACATCAGCACAGCCCCCCGGCAGGCCGGCACAGCCCCCCGGCAGGCCGGTACAGACCCCCACAGGGTGCACAGCCCCCCGGCAGGCCGGCACAGCCCCCCGGCAGGCCGGTACAGACCCCGGGCAGTCCACACAGCCCCCCGGCAGGCCGGCACAGCCCCCCGGCAGGCCGGCAGAGACCCCCGGAAGGCCCGAAATGACGGCGCATCATGATGCGCACACACCGCGCATCATGATGACGTCAGGCCGTCAATCAACTGAACTTCCGATTCCGATGCCGAATTCCGATATTGAAAAAATATCGGAAGTCGGTATCGGAATTCCGATACAGCAAGTATCGGCCGATACCCGATACTTGCGGTATCGGAATGCTCAACACTAGTCATGAGATGTAAAAAGTGAAGTATTTTTCATTGTACTATACCTCTATTTCTCTGCCGTATCGGAGCATGATGAGTTGTGGTATTATGTGTTAAAGGGGCGCTCTTTCGCCCAGGGCACATGAAAACCTGGAGCCAGCCCTACCCCCCCACAACTTTAGCCAAATAACCCCCATTTTTCAGTGCGTAACTTGTATTATGAAGTTAATTAAGGTTGACCAGCTTAAGTAAGAAGAATTGATGCTTTTGGCATTCAAATGAGCACTGTAGGTGTGTTTCCTGTCCTCCTCTCACTGCCGACTTTTATTCCCCATTGACTTACATTGGGTTTCGTGTTTCGGGACGACCCCGACTTTTCCCTATAATCGGCCGATCTTGCTCGACCCGACTTTTGGAAAAGTCGGGTTTCACGAAACGAAACTCGACCATAAAAGACCAAAAGTCGCTCAACTCTACTCCTGACCATAACCCTTCCACGTAACCAAATACTGGAGTCTCCGTCTAGCCAAACGGGAATCCAGTATTTTCTCTACCTCATATTCCATGTTACCTTCAACCAATACAGGGTCTGGAGGTGCCATCCCAGGAACAACTGGTTCAACAAACCTCTTCAACAAGGACTTATGGAACACATTATGGATTTTAATTGTGACAGGAAGAGCCAAACGAAAAGAGACCGGATTAATAATCTCCAAAATCTTGTAAGGTCCAATAAATCTATGCTTAAACTTAGGAGAAGCCACCTTCATAGCAATATTTTTTGATGATAACCACACCATATCACCAATCTTAAACTCGGGACCAATGGTCCTATGTCGATTGGAAAACCGCTGGGCCTTTTCCTGGGAGAGAGATAACTTATCCACCACTTGGTCCCAGATCTGGTGCATTCTCTCCACCACAGTGTCAACACCTGGGCAGGCAGAAGGCTCCACCTGCCCTGAAGAAAATCGAGGATGAAACCCAAAGTTACAAAAAAAAGGTGACATCAAAGTGGCAGAAATAGCTCTATTATTTAAAGCAAATTCGGCCAAGGGCAAAAATGAAACCCAATCATCCTGATCAGCGGAAATAAAACATCTCAAATACGATTCAAAGGTCTGGTTTGTTCTCTCTGTCTGCCCATTGGTCTGGGGGTGAAAAGCAGAGGAGAAGGACGACTGAATTCCCAGCATGGAACTGAAAGTCCTCCAAAATCTAGACACAAACTGAACTCCTCTGTCAGATACAATGTTCTCTGGAATCCCGTGTAAGCGAACCACCTGTTGCAAAAACAGGGGCACCAACTCAGAGGAAGATGGCAACTTAGGGAGTGGTACAAGATGAACCATCTTAGAGAACCTATCACAAATCACCCAAATAACAGTCATTCTTTGAGAGACTGGCATATCATAGATGAAATCCATTGAAATATGGGTCCATGGCCTCCTGGGGACCGGCAAAGGCATCAACAACCCACTAGAGCGAGAACAAGATTTAGACAGGGAGCAAGTCGCACAGGACTGCACAAAATTCCTGACATCATGAGACAAGGTGATCCACCAAAAAGAGCGACTCACCAGATCTCTAGTACCAAAAATACCTGGATGACCAGCCAATGCAGAGCAATGAACTTCAGACATCACTCTCTTCTTCCACTGGTCAGGAACATACAACTTTCCACTGGGACAACGCTCAGGTTTGTCCTCCTGGAACTCTTGCAGCGCAAGTCTCAAATCGGGCGAGAGGGCAGAAAGAACTACCCCTTCCTCTAAGATGGTAGCAGGCTTGGTCACCGCAGGAGAATCAGCAAAGAAACTCCAAGAGTGGGCGTCTGCCTTGACATTCTTAGTTCCAGGAAGAAAAGAGACCACAAAATCAAAACGTGTAAAAAAACAAGGCCCACCTAGCCTGTCTAGGGTTCAAGTGTTTAGCCGACTCTAGGTAAATCAAATTCTTGTGGTCAGTGAGGACCACAACTTGATGTTTAGCTCCCTCCAACCAATATCTCCACTCCTCAAATGCCCATTTCATGGCCAACAGTTCCCGATTCCCCACATCATAGTTACGTTCAGATGGAGAGAACTTTCGGGAAAAGAAAGCACAGGGATTCATTTTAGATGTTACAGGATCCTTTTGGGACAAAACAGCTCCTGCACCAATCTCAGAAGCATCCACCTCTACCTGGAACGGGAGTGAGACATCAGGTTGCCGCAAAACCGGGGCGGAGGTAAATCTTCGCTTCAGCTCCTGAAAGGAAGCAACAGCCTCCGGAGACCAATTCAACACATCAGCACCCTTCTTAGTCAGATCAGTCAATGGCTTGGCAATACTAGAAAATTTTGCTATAAATTTCCGATAAAAATTAGCAAAACCCAAAAACTTCTGGAGGGCCTTCAAAGAAGTGGGCTGAACCCAATCATAAATGGCCTGTACCTTGGCCGGGTCCATTTCAATAGTTGACGGAGACAAAATAAATCCCAAAAATGAAATCCTCTGTACTCCAAAAAGGCATTTCGATCCTTTGACATACAGGGAATTCTCCCTCAAGATCCGGAACACAGTCCGAATATGTTCCACATGAGAATCCCAATCCTTGGAGAAGATCAAAATATCATCCAGATAGATAATCAAAAATTTATCGACAAAGTCTCGGAAAATATCGTTCATGAAGCACTGGAAGACAGAAGGGGCATTAGTGAGCCCAAAAGGCATCACCAGGTACTCAAAATGTCCCTCCGGAGTATTAAACGCCGTCTTCCATTCATCCCCCTGCTTAATGCGGATAAGATTATACGCCCCCCTGAGGTCAAGCTTGGTAAACCAGCAAGCACCTCTAACTCTAGAGAATAGATCCGAAATCAGGGGTAACGGATACTGATATTTAATAGTAATTTTATTGAGGGCACGATAATCAATACAAGGCCTTAAGGAACCATCCTTTTTGGCCACAAAAAAAAACGGCACCTAATGGTGAAGAGGATGGTCTAATATGACCCTTCTCCAACGCCTCCTTAATATAGGACCGCATAGCCTCGTGCTCGGGTACAGATAAATTGAAGAGCCTTAGGAAATTTACACCCCGGGCTTAGTTCAATTGCACAGTCATAACTCCTATGAGGAGGCAAGGACGCAGACTCATTCTCACTAAATACATCATAAAAGTCCGCCAAATAGTCAGGAACATCATGCGACTGAGGAGAGGTGGAAAAAACCGGAGCCTCACTAAAGGCACACCGACAACCCCAACTCACCACAGACACAGATTTCCAATCCAAAACTGGATTATGAATTTGCAACCAGGGAAACCCCAGAACAACGGCATCATGCAAACCATGCAACACCTAAAATCTGCAATTTTCTTGATGGTCTGGGGCGACCCGCATGACCACCTGGGTCCAAAACTGAGGTTTATTTTTCGCCAAAGGAGTAGCATCAATCCCCCTCAATCTGCCGAGATGTCATCGGAAATCCACAACGTTTAGCAAAATCCAAGTCCATTAGGTTTAGCGCTGCTCCCGAATCCACAAAAGCCTTGGCGGAAAATGTGGACAGGGAGCAGATCAGAGTAATTTCCAGAAGAAACTTAGGTTGAACACCACCAACAGAAAACGTGTGTGCAAAGCGTTTCTCTCGTTTAGGACAACAGAAATAATATGCGAGGCATCTCCACAAAAAAAACACAGCTTATTACTAGAGTTGAGCGACTTTTGTTTTTTTAGGGTCGAGTTTCGTTTCGTGAAACCCGACTTTTCCAAAAGTCGGGTCGAGCAAGATCGTCCGATTATAGGGAAAAGTCGGGGTCGTCCCGAAACACGAAACCCAATGTAAGTCAATGGGGAATAAAAGTCGGCAGTGAGAGGAGGACAGGAAACACACCTACAGTGCTCATTTGAATGCCAAAAGCATCAATTCTTCTTACTTAAGCTTGTCAACCTTAATTAACTTCATAATACAAGTTAGAAAAATATTCAGGATTGAGAGTCCTCAGTAGTTGATACCTTTTAATGGCTAACTGAAAAGATGGTAACACATTGCAAGCTTTCGAGACTACTCAGGTCTCTTCATCAGGCTAGACTAATACAAAATCTGAAGTCACATATTTATGCACAATACAGCCTAGAAAAAATGCAATAGATAAGACAAGTGACGTGAAGCAGAACTATCAATATGGGAGAGGGAGAAACATAAATATAAACATTGGACCAGTTCATAGATAAGGAGTCTGGATGTTTTATGTTTTATAAAACATCCAGACTCCTTATCTATGAACTGGTCCAATGTTTATATTTATGTTTCTCCCTCTCCCATATTGATAGTTCTGCTTCACGTCACTTGTCTTATCTATTGCATTTTTTCTAGGCTGTATTGTGCATAAATATGTGACTTCAGATTTTGTATTAGTCTAGCCTGATGAAGAGACCTGAGTAGTCTCGAAAGCTTGCAATGTGTTACCATCTTTTCAGTTAGCCATTAAAAGGTATCAACTACTGAGGACTCTCAATCCTGAATATTTTTCTATCCACTGGCTAACACGGTACAAAGATATACATCTTTCCTAATACAAGTTACGCACTGAAAAATGGGGGTTATTTGGCTAAAGTTGTGGGGGGGGAGGGCTGGCTCCAGGTTTTCATGTGCCCTGGGCGAAAGAGCGCCCCTTTAACACATAATACCACAACTCATCCTGCTCCGATACGGCAGAGAAATAGCGGTATAGTACTATGAAAAATACTTCACTTTTTACATCTCATGACGAGGCCCATCTATTTCTCCATACAGAATCATTGGTCCCATATAATGTTTGAAACAGTATATGATGAGCTCCACATAATGCTACAGTATGTGTTGGTCCCCATGGATGAAGCTCCACTGTCTTATGGGCCCAAATAATGCTCCAAACATAATGGGCCCCATTTCTAATGCTCTAGTGTATAATGGGCCCTGTAAATGCTGCTCCAGTGTCTGATGTCCACCTTTGGAATGTTCCAGTGTATGGTGGGCCCCATCTATCATTCTCCAGAGTAACGTGCTCCCCAAAAATTGCTGTCCCAACATTGAAAACAATCAAATAAGTCTCCTCGCTAGGGAATCCCTGTACTAGTGTGGACTCCTCGTCGTCCCCATCTTCCATCTCACTGCACAGTATTTCAACCTTGCAAGTGCTGTGATCCTGAGCAAGCAGGGGGGGCCCACTCGTTGGCGACGGCACTGGCACAGGGCCTCTGATAGTACGGTGGTGTGTCTGATGGCGGGTGGGCCGAACCTGCACTTTCATCTGCAGCTTCCTCTTTGTCACCGTGTAAGATGGAACTGTATATGGGAAGGGTAACCTGAGTTTCATCAGGGTCAGATTCAGGCCAGGTAGCGTGCGAGGGGAATGTAGTGGTCTGGGTCAATGTACCAGCAGATTCATCGAGCAGTGGCTGGGCATCAGTGCACTTGTGTCGCCCCCAGGAGTACGGTCGCCACAGTGGCATTACCTTCTTCCTAGGGAGTGTGATGTCATGCTTGGGAGCAACGAACGATCTCTCTAGCAGGTTAACTGATTGGGCGGCGTTATTCCCACGAGTCATGACCCTCCAAACAGCATTCATGAAGGCAAAGTGTTTGTTTTACGTGGGCAGTATGGTTGCAAAGCTGAACCTTAAAGGAATGTCCAGAAGGGCACCACCAGGAGTGGAGCCTACGGTTAAATTCGACTCCACCTGGGAAACCTCAGCCATGCCAGCTACAGAACAGATGCACACATTGCAAGCTTAATTCCGTTAATGAACGAGACTCCGTCATGCCCCGCGGTCCGAGTCCGGCTTACTAGAGGGACACGTGAGGCTCTGGCACATGAGATTGGCCAATAACTGGTGTGTCATGCCCTTACATGTCCGTGGCTGCATGTGCGCTACACTGAAAAGGCCAGCGTTTGTCGCTTACAGGTGCAGATAACCCGCTGAACAACGTTAGTGATGGGGATCACTGATTACAATTATTACCCGCGAACAATGATTTCCCAGTAAGTGCAGGTTAACCGCAGTTCCGGAATTAGGCCTAACCGTCATTCCTGAAAAAATGAAAAACTTACGTATGCAAACCACAGGTGCTGTAGCTTGCTTAACAGCTCGCCAGCCGTTCTCACGCCCAGTATAGATTACACGTGATTGCACAAAGGTGATAAAGGGTACCGTATCCCCAGATAACATGTATGGATAGCGTACACATTCAAAATATATGTCTATACATCAGGAGGCAGGCTCAAACGGTGTCAGGCACAGCATGGATTTGACGGCCCAGACTACACAGCGGAGGAGCAGGGAGAGGTAAAGATTGCAAATGCTGGGTCCCTGCCCAAGCAAGGGGGGCCCACTCGTGGGCGTCGGTACTGGCACTGGGCCCCTCATAGTACGGCGGTGTGTCTGACGGCCGGTGTGCACCACCACCGTCAGAGACACTTGATTGCACTATGAGGGACCCTGTGCCAGTACCCGCGCCCAATAGTCGGCCTACCCACCTGTCCAGGGCAACGGCACTCGCACGGTGTCGTGCGCTAGGTGGTGACCCCGGCCATGGGGGGGAGGCAGCACAGTTAGGGACTTTTAGAAAGTGGCATATGTTGATGTTGGACATTCAGCTGATGCAAAAGGTGAAATAGGTCAAGTCCCAGGAAGAGGTGGACCAAAGCAAGCCATTTTTCTGTCACCCTATGTGTCATCAGGGGAAGGTGGGACAAAATCCTTGGAAACCCATGCATGGTTCATTTTAATGAAGGTTAGATCATCCACATTTTGGGTTGACAGACGGGTCCTTTTTTCTGTCAGGATTGATCCAGCTGCACTGAAGACTCTTTCCGATAGCACACTTGCAGCTGGGCAAGCAAGCTCCTGTAAGGCATATTGTGCCAATTCAGGCCAGGTGTCCAGTTTAGCGGCCCAATAGTCAAAGGGGAATGACCTGTGTGGGAGAACATCGATATGGGAGGAAAAGTAGTTTGCAACCATAGTTGACAACTGCTGTCTCCTGTCACTTTCCATCGATGCAGTATTACCAGTTGTGTGAGCGGTACTTGAAAAATCAGTCCACAACATTGTCATGAAACCCCTGTCTCCAACGCCACTTCTGCTGTGTGCACCACGAACACCTCTGCCAAGCTGCCCCCGGCCCATACGGCTCGTGTGAGAACCATCACCGCTGCTGTGTGCTGGGAATGCCTCATGCAACCGATTTACCAGAGTTGCTTGTTTATTAGCCAATATTAGGTCAAGGTTCTCCTGTGGCATGATGTTTTGTAATTTGCCTTTATAGCGTGGATCCAGGATTGTGGCCAACCAGTAGTCGTCATCGTTCATCATTTTGGCAATGCGGGGGTCCCTTTTTAGGATCTGCAAGGCATAATCTGACATGTGGGCCAATGTTCCCAGTGTCAATGATGCACTGCGAGTGCTGGTTGGAGGAGCACTTTCTGGCAAATCCACATCCCTCCAGTCACGCACAAACCCTGTACCAGACCTTGCCACGCCAACATTTTCACTTGCCCCACGAGATGCATCCTCCTCCCCTAAGTAATCATCCCCATCATCCTCCTCCTCCTCTCTTTCCTCCACCTCGTCCAGGAGAGGTCCCTGAGCAGACAATGGCTGAATGTCATCAAGGAATCCCTCCTCCTCATCAACATTGGCTGCAGAAGCCTGCTCCTTAAGGTGCGTTAAAGTTTGCATGAGCAGACGCATAAGTGGGATGCTCATGCTTAGGATGGCGTCGTCTGCGCTTACCAGCTGTGTGCATTCCTCAAAACACTGAAGGACTTTACAGAGGTCTTTCAGCTTCGACCACTGCACACCTGTCAACTCCATGTCTGCTCTCAAAGTGCCTGGCCGTGTATCCTCCCACAAATGCATTATGGCCTGCCTCTGCTCGCACAGCCGCTCCACCATGTGCAGGGTGGAGTTCCACCTTGTTGCAATGTCGATAATGAGGCGGTGGTTGGGAAGGTGGAGCAATCGCTGCAGCTTCTGCATACGAACGGAGTGTACAGGCGACCGGCGGATGTGCGCGCACAGTCTTCGCACCTTCTGGAGCAGGGCTGTTAACTCCGGATAATTTTTGAGGAAGCACTGCACCACCAGGTTCAAGGTGTGAGCCAAGCAAGGTATGTGGCTGAGTTTTGAAAGGGCTATGGCTGCCACAAAATTACGGCCGTTATCACTAACTACCTTGCCTGCCTCAAGATGTACACTGCCCAGCCATGACTCAGTTTGTCGCTGAAAGTACTCGGCCAACATCTCGGCGGTGTGTCTGTCGCCCAAACACATCATCTGCAACACAGCCTGCTGACGCTTTCCACTAGCTGCTCGATAGGGGGACACATCGTGTGCAACAGTGGCAGCTGCAGATGGAGTGCTCGTACGACTGCGCTCTGTGGACGAGCTTTCGCTTCTGGAGGAGGAGGAGGAGGAGGGTCGAACGCCTACAGCCAACTGTTTCCTATACCGTGGGCTAGGCAGCACTGTCCCACCACCGCTGTCCCCTGTGGACCCTGCATCCACCACATTAACCCAGTGCGCAGTGATGGACACGTAACGGCCCTGGCCATGCCGACTGGACCATGCATCAGTTGTGAGGTGCACCTTTCCGCTCACTGACTGCTTGAGTGCATGGACAATGCGGTCTTTCACATGATGGTGGAGGGCTGGGATGGCTTTGCAAGAGAAGAAGTGGCGACTGGGTAGGTCATAGCGTGTAACTGCATAGGCCATGAGTTCGCGGAAAGCTGCGCTTTCCACCAACCGAAAGGGCATCATCTCAAACGAGATTAGTTTGGCAATGTGGGCGTTCAAACCCAGTGTACGCGGATGAGAGACTGAGTACTTTCTTGACCTACTCATAGTGTCTGGGAGGGTGAGCTGGACTTGAGAGCTGCATATGGTGGAAGTAGCGGTGGACAGGGCAGACTGAGAGAGGGTTGATGATGGTGATGGAGTTGTTGTTCTTTCTGATGGCCTAGAATCAGTCTTTCGTTGATATAACAGTGGGATTCCCTGACTGCTGTGGCATTGCAACGACACATCAGCATTTGCTGCTGTGCTAACCGGTGGGCTTACAGTGGGGGAAACAATGTAGCGTTGCTGACTACCTTCGTTGTGATCAGTTGCACATGTGGCACTTGAGGTTTGGTGTTGTGTCAACGCTTGCAAGTTCATGCTGGTTAAATGTCTAAGCATGCAACTGGTATTCAAATTTTTCAGATTTTTCCCTCGGCTAAAGGTCTTTGCGCACTTCTTACAGATAACCTTGGCCTGATCATGAGGATTTTGTTCAAAAAAGTGCCACACTGCACTCTTCCTACTTTGGCAGACATTTTGCGGCCTAGCACGCTGTGATCTTTTGACCCTCTGGACAAGCTGTCCAGCAACTCTTCTGATGTTTGGAACCTGTCTTTGGAGTGCTCCGGGCCTGCCAGATAACAGCTGTTGCGATGTCGATGTCTGCTGTGGATGCTCCTCATCTGAGCTATTGGAAGCAGCACCCTCTTCCCCCAATGGATGCCAATCTGGGTCAACAACTGGGTCATCCATCACCTCCTCTTCTATGTCATGTGCACCTTCCTCTGTGTCACCGTGTATGGTGGTATAGTGTGCGGGAAGGTGCACCTGAGTCTCATCAGGGTCAGAATCTGGCTCTGTACACTGCGAGGACAATGTAGTGCTCTGAGTGAATGTACCAGCAGAATCATCCATCAGCGGCTGTGCATCAGTGCACTCCATGTCAGATTCATCTTGGCCTGGGTAATTCACCATTTGACTTGATAATCCAGGCATGGTATGTGAAAACAGCTCCATGGAGTAATCAGTAGTATGGCCTGCGTCATCCTTCAATCTTGGTTGGGGTGAAGGACACAAGGAAAGGTGTGGTTCATGAACATGAGCCTCCAATGACGACTCAGTGCTTTTACTTTTTACAACTGAAGAAGAGGAGGCGATAGAGCTGGAGGCTGAGTCAGCAATGTAAGACAAAACTTTTTCCTGATGCTCTGGCTTTAAAAGCGGTTTGCCAACTCCTAGAAAACTAAGCGTTCGAGGCCTTATGTAGCCAGACGATGACGCAGGCTCAACACCTCCTGCATTCGGTCCTATTTTGCTCTTGCCACTACCATCAGATCCACCACCAACACCATCATTACCAGCTGCCAACCCCCGCCCAATTCCACGGCCTCTTCCACCAGCCTTCCTCATTTTTGGTAGAAATGTAGACAAAATCCAACAAACTATATAGTAATGTAAAACAAGGTACAAGATGTCTATAGGACGGGGGAGATTATGAATTTCTGCAGACACTTGTGGACACTGGACACTTATGGATTGTGTGAGGCCCACTGAGTATCTGAGCGCTCTGTCACAGGCTCGATGGCAGAGCTGTGACCAAAGTGACTAGAGGATAAGGGAGATTTTTAATTTCTGCACACACTTGTGGACACTGGACACTTATGGATTGTGTGAGGCCCACTGAGTATCTGAGCGCTCTGTCACAGGCTCGATGGCAGAGCTGTGACCAAAGTGACTAGAGGATAAGGGAGATTTTTAATTTCTGCAGACACTTGTGGACACTGGACACTTAAGGATTGTGTGAGGCCCACTGAGTATCTGAGCGCTCTGTCACAGGCTCGATGGCAGAGCTGTGACCAAAGTGACTAGAGGATAAGGGAGATTTTTAATTTCTGCACACACTTGTGGACACTGGACACTTATGGATTGTGTGAGGCCCACTGAGTATCTGAGCGCTCTGTCACAGGCTCGATGGCAGAGCTGTGACCAAAGTGACTAGAGGATAAGGGAGATTTTTAATTTCTGCACACACTTGTGGACACTGGACACTTATGGATTGTGTGAGGCCCACTGAGTATCTGAGCGCTCTGTCACAGGCTCGATGGCAGAGCTGTGACCAAAGTGACTAGAGGATAAGGGAGATTTTTAATTTCTGCACACACTTGTGGACACTGGACACTTATGGATTGTGTGAGGCCCACTGAGTGTCTGAGCGCTCTGTCACAGGCTCGATGGCAGAGCTGTGACCAAAGTGACTAGAGGATAAGGGAGATTTTTAATTTCTGCACACACTTGTGGACACTGGACACTTATGGATTGTGTGAGGCCCACTGAGTATCTGAGCGCTCTGTCACAGGCTCGATGGCAGAGCTGTGACCAAAGTGACTAGAGGATAAGGGAGATTTTTAATTTCTGCACACACTTGTGGACACTGGACACTTATGGATTGTGTGAGGCCCACTGAGTATCTGAGCGCTCTGTCACAGGCTCGATGGCAGAGCTGTGACCAAAGTGACTAGAGGATAAGGGAGATTTTTAATTTCTGCATACACTTGTGGACACTGGACACTTATGGATTGTGTGAGGCCCACTGAGTATCTGAGCGCTCTGTCACAGGCTCGATGGCAGAGCTGTGACCAAAGTGACTAGAGGATAAGGGAGATTTTTAATTTCTGCAGACACTTGTGGACACTGGACACTTATGGATTGTGTGAGGCCCACTGAATATCTGAGCGCTATGTCACAGGCAGAAATTGGCTAGTGTATCACAAACTACAAGGTGTATGTAGAATTGGGCAGAATTGGAATCTTCCTAGAGTGCAGGTCTGTAAGAACGGAACATGTCCTCGACTTATTCTCACAGAGTGACTCACTGATAGCTTCACTGTGGCTGTGATAACAGCCGTTACACGGTACTGTGTGAGGAGCGTACACCGCTGTATGGTGTGAAAAAATGCACGCTCAGTACCTCAGCAGGACAAAAAAAAAAAATTGTGATTGCTTTTAAAAAAGCAGTTTGCGGAGAAGTGGGTAAACAGCAATGCAGGAATGTCAGGAAGCCTTAGAAGGCAGCCCAACAACCAACACCACTGATACACCACTATATAGCCTTCCTTTGCACTGCACAGTGACTGGTGTGTTGTACAGGCAAAATCGCTAGCAGCAGAAGCAGTTTTTTTTTCTTCTCAGCAGGACAAAAAAAAAAATTGTGATTGCTTTTAAAAAAGCAGTTTGCGAAGCAGTGGGTAAACAGCAATGCAGGAATGTCAGGAAGCCTTAGAAGGCAGCCCAACAACCAACACCACTGATACACCACTATATAGCCTCCCCTTGCACTGCACAGTGACTGGTGTGTTGTACAGGCAAAATCGCTAGCAGCAGAAGCAGTTTTTTTTTCTTCTTCTCAGCAGGACAAAAAAAAAATTGGGATTGCTTTTAAAAAAGCAGCTTGCGGAGCAGTGGGTAAACAGCAATGCAGGAATGTCAGGAAGCCTTAGAAGGCAGCCCAACAACCAACACCACTGATACACCACTATATAGCCTCCCCTTGCACTGCACAGTGACTGGTGTGTTGTACAGGCAAAATCGCTAGCAGCAGAAGCAGTTTTTGGTGTCTTCTTCCCTGCCTAACGCTCTCCCTACAAAATCAGCAGCAGCAGCAGCTCTCTCTATTCTGAGATCAGCATGAGTAACATGGCAGTCGGCATGCACGCCCTTTTATACCCCCTGTGACGCCCACCAAAGCAAGCCAATCACTTGCATGCTCTTCTGAAAGATGGTGGTGACCCGTGCCTATGTCATCACGTTGCCCACAGTGTCCGTGGATCCTGATTGGCTGAAAAAGAGCGCAAAACAAACTTTTGAAACGCGACTTTGGCGCGTAAGTCGCCGACCTCGTGGCCGACCTCATCCTAGGGTCGGGTTTCGTTTCATGAAACCCGACTTTGCCAAAAGTCGGCGACTTTAGAATTTTTTCGACCCGTTTCGCTCAACTCTACTTATTACGCCTTCTGAACTCCTGACGTTGCGCCTTAGACAAAACTCTATCACATTGCATAGGTTCAGACATCTGTTCAACCGGTGGCAACACCTCTCGTGCAATCCTGTGTTCACGCAAACGCCGACAAACCTGAATGGCTAATGACATAGAATTGTCCAGACCAGAGGGAACAGGAAATCCCACCATAGTATCTTTTACGGCTTCTGACAAACCCTTCCGAAAGACAGCAGCCAAGGCATTATCATTCCAGGTAGTAAGGACCGCCCACTTTCGGAACTTTTGACAGTACAACTCTGCAGAATCTCGACTATGGTTCAATGCCAAAAGGGTCTTTTCAGCCTGATCAATAGCATTAGGTTCATCATACAACAACCCCAAAGCTTGAAAGAATGCGTTCACATTAGTCAGAATAGGATCATCTGGTTTCAAAGAAAACGCCCAATCCTGGGGATCGCCACACAGCAAAGAGATGACGATTTTAACCTGCTGCGCGGAGCTCCCTGACGAGCTAGGCTTCAAGGCAAAAAATAATTTACAATTATTTTTGAAACTCAAAAATTTAGATCGATCCATAAAAAATACATCAGGTGTAGGGATCTTTGGTTCAACAGCATGCGAATGAGCAAGGTAGGCGGAAATTCCACGCACTTCCACAGCGAGCTGCTCCACACGATCAGACAATTGCTTTATCTCCATTGAGAGAAAAAAAAAAATTCCCCCTACGGCCTCAGAGATATAGAGGAAAGAATATACACACACCTTTTTTTTTTTTTTTTAAGCACAATTCTTTCCTGCTATTGAGTACCCTAGGATCTGCGGTAAGGCGGGTGATTCTGTTATGATTGAGTCATCGTAGGAGGCAAAAACAGAAATGCTAGCTAAGTCCAGAAAACCAGAGAAATTGGCAGCTATCGGATTGCAGACCCCTGAACTTATCAACACAACTAGCAGTAGCCGTGAGGGGTTCCTACGATGCCCTAGACCCCTCGATCACAGCCGGAGAATTAAATAGGCCTAAAGAAAGAAAGGGGAAATCTAAACTGCCCCAGAGCAGACCCCAAAGCAATAGGCAGCCCCCAACATATAATGACGGTGAAGCAAGATGAAAACACTAACACAGACAGAAAGATAGACTGAGCAAAGACGGGGCCCAAGCTAACTACATAGGAAAGGACAGGAAGGCTGCTGTCTGCAATCCGTGAAAAACCGTATGAAAATAAGAGCCAACAGACTGACAGTGAAAAAGGCCCTGAAGACGCTAGGCTTCAAAAAAGCTATGTCAGTACTCAGGAATATTCTGAAGACAGAGCAACAGGCAAAAGGAGATTCAGCTCACCCCAGCAGGGAATGGCAGATTCCAGAAAAGCAAGGAAAACAAAAACAAAACACAAATGCATCAGGCAAAGCAAAAAACTTAGCTTTATGGGAGCAGGAATCAGACTGGTGTCCTAGAAGTCCACAGAGAAATCACCCGCAGGGCAGAAGGACGTCGGCAGCCTTATATCCAGTCCGTGACTCCACTCAGCCAGTCATCCCCATTAGACTCAGGTGCCTGATAATCAGGCTCACTACCTTCCTTTACCAGAATAGGGAGTTCACAAGACCTCAGTGACGAAGGGGAAAATGAACTCACAACAATGATGGCATGCACAAGTGTTTCTTGGTACTCCCGCATTTTTCGCTCCCAGTTCAACTGTGGTATGAGGCTTTGTAAGTTGTCCCGGTAGCGAGGATCTAGGAGGGTGTACACCCAATAATCAGCCGTGTGGAGAATGTTGGCGATGCGGCGGTCATTTAACAAGCACTGCACATGAAATCAACCATGTGCTGCAGACTGCCAACTGGACCGGAAACGCTGTCCCCAGCTTGAGGCAGCATCTCTGCCTGCTCAGCATCACCCCACCCTCGCTGTACACACTGACTACTAGAGCCTTGTGTACCTCCCTCCTCTGGAGAGATGTGTTCCTCCTCCTCCATTGGCTCCTCGTCATCCTCCTCACTAAGTGTCCCCTGCCTGGGCCTTTGTGTGGAAGCACGTTGCGCAGACTTGCCAGAAGCAGATGGCATTTCTGACTGCTCATCCTCGACCTCTTCAAAAACCTCCTCACTTAGGCTGGTTTCACATTAGCGCTTTTTAAGCGCACGCACGGCCGGGGGTAGCTCCGCCCCTGAGCCGGCTCTCTGCCCTGCATGCCCGCCCCTTGCTTGTAGCGCCGCCTCCTAGCGCACAGCGGCGCCTGCGATCGGCGCACCCTATCTTTAGCATAGGGTGCGCAGATCGTGCGCAGGCCGTGCGCTAGTTGCGCTTTGACCTGCGCTGCGCACTTTTGACGGTGCGACGTGCGCGCCAAAATCAAACTTTTCGGATTTGGCGCGCACGGCGCACCGTCAAAAGTGCGCAGCGCAGGTCAAAGCGCAACTAGCGCACGGCCTGCGCACGATCTGCGCACCCTATGCTAAAGATAGGGTGCGCCGATCGCAGGCGCCGCTGTGCGCTAGGAGGCGGCGCTACAAGCAAGGGGCGGGCACGCCGGGCAGAGAGCCGGCTCGGGGGCGGAGCTACCCCCGGCCGTGCGTGCGCTTAAAAAGCGCTAATGTGAAACCAGCCTTAGTGCTTGTAAGGTTTTTTGAAGCAGACAGATGAGGGGGACAGTCATGCTGATTAGTGCATCATCTGCACTGGCCATCCGCATGGAGTCATCGAAGGCACGCAAAACTTGGCAGATGTCCCTTATAGTTGCCCACTCAGTGGTGGTGAAGAGTGTCCGGCGCACAGTGCGACTTGTTTGCGCCTGATGCAGCTGGTACTCCATTACTGCTGCCTGCTGCTCACACAACCGCTCCAACATATGTAACGTTGAATTCCACCTGGTGGGGAGGTCACATATGATGCGATGTTCTGGCAGGCGGAATCGGCATTGCAGAGATGCAATGCGCGATCTTGCCATGCTGGAACGCCGCAAGTGAGCACACTCTAGGCGAACCTTGTGCAGCAGTGCATCAAGATCCGGATAGTCCCTCAGAAAGCTCTGCACGACCAAATTGAGCATGTGTGCCAGACATGGTATGTGAGTGAGGTTGCCTAGGCCCAGAGCTGCCACTAGATTTCGACCATTGTCACTCACTACCAATCCTGGCTGGAGATTCGCTGGCACAAACCACACATCGCTCTCCTGCTTGATGGCATTCCAGAGCTCCTGTGCTGTGTGGCTCCGATTCCCCAAAGAAATTAATTTAAGGACGGCCTGTTGACGTTTGGCCACACCTGTGCTCATATCTGGCCTAACAGGCTCACGCAGTGCTGATTTCGAGGAACTAGAGTAGGAGGAGGACTCAATATGTACAGACTGCATTCCTGCAATCCTTGGAGTTGGCAGAATACGTACAGAGCCACTCTCCAGATCTGTACCCGGCTCCACAACATTGACCCAATGGGCAGTGAGGGAAAGGTATCGTCCTTGTCCATGGCTACTGGTCCACGCATCGGTGGTCAGGTGTACCTTGCTACTGACGGTGTTTAGTAGCACATTTTTAATTTTTCCCTCCACATGCTTTTGCAGGGCAGGGACGGCTTGCCTGCTGAAATAAAAGAGGCTGGGCACATTGTATTGTGGAACTGACAATGACATAAAGTTCCGGAAGGTGTCAGTCTCCACCAGCCTGAATGACAGCATCTCAAGGGGGGCCAGTAGTTTGGCAATGCCGGCATTCAGAGCCAGTGCTCGGGGATGGTTTGCCGAGTATGGCTGCTTTTTCTCCCATGCCTGTGCTACCGATTGCTGGTGAGTGGCCTGGGAGTGTGGTTCAGTGGGTGGAATTTCACTGGGTCTCTGGACAACAGTGGCAGTGGTTCTTCCATGGCGTTCCAGTGAGGAAGCAGAACCAGCTGTGTGTGAGCTGGAGGAAGAGGCCCCAACACGAGCTGAAGAGGTGGTAGGTGCTGCTGAAGGTTGGCCTACATCTTCAGTGTGTCTGTGTAACTCCACCTCGTGCTTGGTACGCACATGTTTCCACATATTTGTGGTATTGAGGTTGCTCACATTTTTACCTCGTTTCACTTTCTGATGACACAGCTTGCATTTGACAAAGCAAATGTCATCTGCAACTGTGTCAAAAAAAGACCACGCACTGCAAGTCCTGGGAGCGCCCATTTTGTGTTTTGGAAGAGGATTGCTCCTCACGGGTGCCAAAGTGGAGGCTACAGGCAACCAAGTCTGCCCCCGCCCTCTCCCTCCTCTTTTGGCCGTTCGGGGAATCTCTTCCTCAGAGCTGCTCCCACCACCTTCCTGTGGCTGACGCCATGATGGGTCAAGGACCTCATCATCTCCACTCCCCTCTTCAAGCACCGGCTGGTCCTGGGTTGTCTCGCCAGCACCGTACACACCAGAAATTGACAACTGAGTCTCATCATCATCAGATGAGCACTGAGGTGTGCTGACAATAGGCACTGGCCACCCGCCTCTTCAGATTCAGAGGGACAAAGCAGTTGCGCATCACTGCATACTCCCTCTTCTTCACGCTCTAGAATGCTGCTTGGCTGGCCACCTCTTTCCAAGCCAACAGATTCTGAGAACAGAAGTAAAGATTGAGATGGCTCCTGTCCAGGGCTCTCAGACTGCCTGGGCAATTTGGCAGGTGGTGAAGAGACAGATGGTTGCTCTTCAGTGCTCTGGCCTTGGGAGGATGCGGAAGTCTTTGAAGTGGATGCGTTAGCTGCCATCCATCCGACAACGGCTTCAATTTGTTCGTCACGCAGCAGTGGGGTACGGCGAGGTCCTACAAAGCTGCGCATGAAGGACTGTTGCCTGGTAAAAGTGGGAGATGCCGGGTCACTGGTGGCCGCAGCAGACACCGAATCCCCACGTCCTCTCCCTGCTGAATCCCCCCGTCCTCTCCCTGCTGAAACTCCATGGCCACGACCACGTGCCTTACTCCCTGCCTTCTTCATCTTGGTAGACTGATAAAGATAGGCAGAAAAGTAAAAAAGGGGTGGCTAAGTGTTCTTATTCCTGAACACCTGCTAGCCAGTATAAGAAACACTAATTTGGCTAAGAGTGTGTGTACTACACTTTAATATGATCTAATGTGGCCTACACAACTGTAAAGTGGAGTGTTTGGTGAACTTTATTTCCTTTTTTTGGGGGGGGGAAGAAAAGGATGTGACCAAAGTTTGAAAGCTATAGTATCACAAACTTTTTGGAGCGATTACAATGCAGGAAGCTGACCTACAATGCAATTGATGAGGCTCCAAAAAATAGGGTGATACTAGTCTGGCTGGCCCTGAAGGGCACAAGCCAGCAAAAAGGCTGCTCTATCTAATCCTATATAGTGTTTGCAACCAACCAATGACAATGGATGCGGTTGGAAGCACACTAATATAGGAGCAAAAATCTGGCTAAATTAGCTGCAAAAAAAGGACTATGTATGAGGCAGTGACGCACGCTGAGCGGACTACAGCTAGCGGTGGCTGTAGAACACACTGCAACGTGAGCTGCACTCACACACAGAGAGACCTATCAGACAGCCAAAAACAGTGCAGAGAAATGGGCTATAGCACTGAAAGGCTGCTGAAGGCTCCGCTGTCCACTCCTTTAGTGTTTGCAACCAACGTATATGGATACGTATGGAAGCACACTATAGAGGAGACAAAAAAGCAGCAATAAAAGAAAAATGTGTATGAGGCAGAGACACACGCTGGGCGGCCTACAAGCAGACGTGCCTGCAGGACACACTACACAGCGTGGGTCTGCACTCACACAGCCCTTGCAGACAGCTATTAAAACAGCGCTGCTGGGCTACAAAAATGCTACAGTGGTGGATTATGTAGCCTGGGTAGAGCAATAGATATTTTTGAGGATCGCTATTTCTAACTGTCCCTCACAGTCTTCAACAGCAGCCTGTCCCTAACTGAATTCACAGCAGAGTGACCAGAAATGGCGGCTGCAGCAGTTTTTATAGTGCATCATGACATCATTTCAGCAGCCAATCACAGCCATGCCAGTAGTTAACATGCCTACATGCCTAACAGGATGTGCCCACACTTCTGAGGATCCCCATTGGCTGAATCAAATCGAGCGGGCTCCTAGCATTATGGGAACTTCCGATTCCGGTATTCGATATGAAAAAAGTATCGGAACTAAGTATCGGAATTCCGATACAGCGAATATCGGCCAATACCCGATACTTGCGGTATCGGAATGCTCAACACTACTTATTACTCTATTATTCAACTCTCATACAGACATACTCACCACTCACTGGTGATGTGGGTTCTTTTGAACCGTGCTGTCACAGTCTTACCCAGAGATATGTAGACATCCTTAGAGAGGCTGCAGATGCAGAATCAATGTAAGAATAAATGTTCTCACCTGCTGCAGCCTGGATTCTGCGTTTTCAACCTCCCAGGAAGCTCCCACATATGGATTCCGAATAGGCTGGTTTCCACGGTCCCCGTTGGGCGCCAAAACTGTCGTAGCTGCTTTTGTTCTGACCAAGCGTCAGCTGTCCAGATCACCAGTGAGTCCGAATTGTGAGGTTTTTCGCCCTTTCTGTTGCAAGCGCTTGGAGACAAAGAGACTTCAACACACAAGCCGTGGTCAAACCACTTTATCTGACGTAATGAAATATAAGACATGCTTTTATACCATTTACAACAATATGTGACTCTATGGAGCTCATTTGGCTTCCACCATCACCTCAGGGTCGTACGTACCTTGTTTACGATATACCCAGAACACGTTGTTGAGAACAAATATGATAACAAGTATAGTTTCCATGAAGACAGAGACTACTAGTCTACATAAGAATAATTCTAGCAATAATAAGGCAAAAGGCAATTGAAGTCTTAAAGGCATTTAAAGGGATATAAAAGCAAACCATTAAATCTTCTATATCAGTATTGCAAGACTGCGGTCATCAAAGGTAATTGCCGCAATGCATCACTGGGAACAGGACCTGCCGGGAGCATTGAGGAGGCCTGGTGACTCTGCAAGGGACATCGGCAGGTGAGAATATGACGATTTTTTAATTTTAATTCTATTTTTTACAGGGATATTGTACCCAGAGCCCTGGGGGAGAATCTACTCTCCTCCAGCCCGTGGATACCATCCGCAAATGTTCTGCTTACTTTTCGCATGGTGGGCACAGCCACATGCGAAAAGTAAGCAGAACAATGCATTCCTATGTGTGCGGAATCGCCACGATTCCACAAAATTAACGAGCATGCTGCGTATTTTTCCGTGATGCGATTCCGTTGCAGCATTAGCACAGCATGGTGGAATCCCATAGGATGCATGGGATGCTTTTTTTTTGCATTTTTGAGGCAAAATCGCGCATTTAAAAATGCAAAAAAACCCTCTACATGTGAACACAACCTTAACCTACAATTGCTCATTTTGCCCTTCTGCCCAGCTAATTATTCTCTTTTTTCTGCTTTAGCTCAGGAAGTGTCTTGTCCCTGTATTTACCATTCCTCTCTTCAACTCTATAATAGAGATGAGCGAACATGATCAAAAAATGTTCACAAATCTCAAATTCGGCACAAACATAGCACATTTGGACTCGTTTTTGCTTTCACAAGCATTTTTACTCAAAGTCAGGAAAATTCAGTCACAGTACGGTAAGTCATCGCGTTTCCACTAATGCTTTTGTTATTACTTTGGCTAAGATAGTGGTGCTGCATGATGAGCAGGGGGATGTGTTTGGTGAGAGGAAGGGGTGTGGAGAGGTTAGAGGAGTGTGTTCAGAGGGTTTTTTCCCCCTTACCTGTATGTGTGTTGATTCTGGCAGCCAATAAGGGTGTAGAAACCATCCACAACGTCATGACACAAGGTTTTCTGTGATTGGCTGCTAAAGTCACATGTCCCTGGCCTTATAAAAAGTCACATTGTTTTGGTGGCGCCATTTGCTCAGTGTCACAGTGCAGAGAGGTCGCTCCTGTGCTAGATCTGGTGCTGCTGAAAGTAAACTTGTCAGTTAAATAGAGAGGATCCTGTCCTGTGTGTAATCGATTTTCCAGCATTGAAGTAGATTGTGCAAAAACTGTGTGGCAGTCTCCGCAAGACCCATTTTCTAATTCAAATCGTTTGTGATAAAACTTGGCAAATCAGAAGACCAGATTTCCACTTAAAAATCATTGGGTCTAATATAGTGGAGCAGTCAAGAGGCCCCATTAACTACTCCAAATTGTTTGTGTTAGAACTGTGTTTCAGTGGCAAATCAGAAGGCTGGGTTTCCATGTAAAAATCATTAGGACTACTGTAGTGGTGCAGCCATGAGGCATAATTAGCTACTCTAAATCATTTGTGCTAAAACTGTGTTTCAGTAGCGAATCAGAAAGCCAGATTTCCACCAAAAAATCGTTAGGCCTAATATAGTGGGGAAGCCATGAGGCCCAAATACCTACTACAAATTGTTTGTACTAAAACTGTGTTTCAGTGGCAAATCAGAAGGCCAGATTTCCACTAAAAAATTGCTAGGCCTAATATAGTGGGGAAGACATGAGGCCCAAATATCTACTCCAAATTGTTTGTGCTAAAACTGTGTTTCAGTGGCAAATCAGAAGGTCAGATTTCAACTTAAAAATTGTTAGACCTAATATTGGGGTGCAACCATGAGGCCCAATTAACTACTCCAAATTGTTTGTGTCAAAACTGTGTTTCAGTGACAAATCACAAAGCCACATTTGAAAATATAATTTCTTTTTGCTAATGCCGTTGTCTTGAAACAACGCCACATTTTGGCAAAATAATATGGTATGCTAGTAATATTTTGGCCAAGGCAGGAGTCCATGTTTCAAAATTATTTGTGATAATACTGTGGTCCAGAAGTAAGGCCACATTTCTCCAGAAAAATATTTTGTGCTGGTAAAATTTTTTGCCATGTATAAGTCCACATTAAAAATACCAATTGTTTGTGCTAATAGCATGTTCCTGAAACAAGGCCACATTTAACTATAAATATTTAGTGCTACTAGATTTTCTCAAGCCAGGAGTCCACATTTCTGAATCTAAATTGTTGTGACTAATAGTGTGCTACAGATAGCAGGCTATATTTCAGTATATAAATCCTTTGTGCTAATTGTTTGGTCCAGCCAGCAGGCCACATTTCACATTTCAGGATGGGACAGGGCTTGGGAGAGAGCTTGGAGCAGCATTTCTAGCTTAAACATTTATCGGTAGCAAATGAAATAAATTTACCAGTAATAAATCACATACCCATTTATTTGGCGACTCAAAAACAACAACATTATCAAGGAGGAACAAAGAGTCAAACTGTTGCCACATCAGTATAAAGATAGTATTTATTAACAAAATGTCACAAAGAGTCCATTTATATTATACATATCACATTAAAAAAATTGAATGCATGGGTTTTTCAACAAATACAATGTGACTAAATCCATAGGTATAAATAAATGACCAATGAGTACAAGCTGGGATATAAAGATTACATTGCAGAAATGACAAATGTTGCAAACAATTAACCACATGTATTCCCAATATTGGGTGCATATGTCATAAGATATAGAGGAAAAAGTCCCCAATCAAGTGACTTTCTAATGCCCATTAAACACTATACCGCTCCATGCAAACAGTATTAAAACATGCATAATAAGGTAATCAAAGTGATAAGTAATTACCCATAAGTGTCAAACTCCCATCTTGACCCAGGTCACGTACCCTGACGCGTGTTTTGCGTTCAAAGAATATCGCTTCCTCGGGTAATATTACTTATGAGTAATTACTTATCACTTTGATAACCTTATCATGCATGTTTTAATACAGTTTGCACGGAGCGGTATAGTGTTTAATGGGCATTTGATAGTCACTTGATTGAGCACTATATCTTATGGCATATGCACCCAATATTGGGAATACATATTGTTAATTGAGGTGAATGGTGTTTGGGAATGTTCAGCAAATATTCAAAGAATTAATTCGCGAATATTGCAAATTCGGTGAACGTAATCCAAACTGAACATGGAAATATTCGCTCATCTCTGGTAACTACCACATGCAGCCTTTATCTACCCCCCATTTCCTCAACATGGCTGTACCATCAATCATCATTGTAAGTAAAGACCTGTACTTTGTCTCACCACCACCAAACTGTAGATTTTAAGCTCTTACGAGCAGGGTCATCATTATTTTTGCTTTAATTGTTGGATTGTAACTTATGACTGTTCTATATGAACTGGTGACTTGTAAAGGCCTGCAAGATATGTTTACACTGTATAAATAAATATTATTATTTTTAGTAGATTGAAGATGGTGATGTTCAAGCGCTTAGCTTTGCTTTGCCATGTGTAAGAAATATCAATTTTTTGCCATGCGTAGGAGGAAACTGTACAAACGAGGGCTGGCTGCTGTGTTGACAGAGGGTGGAGTAGAGTGAACACAACAAACTGCTGGACTGTGAGTGAGGTGCAGGCACGGATGTTATGGTGGATTGAGAAAGATGTGATGTGCTATGTGTCTGAAATTGGCAAAAAACAGCAGGCATGTCTCCTTAAGTAACAACTGATGGGCTCTCACACACTAGAATTGTAGCAGGTAAATAAGTGGAGGTTCAGTGGATGGAGAACTGTGCCAGAACAATTGCCACTTTGATGGAGGAGAAACAAGCAGCAGATGTGGTTAATGGGGCAGCCGGTGGTTGGTGAAGCCCGCTCGTCTGCATTTTAGGGCAGTGAGATTCCCAGACTGACACATTTTGTTCCAGTTCATGCATATAATAGTCAAATTATGGATTTTTTGCATCGACTCAGTCATTTTTTACAAAGTTGGTAAACAGCGTCAATTAAGTCATCCTTTGTGGACTCAAAAAAGGCCAGGCTAGCCAACCCTTGATGCTCCTGCAAAATTCAGACCCATGACCGCTGCTTGACACAGCCAGAGTTGTGACTGAGGATGCAGTTCTTGTTGTGGTTGCATCACTCACTGTTTGTGGGGAAAGCCGCAACATAACCTACTCGGCTTCCTCCTCCTCTATCTCCTCTGATGAGCTTCTCAGTTGTGTGCCTCTGGGTTCACAACAAGTAGGATCTACAATCTAATCATCCTCTATTCTCAGAATCACCATACTCCTCTTCCTGACCTGATAGCACAGTACAATCCATGTGTGACTAAGTATGTGAGTTTCAACAGGATCACCTCCACCCCTGGGGCTAATGTCTGGTGATGAGGGTCTGGATTCTGCTTAAACCCTACTTTGTCCAGCCTCTGATCCAACTGCAAAACATTTTGCCCATCGGTGCAGATGCTTTCCTCTTCTTAAGTCTGTGAATCTTTGGAGAAGAACTGTGATGCTAAGAGAATATAATGTGCAAACAGCTCTGAAGACTCACCCAACTGTGGTTCCCCACAGTCGGTTGTGTGGTTGTAAAGTTGAAACGCAGGGGAAGCAAGGGTAATTGGGGTGCCACTAATGTAAACTGTACTGTGTGATGTTAAGGTGGAGGAACAGGAGGAGAACTCACTTGATGCATAGCTTGTCATCCACTGGAGCACATTCTGGCCCTTATCCACAAGGTATACCCCTGTGTGGCTGCCAAAGAAAGCAAATTGAGTAGCTTGTCCAGTAACAGAAGTTGTGAAAATGCAGTGCAATTTCTCACTGCAGCAAATCAAACCTACTTTTCATCTCACATATCATCCCTGTCTCAGAACACTAAACAGCTATTCAGCACTTTCAATTGTTTCCTAGTCCCCCAGCTTCCCTTCTCTATCCACTCATATCAACTAAAGACTTTGCCTCATTCTTTAAGCAGAAGATTGACAACATAAAGCAAAGCTTTTACCTAAAGTTTCCACAGCCCCTCCTCATAACTACTCAACAGTCCTCCTCCAAAACCAACTTCATCATCACGGAAGATGAACTTTCCTCTTTACTCTACAAATCATGTCTCACCACCTGTGAACTTGACCCAATCCTGTCCTACCTCATTCAAAACCTTACAACAGTCTTCATCCCAAAATGAACCTACCGCTTCTACCTGTCACTAACAACTGTTGTCTTCCCCTCATGATTCAGACATACCTCGATCACACCCATCCTGAAAAAGTCCTCTCTTGACCCACCCTTTGTCTATAGGGATCACCCCATATCACTTCTCCACTATGCCTCAAAACTGGAGGAAAAACACTTCCACGGTAGCTCAGTGGTTCAGCTTTGCAGCACTGTAGTCCTGGGTTCAAATCTCACCAAGGACAACATCTGCAAGGAGTTTGTAGGTTTTGCCTGGTTTGTGTGGGTTTCCTCCAGGCATTTAATTTCCTCCCAAATTCCAAAGACATACTAATAGGGAATTTAGATTGTGAGTCCCAATGGGGACAGCAATGATAATGTGTGCAAAATGTAAAGCGCTGCGGAATATGTTATTGCTATATAAAAATAAAGATTATTATTTTGAACTGCCTCACATCTATCCACCTGCGCTCTCTTTGACCTCTTACAATCTGGCTTTTGACCGCATCATTCCACTGAAACTGCCCTGACTAAAGTCAACAATGACCTACTAACTGCCAAATCCAAGCAACATTACTTTGTCCTCCTCTTGGACCTGTTATCTTCCTTTGACACAGTGGACCATTCCTTCTTACTACAGACTCTCTCATCTCTTGGCATCACAGACTTGGGCCTATTTTGGATCTTCTCACACTTAACAAGCAAGAAATTCAGTGTTTTTCACTCACACACCATCTTCTAGGACCCCTTGTCTACTTTATCTACACCTTCGGCCTGGGACAGCTCATGGAGTCTCATGGTTTTCAGTATCACCTCTATGCTTATGACACAGAGATCTACCTCTCTGAACCTGATGTCACCTCCTTACTTACCAGAATCCCACAATGTCAGTCCTCTATTTCATCTTTTTTCTCTGCTAGATTTCTTAAACTTAACATGGATAAAACCAAATTCACTGTATTTCCACCATCTCATTGAACCCCCCACTGACCTAGCCATCAAAATCAATGGCTTGACTCTGATCTCTCCTTCAAATCTGATATCCAAGCCCTTTCCCCTTCCTGCAGACTCCAACTCAAAAATATCTTCCGAATCTGCAGATTACTCAACCTTGTATCTGCAAAAACACTAGTGCATGCCCTCATCATCTCCCACATCGAATACTGCAACCTCCTGCTCTCTGACATCTCTTCTAACACTATCACACCCATCCAATCCATCCTAAATTCTGCTGCCCAACTAATTCACCTGTCACCCAGCTATTCCCTGCCTTCTCCCCACTGTCAATCCCTGCACTGGCTCCCCATTGCCCAGAGACTCTTGTTCAGAACAATACATTTGGCATGCAAAGTGATCCAAAACCTGTCTCCTCCACACATCTGTGACCTAGTCTTCTTGTCCTTACCTATACGCAACCTCCAATCATCACAAGATCCCCTTCTCTACTCGATTTTTATCTCCTCTTCCCACAATTGCAAACTAGTTTTCTCCCATAGATCCCTTCTACTCTGGAACTGTGTCCCTCAACATATCATATTCTCGCCTATCATGGGAACCTTCAAAAAGAACCTAAAGAAATACCTCTTCCATCAAGCATACAAGCTACACTAAACAATCCTCCAATATACCGCTGCACAAGCAGCTCTACCCTCACCTATTGTATACTCGCCCATACTTTGTAGACTGTGATCCCTCATGGCAGGGTCCTCTCTCCTCCAGTAGCAGTTGGTGACTTGTATTGTTTAAGATTATTGTAATTGTATTTATTATGTATACTCTTTTCATATAAATGGTGCTGTAACAATAAATAATAATAGTACTGCTGTGCGGCTGCCAAAGAAATGGAGATGAGTAGACCATAGAGTAACTGAAGTTTTAAAAAACTGCAATTATAAAATTTCTAATCTTGTGAAATTTGTGACACTTTAGTGGTGTGTGTCAATAATTTTTGGAAATGATTGTACTTCAAGTTGGGTCTCCTTCAAGTGTGCTGCCTGTAGCAGTAGGGTTCCCAGACCGGCAGGCCTGCAATTACATTTAGTCAACTCCCTGTGTTACTTCACTAACATTTTTAGAACATTTGTGGTATACCATCTGATATTTGTGCCACCTGAGTGTGTCTGATAAAAAAATTACATTTAAGAGTAAGTTTACAATAGCGCTCAGGGGCTTTGCGGAGGGCTGCGTACATCCTCCATTAAGCTCTGCATACTTCTTCATGCGTCCTGCGTATCTATCTTTAACACTGGGTACGCGGGACATGCGGATGTATGCAGATGCGTCATTTTGACGTGCCTGCCGTCTGCACAAAATGCAACTTGTTGTTTCTAGACAGGCAGTGTAGGGTGGGAACTCCTGCTTGAACTTAGCAGATGCACCGGGCATACTCAGGCGCGGGCTCAAAAGCCACCATGTGTCAGTGCAGGTTCAATCACCAGCGTAGTCGGGGGATGAGTTATAGGGACCCCACTAGCCTCATTCCATCTATGCTCCTGTGACATCTAACAGGGCATAGCTTAGAGTGTTCTCATTTTCTGCACTGCTCTGTGGAGTTACAGAGTCAGTCGCTTTGTACTTTGTTCATGTGGCGCCCCTGAGGCTCAGTCGCCACAGAGAATTACTGCACCTTCTCCTAAGGTGTAGTGCCCCACCAACTAGGTAAGTTGGGAACTCCGTTCCACACTCCAACACCTGCATCCCACACACAGGATAGTTCAGTAGGTCCACCTAGCAGCTTCAGGCTGGGGGTAGCAGAGCACCCTTCATGGAACCCTGCTTCGTAACACGAGATGTGCTGGGAGGTTGGTGGAGTTAGTATAAAAGAGAGGGAAGGTTTAGAATTGGAGGTCAGTCAGACGAGGGTCTGAGAGAGAGAGAGCAGGCTGACAGCAGGTCTGCCTGAGAGGAGCTCAAGGCGGAGCGGAGGAAGGCAGTCAGTCAGGAGAGGCTGAGGACTGGTCTTAGTGGAACGAGCTCCCTAGGAGAGTAAGAGAGGGAAGAGGGCTGCAGCTGTCTCAGTAATCTGAGCCAGCTGGCACGGGAAAGAGAAGAGAAAGAGAAAGACGTAGACCTGCAACCTAAGCTTCCATAAGAGAGAGAAGGAACAGCGTGGAACGAAGGAGTAGGAGAACAGAGAGGAGTTGTGGGTTGGAAGAGGAACCCTGCCTATAGGGTCTCAGTGCAAGGTCGGGGCCCGGTCTCCGAGGTTGTATGGACACTTATGGTTCTGCAGCAGACACCGGTGGAGTAGTTGACTGTAAATGCACTACTCCCATCCAAGACTTGGGACACAAAAGCAACCGATATTCGAACCAGGACTCTGAGAGGAGTCCCCGATAGAGGCTACAGCTGTCTGTCATACAAATAAGGTTCTAGGAACATCTGACAGGTGGAATTCCAGAGAACTACGATACTGGAGCTCTTCACATTAAAAGGCGCAATAGAGGAGTCGTTCAGGAAAGGCACATGTTGGCGGAGTGTTGGAGAGGAGAACCCTGACTTGCCCGAGAGGTTGATTGAGTCTCTACCCCGGAGGACACTGCACAGAGGCAGGCACCAGTGGGTACCACGAACTGTGAGTAAAGCTTTGAAATGCAAGCCCTGGTGTCCTCCATTCATTCGCCGTTAACACCTTCAGCACCGCTACATCTGGGTAACAGCATCTATACCATTCTGCCCCTCTCCTCATCCATTGCACCTACACTGCCCTGGGTCTACAGCTCCACCTGTGGGGAGCTATACCATCTTTGCTGCACCACACCATCAGTCCCAGCGGATCTGTATGCGGCGTTGGCTTACCATCTCCCTTGCCAAACACCACGGGTGGGGTCACAAACTATTCTACCATTAACACCATCTCCCATTGCTTGGGCGCCCAGGAACACGGACCGGGTCACCGCTGCTGTGACACATTCCCTTGACACCGGGCCGGTGCCGAGTACCCCACAACCCTGAGAGGGCGACCCATTCACACCGAGTGAGTTTAACTCAGTGTGTTTATGGTGCTTATTCGCGGCTACGCTCCGCCATTGTCCTCTAGCTGCGGTTTCGTCATCACCACACGGTGGACCCCAGTTGCGAACGAGCCTTATTATAACTTACATTTGGTGGGTTCCACCAATCCTAACTCGTGGTGAGAATTGTTGGTACCCCTTGTTTAATGACAGAAAAACTCACAATGGTGACAGAAATAACTTGAATCTCACAAAAGTAATAATAAATAAAAAAATCTATGAAAATGAACAAATATAAGTCAGACATTTCTTTTCAACCATGCTTCCACAGATAAAAAAAATAAATAAAACTAGTGAACTAGACCTGGAAAAAAATGATGGTACCTAGAGTTGAGCGAAATGGGTCGGTCAAATTCAAAAGTTGGCGACTTTCGCTGAAGTCGGGTTTCATGAAACGAAACCCGACCATAGCGTGAGGTCGGCCACGAGGTCGGCGACCCGAGCGCCAAAGTCGCATTTAAAATGATGCTTCCAGGGCCCTTTTTCAGCCAATGATGGAGGACGCACACTGTGGGCAACTAGATGACATAGGCATCGGTCACCACCATCTTTGAGAAGGGCATGCAAGTGATTGGCTGGCTTTGTGTGGCGTCACAGGGGCTATAAAAGGGCGTGCACACTGACTGCCATCTTACTTCTGCCGATCTTAGCATTAGGGAGAGGTTGCTGCTGCTGATTCAGAATAAGGGAGAGCGTTAGGCAGGGAAGAAGAACCAAAAAACTGCTTCTGCTGTTAGCGATTTCCACTGTACAACACAAAAGTTTGTGTGTAGTGACAGGGGAGGCTATATTTTTGTGCATCAGCTCTGTTGGTTATTAGGCTGCCGTATAAGGCTCCCTGATAGCTGCATTGCTGTTTGCACACTGCTGTGCAAACTGCTTTTTTAAAAGCAAAAATACTTTTCTTCCTCTTTTCTGCACAGTTACCAAGCGTTCATTTTTCCACCCTTTTGTGTGCAGCAGTGCTGCTTATTAGGCTGCCTGCGTCCATACATGAACTGAGAGCATCATTGTCAGCCTCCTAAAATCTCTAGAGAGATCCAAATTCTCACCAATACTATATGCACCCTCCACCTTGTCATGCACCATCCAATTTCAGCCTGTTACATTGAGGTGTAATCTCTACTGGGCCTGACATAATAGTTCAGCGTCCTGAAATCTCTAGTGAGATTGAAATTCTCACCAATACTACATACACCCTCCACCTTGTCATATACCATCCAATTTCAGCCTGTTACATTGAGGTGTAATCTCTACTGGGCCTGAGATAATAGTTCAGCGTCCTCAAATCTCTAGTGAGATTCAAATTCTCAACAATACTACATACACCCTCCACCTTGTCATACACCATCCAATTTCAGCCTGTTACATTGAGGTGTAATCTCTACTGGGCCTGAGACAATAGTTCAGCGTCCTCAAATCTCTAGTGAGATTCAAATTCTCAACAATACTACATACACCCTCCACCTTGTTATACACCATCCAATTTCAGCCTGTTACATTGAGGTGTAATCTCTAATGGGCCTGAGACAATAGTTCAGCGTCCTGAAATCTCAAGTGAGATTCAAATTCTCACCAATACTACATACACCCTCCACCTTGTCATACACCATCCAATTTCAGTCTGCTACATTGAGGTGTAATCTCTACTGGGCCTGAGACAATAGTTCAGCGTCCTCAAACCTCTAGTGAGATTCAAATTTTCACCAATACTACATACACCCTCCACCTTGTCATACATTATCCAATTTCAGCCTGTTACATTGAGGTGTAATCTCTACTGGGCCTGAGACAATAGTTCAGCGTCCTCAAATCTCTAGTGAGATTCAAATTCTCACCAATACTATATATACCTTTTACCTTGTTTTACAGTACCATATAGCTGGTGGTATTTTGGGTACATTTTCACAAAAATGAGGAAGTATGGTGGAAGAGGCCGTGGAAGTGGGCGGGGGTTGCCAGCTGGTCCAGAAGGTGGTGGTGTTGGTGGTGCATCTGTTGGTAGTGGCAAAAGCACAATAGCACTTAAGGCAGGAGGTGTTGAGCCTGCGTCATCGTCTGGCTCCACAAGGCCTCGAAGGCTCCCTTTTCTGGGAGTAGGTAAACCGCTTTTAAAGCTGGAGCTTCAGGAACAAGTTTTGGCTTACATTGCTGACACAGCCTCCAACTCTCTCGCCTCCTCTTCTGAGGTTTCAAAAAATAAAAGCACTGAGTCGTCAGTGGAGGCTCCTGGTCAGGAACAACACCTTTCCTTGTGTCCTTCACCCCTACCAAAAGTGAAGAACGCGGCAGGCCACACTACAGATTACTCCATGGAGTTCTTTTCACATACCATGCCTGGGTTATCAAGTCAAATTGTGAATTCCCCAGGCCAAGATGAATCTGACATGGAATGTGGGTGGCCAGCCAGGGCAGTGGGGTTAATCGGTACCGCCCCGGTGTCTCAAAGGGATGTGTCACGTTGGTGGTGATGACCCGTTCCATGGCCCTTGGTGTCCATGCAAAGGGGTGAATAACGTTTATATGTGAATGATACGTGACGCCATCTGTGGTTTCTGATCAGATTGACCCGCGCTGCAGTGTCGCTTCACTAGGACAGATGTTGTGGTGCAGCTAAGATGTAGAAGCCCTGCACAGGTAGGGCCGTAGTGGCAGGGCAGATGAAAGAGTTGGTCGATGGTGTGCAGTGCAGGATGTAGCAGAGCTGTGCACCAGGCGCAGGAGAAAGATGACAGACACAGTTGTGCAGTTCCTTTACCTGTACTTGGTAAGTGCCGTCCAGGACCCAGAGTACAGATGGAGAAGGAGTTGGTCAGCCTGGAAGCAAATTTGGAATTCTCTCTCTGCAGATAGGTAGTGTGGCCTCCGTTCTAGCGCTTATCTGAGGTACTCGCAGTACTGAGTTCACTGAAGTTCCCCCTGTTGACTCTCTTTTGGAACTTTCTCGTATGGCAGGCAGCCATAGCCTTTTCCTTCTGGCTCACACACGTCGCTGCTGGGGCCTCCGAGCCTTAGTTGGGAACAGAGCATTTACAGCTGCTACTTCCTCCGGTTTCTGCTGCAGGACCGTCAGTGTCCCTACAAACTCGGAGACCGGAATCCGGACCAAGCGCTCCAGCTAGGAGTGAGCCTTAACTCTGCTCATCCTCCAGCTCCCCTTCTCATGTCCACACACTTCCCCATCCCTTCACAGACTGCCCTAACTTACCTCCTCCCGACCACAGAGAGCAGCTCCTCGGCAGTCAGGTTCAGAGGTCTCCCTGCTGGCCTGGAGTGGGAACTGTGTTGTGTGTTGGTTTAACTGCTAGATAGATCCTTTGTTGCTCCCAAGCATGACATCACACTCCCTAGGAGGAAGGTAATGCCACTGTGGCGACCGTACTCCTGGGGGCGCCACAAGTGCACTGATGCCCAGCCACTGCTAGATGATTCTGCTGGTACATTGACCCAGACCACTACATTCCCCTTGCACTCTACATAGCCAGAATCTGACCCTGATGAAACTCAGGTTCCCCTTCCCGCATACTATACCACCTTACACGGTGACAAAGAGGAAGGTGCAGATGAAAGTGCAGGTTCCTTGAGCAGGTGGGGGGGGGCATACTCATGGGTGACAGCACTGGCACAGGGCCCCTCATAGTACACAAAAGTGTCTCTGCCGGTGGGAGGGCCCTCCACCCGCCATCAGACACAATGCCGTACTATGACGGGCCCTGTGCCAGTGCCGTCGCCAACGAGTGGGCCCCCCTGCTTGCTCAGGATCACAGCACTTGCAAAGTTGAAAAACTTACCTCTCCCTGCTCCACCGTCATGACGTCTTCCGCGTTTCCTGACAGTGACATTCTGGTCAGAGAGCGCGATGACATTACGTCTGTACGCCCTCTGTCTAAACAGTCCAAGTGCAATGAGATGGAAGATGGGGACGACGAGGAGTCCAGACTAGTACAGGGATTCCCTAGCGAGGAGACTTATTTAATTGTTTTCAATGTTGGGACAGCAATTTTTTGGGAGCACTATACTCTGGAGAATGATATATGAGGCCCACCATACACTGGAGCATTCCAAAGGTTGACATCAGACACTGGAGCAGCATTTACAAGGCACATTATACACTGGAGCATTAGAAATGGGGCCCATTATATATGGAGCATTATTTTGGGCCCATAAGACAGTGGAGCTTCATCCATGGGGACCAACATATACTGTAGCATTATGTGGAGCTCATCATATACTGTATGGAACATTATATGGGACCAATGATTCTGTATGGAGAAATATATGGACCTCATTACTCTGTATAGCGCACTATGCGGTGGCCATAATACTGTATTGAGTAATATACTGTCCGTTTTTGGAGCTATTGGAAAATTTAAAATGGATATCAGTCATGAGATGTAAGAAGTGAAGTATTTTTCATTGTACTATACCGCTATTTCTCTGCCGTATCAGAGGATCATGAATTGTGGCATGTGTTAAAGGAGCCCAGTGACACTCTTTGGCCCAGGGCCTACGAAAATCTGGAGCCAGCCCTACCCCCCCACTACTTTAGCCAAATAACCCTCAGTTTTCATTGCCTAACTATTATTATAAAGTAAATTAAGGTTGACAAGCTTAAGTGATAAGAATTGATGTTTTGGCAATAAAATGGGCACTGTAGTTGTGTTTCCTGTCCTCCTCTCACTGCCGAACTTGGTTCCCCATTGACTTGCATTGGGTTTTGTGCTTCAGTCGGCCTTTGACTTTTCACGATAATGGGCCGATTGCGTTCGACCCGACTTTTGAGAAAGTCGGGTTTCATGAAACCCGAATCGACCCGAAAAAAGGCAAAGTCGCTCATCCCTAAGGGTACCCTTAACTTAATATTTTGTTGCACAACTTTTTTAGGCCTTCACTGCAATTAAATGATTCCAGCAATTGTCATTGAGCCTTCTGCACCTCTTGACAGGTATTTTGGCCCACTCCTCAAGAGCAAACTGCTCCAGTTGTCTCGTGTTTGAAGGTTGCCTTTTCTAGATGGCATGCTTCAGCTCTTTCCAAAGATGCTCGATAGGATTTAGGTCAGGGCTCATAGAAAGCCACTTCAGGATAGTCCAATGTTTTCCTCTTAGCCATTCTTCAGTGTTTTTAGCTGTGTGCTTTTGGTCATTATACTGTTGCAAGATCCATGATCTGCAACTGAGACCAATCTTTCTGACACTGGGCAGTGCATTTCTCTCTGGAATCCCTCGATAGCCTTGAGATTTCACTGTATCCTGTACAGATTCTAGACACCCTGTGTCAGATGCAGACCCAGAACATAACGCCTCCTTCATATTTCGTAGTAGGGATAGTGTTCATTTCTTGATATGCTTCATTTTTCTGTCTGTGAACATAGAGCTGATGTGCCTTGCCAATAAGTTCCTTTTCTGTCTCATCCTTCCATATGACATTCTCCCAGAAGCTTTGTATCTTGTAAACATGTAGTTTGGCAAATTCCAGTCTTGGCTTTTTTATGATTTTATTTTCAACAATGGTGTTGTCTTTGGTCGTCAATCTGACACTGATGTTCCTTGAGCTTAAAGTTCACCTTTAATCTGTTTAGAAGTTTTTCTGTGTTCTTTTGTTACCATTTGTATGATCTGTCTTTTTGATTTGTAATCAATTTTCCTCCTGCGGTCACGTCCAGAGAGGTTGGCTACAGTCCCTTGGAGCTAAATTTCTGAATAATATGTGCAACTGTAGTCACAGGAACATTAAACTGCTTGGAGATGGTCTTATAACTCTTACCTTTAACATGTTTGTCTATAATTCTCTTTCTAATCTCCTGAGACAACTCTTTCCTTCGCTTCCTCTGGTCCATGTTGCGTGTGATACACACCATGTCGCCAAACAGCACATTGAGTATCTGTAGCGCTCTATACAGGCCCACTAACTGATTCCTAGATTGTAGACACCTGTGATGCTAATTAGTGGACACACCTTGATTTCATAAGTCCCTTTTGTCACATTATTTTCAGGGGTACCTTCTTTCTGTCTAGGCCTATTTCATGAGGTTTATTTTTTTAAAAATTCTGTAGAAGCATGGTTGAAAAGCATTGTCTGACTTTCATTTGTTCATTTTCATAGATTTCTTTTTTATTATTACATTTGTCAGATTAAAGTTAATTCTGTCATAATTGTGGGTTTTTCTGCCACTAAACGAGGGGTGCCAACAATTTTGACCACGTGTGTATGAGTTATACAAGGAAAAATTACCTGTTTCTACATAGAGCTTAGAAGGATTCAGCTAGTCAGTCTTTTAGTCATGTGATGTCATAAATCTAATAGAAAACAGAATAATTAACTTGGTAGTAGGGCAAAATGAGCAAAATTAAGTACCAAATGCCATATAATATAATGATTGCACTGTAATAAGATAAAAATATTGATGGTAGTGCTTCTTTAAGAACACAAGAATGAGATTAGGTAAGATCATCTCCCTATATTATCATGTATTCAATCGCATCTTTTTATTTGCTAAGGATATATTTCCTTTACCATAAAATACAAAACTCCAGCACACTTTCAACATGCAGGGCTTTTTAAAAACTGTGACCTGAGGCAGCCTGTAGTTGCAGATAATTTGCGGTAAATTGAACTTGCAGATTTTCCAATTTTGCTACTATATAGCCACTATCAAAGACTGGAAAGAAGAAAGAATGCCACATCCTGTGTTTCATTTAAATACAAACTATTCAATATGTAGTTTTGCATATCATTTGATTGTAATAACTACTCTTATCTATATATAGGTGTGAAAAAGCATTTTTCCACCTTCCTGATTTCCTATTCATTTGCATATTTGTCACATTTAAATGTTTCAGTCACCAATGAAGTTAAATATTAGACAAAGATAGCACAACACAAAATTCAGTTTTTAAATTAATGTATTTATTATTAAGGGAAAAATAAATCCAAATCTACAGGGCCCAGTGTGAAAATGTGATTGCACCCTCCCTTAAAACATAAATTAAATATGGTTTATCACATCTTTGGGAAGCTGAGTTCAAATTCCTTGGCCACACCCAGGCTTGTTTACTGCCACACCTATTCTCAATCAAGAAATCACTTAAATAGGATCTGCCTAAGGCTGGTTTCACATTCGCGTTTTTTAAGCGCACGCACGGCCGGGGGTAGCTCCGCCCCCGAGCCGGCTCTCTGCCCGGCGTGCCCGCCCCTTCCTTGTAGCGCCGCATCCTAGCGCACAGCGGCACCTGCGATCGGCGCACCCTATCTTTAGCATAGGGTGCGCAGATCGTGCGCAGGCTGTGCGCTAGTTGCGCTTTGACCTGCGCTGCGCACTTTTGACGGTGCGCCGTGCGCGCCAAAATCAAACTTTTCGGATTTTGGCGCGCACGGCGCACCGTCAAAAGTGCGCAGCGCAGGTCAAAGCGCAACTAGCGCACGACCTGCGCACGATCTGCGCACCCTATGCTAAAGATAGGGTGCGCCGATCGCAGGCGCCGCTGTGCGCTAGGAGGCGGCGCTACAAGGAAGGGGCGGGCACGCCGGGCAGAGAGCCGGCTCAGGGGCGGAGCTACCCCCGGCCGTGCGTGCGCTTAAAAAGCACGAATGTGAAACCAGCCTAAGAAAGTGAAGTAGACCAAAAGATCCTCAAAAGATCGACAGCTATCGAAAGAAATTCTGGAACAAATGATAATCAAAGTAATTGACATCTATCAGACTGTAAAATATTATAAAGCCATTTCTAAACCTTTGGAAATCCAGCGAACCACAGTGAGAGCTATTACGCACAAATGAGAAAAAACAGGCAACAGTGGTGGACCTTTCCAGGAGTGGCCAGCTGACCAAAATTACCCCAAGAGCGCAGCAATGTCTCATCCAAGAGGTAAGAAAAGATGCCACAACAACATCCAAAGAACTGCTGGCCTCACTTGCCTCAGTTAAGGTCAGTGTTCATGACTCCACCATAAGAAAGAGACTC